>NC_045544.1:55534965-56134965 GCF_009769535.1 Thamnophis elegans | reverse complement strand
ACCATTTAAAGCTAAGAAACATTTGTAAGCTATATAATCATTTTCTTACCTTTATGGCCTTGATTGCTGCCTTAGTAATCTGTGTCATTTTAGCCTTTGAAATAGGAGGTTTGTAATCATTCAGTGAGTAAAGCTGAAAGAAAACAGAAATTACTGTGAATATAAATGGAAAAAACTATTAAAATTATGTAAGAATGTTAGATCCACTAGTAATATTTTCATCAGATCAAAACTGAGCTTTAATTTATTGCAATTAATCATGTCTATTATTGATATGGCACTTTCATGAAACCCAAGATGATTTTGCATTGATTGAGAGAACAGCATGGATCCCCAATGCAAAAACAGTAGCATTCTTCAGTTTCTGGAGTAGAACTGTAGAATCTGTTAGTTATGTCTAGAACTGAAAAAAGCAGTAGGAGCTTTCCCCTTACCTTAACTCTGTCCCTTAAAAGAGACTGTTTTTTGTAGAATCAAGGCTAGAATTTTTTTTGTTGAATCCAAATTTAAAGTCAAATGTGTCACAGTGAATCAAAGAATCCATTTTCACATTAAAAACCAGATTACAGTAAAGCCTGAAATCACTGTTCATCTAGATCACAGGTGTTAAACTCATGGCGTCACGTTGACGTCACGCAACATTTTTCCCATTCATAGAGCTGGGATGGGTGTGGCCTGCGTGTGATGCATCCAGCACACAGGTCACCTGTTTTACACTCCTGATCTAGATGCATTAAAAGGTGTTAATAATTATTGCAACCCCTTTTTCTTCTTTTGCTTTTATCCCCATCTGGGTTAGTTATCTCAGCCATTTTTGCTTTTGTTTTACGTACGTTGCTCCCCCCCCCCCCCAATTTTGAAAACTTCCCAGTCAGGCAACATACATATTTAATAAATGAATAAATATTAAATATATTTGCATAACACTACTAAAAAGTGTTGTGGTACGGCCTGGTGTGGGCAAGGTACAAATTCAGATAAAGTATTATAACCATTATCTCAATCTACAATTCATTGCTGATTTATTTACAGCACAATCTAGCATGACATTCATACATCAGGAAGAGGTTAACCATGTATTTTAAAGAAAAGAAAAATCAGAAGTGATGGATGGTCAGCCACCATAAAGATGATTATGATACTGTCCACACTGGCAAGTTATCAATTATTATCATGATCAGCAGCTGATCATAACTGGATGTGCTACCTGAAGCTTAACAGATGAAGATGATTTACTGATGTATGGAAGGGAGGTAATACCACTCTTTCACTGAAACCAATATTTGCCTGCCAGTTTGCTTCTTGAGATTTTCACCCTAATGCCCTTCCTACCTGAGTTCCACAAAACCTGAGTTTGAGTATTCCCCCATGAAAATGTTCTATCTGGTCAAGTGTTTTACTTGCCACTATGTATTTTTGAATGGAATAATGGCACTTAACCTGGGGGATGGAATAGGAAAATTCAGAGCATAATCAGGAACTCACAAGTCCACATATTTAAGATGTTAAACAGTTAGACCAAGTTTTCCTATGTTCAATGAAGTTTAAATAAAGGAAGACCATATATGTACTATTCTTAAATACAGAAAATATTCTAGACACAACTCCTGAGCACATCAACGCAGGTTCATATATTGTTACATTGTTCATTGTTATCCACTCCATAAATGAGCAATGTAATGCCTCTGGCCACCATAATACCCAGCATCCCTAAATGCCACCAATGAAGCAATAATTAAACCAAATTGCATAAGCTTTCAGGGCTTTTGCACCAGCCCTTGCAAATCTCAGCTATTTACAAGCCTCAAGCAGATCTGCTAATTAAAATGATTGACAACCTTTATCTTACTCCCTTTCCCTTTACATACAATAGTACTATGGGACACTAAGTTAATATATACAGATGTTAACTATATCTAAATCTAAGTGCTATTTCCCACTCTCTTCCAATACTTTTTCATATATTAAAATTATTGAAAAACTATTTCTGATTTAAGCAAATGGATTACAATAGGAATTTATAAAATAATAAAGCAAATACTAATATTAATCTTGAAAAATGTTTATACAATAATTGAATCGCAACCATAAATTCAATCAACCTGCCCAAAAGAGGAATATTAAAATTAATAATTGGTGGTAACTATAAACTTGTGGATCTGGTGAGAGTTTTCCTTCCATATAAAAGTCATCTTCCCTTACTCCTGCCAACTGACTTCAAATGAAGTGTAAAGGGCAAAGGTCCAGAAGACAAATTGTAGGTTAACTTCTATAAGCATCACAATCACTCTCTCAAGCTTGTAAAAAAATGAAGTAGATTCTATACAACTGTCCTGGATTAATTAGATATTTTAATTAAATCTGAAACAAAATTATGTAGAACAACAAGTTTCAACATTTTATGAACATTTGTTGCAGAAAGAACTTGAGAGTTGCAGTTTTCTCTCTGTTTTCCAGAGTAGATGACAACAAAAACTGCACTGGAAAAATAGTGGACATCAGGGGTGGATTCCTATGCCGGTTGGTACCAGTTCACTGTGTGCTCGTGCCAGCCACACATTGCTGGTGCATGCGCAGTTGACTAAAAATTGTTCTGTGCATGCGCAGAAACATGTCGGCAACGGCATATGAGATCGGGAAATCAGTTTGGGAGCATGGCAAGTCTGGGTCGCTCTTGGTTCTCAGGCCACAATTCCACTACCAGTTCGGTCGAACCGGGCCGAACCAAGAGCAACCCATCTCTGCTGGACATGTACTAAGGGAGCAAAATAACATTTCTTTGCTACACTTGTCCCTATGGGAATGGATAACTGTGAACCCTTGTTATTTGCTTGATTTTCCTCTGCAGAGGAATTAAGAAGTTGACAGAGAAGTTACCACAAACTACCCTAACTCCAGATAAACTTTCCTGAGAACTAAATTTGTGGCTATTCCTACATGATTCTGCCACATGATACAGAAGTTTTGAAGTTTAACAATCTAATTCTAAGTCAGTTAAACTCTACCTTCAACATCATCCATCTTTTTCTTAAAACATAACACAGGGAACCACTGTTAATGTATGACACAAAACTTACTCTATTAATAAAAGAAACACAAGGCAAGTATCAAAGCCTCAAACAGCTTTTGTTACTGAACCTTTTGAGAAGTTTACAATGAAGTTCTCAATAAACTTCATCCACTCTCATCTTTCCACTCTGAGATAAGAGTGAGGCCAAAGGAATTTGATCCTGCTACATGTTGCCTATAAGATCCAAAGGTATGCTAACTAGCCTAGTATTGATTCTTCTGGTTTACCAAAAATATAGTGTCTTCATGACTACATCCCCCCCCCTTAGTGAAAATAAAAAAACAAATGACATTTTAGTACTGTAAACTGTACTATACATCTATAAAATGAGCCTATATTTTAAATTATTTATTTGGAAGGCTTAGTAAACAGTTCTTTTAGGGTTTCCAGAAGTCAGAAAAACACATCTACAGCAAATTCATCTTTGAAAAACAATGGCAGATGCATATTCTTAGGTAAACTAAATAACAAGACCAAACCAAGGAGAAACCCATTGTGGAAAAGTAGGCCCGGAGACAAAATCTGTTCCAAAACTCTGCTTAATCAGAAATTATTTAATACTCAGAGAAACAGTAAGTTTTCAAATACTTGCATTTTTACAGTATTATTCTATTCAACCAATAAACAAAAACTAGACCTCTCAATCCAGTGGGTCTTACTACAAACTCTAGCTGTTGCCTTTGATGTATAAAGATTCAGGGTAACAGTATCCATTAAATCATGTGTTAAAAGAGTTTTGAAATATGAAATGAAATATGTAGGTTTCATTCTACTGGATTGTATATATGTTATTGTAAATGGTTAATTACAACCAATTTGAAACAAAATTAAAAGTCTCAAAATAATTTATAAATTATTTGTAGTGGCCATTTACTGTTAATTTTGCTTCCATAACATTTATCTACATGCTATCTACTCACTCTTTAATTTCTTAACTGTTCTATCTTCATTTTTGTTCTAAAATGAATGGCTGAACAATGAAATTGTATTCGTTTGGTACAATTTGAAACCAGCATGTTTGTAGGAGATGAAGGTGCTTATTATTTTTACTTTTATAGAAAAATTTGCTTCAGAATTATTTTTTAAAAAATAAATATATAAAAGGATTTTTCTTCTTTTACCTCTGTAGCCAATCTTCCCAATATACAATGAATAAAAAATATACCAATATACCAATTTATTAAAAAATCTCCACTATAATATTGAAATCTACAGAAAGAGCAGCAAAATATTCAAAACTAAGATGCCACGTTTTAAAAAAATGATTTTTTTGTATTGCAGAGATTTAACCAATACAATTTTAAAATTATGATTTGTAGATTTGGCATCAGTATTACACAATATCTTATCCTATGAAAGTGAAAAAATGGCGTTGGTACTTACCTGATACGCCTCTTCTCATAGTGGGGGGAGGAGTATCCAGAATGGGTTGACCTTGTCCTCTCATGAATGGATGAGTCAGATAAGCTCTTTGGGCAACGTCCCCTGCCCAGCAGATATTCCCCATATTTGACGAAGAGCTCTATCCGACTCGTTGCACCATTCACTCCAGACTCTTAATTCAGTTCTTAGCTTTATTGTCTTCGACATCAATATTTATATAACTTCATAAAACAATGAACATAACATTTAGTCATACAAACATAGTCAGGGAGGGACTGGATACTCCCCCTCCCACTATGAGAAGAGGCGTATCAGGTAAGTACCAACGCCCTTTCTCCATAGTGAGGGGGGAGGAGTATCCAGAATGGGACGTACCAAAGCCTGCACGTCCCTAGGGAGGGAGATCCCTGAGGCCCCATGTCCCCCCCTCATGCCAGTTGAGGCGTGGAACCCGCCCTGTGAACCGCCTGCAACGTCCTGCGGCCAAAGAGGCTTCTGCCGAGGCAAAAAGAGTCCAGTTTATAGTTCCTAGCAAAGGGAGAGGGGAAAGCCCACATGGCTGCCCTCCAAATTTCGGATGTCTGCGTGGCCCAGGCCGTGGATGTGACTGCGCTCCGCGTGGAGTGACATGAGATACGATTGGTGTCTGTAAGCCCTGCGATTGGTATGAGTGGCAATGCAGGTTCGCAACCACCTGCCTATTGTGATGGAAGTCACCTCGTTACCCAGGACCTGGTTGGAAGGAGACAAACAAAGTTTCGGATTTCCTGTTTGCCTGGTTCTCCTGCGGTAAATCCTCAGAGTCCTCCTTACGCCCGGAGTGTGCCACTTCTTCTCCAATGGGTGAGAAGGGTCTGGACAGGAGTTGGGCAAATCAGTTCCTGGGCTTGATGGAAGCAGGGGCCCACCCTGGGGATGAAGGACGGATCCAGTCGTAACCCCACCCTGTCTTGGTGGAAGACGCAGAGATCCTCCCTGGTGGACAGAGCTTGCAGTTCGGATATCCACCTGGCGGAGGAGATGGCCACCAGAAGGGCCACCATAAGAGTCAGGAACTTAAGGGAAACTGTTTGTAAAGGCTCAAATGGAGCGCCTGTTGGAGCGTCCCCTACCCTGTGAAAGTCCCAGGAAGGGTACCTGAACACCATGTGCGGTTTGGGGTTGGAAGTCCCCTTGAGGAATTGCCTGACCATAGGATGGCGAGTCAAGCTCTGGCTCCTGCCACGCAGGAGAACTGACGAGATGGCTGAAACCTGTCTCCTAATCGTGTTAGGAGCTAACCCTCTGTCCCGACCTGCCTGGAGGAAGTCCAGAATCTGAGGCACTGAGGCCTGGATAGGATTGTACCCCAGGGAGTTACACCATGAGGCAAAGGCCCGCCACATGGAGCCATAGACACGCTCTGTGTAGGGTGTGCAGGCAGTCTTCAGCCTGGGGGGAAGAAGTCTTTCCCCAGGATGCTCTGCTCAAGAGCTAAGCGGTCAGCTGGAGCCATTGAGGGTCTGGGTGCTCCAGTGACCCCTGGTTAAGGGATATCCCCTCCTGAGGGATTTTCCAGGGTCTCTTCCCTGAAAGCGACTGGAGATCTGCAAACCACAGCCTCCGGGGCAAGTGAGGCGCCAACAGAACCCCTTCCGCCCCCTCCCAAAGGATTTTCCATATGACCCTGGGGATCAGGGGTAAGGGCGGAAAGACATACCGACGACCCCTGGGCCAGGGGCTTCACAGAGCGTCCACCCCTTCTGCCCCCCCGTGTCTGGTACCTGGAGAAGAACTTGGGGAGCTGAGCGTTGAGGGGCATGGTGAATAAGTCAACCTCTGGCTGTCCGATGCACTTCGCCAGCTCCTTGAAGATTGCTGGCTGCAGCTTCCGCTCCAAATTGTCCACCACGGTCTGGCTGAGCCAGTCGGCTCTGATGTTCTCCACCCCTGCTATATGTTCTGCCCTCAGCGAATGCTTTCTAAGATCATAGGCTATCTGAGTTGCTTCTGCAATTTCTCAAAATTGGACATCCCATTCTGAGTTTGTGGTGGGTTCTGGCATCGGGACTGGCCTGTCTGACCCTTTTTCCCCTGGCCATAAGGGTGCTGTGATTCTATGGCTAGGATTAGCGCAGAGATATTCTGAATGTAAACACAGACGGAGTTCAATGGTCAGCCACTAGAGTGCGTGTAAAGATGAAGTGAGGGAAGCTAAGGCTCACAATAAAGAAAGGCCTGCCGCAAAGGTAAAATAATAATAACAACAACCATAACAACAACAAAAACAACAACAATAATTTTAAAAAATACAAAAGGGGGCATCTTCCCACATGTTAAAAACAAGAAAGATTAAGGAAACGATTGGTGCCTTGCTGGGAGAAAGTGGCCAGAAGGTGGCAAGCAGCAGGGGTAAGGCAGAACTATTTAACTCATGTTTGGCATCTGTCCTTACCCAAAGGGATAAAACAGTCCAACCTATCAAGAACAGCACCCCAAAAATCAGATTAGGAACCCAAGATGAGATAGGGAAGAAATGGTAAGTGAGCACCTGTCTACCCTAACCAAAGTTCAATTCCCAGGACCGGATGGGTTACTGGCAGACGAGATCTCCAAACAACTGAACCATATCTTTCAGAGATCCTGGAGTACCGGAGAACTACTATAGGATTGCTGATGTGGTTCTCCTCTTCAGAAAGGGAGAAAAACAGATCAAGAGCCTAAAGCCAATATGGTTTTGTCAAAAACAGATCATGCCAGCCTAGCCATATTGCCTTCTTAGATATAGTGACAACATTAGTGGACCATAGGAATGCCATCGATATAGTTTACTTGGACTTCAGCAAGTCCTGATAAGGTAGACCATAACCTACTACTAGATAAAGTAGAAAAATGTGGGTTAGACATTGTCACACCAGATGGCTTTGTAACTGGTTGATCAACCGCACACACCTGTACTCCTCGATGGAACTGCCTCTTCATGGAGGGAAGAATGCAGTGGAGTACCCCAAGGCTCTGTGTTGGGCCCAGTACTCTTCAACATCTTCATCAGTGATTTGGATGAGGGTGTAAGGTGTGTAAGCTAACAGTTGGGTTAGCAATACATGTGCCATGATAGTAGTACTGTTTCTTTAAGTACTGCTGTTATCTCAAGCGGTCATAAGAAGGAGCCAGAATGACTGTTAGCTCTCTGTTTCTTAAATGCTGATCGGTGGGGGGGGGGGGGGGACACATCAGATTTGCAGATGACCCCAAACTGGCAGGAATAGCCAACACTCCAGAATACAGGCTAAAGATACAGAAGGATCTTGATACACTGAACATTGGGCACTGTCTAAGAAAATGAGATTCAATGAAGTAAGGTTCTACCTTTAGGCAACGAAAACGAAATGCACAGGTACAGAATACCTTGCTCCACAGTAGTAACTGTGAAGGGGATCTTGGAGTCCTAGTGGACAACCCTTTAAATATGAGCCAGCAGTGTGCAACAGCTGCCAGAAAGACCAACATAGTTTTTGGCTGCATAAACAGCAGAATAGACTCAAGCTCCTATGAAGTGTTAATCCCACTTTATAAGGCCTTGGTAAGGCCACACTTGGAATTCTGCATTCAGTTTGGTCACCATGATGTAGAAAGGATGTGGAAACTCTAGGGAGAGTGCCGAGAAGAGCAACAGAAGGGATCAGGGGACTGGAGGCTAAAGCCTATGAAGAACAGTTGCAGGAACTGGGTAGGTCTAGTTTACTGAAAGGAAGGACTAGGGGAGACGTAATAGCAGTGTTCCAATATCTCTGGGGTTGCCACAGAGAAGAGGCAGCCCGACTATCCTCCAAGGCACTTGAGTGCCGAACAAGAAGCAATGGGTGGAAACTAATCAAGGAGAGAAGCAACTTAGAACTGAGGAGAAATTTCCTGACAGTTAGAACAATTAATCAGTGGAACACCTTGCCTCCAGAAGTTGTGAATGCCCCAACACTGGAAGTTTTTAAGAAGATGTTGGATAGCCATTTGTCTGAAATGGTATAGGATTTCCTGCCTAGGCAGGGGGTTGGGCTAGAAGAACTGCAAGGTCCCTTCCCACTCTGCTATTGTATTGCATAGTATTGTATTGCATTGTATTTTGCTCTTTGCCTAGTCGCCCCCACCCTTGGAAGGCCTTCAGGGGTAATCTCTAACCTGATTGGAGGCTCTTCTGTCCCTCCATTGAGAGCTGCAGCCTTTAGCAGCCGGGCTGATTACTCCTCCCCCCTCTTTTTCCAGGCTGCAGGGGGCTGCCATCTTGGGCCACATGGGGCCTCTCCTCCCCCTTCTTCCCAAATGGCTCTGCGGGGCAAATACCATAGCCCCGCCCTCAAGAATTAGCAATAAAAAACACAGCTTATGCTACTAAGAGCTGCTGGCCATTAACTGTGGTCTCCTTCTGAGAGCCTTCTCGCCCCCCCCCCTTTCTCCTACTTAAAGGAGAGTGTTCTTAAGGGGGAACCCTTCTCCTGTTACTTGGCAGTCAGAAAAGGGACAGAAATGGGCTTGCATACATCGTGAGGCAGGGTTGCTGTAACACCATTACTAGGGAGTGGGCGGCATACAAATGTCAATAAATGTCAAATGTCAATAAACCTAAACCAGAGGACAAGCCGAAGGGGATCCTCCCCTGGGGGGAGGAATTCTCAGGTTGGGGGGGGGGTTTCTTCCTGCAAGCCTTGTGGCAGCTGCCTCTGTGATTCATCTAGGAGGTAGGCTTGGGGGGGGGGGGTTGATCTACCGCCTGCCTCTTTAACCTCCTTGATAAGCCTCCTTTTGGCCCTTTGCTGCCTCCCCCGCCCTTGGCTAATGCCTCTGCGATGGTTTCTCACCTTTTTAAGGGCTCCTCAGAGCCTCCGGTGGTGGTTGTTGCTGGAGGGCTGAGAGCTGGGCTCCTGCCGGCCTCCTCTGAGCTGCTGGGGGCCACCATCTTGGACCACGTGGTTTCAAGATGGCCCCCAGCTCCAAATTCAAAAGGCTCCTCTTTGCTGGAGCACATGGAGATAGCTTGTGCCTTTGCAGGCTGCCATGTGGCTGCCTCTGCCGCTGGAGGCTGTCTCTCTCGCCTCCCCCTGCCTCCCGCAGCTCTTTCTGAGCCTCTCAGGCTCTCACCTTGTTCACTGGTGATAGCTGCCAGTGCACGCTTTCCCGGGAGTTTTAACAACCTGCGGTTCGTGGCTCAACCCGAGGGAAGCGGAGGAGCGCTCCTGCTCCTGAGAAGCCTCTGCGGCAAGGGCTTGCCTCTAGGAAGCATGTGCCCTGTCCTCCTGCTTGCCCGGCAAAGGTTCTCACTGAGTGACTCCGTCTCACTCAGTGGCCAGGGCAGCATGCCGCCCCAGGGGGCTTGTGGCAGTCCAGTCCTTGCAGGAGGAGGCTGTGTGCGATGTAGGGAGGCAGGATTCGCTGGGTCCAAGTTTATTTTCCTTAATCCTTTGTAAATTACTGGAGGTCCAGAGTGATGCAACCTTTCCAGTGAGTGGGTGAGTGAAATATGGGGAATATCTGCTGGCCAGGGGGCGTTGCCCAAAGAGCTTATCTGACTCATCCAATCATGAGAGGATAAGGTCAACCCATTCTGGATACTCTTCCCCCCTCACTATGGAGAAAATATGAGTCATGGTTTCCCAGTTCAATGTACTGAGACATGAAAAATATTATATCCGTATTAATATACATAAAAGAATATTAAAACATTTTAAATTAAATATATTTAAAAAAATCAAGCTACAAAAGTAATCCCCTAAACAAAATATATTAATTCAAAGTAATAGTTTCCAAGCAGAAATTATTCTTTAAATTTTATTTTAAGGATAATTTTATTTTAAGAATACATATATATCAAGAGAAAAGGGTAGATAGCTTTGATAAAGGAAGAGATATTAAATTACAGATTATATTTCAAAAGAACTCTCTTTGTTTAGATTAAACATCCATTTAATCCAGTATTCTTTTCAAAAGGTGATTGGAATATTACTAGTCCACCTTATGGCTCTTTCTGCATTATATTTCATCTGATACAGATCTATATTATAAAAATATAAGCGTGCTTGCATTATGTTTTTTGACTTACATAAATATTTTATTTTGTAAATATATAAAATATACCTGATATGGTGGGAGAAAGCATTTTACTTGATTCCTGTATGAGATATTCATATAGCCTTGATCTATCAATTTATGTAATTATGTAAATTGCCAATTAATAGCAATGAACACCTGAAGTATATTATCAAATCATAATAGCTATTCTTTCCATGTTCTGTCTCTTTTCTAAATTCTTTACAAGTAACAGGCTTCCAATAGACTGGTATCCATATTCTGTCACAACAATATACATAAAAATTGGAGAATATTTAAAACAGCAAGTAATGATAAAAAACAAAGGCTATAATTGTATATAAAATTATATACAAATTTTCTTTCACTATACTGAAAAATGTAAGCAAGTTGTCTGCTCATGCAACCTGTATTACAGATTTATTGCTCCACACGTGCAAGCAAATAAGTACACAAATTTGGGATCATCTTTTATGTATCCAAAGAGGCTGGGATTTATACATCAAACAGAAACTCTAACTTAAAGCTGATTTACTTGTTTGGGTATAATGAAGCATAATTCTGGAATTGGATATCACACTATGTTCTTTATGTACACAAATATAACAATCTATGCACATTAGCATTGTATTTGTTCAAATTGCTATTAAAGAAATCAGAACCCTTGATTTATTGTTATCAATGAACAGGAACAAAAAGAAAGAATCAATCAGATGCAATAAAATTAGTATGCATTTATACCACTATATTAATTTATAATAAAATAGATGGCAATACTTTCTAAATACATTAGTAAATAAAAGCACAAAATAATAAACATGTGTATGAATCTGAACCAATTACATTGTTTCACAATTAAACAAATTGTGAAAACAAAACAAATTAAACCAATAATCGTATCACTATGTTAGTGAAGTTAAAGAAAATATTCTGACTATTCTTATTATTACTGTAGTAAATTGAAGATGAGCAGTGGGAAATTTACTTCCATCTGTCAACAAGTGGACAGAAGGAGTCAAGTAACCAAATTCAATTTACCGTATTTTTACCATATAAGATGCTCCGAAGTATAAGACGCACCTAGATTTTGGGGAGGAAAACATGGGGAAAATATCTGCCTCTCAGCAATTTGCCTCCTTGCAACAAACAGTACAGACGATATACACTGTTTGTAGTGTTATATTTCAGACTATACTTGTACAGATGCTGTTAAAAATGATGTACTTTTTGGAAGTATAGTTATTCTCAGCTATTTAAAAGAATAGTACTTTTTAAAACAATAGCACGGGGCCTCTTCAGATCAAGCATTTATTTTAAAAAGCTGCTTCATTTTGTTAAGTTGTCTAAAATAATAAAGCAGTCTTTAAAAAATAAGTATAATAATTTGAACATTCTATAGGCATTTATAGTTGTTGACCAGTGATGGGTTTCAAAACTTTTTAGAACCTCTTATGTAGGTGTGGCCTGCTTTGTGGGAATGGCTTGGCAGCCATGTGACTGGGTGGGAGTGGCCAACTTGTAAAATGTGGTGAAACTCACTTAACAACGCTCTTGCTTAGCAACCAAAATGTTGGTTCGGAAACTCTGGCATTGAAGTGTGCAAGTCTTAAAGCTGTCAAGTTACAAGATCCTTGCACCCCTAACGCTATAGAAAAAAAAAGCAGGATGTTCAAACTTGACAGCTTTGAGACTTGTGGACTTCAACTCCTAGAATTCCTCCTCTCACTCTTCATCTTGATGATGTGCGGATGGGTGGGGGGGAGGGAGCTGGAACCGGTTCTAAACGGCACTGTAGATTTGTGGAACTTCTTCTATAGAAGAGTTTAGAACTGGCAGGAACCCACCCCTGTTGTTGACTTACCTTCTTGCAGCAAACAGCCTGATTAGCACAAGAAAAAAAATCTTGCCTCCCACCAATTTGCCATGTGGAGCAAATGGCAAATTTCATTTTCAATTTCATTAGCTGTTACAGGTTGCAGGGATTGCTATAGCTTATTGAAGCCTCCGCAAGCCCCGTTACTGCAAAGAGGTAAATTGCTGGGAGGCAGAGGCCAAAGGTTTGGGGCCGGTGGGTAGGTGGGGCTACATTCAATGTGTAAGACGCCCCCAAATTACGCCAATGTGTAAGACGCACCCTGAAAGGTGAAAGGTGCATCTTATACTCCAAAAAATACAGTAGTTTCTATTTCTTCTGTTGTTAACATAGATATCTGCTAGCTTGTCAATTTTATCTGATATAAAATCTTTGAGTCTGTTGGCATTTTCTGTACTTCAATATCTTTTCTTTTAATTTTATCCAATAGTTTGTATCTTCTCTTGAGATTTCTTTTTCATAAGGCAACTGTGCTGAATAAGATAACCATTCTTAACAGGTTTACTAGCATCCCAAGCAGTCATTAAATCTTCTAGAATCAAAATGAAAAGTATAGGAGTTAAAGGACACCCTTGCCTTGTAGCTTTTTCAATCTGACATGATTTAGTCAAATCTCCATTAAAAAGATAAAAATGGGTAAAGCAACAGGTCGATATGGAGTTCAAAGTAAACATAGGTAATATTTTTTCCAAATCCATTTCCTGTTTTTTATATTTGTTGGGGGAAAAGTTATAAAAGTACCTCTGAAAGGATTCATTAACACAGTATCACCCTCTCAAATTTTCTCTATGAGTTTCTTTTCTTTCTTTTGTTAATTTATATACCAGTCATCTCCTTGGCTTTTAATACGCAAAAGAAAAACTTTAACTCTGAAACCTGAATTTAAATGTTATAGAGGATTATAAAAAAAAATCTGAATATTTTTTTTGACAACAGTTTGTAAAAAGATGCAGTTCTGATCAAAGAGATTAGACAGGATAAGAAAATATTAGTTCTGAAGATCAAAAAAGAGATGCATATATTGAGAACTTTTGCTGATTAGTTTTGATTCTACAAGAAGCAAATAGTAGAATGGAATATTTAATGAAGAAACTGAATGACTTGGTACTCCAGCCAGCTTCAACATAAAGAAACAATGTTGGTTAATGATATGATGATACAGGATAAGAAACTTTTGATGAAAATATCAGGTTTTAAAGTGGTTTTATGTTTTATTCAAGATAAAGCTAATTTTGAGGAAAGAATAATTGAAGGCAGTGTTTGCCATTGATTCACATTTATATCGCAAAAAAGAAGGTTTAATTTAGGTAAGAAAAGCATGGTTTTGAATTTGCAAAAAGTGAATTTAAAATGCATTGTGTGCTAATGATGAATATGTTATTTCTATGGTTTATAAAATGTTAAAACTGAATTTGGAAAATGAGTATGTTAAAGATTGTATAATTTGGTTATAATATAATGACTGAAAATATGTGTCATTATTATAATATAATGACAGAAAATATGTGGATGAATGAACATTACACTGAAATATAATTTTAAAGAATTTTTTTGTAAGATGATATATTGTTGGTATTTAACGCCTGAAAAATTGTCAAAGATGAATAAAGGAGTTTCAAACTTATGCTACAAATGGTAAAGATGGTACTTTTTGTCATCTCTGATGCACTTGTGAAGCAAAGAAATATTGAGACCAGATTTTTTTTCTTAATTCAGAAGAGTTTTTAAAAATACATAAAACTGAAACGAGAAGGTTTTTTTTAGGTCTGATGGATAAGGAACTTGAAAGAAAATGCAGAACTTTGTTGTTTTATATGTTGACAGCGGTGAGACTCTTATATGCACAAAGGTAGAAAGACACATTCATTCCCATAATGGAAGAATTGAAGGTAAAGGTTGGCAGAGATAGCAAAACTGGCTGTTCTAATTACAGAGAAGAATTTATCTAGTTTTGTTTTCATTTGGAAATTACATCTGGATTTTATACTCAAAACTGAAAAAAAATGAAATTTTGATTGGAGGTTGTGATGACTAGAATGACTTTGTTATAGAAATTGCTTGAAACTTTTAGAACTGTAAAGCAAAATATTGGGATTATATAATTTCCCCCTTTATTTCTGAGCTTCTCTTTTCTTTCTTTCTTAATTTTTATTTCTACTTGTATTTTATTTTACAATAAATTTGAAAAAAACTTTTTAAAAAGCAGGTAACCAAAGCACCTCCATCTATCAACAAGATAAAGATAAAGCACTCCCTGCAAATTCTAGTCTGCTAGTGATTGCCATCTACAGGGAGCAGTGCTTTCCGTGTCATGTGGCCAGCATGACATTGTAGAGCAGTTATCTTCCCACCAAAGTGATATCTATTTATCTACTCACATTTGCATGCTTTCCAATTGCTAGGTAGACAGACAGGGCGAGGACAGGAGTTCACCCCATCATGTGGCACTCAGGTCTCAAACCTAAGCATCTTAAACACTGAGCCACTACACTGCCGATTTACTTACTTCCAACCTATCTTTTAACCATTTTTACTATTTGTAAAACGAATAGAATTGCCAGAGATATTACTGCTATATGTTCCATCTGATTCTTTTATAAATTTATTTAAATTTTTTAACAAGCATTCTTCAACACACTATTTCTACCATCATTTCAATACAAAATAATGGTTGTTTTTAACAAAAAATTAAAATGTAGGGGTTTGCAAAATATTGAAAACTTTAAATATGTTGTTCTAAAATACAGGTGTCAAACTTGCTGCGTCACATTGACCGTCACATGATGTTTCACATTTTCTCCATTCACGAAGCTGGAGTGGGCGTGGCCTGTGCATGATGCATCCAGACCGCGGGCTGCCAGTTTGACACCTCTCTACTAAAGACTACTATCTGAATTCAAAACAGTTGTTTTGAACACAAATGGATAGTCTTACAAATCTGGATGTGTTCTCATTCTGAAATATTCCCACTCTGACCTCAAAACATATCTATTTCAAGATTTGAATATTTCTGAAATGGTTAGAATAACCATTACCCTTACAAACTTGAAACAATCACACAGCCTAATAAGTATTTGGGTTCACAGCACATAAACATTAACTTCTATTAATGTCTCAACTAGAGAAACCAACATGTGCTTGGTAATCAATAATATATGTTTTTTGCTGTTTGTACACAAGATTTTGTTTCTGTATCCCTGTAAAAGAAAGAACAGTGAATATAAAATCTATTTTTAAAAAAGTTTCTTAGCTATTCCCGAATTATTTTACAGGAATACAGTATAGGAAGCAAGCTTAAACGCTGTTTAATAGAAATCTTTGTGAACTAATAATTTAAAATAAATTTGAAAATTTAGGCCAAAGCTACCTTTAAAAAAAATGATACTATTTCCTTGTATTTGGGGAAATAAATTTAAACTTAATAAGTATTATAAATATTATAAAGTATAATGAATGAATAATTTAAATGGAGATTGAAAACTTATATGTTACATATTATGTTACATATTACACATTACATTATTAAGTGCCAATAACATGTCTCTATGTGCAATTGGTAGACTTGAAGTATTTTAGCAGAAAGTGAAAGAGATACTTTCTATACTTTACTTAAATCTTAAGGATGGCTTTTGTTGTTTACATATTCTAAGAAAGTAGGTTTTTTTTGTTATCTGCAGTTGACTTCTGCCCCATCTCTATTGGTTCCCTTTGTAAATGAGAATGTAAAATCAACAGGGAGGAACAGAAGTGAGTCAATGATGCTGCTGAGCATGGTGCTGAAACAGAGTAAATAGAACTGATTGAGAGTCAAGAAATATTAGCAGAAAAATAGTCCAAATTCTCTTTATAAATCATATTGGGCCTCCCCTTATTAAAATTCCTAATGAATGACAATCTTAATGTGTACTACCACATTTGCAGATAGCATTGCACAGGAAATTTATAAGTAGACTGAAAATTGTTCCTAGATTTTTTCATTCATCTGAAATTAATTCAATATATAGAATAAACAATTATACAATTAACAAGAGTAAACATAAGTTCAAATAGTCTCAAGCTTTATTAAAAGAAACACTAATGTATTTTCTAAATCAACAACAAACAGGCTGTGTTTATTTTGAAAATTATTAGGAATGCACTGGAGTCCATACACAAGGACCTCTTTAAAGAAGCATCTTCCTTAAAAGCTTGAGAAAGTCAGTTGCTTTAATGGGTTGCAATGAAAAACTCTGTACTTCCCAAAGCAATGTTTCCAAATCATTTTCAAAACATGCACATAGAAGGCAATATGATGTCCTCCGTATATTTTGGACTATAACTCTGACAAGACATGGTTAGCCCTGTCAAGACAGCTATTTTGAAGGTGGTATTACAAAACTTTAACCACACAAATCTTTGCTTTTGAGAATATTCTGTTACAGAAGGGTTTACTTTCAAGATATTGCATATAGGCTATGCTGCCTATCCCAGGATCCCCCACATGGTGTGCTATGTTTTTTGTTTTGTTTTTTGTATTTAAACATTAGGTTTTCCTTCTTAATTTTCTGGACAGAGAATTAATTAGTGTAAGTGAAATCAGAAGCAGTTCATGATTCTACAAAATTGTTGAAGCCAAACATGTTTAGGAAATATTTGAATGGAAGAACATTAAAGAATATTAGTTAAACTGCCTTAAACTCAAAGCAAAAATATATAAATGAAATAAGTTTATTTCAAAGGGAAATAACTGGGAAAATAAAGAATATTTGTTTCAAATGTAAGTATAAATTATAGCAGCTACAAATGTGAAGACCTATAAAAAATACAGGAAAAAAGATGAAAAACTGAAATGAAAATTATTATTCAATATTTTATATCTTAGAATGACTAAATGCTTAAAAATTATTCAAAATGCACAGGATGAACATTTGTATATACGAAGCAATTTGCAGCATTTGTGAACAATTTCACCTAAATAAATTTTCCATGGCATATGAAATTTAATTTGATGCACGAACAAATTTTTCTTTAATATTGTCACTATATAAAATGATTCCTGTCTAGACTATTTATATTTATTATGAATTTGGGGTTTTATTACCTTCTATTCTTATCAAGCTTAAAAACTGAATTAAATGATCTACAGAAAAATAGTCTTTTTTTTTTCAAAAATAAAAATTTATAAATGTTTTTCTACTAGATTTAACCACATTATATGCCATTAAAACAAAGTTATTATATAAATTACATTATAATCCTTTAAAAAAATCCAGCCAACTGATTGGATATCATCACTATAGTACAGCTTGAAGGCTGGCATTGAAAGATTCTGAACAACTTAAGACAAACAGTTCAAACCTAGATTGTTTTGCTGAGTTAATATTGCTTGACTCACAATCAGCTCATTAGTTTTTTTTTTTGTTTCACGTAAGTTCTTTTATCAACTCAACAATTACAGTTTGGAAATCATATTTATGAATCTAGGGTTAAGTCAGATACCAATAATCTGTAGCTAAGTTATTCAATACTATAAATATACATTTGAATGTAAAATCACAAAGGTTGAATCTCATTAAAGGCAACTTTAGGCATGTTTAGCCAAAAGTAAAATCTATTAATTCTAATAGTGTTTATTCTATATAGGTGTAACCTAAATGCAAGAAAAAATAGAATTATAGTGCAATCCTATAGCTGTCTATTCAAAAGTAAATGTGAATTGAGTAAAATGCAATGATTTTTTTTAAATTACAATATTCTACATATGTAATGTTGTGGTAAGTTTATTTACATATTTTAGGACAAAAATATTAACCACAAATGATACCTCTAAGCAGCTCTCTGTACACTTGAAAACATCTAAAACATACATCAAGTCTTTTGTTTTCAAAGCAAATGGCTTTACATAAAAATTAAATGTTTATAATACTTCATTTCTAACTGATGTGTGTTTTATGTTTATGGTCTAATCCAATTAATATTTTCTGAGAAGCAATTTCCATGGAAGCTTTCAATGTGACTTACTCTGAAATAGGTATGTGTTAATTATCACCCTTTTAGCTTTTTTATGTGTTTATTCAAAAGTAGGTCCACCAGGTTCAATACAGCATAACCAGTAATTCAATTTGATGTCTGCATTTGTATGTCACACCCAGTTAAGTAAACCATGGTTTACTTAAATTTTCTGAATTCAAGATAAAATGAACTATGAATTAATCACAGGAGCTGGGTTCACATAACAAACCAAGCTAAAATCAGTGATTCCACATATCATCTACACAGTCTCCATACAATTTCATGATTGTAGAAATCTTGCAAACTGATCTTAAAAATGGTAGCACAACTGATTATCTGAGTTCCTCATAAATCAAACGTGGGGGTATTTTCTCCTTTTACCATTCTCCCAAAAGTTTTTTTTTTCAAAGTAGCAAATCCATTTGCTTAATAAAATAGTAATAGTAGGAAGCCAAATAAACAATATGTCATGTTCAGGAAATAAGATGGTCCTCCTGAGCAACCTGCGTTTCCTATACATCTCTATATCATTCCCCACCCACCCAATTAACCAAAATAAATGAAATAGCCGCTCTTGTTATTAATTCAGCAGTTTCGATTGGTTGAAATTAAGTCCCTCCCTTTTAGCAGGCTACTCCGCGTATATAGCACAACTGCTAAAGATACCCTTTCCTTAGTTGTTGTGTATGTGCTGCTTTCTCAAGGCTAACGCAAGGAGGTGCAGACTTTTTTTTATTAGGCCTCTTCCATCATCCGGATTGTTGCCGTCTCCGTTTCCCAAACCCAACCTAATGTAAGCAAAGGCTATAATCTATATATACATATATAGGTATATGTATAGATATATATTACATTAGGTAGGATTTTAAGGAGGGCTGCAAGCAGACCCAAACTCCATCTGCGGTTATTCACATACGTTCTATATTAACGTAAGCTACCACAACTGTTATTTGCGGGGAGGGGGTGTTGGGGGAAAATTTGTCACCTCTGCAGGGGGGGGGAAGGTATTTAAAAAATGGCAGAAAATGGGTTAAGAAGAAATTGGGGGGAGGGGCAGAAGCTGGGCCAAGGGGGGTGGTTTAAAACCCAGAAAAACGAGCTTGTTTGGGTTCTCCCCTCGTCTCAATTCCAGCCCTAATCGTAACTCTCCAGTGGAAGTAGGGAGACGTCCGTCCCCCCCACCCACTTTTCTTCCTCGAATAGCCCCGGTTCCCCCCCTCCCCCCCACGGCATCTAGGCCTCTCTCCCAGCATTAGTATTACAGGAGAATGGCAGCAGCCGCAGCAAATCCTCCACTCCCCACCATCTTCTCCCCGATCTCGGGCCACGAGAGCCTCAAAACCCTCCCGCATCTCCTCCTTGAAGAGTCCCAAGACGTACCTCGCTGTTAAAAGCTTTCACGGCCTCCATGTTGTGTGGCGGAGGGGAAAAGGCTTTAGAACCGCGCCGAAAGGGGGTTGATCTCCGCTGTGGGGTGACGGCGGTCGGCTTCTTTCATGGACCACCGGGCCTCGTCGCCATGATGGGTTCAGAGATGGGGGGAGGGGGCGGCGGACGGGTCGGGGAACCCCCTTTCCTCCCTAGTCCGCTGGGCCGCCCCAGGGCAGGCTCGGCTGGCGCTGCAGGGACAAACACGCAATAGCTGCGGCGCGGGCACCAATATGGCGGGCGGGAAAGCTCTTTCGCTCGCAGCGGCGTACTTCCCTCCGAGAGCAGCCGAGATGCGCGGGCCAGAGCGGCTCCTAAGCGACAGAACGCGAGCCGTAGAGAGGCGCGGCGGCCGCCAACGAGGTAACAGGACAGAGTGTCTTTTTTGGGTGGTTTCTCCTGGTACCCTAGAGAGGGCTCGACCAGAGAACGAGCTCCTCTCGCAGGAGAAGGGCGGTACTGCAGCGGAGTGAGGGACGGCAGCACCGAGACCGCCCCCCTCCCTCACCCATCATACCTGGGGGAGACGGGCAAAATCAGGAAAGCGAATGGAGTCCTATGGCTTTATTTTAGCGGCTGAGCCTATTCAAAGGTAAACGGCTTGTGGATACGCGGAGGAATCTGATTGAAAAGTTGTATGCCTAGGGAAGAAAACCTTTCTTGGTGAAATATCTTAAATGGGGTTCTTCGGAATAGAGATGCTTGCCCTTGCTTGAGTTCGGTAGGATTTATTTCCAGGGGTTACTGGGTTAGCATGGTTGATGTATCATCTCCTAATCAACTAATCAAAGAGAGAAGCAACCTGGAATTAAGGAGAAACTTCCTAACAGTGAGGACAATTAACCAGTGAAACAGTTTGCCTCCGGAAATCGTGGTTGCTCCATCACTGGAGGTTTTTTTTAAGAAGAGTCTAAACCAGGGGTGTCAAACTCAAAGGCGGGGTGCTTAGATCTGGCCAAGTTTGAGTTTAATATCCCTGGTCATCCCTCTTCTAAAAAACATCCAGTGATGGAGCGCCCACGATTTTGCTGGCAGAGGGTTGCAGGAGGCTGTCGCAGCCGAAAACTGAGCTTGGGAGCCCGTTTTCACTGGCAGAGCACTTGAACCATCACAGATGCCCCTGACACATGACATTGAGCTTGCTGTGCCCCCCCCCCCGGGTCAAACACAACTGATGTGGCTCTCAATGAAATCAAGTTTGACACCCCTGGTCTAGGCAGTCATAACTGAAATGGTATAGGTCAGTGATGGCGAACCTTTTCAACACCGAGCGCCCAAACCGGAATGGGCATGTGTGCACGCCGAAGCACCGGAAACCCAAAGACCAGCTGGCTAGCATGCATGCCTGTTTTGGGGGTGTTTTCAGGCTGTTTTTTGAGCCATTTGCAGGTTCTTTTGGGGGCCGTTTTTAGGCTGTTTTTCAGATTGTTGTCAGGTAATTATTTGATGCTCAGGAGCCCACAAAGAAAAAAAGCCCAAAAAATGGTCTGTTTTTTGGCTTTTTGGGGGGCCATTTTCAGGCTTTTCTCCAGCACCCATGAAGACTAGCTGGCTGGCACACCAGAAACCAGAAGAACAGCTGGTGATGGCACACATGCCCACAGAGAGGACTCTGCATGCCACCTTTGTCACATGTGCCATAGGTTCGCCATCACGGGTATAGGTTCTACTTGAGCAGAGGGATGAACTAGAAGATCTTCCTTCTAGTTCTATTCTATTCTAATTCTCCTACTCTTTTGGTAAAATATTTTCTTGTTTTTGCTTAATCTATCAAAAATCCAAAGTCTCATCCTCTGCCACGTTTCCCTTCTGCAGACTTGAGTTTCTGTCAGGATTTAATAGCTGCCAGCTGATGAAAGGTTGTAAGCTGTAATCAGCAAGGCTGGTACAATAAGGCTGATTCATTGCAGTTACGGCTTAACCCTTTTAAGACTCTGATGGTGGGGTCCACACAAGTCATTTACTGTTTTAAGAGGAGTCTATATATGGGTGGTCATTAGAGAGGAGTTTCTCTCTCAACGTGCATTCCGTTCTCTCCTTGTGTCTGTAGTGAATGGTAAGGGAATTTATCTCCTGCGTAGTTGTATATAAACCACTGTTAATATTCTTAAGGCTCTATGTGCTGTGTTATTGCTCCTGGGTTTATCACATAATACTAGTCATTCTGCCAAACCTCTGACAGATTCCATATCTAGTGTAGCCTTAATTTGGGGAAGGGTTGTTAATACAATCCTAAAATTTAATAAAACCAAGCAAAACAACAATCAGTTAATTTACTTTTTTTAAATGCAACAGCCCCGGACCTTTCTGGGTATTAGGTGCTCACTGGGATGGATTCTACTCAGCTTGCCACTTGCCAAGTTAGTTCTATGTGTGTACCTAGTAAATTGTTCATCAGAAACTAGGCATGGCTTTAAGGCCCTACAGTTGATTGATAATGGTACTTAAGGAGTGGCCAAAAATTGCATGCAACAAAAGCATAGAAATGAGGAACTTGTGACCTTCCTGCTGCAGTTGAAATTTAATTTTAAAGCTTCTGCTCAACTGCCCATAGACATTAAGATAAAAGACATCCAGCAAATCAACATCTGGATGATCATCTGCTTGTCCCTCTTCAAAATGCATCAGATGCTATTCAAGCTACTCTACTGATATTAAGAAAACGTCATTTGCTACCGCTAGTAACATAAGATCCAGTTATCAGCCCAACTATTTTCTGTACATAAACAGAGTCCTATCTTACATCTGCCTGAACCAGCAAATTATCTTTGGCCAGCCAAGATAGTATACAGGTAGTCCTTAACTTACAGCAGTTCCTTTAGTGACAATTTGAAGTTACAGTGGCACTGAAAAAAGTGACATGACCATTTTTCAGACTTACCTCCATTGTGGCATTCCCATGGTCACAGATCTCCATTCGGATGCTTGACACTTGACTCACATTTATGATGGTTGCAATGTCCTGTGATTCTCTTTTGTGACCTTCCGACAAGCAGTAAAGAAAAGAGATTCCCTTAACAACCAAGTTACTAATTTAATACCTGTGGTGATTCACTCAACAAATGTGGCAAGAAAAGTCATAAAATGGGGCAAAGATCACTCAACAAATGTCTCACTTAGCAACATGGGCTCCATTGTGATCGTACGTTGAGGACTACCTGTACAGGGAAGAAGTCCAGAAGGTATCTGCATGGTGCTCAAGAAACAACTTACATCTAAATACTAGTAAGACAAAGGAGATGGTGCTAGATTCCGGAAGCACAGAGAGGAACCTGCCCCACTGTATATTGAGGGGGGCTGTGTGGAGAGGGTTTCCCCTTTTAAATTCTTGGGAGTGCTTATTAGTCAAGATCTCACCTGGAAAAACAACATGTCTCTAGTAATTGGAAAGGAAAGGCTGAACAGAGACTTCATTTCCTTTGAGTCCTGCGAAAAAATCAGGTGGAACAATGGCTGATGTCCTCTTTCTATCGGTCCACCATAGAAAGTGTCCTCACATATTGTATTACAGTATGGTATGCTGGTTTAACAGCTGCGGACAGGAAGGCACTACAGAGAGTGATCAATTCAGCACAAGAAACCATTGATTGCCCTCTGACACCACTGGATGACATCGCCAGATCTCGCTGCTTTAGCGGAGTAAGGAAGATACTCAGAGATGATTCACACCCTGGTCAGTGTCTCTTCACTTCTACCATTGGGCAAAACACATCAAAGTATAGCCAGCTGAACAAATAGGTTTAAAGGTAGTTTCTATCCTTGGGCTGTGAGACTTTTAAATACAACCACAATCACTCCATGCACACGCTAGTTTTTTTCTTTTTCTTTCTTTTTTCGTTTCTGTTATAATTTTGTACCAGTGAGATTAAAACCAATTTCATTGTATTTAAGTACAATGACAATAAAGATTATACTTATACTTATTCTATGTCATAATAGCTAAATAGTGTAACAATCAGACCTGAACCAAGAAGTAGATTCCAGTTAACAGAGTTGTTCTTTTGGATCATCCAGTTGATAAATGCTTTACTGTCATATGAGTAGTTTTCCTACTCTCATTTCCTATTTGAATTAAGGGCTCAGCAGGATTGTAAACATGTTTTTTTTAGAGAATACAGACTATTGCATACATCTGTCTTTTTTTTCTAAATAAAGATTATACTGTTAATTTTACAGGCACACCTCCTTCACTCAATCCTGTCTGCAGCAGGGGAATAATGTAAGAGCATCTTTCATGGTTGTTGAATAGATTACTGACAATATATGGAAAAAAACCCTTAACTTTCATTTATTTACTGTTCATTTGCTGAGCGGCACAGTGACCTAGAGGTGAAGGCATTCACCTCACCCTTGAGAGGTTATGAGTTCAATCTTAGGCAGCCATAGATTTTTCTCTATCAGAGCGTAAAGAGAAAATATCTGCTGCGAACTCCGTGTAGGCATCAGGAAGGGCAATCTGCCCAGTAAATGATCAGCTCCAATCAGTCACCCTGACTCCAACCTGCTAAAAAGGGGTTACAGGTTCGTAAAAAGAAAGAAATAATTATTGTTTATTTGTTAGATTTATATCCTGTTTTTCTTACATAACTGCCTCTAATTCCCCCGCCATTCCCCCCACACACACGCATAATGACAACTCTGTTAAGTAGTCTGAGCTAAGAGAATGATTGTTGTAGCTTACCGTATTTTCCGGCGTATAAGATGACTTTTTAACTTAGAAAAATTATTTCAAAAACCGGGGGTCGTCTTATACGCCGGGTATAAGGCCATACCAAAAAACCAAAACAAAAATTGGCACTAATGACACCAAAACCTGGCCGCATGGAGTGGGCAGCAGGCAGCATAGAAAAGTTTCTCCCATGGCTGGGATTGCGAAAGGACGGTGATCGGATCAGAGGGTCATTTGTAAATCCGACAGCAGAAATGGATCTTTGTTCTCTCACCTCATTCCCGCCAAACACCTTTATCTCATGTTTACTTCTCTGCCTCCCCAAGGCGGAGAAACCCGCCTGGCTTGTACCTGGTGTCTGCGATCTTCTTTCTTCCCACCCTCGTCCTGTTGCAGGGTGCCCCGAGGTGAGTCTGCCTAACATTCCCCAGATATTTTCCAAGCTATTTCCACACTTGGCTCGTTCACCATTTCCTTTCCAAAGCTCTCTTTCCCCCACCCTACTTCCAATGCATCACAAACACCAGAACGATAACGCCTGCAGAAGCATGTACAGACTCTCTTCCAGAGCCTAGAGCACCAATCTCCCTTCCCCAGGTAGACTGCTCTTGACTGGGGAGACGCTGCTCCTCACCCAAAGCTAACAATCAACACTAAAGGGGATTTGCCAGCGTGCTCAGACTGAGCCTGTTTTGTCTGTTTAAATGAGCACATGGGAGATGGGCTGTTGTTTGCCGTGTCTTGTTCAACCTTCACCAATTCAAGGAGAGAAATTGGGGTTCTCGTGACAACAAGGATGTTGGGTGGCAGACCCCTCCCACTTCAGCCCCTCCAGCTCCCTCCCTGTCTACAGATATGTCTGTCTTCCTTCCCTTCCCTTTTCTTCCCTCCCTATCTCTGTTCATCTATTTCTCTCTCTTTCTACATCTATCTATCTCTATCCATCTATCTCTCCATCCCTCCCTCTCTTTCTCTTCCCTCCCCTTCTTTCTTCCCTTCGTATCCCTGTCTATCATTTATCTAATCATCATTATATCTTCCTTCCTTCCCTCCCACCCACCCACCCACCCATCCATCTATCATCTTATCATTTTCATATCCTCCTTCCCTATCTATCTATCTATCTATGTATGTATCTATCTATCTATCTATCTATCTATCTATCTATCTATCTATCTATCATCTCAAAACCAACAATCAAGAAGGGTAAAATATTATCTGCAATTATTCCCCAAACCCTTTTTGCACACTAAAAATAATAATAACTCATCTGTGGTCCAGTTTGGGAAGGGGAGTGTTGGAAGGAAAAACCACCTGGTTCAGTTCCAAGCTGGGAGAAAGGTGCTGGAAATAAAATGGATGCTGATTGGCTATTTGGTGTGCTTCGGAAGAGGGGTAGTTTTATACGGTGAGTATAGCCCAAATCCTATATTTTAACAGGAAAAGTAGGGGGTCGTCTTAGACACCCAGTCACCTTATACGCCGGAAAATATAGTACATTTTCCTGAATCTGAACCTAGCTCTCAGCATTTCAACTTTGCTACCCTAATCATTAATATTATACTGGGTATATATCATACTGATCAGTGGTGGGATTCAAATTTTTTTACTACCGATTCTATGGGTGTGGCTTGGTGGGCGTGGCATGGCTTGGTGTGTGGCATAGTGGGTGTGGCAGGGGAAGGATACTGTAAAATCTCCATTCCCACTCCACTTCAGGGGAAGGTTACTGAAAAATGTCAATTTCCTCCTGATGAGCCATGATTCAGGAGACAGAGAATAGATGGGGGTGGGGCCAATCAAAGGTGGTATTTACTGGTTTTCCAAACTCCTCAAAATTTCCGCTACTGGTTCTTCAGAACTGGTCAGAACCTGCTGAAACCACCTCCAATACTGATATAAAATACAATATTTTATGTTATTTTAGTTCTAGACCAGTGTTGTCAAATTCAAGGCCCGTGGGCCAGATCCGGCCCATGGGTTGTTTAGATCTGGCCCGCAGGGCTGCCCTGGAAACAGCAAAGGACCGGCCCATGGTGACTGCCGGAAAAAATAGCTCGGGAGGGCTGTAGGAGGCCGTTTCATCCAAAAACAGAGCTCAGGAGCCCAGTTTTCGTGGGCAGAGTCCTTGGACCATCACAGGTGCCTCTGAGTGATGTTGAACTGGCAATCTCTCCTCCCCCCCCCCAGGTAAAATGCAGCCCTCAATGAAATAGTTTGACACCCTTGATCTAGACCAGTGGTTCCCAAACTTGGCAACTTCTCTGCCTGGAGAATTCTGGGAGTTGAAGTCCACAAGTCTTAAAGTTGCCAAGTTTGGGAACCACTGATCTAGACAATACTATTAGGGACACTGATGAAAGTAATACGGAATATTTTAAATTCTTCATCTGGAGAACAACAGCACCATCTAGTGAATATCTCTGTGGACAGCAATCAAATGTTTATTACTGTATACTGTATTGAATCTCACGTAAAAAGGCTGCTATTACCCTAAAATGGCTTTCAAGTTTCAGTAAAGTCTATACTGGAACTAAAGATTTTCAAAACTGCCATGAAAAAAGGAATATACATTTTTTTTTAAAAATCACCACTTTGTTAAGGAAAAACTATGAAAACTGTTGATTTATGCACATAAAAACTGAGAGGTAATCAAAGGCATTACCATTTCATAATTCAGAGAAAGAATGACAAGGAGAAATAAGAGATTTATTTAGTAGCTCTGAAAAAAGAGACCTGTAAAATACATCCATTAAAATATTTCCTTTTATTACAGAGGCAAAAATTCTCTCCGAAAATATGTAGAGAATCAATTAATGAGGAATCAGTTATTTTAAGGAAATATCAGAATACATTATGTAATCATATCAACACTGAAATTTTGAGAGAGAGCAGATTTATACCTAATTCAATATTCAGGTTTAGTCATTTGAAAGTGCACAGAAGACCGTGGATCATAAAATGGTGTTACAGATTATAAACTATTTAAAATAATTTTTCATTTGAACAGTATATAAACCTTAGTGATTAAATAAAAGTCTGCTGCCATTTCATCTCAAGCAATGATGGAAAGGAAACAATTTTTCTGGCATTTTCAATTAAAGGAATACAAGAGCATTTAATTTGGGATATTTTTAACTTGTAACTTACATTTAAGAAATTTAACTTCCGATATATTAAATAGTTCCTCTCCTGTACCTTGAAGTTTCAAGAAATTTCTCCTGTGATAGCTGAGCAAATAATTCTTTTTCTCTAGAGCTGCATTTTTCTTCCACAGAAGGAAAACAGAACAATCACATGTCCTGTTTTGCAGTCCTGAGAAAACATATTTCCTTTAAAGAATAAACGATCCATACCAATTAAAAATGACACATTTAAATAACTATTAAATCAGATAGCAGAGCTTTAGAATTGCTCATTAGATATAACCTAAACAAGAGCAGACTGAGATATACAGTATAATACAGGTAGTCCTTACAACAGTTCATTCAGTGACCTTTCAAAATTACAGCAGCTGTGAAAAAAAGTGGCTTATGATCAGTTTCACATTTACGACCGTTGCACCATTCCTATGGCCATGTGATCAAACTTCAAATGTTTGGCAACTGGCTCTTATTTATGACAGCTGTACTCTCCTGGAGTCGTGATCAACTTTTGAGATCTTCTGACAAGCAAAGTCAATGGGGAATCCAGATTCACTTAACAACCATATTACTAACTTAACAAATACAACAATTCACTTAACAACTGTAGCAAGAAAAGTGGTAAAATGGAGCAAACTCACTATGTTTCACTGAGCAACATAAACTTTGAGCTCAACCATGGTCGTAACTCAAAGACTTTTAGTTTAAATTAGACTCATTACTTCTACATTTGCATTCAAACATACATATTGACCTACTCATGGAATTATATATCCCAACAAATGAGAATACTTGTAGCTCAGGGTTGAAAGGAGGGGTCCTTGGTGCTCTTTGAATGTGGTTGTTTTTTTTGCAGGCATCTCAATACTCTCGGTGAGGGGGGAAAACCCAAGCTCAGAGAGCACCAAGGACCCCTCAACCCTTTTTTTTTTTTTTTTAAATATATTTTATTCAATTTTCACATTCCATTTGCAATCATTTATATACAGGGTATTTACTATAAGAAAAGAAAAAAAAGAAAAAGGAAATAAAACGAACAAATAAAAAGGAAACACAACTCATCATTCACAACCCCACCTAACCCTTCCATCCTCCATACACCCCATCTACCCCCTCCAACTTTCCTTTCTCCCTCTAACACTCCCCTCCTACTTCCCTTTCCCCTCAAGCCTTCCTTCTCCCCTTACTCCCCACACACCCTCCTTACATTCCCCTTACTCCTTCCTTACTCCTCCCTCTTCTTTCCCTCTACCTCCCTCCTTGGTGTATGCCTTTATTCGAGTGTTGTTTGATCTGATAAAAGTAAAATGAACCAAGGAAAAAAAGAAATTAAAAAAAGGAAAAAAAAACAAAAAAAAAGAACCACCGTATATAAATACATTCTTGTTATTAAGACTATGTTAACACCCCCCCACCCCACCCCCCCCAAATCCCCATCCCTAATCCTCCCGACTTCCCAGGGCCCACACCTGGCACTACCTTCTGTCTAAAATATCTTGTATACATATGGATTAAGAAATAAAAGTAATATATCAAAAGAAAAGAAAAAAAAACAGAAAAAAAAAGAGAAAAGAAAAGAGAAAAGAGAAAAAAGAAAAAAAAAGAAAGAAAAAGAAACCACTCTTTGTATTGATCTCAGCCCCCCATCTTTATCTATGCTTAAATAGTATAAATCATTCTATCTATATTTTATTCTCGTCTCTTACTTCTTTGCTATTTACCCCAACCTTCTGTAGATTCTCCCGTTCCTCTTCCTAAACCTCATGATCCCTTCCGATAAAATTTAAGCAACGTGGTTCATGCCATATATTCAAATATAACTTTACAGACAAGTAATCAAACTTTCCCTTCTAGTAAAATTTAAACAGCGTAAATGATCTTTCTTTACCCCCTTTTCAAACAGTAATTCAAAATCCCCTACTTAGTAAGATTAAACAGCGTAGATCAAATATTACTTTACACAGGAATCAATTTCTATCTTAAGATAATTCCAACCGACTTCCTCTTCTAATAGGATTTAAATAACGTAGTTCATTCCACATGCATTTTACCCTCATCCCTCACTTGTCTGATATTTACCACTATCAAATTTATACTAGCATTTGTTTAAAATATAACTCAGAGCTATTTCAACCAACTTTCCCTTCAAATAAAAGTTAAGTAGCATGGATCATTCCACATATTCAAATAATACTTTCAGCAAGAGTCAGTTAACCTTCTATTTTAAAGTAATCCCTTCTAACAAAGTTTAAACAACATAAATCATTCCGCATTCTTTTTACACTTATCTTAAGATAATCCCAACCGGCTTTCTGTTCTAATAAGCTTTAAACAACGTAACTTTTACCCTCATCCCTTGCTTGTCTGATGTTTACCACAAATAACGTAGTTCCTTCCACATGCATTTTACCCTCATCCCTTACTTGTCTGATATTTACCACTATCAAATTTATACTAACATTTGTTTAAAATGTAACTCAGAGCTATTTCAACCAACTTTCCCTTCAAATAAAAGTTAAATAGCATGGATCATTCCACATATTCAAATAATACTTTCAGCAAAAGTCGGTTAACCTTCTATTTTAAAATAATCCCATCTAACAAAGTTTAAACAACATAAATCATTCCGCATTCTTTTTACATTTATCTTAAAATAATCCCAACCGGCTTTCTGTTCTAATAAACTTTAAACAACGTAAATTTTACCCTCATCCCTTGCTTATCTGATGTTTACCACTATCAAATTTATGCTAACGTTAATTTAGAATCTAGCTTAAAGTAGTTTCACCCAGCTTTCCCTTCTGATAAAAATTAGTCCGCTTTTTCTACCGGAGAGAGGTCTCAAACCCCCATTCAGTCCTCAAGCATTTTGAAATGTCTAAATTCTCGATCTCCGTTTTTCTGCTTCTCCGAGGGAGGAGGGGCTACCCCCTCCATCTTGCAGCCACATGGCCGGCCGCTTGCCTTCTCCTTCCGCTTGTCTCTCCTCTCTTCCAAGCGCGTCAGGAAGTCCCGCCTTCAGAATCCTACAATAGAAATCTTGAGCCTCCGAAACAGAGTTAAGACGAAATCTTTGATTCTCAAATGTAACCGTGATACCGGCAGGGGCCTCCCATCTGTATCGAATCTGTTGACTCCTAAGCTCCTTAGTTAAAAAGGTGTAGTCCCTTCTTGCCTTCAACATCTGAAAAGGAATATCTTTGAAAACAATCAGGTCCTGGCCGTCAACTCGGAAACTGTTATTATAAAGCTTTTGCACAATCGCATTTCTAGATTCTTTTGTAGAGAAATGTATAATTATGTCCCTCGGGAGCTGTCGCTGTTCCGCTATCAATGAGTTCTGGCGATAGATTTTCCGAATCTGCCAATCAAAGTTAAGTCCCGGGCTTCCCAGTGCATGGCTGAAGGCTTCAGCAAAGGTCTGTTTCAAATTCTCTTGCTCCTTTTCACGGAATCCTCTGACTCTTATTGCAAATGCCTTCCTATTAAGATTTATCATCATAAGCTGTTTTTCGTTATCTCTAATTTTTTGTTGTAAAATTTGAATATTGGTAGTCAAATTAAAATTAGCCTTCTCCAGACTTTCCAATTTGTTCTCGATTTCAGCAGAGTAATCTGACAGGGCAGACACGGCTGCAAACGTATTCGCCTTCATTTGATTAACTTTAGATTTTAAATCATCATAAAGTTCCAATACAAATTCCTTAATTTCTTGCTTAAAGACATTAAAGATTTTAAAGAGATATTCCTGTGTTAAAAATTCTCCAGTAGAGGGCGTAGGAGACAAAGGCTGTGTTTCCAGTAAAGATTCTTTAAATTCTTTAGACACATTTGTAGCAAGACGCTTCTTTGATCTGGGTGCCATAATAAATAAACAAGTAAGCAGCGCTTCGCTCCCCTCTATTTCCAAAGAAGAGTTTATTTTGTTAAGAAGCGGTCTGCAGGAAGATAACACCGGCTGAGTACATCCAGTATCAATCATCCACGGAGAGAAATCGCCATTTTGAGGTCTATTTAGACAAAGAAGTCTCTAAGACGAATGGTGCTGGTATTTAAGATAGTAATAAAAGCATAAATCTCACAGGGGTGGTACCCTCCCGTATCAATTCTAGCTTGAAAAAACTTTGTTTTGTCCTGGGGGGGGCTAGCCTGTCTGGGGCTGCCAAAAAAAAAAGGCAGCTAAGAAGAACTGGCTGGAGATAGAAGCTCCGCTCCGGTTGGATCTAATCTTTTTCCACAGCCAAAAAAAGAAAAAGGCTGTGGCTTACGAATAGACCCTAGCCTACGGAGCTATCCTCCCTGCCCCTTTCTTAGCCAAAAAGGGGTGCTATCTATGATCTTATTTAGATATACAGACCAGATCTCTGAGGAGCTCGGTGGAGCCCTCCTCGGCAACAGGCCACGCCCCCAGGAAGCCTCCGCCCCCAGGAAGCCTCAGCCCCTCAACCCTTTTGTAATATTAAGAACTTTTCACCTTTTCCAAGAATAGTACTTCTTGATTATTTACTGGCCGAATGCACAAAACAAACAAGCAAAAAAGTAGTTTGGTTGGTTTCTTCTGTAGAATCCTGAATCCTGCCACCATTGTTTGTTTATAACAGTTTTAAAGATAGAAGATAATGCACATTCTAATATAGCTTATCAACAAAGGCTTCCAGGACACCAAAGTTGCCATCCATTTAATCTGAGAATTCAAAGTGCTTTGTGGCTTATCTAGAAAATAGAAACCTTTTCCAATCAATAGCTGGAGTGGGGGGGGGGGGACACATTTCCGCAAATCACTGTAAAAGTGCAGTAAATTTCTAATGTTCCTCACTCAGTCTGTTCTCAAATTATCCTGCAGCACTGTTACAAGTAAAATCTCCTTCAGGTAAACCCTGATTTCTGATGACTTTACAGATTCATCCGTTCAGTTTCCTTGGCAAAAACTTGAAAATAGTTTGCCATTGCCTTCCTCTGTTAACTTGTATGTTTAATATACCATCCTAATATTTCATAGTAGTAACCCATACAAGTACTTATCCTGCTTAGCTTTTTGAGACCCACCAAGGTCAACTATTGTCAACTATGTGATCACCATTATTATGCATAATTATGGCAGATGATGTTTTATGCCAGTGCTGCTAGATAGTCATATATCGTTATTGGAGATGAGATAGAATGATGTAAGTCATGCAGAATAATCCAGTATTCTTGTCCAGTCCTGTGTGCACCTGTGTACATTTAAGGAAGCATAGCGTGGATGAAAGGGGCACAATGATTCAGCGGTTAAAGACACTGAGCTGGTCAGTTCGAAAGCTGACAGCCTGGGTTGAAGACTTGAGCTCCTGCAACAGGATGAGCTCCTGTTACTTGCCCCAGCTCCTGCCCACCTAGCAGTTCAAAAGCCTACAAATGAAAGTAGATTAATAGGTACCACTTAAATGGGAAGGTATAACCATGCTGGTCATAAGGCCACGGAAATGTCTTCGGACAATGCTGGTTTTCTTGAACAAGTAATGGAGATGAGCACTGTGCCCAAGTGTCAGAAACGACTGGACAGGAAAACCTTTGTTAGTTGCAAAGTCATGTCTGACCCATAAAGACCCCATGGACAATGTTCTTCCAGGCCTTCCTGTCCTCTACCATCCTCTGGAGTCCATTTAAGCTCATGCCTACTGCTTCGATGACTCCATCAATCAACCTCATTCTCTGTCGTCCCCTTTTTCTTTTGCCCTCAATCGTTCCCAGCATTAGGCTCTTCTCCAGTGAGTCCTTCCTTCTCATTAGCTGGCCAAAGTTTCATCTTCAGGATCTGGACTTCTAAAAAGCAGTCAGGGTTGATCATCTCTAGGACTGACCGGTTTGATCGCCTTGCAGTCCAAGGGACTTGCAGGAGTCTTCTCTGGCACCATAGTTCAAAGGCCTCAATTCGTTGGCACTCAGCCTTCATTATGGTCCAACTTTCACAGCCATACATTGCAACTGAGAAAACCAGGAAATGGCAACCCACTCCAGTATCTTTATCATGAAAACCCCATGGATAGTACCAAAAGGAAGGAGAAAGAAAGAAAGAAAGAAAGAAGGAAGAAAGAGAAAGAAAGAAAGAAAGAAAGAGAAAGGATGAAAGTAAAAATTAAATGTTCAGCAATTTTGTGATGTATATCCAGAATTGAGCAGGGATGCAATTTGATCTTTCTTTTTCTTGGAGTCAGTATGGCAAGATGCCACCTTATAAATTACTATTTTCTCGTTCATTGAAGTAGCAAGGAAGTGTATTTGGAAGGTAGACAAGTCCTTTGTGTATTACCTTGTGGGCGCAGTCTAGCAGTATGGAATGTATCATCAATTTTTCCTCTACAAAGTTGCTCTTTATTTCTGTCACCCAGTTCTCTCTCTCTCTCTCTCTCTCTCTCTCTCTCTCTCTCTCACACACACACACACACACACACACACACACACACACACACACAAGCTGCAAACATCTAATTATTAAGGAAAGATACTAGTCTGGATTTTTTCCCCCTATCTTCTTCTGGATCAGTTGATGCAGAGTGTAGGACTGTTTCTGATTCTGGTTTTATTCACTTATATCTGATCCATCACTCATCCCAGGCATTAAATCACTAACTTTCTGAGTCTCTAGGATCAAATGAAAAGCAACTTCAACGGTGAAGCCAGAATCCGTTAACAATCATGTTACTAACTTGACAACTGCACTGATTCACTTAACAACTGGGTCATAAAATGGGGCAAAACTCACTTAACAAATGTTTCACTTAGCAACAAATGTTAGGCTCAGTTGTGGCCATAAGTTGAAGACTACCTGTATCACCAAGTCCTTTCTGTAGCATCTCAGGGAAGAGGAAAGCTATGCCTCAGTGGTGGGATTCAAACATTTTTTACTACCGGTTCTGTGGGCATGGTATGCCTTGTTGGGTGTGGCTTGTTGGGCGTGGCAGGGGAAGGATACTGTAAAATCTCCATTCCCTTCCCACTCCAGGGAAAAGTTACTGCAAAATCCCCCTTTCCTCCTGATCAGCTGAGACTCGGGAGGCAGAGAATAGATGGGGGTGGGGCCAGTCAGAGATGGTATCTACCGGTTCTCCAAACTACTCAAAATTTCCGCTACCAGTTCTCTAGAACTGGTCAGAACCTGCTGAATACCACCTCTGCTATGCCCCTTTCTGCTGTGTGCAATGGCAGTTTCTGCTGAAGATCCAGACTTGAAGTGTTCATCTGCCTTGCACAAAACAGCAATGTGTAAGAGCTGCTGGGAAGTTACTCTTTCCCCATCACTCTTTCCTGCCTTGCCAACTTGAAAACTGAACAGAAAAATGGGTAATGCTTATTTTAAAAAGAAGAACATATGATAACAGGTGATATAAATCAGTTGCTGCAGTAATGATCTCTTTAGTGTACATTGCTATGGAGATAGGCTTTTGCAAAGATTTTCACCATCCATTTACTATTCTTTGTGAACTACTTGCTGTTATTCAGTGAATACTTTCTTTAAATGAGGCAATTTGCTAATGGATTTCAGGAACTGAAAGGAGCAAAGATAAAGATAACAACTCAAAACAAAGAAATAAGGAAACAACTCCCATCACCACTAACAAAAAAAACACACCATTTAGCATCTTTAAATGGATTTTCCATGTAGATATGGTATTATGTAGATATTCTTTCCAGGGGATTACCATTTTGACGTGGTGGAAAGACTTAGAAGTTCCACTAAGTTTGAAAACACTACTACCAGTAGTAGTAGGAGGGACAGCTGGCAAGGTCAAAGGGACTGGGGGAAGAGGGAGACTGTGAGTAATTCACGTTAGCCAAGTAAGGCTATAGAGGCATGGAGAAAGCCAGAGAGATGGAGATATAGTAGCATTAAACCATAGTGGTTTATACCTACTAGAATTAGTGGTAAATTAGTATATTACTACTAGTAGTGAAGTGGGACATGGTGGCTTAGTGTCTAAGAGACAGAGCTTGTCAATCAGAAAGGTTGGCAGTTCAATGGTTCGAATCCCTAGCGCCACGTAACAGAGTGAACTCCTGTTGCTTGTCCCAGTTTCAGCCAGCTTAGCAGTTCAAAAGCATGTAAAAATGCAAGTAGAAAAAATAGGAACCACATTTGGTTGGAAGTTAACAATGTTCTGTGCGTCTTCAACATTCAGTCATGCCGGCGGAGACGTCTTCAGACAGCGCTGGCTCTTTGGCTTTGAAACAGCCCACACACTGCTGCCATGTGACCGCTCTTGGGGCGCAGCCAGGAAGGATCGCTAGGAGAATGCCAACTGGAGCCGGGAGTGTCCCCAGGTCAGTGGGGTGATGGGGAGATTGCACAGAGCTGGACTGGAGGCGCAGGAAGGCAGGCGTCAAGGCTAAGCCCCCATACTGGAGAAAAAAAGAATATCTCACCATCCCAGAACTGCGCCGTGAGGTAAGGGAAGCAAGTGTTGGGAGAGACCTTCCCTCCCCCTTCAGAGAGCCTGTGCGAGGAGAGAGGAGGCAGCCTGGTTTGAATGCGGAGGGTGGCTATCATGCACCTTTCTCCACCTGCCCGAATGAGTGAAGGAAGCAGGCAGAGAAAGAAAGAAGGCATGCGAGAAAGCACCCCCACTGCCCGAATGCATGAAGGAGGCAGGTGGCAGGCTCCTTCGTCCTCGGCTATTGCACACTTTTCTTTCTCCACCTGCCCGAATAAGTGAAGGAGGCACTCACTGGCCACTAAACCACCCACTCGCCAGCATTCAAACCAGCCCGCTTTCTCTCTCCCGGCATGGGGCTCTATGGAGGGGGAGAGAAGGTCCCTCCCAAAACCCTGGTGATAGCAGCTGAGTGATGGAAGGAGGAATTCTGGGAATTCTGAAGTTCACAAGTCTTAAAGCTATCAAGTTTGAACAACCCTGGGTTTTTTTTCTAAAGGGTTAGGGGTGCAAGGGTCTTGTAACTTGACAGCTTTAAGAATTGTACACTTCAAATGCCAGAGTTCCTGAGCCAATATGATTGGAGGAGGAATTTTGGGAGTTGTAATCCATAAGTCTTAAAGCTGTCAAGTTTGAACACCCCTAGGGTTTTTTCTAAAGGGTTAGGGGTGCAGGGGTCTTGTAACTTGACAGCTTTAAGACTTGCGTGCTTCAAATGCCAGAGTTTCTGGGCCAACATTTTGGTTGCTAAGCAAGAATGTTGTTAAGTGAGTTTCATCACATTTTACAAGTTGACCACTCCCACCCGGTCACATGACTGCAAAGCCACTCCCACCCAGTCACATGACTGCCAAACCACTCCCACAAAGCAAGCCACACCTACAGAATATGTTCTAAAAAATTTGAAACCCACCACTGGTATGAGCCCAAGGAAAGATGCAGCTACTTTAAAAACATTGCAAACAAATGCTCTATTTCATATTCCTATGTTCTTTGATGCCTATTTTTGGAACCAGATATGAAGCTCTCAGAGTATTTAATAAACTTTTTATTGCTATGACTCTTTAAAACTTATGAGCATTATATTTGATTACTGGTAAGAAAATATGCCTCATCCTGCTCTTTACTCAAGCCAGAGTTTTCCTCTCTCAGAATCCTTGGAACTTTTACTAGAATGCATCCCCCCTCACTATGGTAGCTTTTGCAGTAACATGCAATCATGTTTGGAGTTATCGAGGAAAACATCTAGTAAAATGGCTAATGGAATCTCATTTCACCAACAGAACTGGGGGTCTTTAAACTCAGTGGAAAAACAGGATGCAGGCCACGCCCACCCCAGCTCCGCGAAGGGAAAAAAGTCACGATACATCATGTGACAGCAACATGACGCACAGCAAGTTGGATACCCATGATCTTGGACACTGTAAATGTGAATGATTGTCCTTGAATTCTTATTGTAATGTGAAACCAACATTAGGTCTAGATTTGACTGTAGGATTAGGCATCTGGGCAATAAATACAAATCAGGTGCTTATTTGATATGAACTTCTTCTAGTATCTACACTACAATTAGCTACGATTAGTTATATCTCCAGCCAAACAGAGTCTGACTTTTTAAAAACCCTTTCTGCTTGTGCCATTTGACTTGGCAGGAAATGCTGTTGATATGACCAAAGAATGAATGGTTGGCAGGAACAGAAAAGTTCTTTTGATTCCCTTTTTGCCCTGTTCCTTTGTAATCAGCTTCACACTTACAGAATTCTAGCTGAATGTTGTTTATACAGCTTTGAATGTCAGGTAGTTCTTATTCAAGGATGAGAACAATGCATCCTCAACAGCAAGGCTAAAGGCCACAAAGGATTTTTTTTAAACCCATAACACTGGGAAAAACTGATGTGTTCATTCCGTGGCAACGTTAAAAGAATGTCATGACATGGTTAAAGCACTCTGGCCATTCTGAGTTACAGGTCTGAAATGGTAGGAAGGGAAATAACCATAAAGTTATACAAAGTACTCAAATGATAACAAGAAGATGTTAATGGCATAAGAATATTAATTGGAGGCCACCTCTAATAGCATCAGAACAAGTGGAAGCATCGAGCCCGTGATGGTGAACCTATGGCACGCGGACTTCAGGTGACACGTCGAGCCATCTCTGAGGGCACGCAAGTCGTTGCCATAGGTCAGCTGCAGTGCACATGCGCACGCCAGCCAGATGATTTTTGGCCTTCGAATTGCTGGGGGATGCTGTTTTCGCCCTCCCCAGGCTTCAGGAAAGCATCTGAAGCCTGGGAAAGGCGAAAAATGGGCCTACTGGAAGTTCACAAGCAGGCCATTTCCAGCTTCGGGAGGGCTGCATTGACCCTGGTCTTAATGAAGCACAGTGGTCCAAAGTCCTCTTTTCTGTTTTCAACTTTTGCATCTCATTTGGAAACCAAGGACCCAGAGTATGGAGGAAGAGGCCAATCAAGCACAGTAATCCCACGGTCATTGAACCAGTTTTTAGTGCTTTTGGCAAAAGTTGCTCTCATCAGAAAAGAGGACTTTGGACCACTGAGCAACATGACTTTGGACCACTGTGCTTCATTAAGACCAGGGGCAACGCAGCCATCTACCAGGAGATTTTGGAGCACTTCATGCTTCCTTCCCCAGACGAGATTTATGGGGATGCTGACTTCATTTTCCAGCTGCCCACACTGCCCAAAGCACCAAAACCTGGTTCAATGACTGTTGGATTATTGTGCTTGATTGGCCAGCAAGCTCGCCTGACCTGAACCCCATAGAGAATCTATGGGGCATTGCCAAGAGAAAGATGAGAGACATGAGACCAAACAATGCAGAAGAGCTGAAGGCCGCTATTGAAGCATCCTGGTCTTCCATAACACCTCAGCAGTGCCACAGGCTGATAGCTTCCATGCCATGCAGCATTGAGGCAGTAATTGCTGCAAAAGGGGCCCAAACCAAGTACTGAGTACATATGCATGCTTATACTTTTCAAAGGTACAATATTGTTCTTTGTGCAATCCTTGTTTTATTGATTGCATGTAATATTCTAATTTTCTGAGATGGTGGATTTGGGGTTTTCATGAGCTGCACGCCATAATCATCACAATTAGGACAAATCATGGCTTGAACTATCTTGCTTTGCATGTAATGAGTCTTATCTCATATATTAGTTTCACCTTTTAAGTTGCATAATGAAATAATGAACTTTTGCACGATATTCTAATTTTTCGAGTTTTATCTGTGGAAGAAAAACATATCTATTGAATTCGCTAGGTGGCGCTATTTGTTTTGAAACAGCAACGTTCTATTTTGTGGATGAAAAGGGATCAAAAATGTACAGGGAGGAAAAAGGATGCAAAGAAAAAAAAAATCTGCATTGGTTCAAAAAAGGACCAAGGACAAATGACTTTCTAATCTGATCTAGAAAAATTGGGACATGATTCTGATACAATTTCAATCATAAGATCTAGTCTGAATTTGACCATTTGAATTGTTTTATCCAGTTTGATGCAATGAATCTCCCCCAAATATGATTTGGTTCTGAAACTGATGAATCTTCAGATTGAAACTTGCACATCTCTAGTATAATAGCCATCGAACTTCAATATAATTTCTGCATGGTAAAAAAAATGAATTTGCTTCAAATTATCTTTGGAAACAATTGATCCAAACTGTAAACTAAGAAGAGTACATAGTTTTCACTTGGATTATCCAATATCCTTCAATCTTGCTCAATCATCTATTATTTCCTCTCACTTCAAAACAGGATCCCATCATAAAATATGAAAGCCATTACCTCCCCTGTGAATTCTCAAAGAAATATATCATAAAAGGGATAAAAATGTCACAACCCATTTATAAATAGCAGACAGATCATGAATAATAAGACATTTCTTCACAGAAAGGAATTGCAGAGGATAAAACAATAAGATGAGGTTTGTGTCTATTGTGCAAGCTTATCAATCTTAACAGCTATACTGCAGTACAAAAGAAAACTGTCACTCTTGAGCCAAAGGACCATTCAGCAACTTTTTCCAAGTGCATGACATATTTAGATAATACAGGTAGTCCTCGACTTACAAAAACAATTGAGCCCAAAATTTATTAAATGAGTCATTTGTTAAGTTTTGCCCCATTTTATGATGTTTCTTGCCACCATTTTACAGTGTTGATATGTTAGTAACATGGTTGTTAAGTGAATCTGGCTTCCCCATTGATTTCGCTTGCCAAAAGGTTGCAAAAAGGGATCACATGACCTTGGAATACAGTAATGGTCATAAGTGTCAGGGTAATAGCTGATCAACTGCTGTAATGTAATACTGCAACGATGATGCAATGATAGCAATGTGACAGCAGGGTTATTTGACTGCCACCAATTTTAAGGGGCTGTTTTATAAGAGAGGTCCTGTGACGGTGTCTCTCCGTGTGTGCTTCTGTGCTATGGTTGATGATTGATTGCCTGACTTTGCCTAGTATGTGTATGTATATATTCCTTGAAGGTAAGCTACTATTTGAAAGACAAACCTCTGTTTACTGTATTTTGCTCCTGGGTTGTTTCAAAGTAGTTGTACTGTTGGACCATAAGTATGAACGAGTTGCCGAGCATCTGAATTTTGATCATGTGATCATGGAGCTGCTACAAAGATTGTAAGTGTGAAAAATGGTCATGTCACTTTTTCTTGTGCCATTGTGACTTTGAACAGTCACTAAATGAACTGTTGTAAATTGAGGACTATCTGTACTACCGATGCAATACTAAAACTCTTGTGTACCCTACTTATTTTAAAACCAGACTTTTGCCAAAAAGTCCTATCTAACTGCACAATATGCGATCGATTCCATCTTAGGGCCCTTGCAATCACAGTACCAGAATACCATAAGGCATCCTATGACTCAATTAGAGATTTCAGCTTAAAACCATTAAGCGATTTAAAAGCTTGGAGCAGGACTGGAAACTAGGTTCAAAGGATATTTGATTTCCAATGCAGGAGAATCAAAACTAGTCAACTCTCTTTAATCTATACTTGGCACCAGGCAACCCACCGGCATTCTGGACTGGCTGCAGTTTATGCATTGTTTTTAAGGGTCATCCAACGTATATCCTTTTAGAATACTTCAAGCAAAGCCACATTCGCTTTTGCAAAACCACAGCAACTTCCATCTGGATCCAGCAAACGGTTCCAACATTCCAGGGGTAAGATACATTTTTCCCCTTTTCTGGAATAATGCTGAGATTTAGCTTGAGGACTTTTAGTGTTCCAATGCCATGTCCAAGTCCTCCTGCCTTTTTTCTTCACCAGTGTTTGTAACCAGTCCCTTTATCAAAACAAAGAATCTTTGATAGGGCATACATGATTGGTTGATGGCTAATGCAGTGGAAATCCATTGCACTTCACAAATAATTGGAAGGCTTTTTAAAAAATTGATGGATCCTTTTTTTTAAAAAAAAATCACTGTATGTAAAATGATCTACATTCAATTTCTGGCATTGAGATAGTCTCAATATGACAGCTTTTTTAAAAAAATTGGAAGCGTATTTTGGTTTGAAAGGGTGGCAATTGACCCAAGAAATAAGGCAGTGTAGGCTCTTATACTTATTACTATTTACTGTACAGCAAGTATATACAATCGGTATTTACAACATAATCTGGAGGTGGGGTTTTCACATAGTATCAGGTTTCCTTCTGAGTCACCCTCTCAGAGACTATCCCCCGTAACTCGCCTTCTTCCTTCCCCTTTTCTGGGTTCATCAAGAGAGGATGAAAAGAAAGGAAACAGCTGAATTCACTATAGTGTGCTCAGCACAGCTTGACTTTCTCCTGGATCTGCTGAGATCACTTTCTTTATTGGGAGAAGAACCTCTCACAGGGTCTTCTGCTCTGTCCTTCCCCAGAGACCAGAGCTTTGTCTTGTGGTGGGATTCAATTTTTTTTCTACCGGTTCTGTGGGCATGGCTTGCTGGGTGTGACAGGGGAAGGATACTGCAAAATCCTTATTCCCTCCCCACTCTTGGGGAAAGGATATTGCAAAATCTCCATTCCCTCCCTACTCCAGGGGAAGGTTACTGCAAAATCCCCATTCCCTCCCCACCCTACTAACCTGCTTTCCAGCTCCGTTCTCCTGTGCAGGGCAACAAAAGAAGACCCAGCCAATCAGCTGGGACTCGGGAGGCAGTGAATAGATCAGGGTAGGGCCAGCCAGATACTGTCTGCAGCCACCTGGGTCCCTTCTTTCTGTCTTGAAGATGCCCTCTTTCTGGGTCTTCATCTTCGTTCCTTCAGGGAAGCTATCCATGGATCATTTTTCTCTTTCTCCTGAGCAACTGCCAATTACTCTGCATACTAACTTAACTTCACTCTCCAACTTTTTTCTTCAGACACTCTTGTTTCACGCAATCTTTTTCTCTCTAATTTTGGTTCAGACTGGGCAGCATGTTACCTGGCAACTGAAGTTGTGGGTGTCCTCACTAAGCTCTAGTACTCAATACTCAAATAATATCATACTGAACCAATAGGATTTCTGTCTCTGCACCATATCACAACAGCCCTGGCTATTAGCCAAGTCAACTCATCACCCCTTGGAACAGCACAGCTAGCCTTCAAGGCCCCAATTGAGCCTCCTTTCCTTCCCCTCCCCAAACATTTGCTGACTCACAGCAGCAGAACTGCAGCCAGGCCAGGCCATTAATAACTATATGCCACAGAGATAGAGGTAAATAAATAAAAAGGTGTCAGACTGCAGGGAAATCTTTTTATCTGAGATCTTAAACTGTTGTTACTCATCAGTGTATTCAAAGGCCAAACAGGAAAAGAAATATTTGGAGGATTTTGCAAAAAAAGAAAAAAAAATGAAACTAAAGCTTTTTACTCCCCAGCCTCTCAACGGACTTTCCAATGGATGCTTTCTACAGGGTGTTGTAGAACTGTGGATGCTGTTTCCAGGACTACTTGGCTTATAATGCCTTGCTATAAAAAATATCTGAACAAAGGACTGAAAAGGGAGATTGCTTATATTGTGGTTACTTATCCAGGAGGAAAGGTTGTGCAGCTATGTTCCAACAAAAGCAGTGGTCCAGAAAGGATACTTCTTACTCAGGCCCTGGAAATCTTTGAGAGATAGAGGTGAAACCTATATATGAAATTCCATATAAAAGGCCATTTTCTGTGGAATTTCTTTGAGAGATAGAGGTGAAACCTATATATGAAATTCCACAGAAAAGGCCATTTTCTCTGCCTTCTAACCAGGTAACTCTGGTTTTTAGAAACCTATTCCCCCCACCCCCAATGGTGGGTTCCTTAGACTTCAGATGCAGTAATGCCGGCAACAACACACACACACCGCCCCTCTGCAGTTCTTCATCTTCTGTAGGATGGACGGTGATCCTGGGAGGAATGAGCAAAGAGCACTAAGAGTATAGACCAAGAGTGTATTCCCCCAGGAAGGTCAACTATGGTGTAAAAGCCATCCCAGCTGCCCAGCATAACTAAAAGGTAAAGGTTCCCCTTGCACATATGTACTACTCATTCCTGACTCTAGGGGGTGGTGCTCATCTCAGTTTCAAAGCCGAAGAGCCAGCGTTGTCCCAAGACATCTCCGTGGTCATGTGGCCGGCATGACTAAATCCTGAAGGCGCATGGAACACTGTTACCTTCCCACCAAAGGTGGTTCCTATTTTTCTATTTGCATTTTTACATGCCTTTGAACTGCTAGGTTGGCAGAAATTGGGCCAAGTAACGGCAGCTCACTCCATTACATGCTGCTATGGATTCGAACCGCCAATCTGCTGACCTTTCTGCTCAACAAGCTTAGCGTCTTAGCCACTGAGCCACCGCAGAGTTCTGATACAGGAGCCAGCATAACTAGCTGGCTCCTATATCAGGCAAATGTGGCAAAGAAAGATTCTGAAGGTGGATGGTTATTTTATGACAAAAGCAAAGGCATCATTTCATACATGTAGGAGAAGGCAAAATAAACAATTCTTGTATTTTAGTAATAGTACTTAGACTTAGCAACTCAGACTTATATTAGGGTGACCAGACGTCCCGCATTTGGTGGGACAGCCACGCTTTTTCATAAATTTTCCCGTGTCCCGCACGGTTCTTTAAAAAACACGCTTTTTTTGGCGCTCGCAGCTCCCTCGCTCCCCCACCCATCAGCTGCTAGCTCGCTGGGCTGGCTCATCGTTCCGTTCTATCCTACAAATTTAAGCCAGCCCAGCCTGCCGCTCACTGATTGGATTGGCCTGGACTCCAGCCAATCAGTGAGCTGGCTGGGATGGGAAATTTTCAGCATGCCACGTGCTGAAAATTTTCCATCCCAACCAGCTCACTGATTGGCTGGACTCCGCTTAGCTGAACACGCCTGCACGAGTCTCCATTTCATTTTGTCTTTTGGGGTTGCAGCTGCGCTTACTCACTGGTGAGTAATCATGTTATGAATTGGTACCGGTGGGAATCGGGAGGCGCTGGGAGGAGGAGACAGCCCTCCTCTCCTCCTTCTCCCCCTTTGTGGAGTTCATTTCACCTCCTCGCGTCACAGCCAGCCCCTGTGCTGCGCCACCACGGGCGGCAGAAGCTCTGGAACCGAGTGGAAGTTCTCTGCGCGATTGAAACAGCCGCCGCCGCTCGTGCAGAGAACTTCCACTCGGTCACGGACTCACGGAGCTTCTGCCGGCGTGGCGGTGCCTGTGCTGCGTGGTTCCCAGTGACCACAATGCGAGTCCGCGAGGCATGGTTGCGTCCTGCCGCCCTCCCCTGTGGCTCTCCTGCCGCGGCGTCCATTTCAGTCACGCAGAGAACTTCCACTCGCTTCTGGGGCTGCTGCCGCCCGGCAGAAGCCCCGGGAACGAGTGGAAGTTCTCTGCGTGAGGTGAAACAGCCGGCAGCCGCCTCGCTCTCCTGCCGCGGCGTCCGTTTCAGTCGCGCAGAGATCTTCCACTCGCTTCCGGGGCTTGTGCCGCCCGGCAGAAGCCCCGGGAACGAGTGGATGTTCTCTGTGTGAGGTGAAACGGCCGGCAGCCGCCTCGGTCTCCTGCCGCAGCGTCCGTTTCAGTCGCGCAGAGAACTTCCATTCGCTTCCGGGGCTTGTGCCGCCCGGCAGAAGCCCCGGGAACGAGTGGAAGTTCTCTGCGCGAGGTGAGACGGCTGGCAGCCGCCTCGGTCTCCTGCCGCAGCGTCCGTTTCAGTCACGCAGAGAACTTCCACTTGCTTCCGGGGCTTGTGCCGCCCGGCAGAAGCCCCGGGACCAAGTAGAAGTTCTCTGCGCGAGGTGAAACGGCGGGCAGCTGCCTCGGTCTCCTGCCACAGTGTCCGTTTCAGTCGCGCAGAGATCTTCCACTCGCTTCCGGGGCTTGTGCCGCCCGGCAGAAGCCCCGGGAACAAGTGGAAGTTCTCTGCGCGAGGTGAAATGGCCGGCAGCTGCCTCGCTCTCCTTCCGCGGCGTCCGTTTCAGTCGTGCAGAGAACTTCCACTCGCTTCCGGGGCTTGTGCCGCCCGGCAAAAGCCCCGGGAACGAGTGGAAGTTCTCTGCGCGAGGTGAAACGGCCGGCAGCCGCCTCGGTCTCCTGCCGCAGCGTCCGTTTCAGTCACGCAGAGAACTTCCACTCGCTTCCGGGGCTTGTGCCGCCCGGCAGAAGCCCCGGGAACGAGTGGAAGTTCTCTGCGCGAGGTGAAACGGCCAGCAGCCGCCTCGGTCTCCTGCCGCAGCGTCCGTTTCAGTCACGCAGAGAACTTCCACTCGCTTCCGGGGCTTGTGCCACCCGGCAGAAGCCCCGGGAACAAGTGGAAGTTCTCTGCGCGAGGTGAAACGGCCGGCAGCCGCCTCGGTCTCCTGCCGCAGCGTCCGTTTCAGTTGCGCAGAGAACTTCCACTCGCTTCCGGGGCTTGTGCCGCCCGGGGCTTGTGCCGCCCGGCAGAAGCCCCGGGAACGAGTGGAAGTTAAACCGATTTTAATTTAATTATTAATTAAGATTTTAACAATTTTAAGAACAAAGACTTGGACAACACAGTTCTCTTTGAAGAGAGCTAATATACATCAGAAAGATAGGTAAAAGGAAATGCAGGCTTAAATCCACAGGTTTGCCACTGAATTATTCATTTTATAGCAATATTAAAACATCATAATTAATGTAGAGTTCAGTAGGTGGGTTGTGATTTGAGTAACTTTTTCCCCTAGAAAATTTCAGACAAGTCTTTTGTATGACATTTGCAACACCCACATTCAACCAATCTATGGAGACCTGGCAAACACGACTTTAGCATATTTATTTTACAGACTATGGAAGGAACGTATTTGTTCCTTCATCTTCTATTACTGGAGACAATAAAAATGGTATTTATTTAATATGAAATGATCAGAGAATCCAGGCCACCCCTTTCACAAGCCAGAAGGAACATTACAATGATAAATTCCACACTTGACCTTATTGTTATCACCATTGCTATATAGTAATCTATTGATTTCTAGCTTTGGTTTGGAGAGAAGGTGATAGGGCTATATACACCCACATATACCTTGTGCTACCTGTTTGTGCAAAGTTATAAATAAAGCATAAGGAAGGTAAAATACATGAGACACAAAACAGCATTCTCCAAACCCAAGAGATAGTTCCCATGTGAATTGGATGAAGTAATTGCATTCAAATAACAAAAAAATATCAGGAGACATGGGGAAAATAAGCTAGTTCTGGATATGTCTTGTCAGAGATTATGAAGTGGATGGGCTTTATAATATTCTATATCCATCCCACAGTCTTGTATAGTGAGTTCTTTCCTCAAATCCAGTCTGCTCAAATATATCTTCATTTGATGAAGTATGCAAGTAAGAGAAAGAGAGACAGAGACAGAGAGACAGAGCAGAGAGAGAAAGGAGAGAGACAGCGAAAGTGAGGGAAAGAATAAGAGAATAATGATTTTAGCTCAAAAAATTAATAATATATTTCATCAGGTCCTAAATCTCCAGATAAAAACAAGTAGTAAACCTCTGTGCTATCTTCCTTATAACACCCCTTACCAAAATCCTGCTCTGTACTCTTCCATACCTTAGGATAAAGATATAGGCAAAGAAATAAGAGTTTTAGAGGTATGAGAAAGTAAGGTCTCAACTGATTTATCTGCAAGAAAAGGTATATGAGAAACCTAGAGACTGCTCAAGGAATATGGAGTATTAATGACCTTCATGATTGCCTAAAAGTCTGCTAGCACAGCAATGAAGGTCTCCGGTCATCCAGACCACTGTTCTCCCGTGCCACATGGGCCGAACACTGGGAAGCAATTCTGGGACCAGGACAGGTGTTCCGATCGGAATCCCCTGGGTAGGGATTTCATCTATTGTGCAGTTAGATTATTACATTTACCTTTCCAATCAGACAGCTGGCCAAACTTAATGGAAATTAAAATAAGCTAAGGTCATTAATTTTCAATATCTCCATGCGTTCCACTATTTAGCTGTGACATTCTAATTGAAGCAAACTGATAGAGGAGATTTTCCAGCACCCTTAACCTTGGGCATCAGGAAAAGCGTGGGAGGGTAGAATGGATGAAAAACAACTGATCTGAAAAATTAGCATATGGTTGGGAAACTCCCATAAGGTAGATGAGGGAAACCATCTCAGCAATATTGGTATGAAATTGCTAGTTTAAAGATGGGAGGAAAGATACTAAACCTGAATGGAAGACAGAAGAGGGCAAAAGGATTGACCATTTCTTCACCTAACTCCAAGAAGGGGGATGCTATGTATGCCAAACTGCTTCTGTCAGATGCCTATAGATATAGCAGTGCCCCCAATTTTAAACTGACCATTTTGCAGAGAAGGTGGGCACAGTCATGCACTTTTTAGTTACAAATGAAATGTCTTGAAACATTGTGGGATATATTTCAGGAAGAAAAAAGCCTTACGATACAAATACAAAGTCTTCCTATTAATTAGTGTGCTTCTCTGTACCAGTTTATCTAACAGTTAGCACCTCAAAGAAATGCAGGAATGCGAGCTGCTCGCCTTCCCCCACTACCCCTCCCTATTCCTTCACTTCCCTCCCTTCTCATCTATCTATCTTCTCCTGCCCAAGGACGAAGCAGCCCCCCTTTTTTCATCCACCTCTCCTCTTTTGCCCAGAGACGAAGCCTTTTGCCACGCTGCATTATTATTATTGGATTATTTAGTCATGTGCCTTTTGATGTAATTTGTATACACCTTCTCTTTGTTTGGAACGAATAAAAGGAGCCCCCCGGGCATTGCTCGGGGCCGAGCGAAGCTCATCCCAAGAGAGATTTGTCCGGTGTCTTTCTTCTCATTCGGCTACAAACATGAGCGGCCCATCAGAAGCGTGTAAAAGCCGCACCAAACGACATGCTATATGTGATGATGGTTTTTTTTCTTTTTGTTTTGTTTTGTTTTTATTGTTGTGGGTATGTGTCATCTATGTAACAAAAAAAAATAATTTTTTTTTTTTTAAAAAAGGTGGAGAAACACTGAGATAGATGATAATGAGATGAGGGAAGGAGAGGGAGAGGGAGAGAGAGAGACCATAACTAGATAGACAGATAGGCAGGCAGATAGACGGATGGATAGAGAGAAAGAGAGAGAGATAGGTAGGTAGGCAAGCAGATAGATGGATGGAGAAAGAGAGGGGGAAAGAGGGAGAGGGATACCATAACTAGATAGGCAGGCAGATAGACAGACCGACGGATGGATGGATAGAGAGAGAGAGGATGTATATAATTAAGGTGACCAGACATCCCTAGCGAGGTCGCAGGCTGGCAGTAACCGCCGTGGCCTAGCTCCCCCCCCCCCCCCGGTCAATGGTGTCCCTCTTTACCAATCTGAAAATCTGGTCACCTTAACCTTTACCCACCCCCCCATCCCACCCCAGCTAAAATTGCTTTCAGTATCAAACTTTCAAAAATACAGGGAAAACTCTGTTAACTGAACTATCAATAACAGTGGGGGAAATATCATTTCCATTAGTATGGATGAGAAGACCATATATGGAAATGAATTCATAAAGTTCATTATATAACTCTGAGAAACTACTTATTTTAAGAACTTTCATTGGGCCAAAGAGAAATATTTCATGATCCAAATGTTATATAAAAACTTAACAATTTAAAGGCAAGCCATTTAAAATGTGAATTCCTGTTGCTGAACAGTTCTGTCTTAAACTTACCATCCAATATGAGTATACTGTAAGTCTCCAATTACCAAAGATTTATTAGATACAGTAAATAGCCTTGTAAAAGTGATTTAGAGGAAACAGATGACAACAGTTCCGTTCAAGCAGTTACTTCATGTGTAAATCTCAACTGTGAGGAATGTGTCTTCCCTCTCCAAGCCAGACTGGTGAGTTGCTGAAGTACACGTAAAGTAGACACACATTTCTAGGTGAGTTGGAACCCAGAAAACACACCAGTACACAATGACACTCTACTCCACCACAGGTGACCAGTCCTCATGTGTGGAGAAACAGGGTCTGTTCACTGCTCCTTCCATGTTGAATTCTTTTTGCCTTTTAAGATCACCCAGAAAGAAAACAAATATATGTTTGCAGCTGCTTTCCAGATAAATCTCTAAAGATTAGTATGGAATAGTGGTTGACACACAGTGACGTGCGGTGAAGCTTCTGCCTGGTGAGGCAAAAAGAAAGAAAGCGGCTCCCCCCCCCCCCCGCAGCAGGCTGGAGCGAGAGCCGCGGTCTCCCAGCCAGCAGCTCCAGGAGGAAACGGTGAAGAGGGGTGGGGGTGGTGTTCCAAGAAGCCCCCTCCCCTTTTTGGCACTCCGCAAGGCCTGCCGGAGCTCTGGGAGAAAGTGGCGGGAGCGGAATGCTTTCATCTGTTGCCGGAAAGTCCGGCGAGGGAAGCGGGGCTCGTGGAGACTCGCTAGCAGCTGGCTTCTCTGGAGTGGAGGGGGGGGGCGATAGAAGCGGAGCGGATCGCATCGTTCTGAGTGTTCTTCTATGGTCATTTTGTCTTCACACAAAATAAATTTAGTTGCTTTTCTTTTTCATGTTTAATTGGGGACTGCTACAACCCTCCCTCTCTCCCTTCCTCCTTTCCTCCCTCCCTCCCTTCCTTCCTTCTTTCCTTATTCCATGCCTCCTTCCTTTCCTTCCTTCTTTCTGTCCTTTCCTTCCTCCCTCTCTCCCTGACTCCCTCTTTTTCTGCCTCCTTTTCTCCCTGCCTCCTTCTCTCCTTCCTTCCTTCCCTCCCTGCCTCCCTCCCTCCCTGCCTGCCTCTAATTGGCAAAGGTTCTGCTAATGTCTCTTAGCCCAGGTGAAAACGGGGGTGGAAGGTGTTTCACTCTGAAATACTTAACCTGTCTCTTCCTCCCCCATGACCCTATGTTTCCTCTTCTAGCCCAAGTGATAGAAAGAAAGATAAAACCATCCATCACTATCAGCATGACTCCTACCACTGGCGGTCATGACCCTGTATGCAATGAAATTTCACTTTAATGTATGCCAATTAGTGTACATTCAAAATCCCAATAAAGTTATTCTAAGTTCTAAGTTCTGAAAAGTTTAGGTATGAGAGGGAGTTATTAAAATGAGGCTCCTATAAAGTTCCTTTCAATGGAAATCACATTTTTTTAAAAGATTTGCCCGTGTAAAAGTGATTGAAATTTGCTTTTTTTGGCATGGGTTGAAGAAGTGAACAAACAAAGCAACTCATCAATCAAGGGCTTTTTGGTAGGTACCTTTTGACTGGAACATCTTGCTAACATTGTGACCAAAGCGGAGGAAGAGAAGGCATTTATTTTGTCCCAAAGGTGTTTTTTCAAGAGGCAACTGAACTTCCTTGTTTTTTTCTTGGAAGATGTTACTTTTCCAAAATCTTTTTGGATGAGGAGCAAAACATGTTTGAAGAAAAACAAGGAATTTCAGTTGCCTCTTGAAAAAGCACCTTTGGGACAACCATGACTCAGAATCTCCATAGACAAGGCATTTATTTATTTTATTAAATATATATGCTGCCTGTCTCATTGTCAAGCAACTTTCCAAACTCCAGTTTCTTAAGACAGTTTCTTTCAACTAATTTTAACACAGCAAGCAAGAAAGCAATCTGCTATTACCAAAAAATACATTGCCGAGATTATTAATTATTTTTTTTGTCAATGTGTCAATTCCTTTTGATTATGCCAAATTCTCAATTCCTTTTGATTAGTGTCCTCAACTGATGACTGGTGGATGTGAATTTCTCTCATTTCTTATTTTTCTCAATGTCCTTTTCAAGATTTGGAGAAATAAATCCCATCTTATCTGGATTGCTTTTGTGAAACTCTCTTATCCCATATGGGTATAAAGGATTTATAAATAATGAAAAGAGCATAAAACATACAAGAATGTAAAGGTAATTTTTCATAAATACAAATAATGTGATACCTTTTTAAAAAGCATCAATTCATAGAGGAAAGAGAGATGAAATTGTTCACCAAAAACTCTATGACCATGTAAAATGGTTGTGCCAATAAAATAGCATAGCTAGATATCTTCCTCATGATATTCCAGTACAATCTGAAAGGTATTATCAGTGTATTATTTATTTACACATGTAGAATCCATATTTACATAGGTAAGCAGGATCTGTACAGATAGGAAATGCTTCTGTTTTAAAGTTTTCATTCCTTTTCTAGTTTGAAAGTTGATTTAATTTCCTTGATAAGGACTTAGATCAAAGAATCACTCAGAGCTTTGCAGAAGTTCTAATCAACTCTGAATTATTACCAGGACAAAATTAATTCTAGGAAGTTTTCCAAGTAGGGCAAATAAAGAGTTGTTAAGAGTTTTTCAGTGTTCCATGATTTACTTATTCAGTAAACACACTGTTCCTTTCCCTCCCTTCAAAACCTTCAAGAGTACAACTCAAGCAATAGTTTTTGAAGTCAAATGAAAGTTGCTCATAGAGACAATTTATCTCCAGAGGATAGCAATTTTTGGACAGGTATTTAACAATAAAAAATATAAGGTCCTACAGGGCAAATGCACATTGTCTTATGCAAGCACATAAAGTTGCTTAAAATGTATAATTCAGCCATAATCTAATACCTGTGCCAACTTCAGAGCTACTGACTATAACTAAAAAAAGAGGGAAATGTGCCTCAGAAATGCTTTCCCCTAAAAGTACCACTGCCACCCACTTGCCCCTGTGGAGTGTATTGTAATGTAGACTGCCTAGTTATTACACTGGACTTGAACCACATCTTCCTCCCTGGTAGAGACTATCCACCCAGCATAATCTCCTCTTGTTAATTTATTCCTGTAGCAGAGAAGGATACCACAAACCCACCTTTAGGGATTTATATGCATACCCTTCTAAGGTTTAGAATAATAGGGAGGAAGTCTCACTTAGCACTTGCAATTTGCAATGTTTGACATTGCTTTATTATACTCTTGCTTTTGGAAAAGAAGTCTACATGCACAAGGAAGAAAGGGGGAGGGACCAACTTCTATTTCCTAAAGAAACACATAATGAACACACAGCTGTGCTTCAGAAGCATTTCCAGTGCTGACAACAATGAAACTCACAGCCTCTTTTTCAGTCTTATCTGGCTTCAATTTTATTTTTAAGACCTGCACTAATTTACCTGGTTTCATAGGAAGAAAAAAGAATTTTTTTAACTTTTATTTTTATGGGTTTGTGTTAATTTTTTGTTGTCTGTTTATATTGAATAATTTGCTACATTTGTAAAATGTAAGAGGTATATATAATATATGTATATTTCTAACGTACAAAATGAAACTTTTCTTTTCAAAAATTTTTCTTAGAGGAGAGAAAAATATTTTTTCAGGAAAATTTTAAAAAAGCAGCAGTGAAAGCTCCCTTTTCCCTTGTTTCCCTCCTTCCCTTTTTGAAGAGTAAATCAACAACATGTGATCTAAAGTGAAGGGATGAACACAAAGAGGACATAATTATGTATGTTTTTTAATGCAGAGGTCCATGCTGTTCCTGTCTCTTTGGTTTTCTTGTTTTTGTTTTGTTTTTTACAGGCAGAGGGCCATTGAGTAGGGATTCAGAGGGGGTGGGGTTCTGGTTTCTTTTTTGCTCTAGCAAAGGAGGAATTACAATCAACGTTTTAGCCTGCCGGCAGGACTCACCCCCCCCCCCCATTCAGCGAAACTGCCGGCATGCCTTTAAATGCCTGCTTGTCTTCCGCGCGGGCCATCACAGAAGGCAAGCAGGCTCTCATGCCGGCACTTTAGCTTGTCCCTCGGCCGTCATTCAGCGAGACATGTTTCGCTGAATAGCGGCCGAGGTCTAAACTGCCGGCTTCCCTTGTGTCAAAAGTGTCAACTTTTGTTCATCATATGGTGCACATATTCAGCTAACTATTCTTAATGCTGAGAAATTAGATAATCCAATATTTTATTGTTTTCATGATCAATATAGGAAAATATAGGGGGGGGGGAACCAAAAAAACCCCAAAAAACAAAAAAACACCCCCCCAAAACAAGTTTTAGCATTATTAGCATTATCATTATTATCATTATTAACATTATTATTAGTAGTATTAACAGCATTTGATCTAGCACATCTGCATGACTTCCTAGTAGCAATTTCTTTGTGTTATTCTGTATACTTTTTCATGCTTGTTTACCTAGCTTTTACAAATGTTTCTAAAATAATTGCTGCCTCCACCTGCCAGAATCTCTGGAGAGAACTTTGCAACTAGCTAAGGAGTGGCGAGCAGCGGACTTGAGCATTTGCACGCATTCAGCCAAGGTCCTGCTGAGCCCCGCAACTTTGGACGACCCGATGGATTTTACGATGGATGTGCACCCCTGGGAGGTGCTGAAGAAAGACAGGCAGCTCAGCCTGATCCAGGACGACAGGCGCGATACACACACAGAGTGAGAAACACACACACACACACACACACACAGGGAGGGAGGGAGGAGAGACACAGAGAGAGAGAGAGAGACAGAGAGACAGATGCACAGAGAGAACGACAGAGAGAGAGAGAGACAGAGGGAGATAGAGACAAAGAGTCACACATAGTGAGAGAGAAACAGATACAGAGAGAGATTTAAGAAACTTCAGAGTGAATCCAAGAAGAGGGAAGAGATGGAAGACTGTCTTTTCGCTCTGATTTCTGAGGCCCCCAGCTGTTAGTGATGGAGGAGGAGGACAGCTCATTCTGTGGCGTTTTAAAAAAGTCCTGTTTTTTTTTTTTTTTAGCACAAAAGGAAAAATCTGCAAAAAGTCACGGGTAGCCCCTGGGATTGTTCCTCGCAAAGCATCATGGTCGCAGAGAATGCAAATGAAGGTGTTTATCTCCCCGCCCGTGTCCTTCTATTCAAATCAGAGTCATGCTGAGTCCCACTCAGAGGGCGGAGGGGCGCTGTGCTTTTTTGTTTTGTTTTACCTATGTTCTCACAACTATGCAAAGGTGGGTTTTGTGCTACAAGGATCTTTCTTTCTTTCTCTGTCTGTGGTTCTGATTGCAGTTCCTTCGGATTAAAGCACCGTTTCTCATTCCTTGCAAAATGGCAGAGCTGCCTCCCTCCCCACTTTCCTTGCAGCACCCTCGGTTGCAAAATGTTCCCCTGATTTGGTTTATAAGTTCGCAGCAATGCAATCCAACAAATAGGAAAGTTTTAATAAGATCTACTGACTTTATTTGGTCTCTGCTGTCCCCCACCCCGCCCCCTTAGCCCTTGGGTTTTGTCCCCTCCCAAGGAGAGAGTGGGAAGGAGAGGAAGGAAGGAGGGAGGGGGGAAGGAAAAGAAGAAGGGAGGGGGGGAGAAGATGGAAGGAGAAAAGATGGAAGGAAGGAGAAAGAATAGAAGGAGGAAGGAGAAGGAGGAAGATGGAAGAAGAAAGGAAGGAAGAAAAAGAAGGGAGAGAGAAAAGAGGGAAGGAGGTAGGAAGAGAAGAGGAAGAGGGAAAGAGCAGAAAGGTAAAGAGAATGAAGTTGATAGGCAAGAGGAAGGAGGGAGGAAGGAAGGAAGGAAGGAAGGAAGAAAAAGGGAGAGAGAGGCAAGAGGAAGGAGGAAGGAAGGAAGAAAGAAAAAGAGAGGAAAGAAGAAAAGATGGAACTAGAAAGGAAAGAAGGGAGGGAGGAAATGGGAAGACAGGGAAAGAGCAGAAAGATAGAGAAGGTGAAGGTAGATAGGCAGAAGGAAGGAAGAAGGAATAAATAGGAAGGAGGGAAGGAGAAAGGATGGAAGGAGGAAGGAACAGAAGTGAAGGGGAAGAGAGATAGAAAGAGCAGAAAGACAGAGAAGGTAGATAGGCAAAAGAAAGGAGGCTGAAAGAATGGAAGGAGGAAGGAAGAGAAAAAGAGGAAGGGAGTGAGTGAGGAAAGAGAGGATGGAAGGAGAAAGGAAGGAAGAGAGGGAAAGAGTAGAAGACGGATAAGGTGAAGGTAGATAAGCAAGACGAATGAAGGAAGGAAGAAGTGAGGTGTCTCGAGGATGGGGAAAACGTTTAGTGACCAAAGTTACAATGGCATTGAAAAAAGTGACTGATGACCATTTTTCACCCTTAATGACCGTTGCGACCATTTTTGCACACTTAGTGACCGTTGCAGCATCCTCATGGTCATGTGATCTAAATTTTGTTTGGCAACAGATTCGTATTTATGATGGTTTCAGTCCTGGGGTCATTAATCGCCTTTTGTGAGCTTTTGACAAAATATAAATTTTTTAATCAAGCCCACCAATCCCCCCGGTCAATGGTGTCCCTCTTTACCAATCTGAAAATCTGGTCACCTTAAACTAACTGTTCTTAATGCTGAGAAATTAGATAAGACCTTCCGCGTAGCCCTTAAGTCCTGGCTGTCCCGACAGGCCTGGGGCTAAAGATTTCAACCCCACTCGAATTGCATGACTGTTGTGTTTTTAATGATGTATCGTTTTTCATGTTTATGACTTGTTTGTCCTCCCTCCCCTTGAGTTGTGAGCCGCCTTGAGTCCCCCCAGGGAAAAGGGCGGCATACAAATAAAGCATCTCAATCTCAATCTCAATAATCCAATATTTTATTGTTTTCATGATCAATATAGGGAAAGAGCAATGTAAAGAGTAGTAAAATAGTAATGCATAGCAGAATACTATTTAGAATTCTGTAAATTTTTCTAATCTGGTTCATTTGATTAACCACCTGAAAATATACATACAGTCAGGTTAATAAATATTTTTGACAATGATAATTTTGGGGGGCATTTGGTCTTTGCACACCACCACATTGAATTTGAAATAAACCACTCAAGAAGTGAGCAAACTGAAGGTTTTCAGCTTTAATTCAAGGGGTTTGACAAACATGTGGCACTAACCATTGAGCCATTTTAATACTATTGTATTCAAAACCTTTGAGAACCAGTTTCATGTGGTGGTTAAGGCATCAGGCTAGAAACAGGCTAGAGTGTGAGTTTTAGTCCCACCTTAAGCACCTAGCCATCTAGGTGACCTTGGATTCGTCACTTTTTTTCTTTTTTTAAATATTTTTTTTATTTTCAAACAAGCACAAACGCACAAAACATACAACATAAAAACCTCTTCAACTGCATACAGTGTGTCGATTGGTCACAAGATCTTTCTGCATCCTTTCCAGCTTTATCAAAAATCACATATTATCAATCAAATATCTTTGGATATATTATTATACTTCATTTGTTTGATTATCACTATTGTTTCTCCATTTTAAACAAGGTATTCTAAATATGTATCCATTCATATTATAATTATTCATTATATCTTCTATATATCTAATAATAAATAATTTTTTTATATCCTATTCTAAATCATTCTATTTTAGCATTGATAACACTAATAATTTTCAATTCCATGCTTTTCCCATTATTAGTATCATCAATCTAATATACATGTATACAAATTGTTATAATTGTTAAACATCCATTAAGCATAACTATTATTACATCCTTTTTATATAAGGCATATTAAATTTGAAGTAAATTTATATTATGGCGTTTCATTACATCATCCTGAAATCATCCCATGATATTACATCTTTATATTCTCTTCTATATGGAATTATTTATCATTTATAAAAAGGCTTTTCAACATCATCTCCATCATCCTCACTTACAAGTGTTTGTATAACATTTCATATTATCAATCTAGTATATATAAATGCTTTATTATCATTATTATCATTTATATCTATTATTACTTTGTCTTATACATAGTACTCAAAATTTAACTACATTTAACTAAATTTTATTGTGACATTTCATTTCATCATCCTGTATCCTTCCAGAAATAGTGCAGTCCAATATCTCTTGCCATTTGTAGAATTCTAAGTGTTTTCTTGATAAGTCTTATGTGGACTTCTCTTACAACTTGTTGTTCATTGCATATCTTATAAAGATTCGAAACCCTCCATCTCTTCCTTTCAACACCTTGACTTTTGTTATCACTGGTGCTTCTGCCGAGATTACTCTCATTATTGCTGCCAAATTTTCTTCCCTTTCTTCATCTATGTTTTGACATCTGAGATAGAGTTCCAGTTCATCGATCTCTCCTTTCCGTATTTCGCACTTATCATTTCCCTCCACACACTATTTGCTGTCAATGTCAACAATTTTCTTATCACTTTCATATATCTTTGTGGATTTTTGAATTCTGTCCTCAAATTTCATCATTGTTTTATAAGTATTCCCAACTCTTTCCTCCGTACTTTCTGTATTTTGATCTATAATTTCAAGTCTATTTTCAATTTTCTCTGTGATTATTAAGACTTTTTGAATTTCTAGAATAGTTCTTTGCAATGTTAATTCCTTTTCTTCTTCATAGCGTGCCATTTTTCCAGGTTATAAACACTGCCACTAAAACATCCAAGGCTTTTGCTAGGTTTCAAACAAATTCAGTGAAGTTTTTCAGTTCAAATCTTTCTCTTTCCTTCAAAGGAACACCTGTATAAACAGAACGTTTTCCACTGACCCTTTCAGTAAACAAAGCCAATAGTTTTGTATCAGATGTTGCCAAGCCTCTAGCCTCTAGATGGCAGTGTTACCTCTTTTCCCTCTGTTTTTGCCTCTCTTTCTAAGCTCTGAACTCCGTAAGTGAGGAAAAGAATTGTTTATACATTACGATCCGACCAAACCTTGCGAGGAAAGAGTCTTTTAATCCACGAATACAAAAAATGGGAAAAGTATAGAGGAAGAAGGAAAAAAAGACCAGTCCAATTTAAAAGTAAAAGGCATTTGTAAAAAGTCCATCCATAGAGAACAAACAAAATTAAAGTGGAAAAGATAACACGGTAGTTTTAAACCAGGATTAATTTGCCACTTACTTCCTTCTGTCTTCAATTTTATTTTAACTCTAAGTCTTTTGGGTTTTTTCTTCTCTAATAATAAAGATTTTTCTCATCATTTCGACACACTGTCTCTCCTGTACTGCTTCCGTTTCAGGGGCTTGTCCCAACCTTCTGCAGCCATGGCTGCTTCTCTTGTAGTTGGCAAAAAACTTTTTCCTGGATCAATCAGAGGTTTTGTGATACTCCTGAGATCAGCAGGACATGCCCTTCTCTATCACAGTTCCTTCAGAACAGTTTGGATCTAAAAAGGATTGTCCAGCAGCAGAGATATCGACAGCAATCCTGGAGATTGCACGTCGTGTCATAGCGACGTCAAGACCCGCCCTCTTTGGAGACAATAGTGGCTCGATTTATAAGGCAAGGCAAGAAAGCACGAATTAAAGCCCAAATATTGCAAAAACGTAGAGAACTGGGAGGCTTCGGAGTACCCAACTGGAAAGCATATTACAGGGCGGGGCATAACCTTTTCCTAGGGGGTCACAGCAAGATCGACAGCAGTTTACAACTTCCGCGACACCTCATTTTAAAGCCCATAAAAAACTGAATTGAATGAGCTATTAAATGTTAAATTTGCTTTAAGAATGGCTGGAAAATTCGATTCGGAAGAACAAAGGATCATTGACAGAATAAAATGCATTGCCTTTTGAGAGGCTCGCGATGCTGGAGCGACGTTTATCAATCGAAAATGGATTGCAAACAAATTGAAACGTCATCCGGATTGGGTTACTGATAATTGGAACAAAACAGCCCAAGAATGTTTCACAAAATTTGGAGAAGGGCGTCCTCTGCAACTGTCCCAAGAAAGCAAAGCCATCATTGCAACTGGCAGTCGCAAACAACGAAAAGGAAACCGAAAAGTGGCCCAAGAAATCCTTCAAATTCGTGGAAAACGAGTTGATCAAAGGACAATCGGCCGATATCGAGAACGAGAAGGTTTGAAGCCATTCCACGTCATTTGCAAACCATTGAAAACTCAAACACACGTTCAAGATCGGCTTTGGTTGTGCAATTGGTTGTCTGAATGGACCGAGGAAGATTTTCTTCATTTGGCGCCATCTGACGAATTCTTCGTTTATGCCATTCGAAAACCGAATTTCCAGAACGATCGGATTTGGGCTAAAGACGTCGACGACATCGCCAAACATGAACGATATCGACAAATCGTTCGCAATCCGACTTGCATCGGGATTTTCGTCATTTTCACAGCCAAGAAACTGCATTGGGTTTTGAAGGATAAAGGGGAATCCTGGGATGGCAGTTATTTCCGTGAGAAAATTTTATTGGAGAATGTCATTCCATTTCTCAGTGATCCAGACAATGTCTTGGTGGTTGGTGAGGCTGTCTTTCTTCATGACAAAGCTCCTTGCATGCGTGCAAATGCGACTCAGCAATTGTTAAAGGAAAACAATGTCGAATTTTGGGGCAATGACGTCTGGCCGGGAAATTCGCCAGATCTCAATCCGGCAGAGAACATTGGGGCCATAATTAAGGATGAAGTGGAAGCTCTGATGATTCAGGAGCAAGGTCAAAATCGATATTCGGTTGAAACTTTGAGAATGAATTTGGAAACTGTGTTGAAAAATCTGGAAAATCGAACGGAACTGTTTGAAGATTTGTTGTGTTCTTATCCACCTCGTTTGAATGCTGTTCGAAGGGCTAATGGTGGTCATACTGACTATTAAATCGTGTCAATAAACTCAGTTTTTGATGGGCTTTCGAATGGTGTATGAATTATTTGTGTTGTTATTACAAGTGTTGCTGTGACCCCCTAGGAAAAGGTTATGCCCCGCCCTGTATAATGCAGCAATTATGACATGGGTGAAGGATTGGGTGATGTTGAGTAGAAGGCGCCTATTGGCTATAGAGGGACATGACCTCCCTCAGGGATGGCATGCCTCCCTCTGGCAAGAAAGAGACACCCCCCATAGGTACTTCATGGGACATTATATTCGGAAGATTTTGATGGGGGTCTGGGAAAAGATGAGGAAAAAATACTATCTTAGGGTTCCATGCTGGTTGGCACCGTTAGAGGCCCTTTTCTCTTCCAGACATGGATCCCAATGAACAGCTGCAACCATCCAGCGACAGACCCTAGAACGTCCTTAGGGACCCCTGGAAGGCGACTTTGTTTGTCCTTGGGATCTATGTATTCGTTGGCCTCTGCGTATTTCTCCACCAGTGCAACTAAGTTGCTCTGATCAAGGGAGTGAAATCACCACAACCTGGGGAGCCCTGGGGCACTGAAAGCCCCCCCCCCAAAAAATGTTGGTGGAACTAATAGGAGAAAGGATAGAAACCCTCAGGGCTTGAAGGTCCTCTAGTCCAACCCCCAATCTTTTTTTTTGTTGAAAATCTGGAGCCTACATTAAGAATTATCTTCATTATCATTGTTGTGTTGTGAGAGTTGCGTTGCAGAACACACAAAGCAGCATACAGAGCAGTGGTGGGTTTCAACTAACCAACTAAGAAGAGATAGTATGTCAGGTGCAATCATTTTCCTAGGGAGGACTTCTCCTTAAGGAGAAGTGGGCAAAAAGACACCACCCAGGAACATGTACAAACTGAAAAAGAAGTAACGTAGGGGATAAAGAAAGAGAAATGTAGTGGTTTCTTGGAGAAGGTGGGTAAACTTGGTAAGCCCCTTTTGTGGGTGGCCATTCCTAGCCGCTTGCGCCCGGTGCTGCAGTTGAAGTGAAGGCCCAAAGCCTGGGGAGCACTGGGGCACTGAAAGCCCCCCCTCCCCCCAAAAAATGTTGGTGGAACTAATAGGAGAAAGGATAGAATCCCTCAGGGCTAGAAGGGACCTTGAAGGTCCTCTAGTCCAACCCCCAATCTTTTTTTTGTTGAAAATCTGGAGCCTACATTAAGAATTATCTTCATTATCATTGTTAAGAAGACAATGTACTAGTCAGTTATATTTGATTCTTTTTCTCTTCTTCAATCCCCAGAAAAAGGTGTCTGCAAGTGTCACCAGAGAAACAAAATGAAGATGTGGAGGCTGATATCATCACGGTGGAACCATACAGGTGTGCTGAATCTTTTCTATTTGAGAGATTAATAATGCTTTTTTTCTTCTCTACAATTCTTTGTTCCCAGTCATGAAGAAAGTCCGTGATTTCTTCAATAAACGGAGATTAAGAAGAACATATACTTTGGAGGATAGCAGGTCGGATGCCTCTTTTGTACAACCCCCTCTGGATGAAGAATTAGTGTCATTTACATCAGTAAAACATACAAGTGAGTTGATAATATTTTTTTATGATATTTTTTTATATGTTTAATTAAATGCATTTGTCTTTTTAAGCTTGGATCAGCTATGCTCTCATGATGACGTTTGGTCCTATTTCCGGAATACTTCTGGAGAAGTATGGAGCTATAAAAGTGGTGGTAGTTGGAGATCTAGTGACCATAGGTGGTCTAGTGTTGTCATCATATACTGAAAAGTTAAAAATGCTGTTTTTCACACGTGGAATCATTGTTGGTGTGGGATCAGGTCTGGCCTACACTCCAGGTAATGCTTTACATTAAAATCAAATTTTGTCACACATTTCTTCTGTTTTTGAAAACATATTTTTGCTTTGTTTTTGCTTTTGCTTTTGCTTTGCAGCACTTTTTCATGAGAAAACTTGTTAGGTAAGCTTTCCATTGGGAGAGCGAGTACGTTCAGCGAAGCGTTGTGAGAGTTGTGTTGCAGAACACACAAAGCAGCATACAGAGCAGTGGTGGGTTTCAACTAACCAACTAAGAAGAGATAGTATGTCAGGTGCAATCATTTTCCTAGGGAGGACTTCTCCTTAAGGAGAAGTGGGCAAAAAGACACCACCCAGGAACATGTACAAACTGAAAAAGAAGTAACGTAGGGGATAAAGAAAGAGAGAAATGTAGTGGTTTCTTGGAGAAGGTGGGTAAACTTGGTAAGCCCCTTTTGTGGGTGGCCATTCCTAGCCGCTTGCGCCCGGTGCTGCAGTTGAAGTGAAGCCCCAAAGCCTGGGGAGCCCTGGGGCACTGAACCCCCCCAAAAAAAATATGTTGGTGGAACTAATAGGAGAAAGGATAGAAACAAAATGAAGATGTGGAGGCTGATATCATCACGGTGTAACCGTACATACCGGAACCCATCTACCCCAACATCACCTTAATTGATGAGCGAAGGATGTCAGATGTTCTGCTTTGCATGACAATATGATGGTTGGTAAGTGTTTGTCAGTTTGTCTTTATTTTTTCTATTTTAAAGGCATTTGTTATTGCTGTTTTTATTTAATTCTTAATGCCTTTTGTTCTTTTGCATTTCTTGTTTTAGGGTTTTGGGTGGGGGTGGTTGGACTATGGAAGCTAACAGGAAAGAATATTAGGAGCCTTTAACTTTAATGTGGTTGCTCAGTTTTATTTCATTGTTTTGTTTCTTGTTTACGGCTATATTTAATTACTAGGTTAGCTTAATTATGACTAGTGTTCACTAAACAGAATACTTTAAACCCGACATGTGAAAAATCGTGCTTCATTTTCTTTTTTGCAGATGAAACTTGCAGACAATTTGGATATTCCTGCTGCGGTTGAAGTGAAGCCCCAAAGCCTGGGGAGCCCTGGGGCACTGAAGCCCCCCCCCCCCAAAAAAAATATGTTGGTGGAACTAATAGGAGAAAGGATAGAATCCCTCAGGGCTAGAAGGGACCTTGAAGGTCTTCCCCCAATCTTTTTTTTTGTTGAAAATCTGGAGCCTACATTAAGAATTATCTTCATTATCATTGTTAAGAAGACAATGTACCAGTCAGTTATATTTGATTCTTTTCCTCTTCTTCAATCCCCAGGAAAAGGTGTCTGCAAGTGTCACCAGAGAAACAAAATGAAGATGTGGAGGCTGATATCATCACGGTGGAACCGTACATACCGGAACCCATCTACCCCAACATCACCTTAATTGATGAGCGAAGGATGTCCGATGTTCTGCTTTGCATGACAATATGATGGTTGGTAAGTGTTTGTCAGTTTGTCTTTATTTTTTCTATTTTAAAGGCATTTTGTTATTGCTGTTTTTATTTAATTCTTAATGCCTTTTGTTCTTTTGCATTTCTTGCTTTAGGGTTTTGGGTGGGGATGGTTGGACTATGGAAGCTAACAGGAAAGAATATTAGGAGCCTTTAACTTTAATGTGGTTGCTCAGTTTTATTTCATTGTTTTGTTTCTTGTTTACTATTTCATTATTATTAAAATATTCAATCTGTGCTTCTTTTGCCCCAGGACAAATTGTGACCATGGGTGAAATTCCTGCCATCACATTGTTGACCCAGGGCTGAAAGTCTGACATTGTCTTCCATCAATTATGGTGATGTTGGGATCGATGGATTCCGGTATGGAGGTTCCACAGTGATGGAGGCCTCCTCCTCATCTTCAGCTGGTGGTTCTGGTGACGCTTGCAACACCTTCATGGCAGAGGCCAAACAACACATAGATTCCAAAGATGACCAAAGTCATTTTCCAGGGTCTCCAAGGAAGTTCTGAGGGCTCTCACTGGATGGCCACATGAGTTCAGTCTCTTCCATTTTGGAACAGAAATGAACGGATTAAAAAATGATCTTGAAGGGCATTCCAAATCCAGATGTAGATTTACATTACAAAATAAATTCAAAAGAATCAAATCAACTTTACAAAAGCATTTCCTCTTCAGTTCTTTCCTCTTTGCACCTTCTGACAAGTTATGGGGACCCCTGGATGGCAACTTTGTTTGTCCTTGGGGGTCTGTGTCTTCATTGACCTCTGCATATTTGTTCACCTGTGCAAGTAAGTTGCTCCTGATCAGGGGAGTGGCATCACCACAACCTGGGGAGCCCTGGGGCACTGAAAGCCCCCCAAAATGTTGGTGGAACTAACAGGAGAAAGTATAGACTCCCTCAGAGCTGGAAAGGACCTTGAAGGTCTTCTACTCCCACTCCAAATCTTTTCTTGAAAATCTGGAGCCCCCATTAAGAATTATCTTTATTATCATTGTTAAGAAAACAGTGTACCAGTCAGTTATATTTGATTCTTTTCCTCTTCTTCAATCCACAGAAAAAGGTGTCTGCAGTGTCACCAGAGAAACAAAACGAAGATGTGACGGTTGATATCATCACTGTGGAACCGTACATACCGGAACCCATCTACCCCAACATCCCCATCATTGATGAGTGAAGGATGTCAGACGTTCTACGTTGCACGACAATGTGATGGATGGTAAGTGTTTGAACTAATTTGGTTGTTGGTTTTTTCTCATTATGATGATATTATTGTTATTTAATTCTATGTCCAAAAGAAGAGTCTTAGCTGAAGGGAGAGGATTTGGGGCCTCTTGAGGTCACCTGGGGTCCTTGGTTGCTTTGCAGTGCCTGCTTTGGGTTTTTGGGTGGGGATGGCTGGCCTTGGAAGCTAAAAAGGAAGAAGTGTGGGAGCCTGGTAGTTTTAAATATTAATTTGGTTGTTACGTTTTATTTATTATTTCTTGCTTACTTATTTTTTTAATTAAAATATTACATTGGTGCTTCTTTTGCCCCAGGATGAATAGCTGCAGTGGGTGAAATCCCAAAACAACTGGAGCCCAATTTGGACCCCATCGGCATTGACAATCTCACCATCAGTCAGTTGCCAAAGGCCGCCTTCCTTGGAAGAGCTGACATCCAGTCTGAACATCTAGCTGACTGTGTGAAGAACCACAATCCCCCCTCCCCCATGAGGCAGGACCTTGACATGGTTGTGGGGCTTGTGTGCTCTGAGGAAGATTAGGGCTACACCTCAGGTTCAATCATACTGAACAGGACTCATGAGAGGAATCGGACAAAGAGTGTCTCTCCCATAAACAATAGAGGAAAACACATATAACAGAAACCCAGATTGGCTCTCTAGTTGCCCAGGTCAAGAAGGACCATGCCAGGGCTTCAAATTCTTGGACATCTGGTGGAAAATGACCTGCAGGACTCAGGGATGATGGCTGAGCATCCAGGACTGGCAGCTGATGAACAACTGGAAGGAAAGCGTTTTTCTGACTCTCCCTAAGATGGCATCCAGACTCAGCAGGGTTTTTTTTTCCCTGCTGAGAGATTCCTGGTTTCCTCACCTGAACTGGTTCTTTTCGTTTTTCTTTTTATGTACTTTTTATGTAGTTTTATTTAACTTTTGGGGCTTGTTTGTAATTTTAATTACATTTTTTGGAGGTTTTGAATAAAATAAAAAATTGATTAAAAAAAGAAATGATATGACAAAAAGTATAAATGAAATCTTAATGAAAGATTCACATTGTAGCTGCCATTCATTTGTTCTTATGTGAAATAAAAGGGTCTTGTTAAGTCCTACTGCTAAAAATTATCTATTTTTCTACTAGAGTTTACTTATGCACTCTGTTAGGAAATCGTAGATATTGTTCTAAAAGCTGGACGGTATTTTAAAAACAAGATCAAAGTAGCTTTATCTAAGAATTGGTATACATGTATGTTGCTTATTACTTTTATTATATGTGTCTATGTCACTGTTTGTACTTCCCTTCCCTGATTTTATGTGAGCCGCCCTGAGTCCCCTCAGGGAAAAGGGCGGCCTACAAATGTTAATAAACATTACAAACAAACAAACAAACATACATGTTTGATCACAAAATCCTATTTCTTCAACTATCCCGCCTGTATTAATGACAACATAGAAAACTAGATGAGCAAGGACCAATTGCTATTCACACCTCGTCAGTTTTATGAGGCATTATCTTAATTAATTAACTTAATTATGAGGGAGTACCGTAGTTAATACTTTGCTGGATCAAGGCATTCCCGCAAACTATTAAGGAAGTGTAAAGATAAGTGCAAATAAAATATGGCACCAGGCTAGAAAGTGGAAGATAGCAATAGCAGTTAGACTTATATACCGCTTCATAGGGCTTTCAGCCCTCTCTAAGCGGTTTACAGAGTCAGCATATTGCCCCCAACAACAATCCGGGTCCTCATTTTACCCACCTCGGAAGGATGGAAAGCTGAGTCAACCCTGAGCCGGTGAGATTTGAACAGCCGAACTGCAGAAGTGCAGTCAGCTGAAGTAGCCTACAGTACAGCACTCTAACCACTGCGCCACCTCGGCTCTGAGTTCTAGTCCCACCTTAGTCATCAAAGTCAGCTGGGTGACTGTCGGTCAGTCACTATACCTTCTACTTCACATGGTTGTTGTTGTGAGGGGAAATAGGAGAAGGAAGGTGTGTTTGATAGATTGACTGCCTTGAGTTGTTTATAAAAATAAAGGAATAGTAACAAATAAATGACCTTGGGGAGAGAAGGAGATGCTGCTGCACAGGGAATAATCAGATAAGGTGGGGGAGCCCCCAGGTGCATAACTGGCACAGAAAGAACCTCAGAAAGGACCCTCCATCATTTTTCAGGCTTTCAAAAGAGTTGGTGGGAGAGATGTACTTTCAGACTTTCAAGATTATCTTATGTATCCTTCCAATAAAGTAGAGTTACCTCATTTGGTCATATTTCCTATCTGGTGTACCTGGGAGGTGATGAGTGGGGGGACTTGCTACCTTGTGTGCCAGGTGAGTCTGGCCAGAGCTGGATCTGGGATCTCAGATGCGGCTGCTGCAGACTTTTGAGGTGCTTCTTCTTGTTTTCCCTCATCTTCTGAAGAGGGGTGACTTTCTCAGTTGGCTGTAGTGGCTTTTCTGCACATGGTAACTGTGGTCCATCTCAGCCACTTCATGCTGCAGACTCTGGAGGTGCTTCTTAATGTCTGGCAGAAAGTTCCTCGCCTCTTTGAGGTTTTTCTCAGTCAGCCTTCTCTTACTTGAGATGGACACTTGGCTAAGTAACCTCATGCAGTTCTTTGTAGAGTTCTTTAATGTATTTCACCAAAGATTTGTTCTCTAGCTCTAACTGATGGCATGATCTTCTGCAGATCGTCTGTTGTGGTCTTAAGTTGATCCACTTTCTCCTGGAGATAGCTATGCTGATCTTTCATCCACTGATTTTCTTTCTGGAATTTCTGGGTCTGAAAGTTAAAGGAGTCTCTCAGTTCATCAACCTGGAAGTTGGGACCATCAGTGGTCGCTGAGAGATCATCCAAGGATATTGGCCGTACGACCATTTCTTCCTTGTTGCTGACCTGTTTGAAAAATGGAGACACAGTCACATCCTCTCTCAGTTCAGGTCTAATTTTGCTAACCTGCCTTCTCAATTCTGGCTTTTTCCTAAAGTTTTGGAGTCCATCATCTTCTGCTAGCATGAGATGCAGCAGGAGTGGATAACCAACGATCTGCAGAGGGGGGTCTCCTGACGAAGGATCCTTTCAATATAATCTACTCAGATCTCAACTAAAAACCATCAGGTTCAAAATATCATATTTGAGCCACATCAAGTGAAAATCAGCTCTCTGGAAATGTTCCTAATGCTGGTAAAGGTGGAAGGAAAGAGAAAGGGAGGAAATTTTAGGGTAAGGTTGGTGGATTTGATTACTGTGTGGATGGGTGAATTTTTGGGAGACCGGAAAGTCCAGACTGGGGACAGGTCATCTATCTACCTCTGTGGTCACTCAGAATCTACACAGTTTCCATGCTGTCAATCAATGCAGACCAAACTCCCTGGAGAAGTCTGCAATGCTGGGAAAAGTGAAGGATCACCCATAAGCAGCTAAAATGAGGCTGGGGGAAGGTTGGGAGACCCAGAGGACCAGGTTGGGGACAGATCTCCATGGAGAAAATTGATCTATGGGCTACTAGGCATCAACATTCAACTTGATGACACATAATCAATCTATCAATCAGTCAGGCAGGCAGGCGGTTAACTTACAAGGTCCCTTTCAGCTCAAGGCTTCTGTTGTCTACTTCCTTTTCATTGTTGCCTTAACCTACAAACAGGGAACAGATTAGGGTTAATGCAATCAAATGACAAAAGCCTAAAGCAGGGGTGTCAAACTCAATTCCATTGAGGCCTGTATCAGGGTTGTGTTTGACCTCGGAGGGGCGGGTGTGTGTGGCCAGGGTGGGAGTAGCCAGTTCGACATCACTCGTGTCAAGAGGCACCCCTCCCAGGCTCCGTTTTGAGCAGCGACAGCCTCCTGCAGTACTCTACAAGCGAACTAGGGCTTAGCAGGGCCACTTGCGGCCCTCTCAAGCTCCGTTTTTGTTGGCAGAGGCCCATGGGCCAGTCCGCTATTTGCAGAGTGTCCTGCGGGCCGGATCTAAGCATTCTGCAGGCCAGATCTGGCCTGTGGGCCTTGAGTTTGACACCCCTGGCCTAAAGCAGTATAACTTTGTATAAAAACACAAACTTGGCCCTTTTAAGGCTTGAATGGTCTTCAACTCCCAGAATTCTGCTTGCTAAATGGCTGGCTGGGAGTTGAAGTCTCCCATATCTTAAAGGGGTCTAGTTTGAGAAACGCCAACAAAATCCCTCAATACTGGTCTCTCTTCAAACTATCCTGACTTCCCATTTGATTCTGAATCCAACTCAAGGCATCTCATTGCTCAAAAAACCCCACAGGAGTCGGTATCAGCTCTCTATCAATTTGACTGTCTTTGTATTGCTATGATTTCTGATAACAGGAAAAGGTGGTGACCTTTGGAATTAAGACAGACCCCCCCTGCAAGTACTTACTACGAGTCCCATCTCAACCATGAAAGCCCAGTGAGTGACCTTGAGCCAGTCCTTCTCTCAGCCTTCACAAGGTTGTTCTTGTGGGGATGAAGAAATCTTAGATATGTTCACTGCCTTGAGCTATTTAGAGAAATAATAAAGGTGATATAAAAAATCCAAGTAATAAAAAATGAAAACAAATGTTCAGTTGCCAGGCCAAGTGTGTTATTGGGAAATAACTACTATCTGGCCAACAAAATCAGAGTTTAGTAATTTCCCCAAATCATTAAGCAGATCAACCTCTAGCTTTGTGGTTGCAATGTCCACCCAACTGGGACAGCCTGAAGCCATTTTTTTGGCCCCTAAACATTGCAGATTTTTCCGAGTGCGCTTCACCGCCACAAAGCCAGCCAGGCCCAGCCCCTTTCTGGTGACAGGAACTTTTGACATGATGGATGAGGAGTTTGGTGACAGGTATGGAGGCTGCCAACATGGCAGGTATCAGCATGTCTGTGAAGTTTAATGGAATCCCCACTTTTCTAATCTTCCCCCCTTGGTTCTGCCTTAAAGTGAAGGGTCTCTCCCTCCTGAGGAGCCCAGGCGAGGGAGACCCTGCGATGCCCCCAGTGCCAGCCATCCAATCCAGCCACTTTCCAGGGATGTTGAGCAGAGCCTCCATTATGTGGTCCAGACTCCCCAAGGATGCTGGAGGTTGCCATGGCGAGCTTCAGCCAATGAGCTTAGGAGGAGCCTCTGACATCATAGGCCAAGGCTTTGATTGGCCTGGACCTGAGATTTAAATAATAACCACCAACTGGCTGCCTTCCCTTGAGGGTATGGGTTATCCATTGATGAGCCAATTCTGAAGGGGCTTCGAGCCCCGAATTGGCTTCAGCCAGAGCGGCTCCCTCTGAAAGGGAAACCCTCGGTCACCTGGAGAGGTTGGGGAGCCCCAGAGTGAAATTAAAATCTTGTCCCTTGGAGTATAATCTGGTGTTAAGAGATCCAGAGAATCCAGGTTTCCCTCTCTAGGCCCAAATGATGAAAGGAAAATATGCATAAAAGAGATATGATTCATATTCAAAAGGCCTTGTGAGAAGGTGCCTGAAGAAACACATGAATCTTTGCAAGCTTTAGCTATCCTACTCACTGTCTGCGTTGGCCAGTTATGGCTTAAAGGCCAGGTGATAGACGGCCCCCCTACAGGCAGTGAGAGGGACAGCTAAATCATGGAAAGAACCAGTGGAGAAGGACCCTGATTGCTGACTGGGGAGTTTTTGGAGCTGAAGTCCACTCTTCTTCAGGTTGCTAAGTTTGAGAAACATGCTCTAATAGATCTTGCACTGGGCAGTTGGACAGATGACCTCTAAGGTCTCTTTCAACTCCATTTGTCCATTATTCTCTGCTTACCTTTTTATGGAAGGAAAAACAATCCTCTCTAAAAAGGGACTTGAGCAACAAAATGGAGGATGCGGGGTCTTTGCCAGTTTTAGCTGTCCTACTCACTGCCTGCAGAGGCCAGGCATCACTTAAAGGCCAGACTATAGACTGCCCCCTACAGGCAGTAAGAGGGACAGATAAAGATGGCACAAGCCCCACAGGGTCCTCCATTTTGTGGCAGGAAAGAGGGAAATTGGCAAAGGAGAAAAGTGGAGAATTGTGGAGTATTTTCCCGCCTTTTTCCACTGTGTTCTGTGTGTGGAACCTTCTCTCTTCTTTTGGCACCTTGAATAAAATCCATCTTGGTTTTGTTGTCCCCAAAACTGGGCTCTTGCTTAGTGTCGAAGCAGATAAGTCAACGGACACAAGATGTGATACAGAATCATACTTTTACTTTGGTACCCAGATCTAAGGACCCCGGTTTGAAAAGCTAACCAAGGGCCAAGACTAGAGTCTTTCAGCAGTTTTTATAGTCAAGGGATGGTCGCCTTCAACCCTTTGCCCTTCCCCTAATCATGCATGCACAACAGATCATTTTGAACGGTTATTTGGATTTTACGTTGTTTTTTCACCCCTGGTCACAGGTGACTTGCAAAGTGTGCCGGTTTATTGTGATAAGATATTGTGCAATATCTCAACTTCTATATCCAAATAACCAATCAGTATTATCTGTTTTGCTTGCATATGAGGGGGAGGGCAAAGGGTTGAATGCAACCATCCCTTGACTATAAAAACTGGTGTAAGATTCTAATCTTGGTCCTTGGCTAGCTTTTCAAACTGGGGTCCGTATATCTTAGTACCAAAATAAAAGTATAATTCTGTATCACACCTTGTGTCCCGTGACTTATCGGTTTCGACAGTAAGCAAGAACCCAGGTTTGGGGACAAGAGTTTGGTGGAGAATGCGGGCAAACATGTCTGGATCCCCCATTGCCTGAGGGACAAATCAAAGGGGAGGCCTCCAGGTCATGTAAGTTGGCAGTTGAGGGGAGAGTGAATGGTTCCTAAGAATTATATCTGGCCAGGTACCTTGGCTGTGTATTCATCCAGAGGCAGCCAACTCAAAGAAAGGGGGACAGAATGACCATAACCTGCCTACTTTTGGACTTGGCCCTGAGATAAGTCCCTGGACGGTGTGAGACTCAAAGGTCGAAGCCCAGAAAAATCAAGGTGTGGACAATTTCATCCTGGAGAAAGATATTGGAAACAAAAGCCAGGCTTCCTCAGCTTAAGTGGCAGAAGTTAACCATCCAGAGAACGAGGTGAGACTATTGTGGGGGACTCCCCCAGGGGTTGTAAGGTGTGCGACATAGTCACAAGGATGGGTAATAAGCCTACAGGAGGCAAGGTAAAAAGGGATCAAATCCCAGATAACGAATCTAAAACCGGAACATTAAAAAGGAGGGTCTCTGACATCAGTGCCCTCCGCCTGTGTCTCCTTGGCATGAAATGGTTGGCACTGAAGGTGTAGGAGACCCAGGGAGACAAAAGGAGGAATCAGATATTGGTTAAAAAGAACCAACGGTTCCAGTAGGTGGGGCCAGGAGGAAGGAGATCAAAAAGGTTGCTGAAGGGACAGATAAACTGGACCACACACCCGGCCCAAGGGAGCAGTTGAGTCAGAACTCCAATCACACCTAAGGGAAATTGCATTTCCAGGAGCTGAGGGGGAGCTACGTCAGGTGTGGGTATGTGCTCCATTCTCAATGGCTGGTTTATACCATTGGAAAAATCAAACTCCTAATTATAGAGAGAAGGGGTCCTTAAGTCTTGGTACCAAAATAAAAGTAGTATAATTCTGTATCACACCTTGTGTCCGGTGACTTATAGGATTCAACACCAAGCAAGAGGCCAGGTCTGGGGACAACATTGCAAATCTCATTGCACTATTCCACACACGATCGTACCTTGATTATTCTGTTCAGGTGAGCTTCATCTGTCTGCCACGCCAGAAGGCTCTTTAGAATATCAGAAATCGCCTTGCAAGCAACCGAGCAACACCTCTGAAACAAAGGAAACCAGAATACAGATGCTGATTCAGATAAACAGAGTTGAAAGGGACCTTGTAGGTCATCTAGTCTAACTCCTGCCCAAGCAGACCCTACACCTGTGATGGTGAACCTATGGCAAACAAGAGAAATATTTAGTATCTACTACTAACTCATCCTATGGATTTGTCTCGAGACTTTGCTTGATGTTCGGGGGAACTGCACGGGTGGAGCTTTAAAAGGCTGGAGATGCACAAATCCAGGACCTGAAATTCCCCTTCTTCTTCTAGCGCTTCGTAAGTCCTAGCAGAAAAAAACAAGTTTGTCTGTTAGTTTGGAACAATGGGCATTTAAGAACAAAGGCATCTGGTACTTAAGAATCATTTAAGAATGATAAAACAGACATCACAGTATCATCAGGCAAATTTGCTGCTGACATTGGAACTTGCAGGGTCAACTTGGATATTTCACCCTCTCTTGCCCCTCTCATGCACTTTCAAGTTTGAGCAGAATTATTTAACCCTCTGCATGGCTTCTGTTCATGGCTTTTGGGTTGTGTGTGTGTGTGTGTGTGTTTATGAAACATTTTTGAAAAGCACAGAAATATGAAAGAAATGTCTACCACAAAAGGGTGATGGCCTTCACTGCATTTTCACTGTTGATGATCTCCTGGTCGCACCTTGGCATCTCCTTTAGGATGTTCTAGATAAGAGAAAGATTACTTAGGAGAAGCAAGTTCAAGTATACACAACAGTAACCTCTGCAACGAATAAAACTCCCCATTAATTTAAAACTACAGTATACATAAATTGGTGGAAGGAAAAGGAAAATTCTTTGTCAGATTCTCCCTTCTCATTCTCAAGGGGTTGCATGGGGCAGGAAAGAAGGAAGCTATTTCACTCGATCAGCAAATCAGTCTATTCGGGAAACTTTCTTGGAAGGGTCTGAAAACCCAGGATGTGCAACCATCCTGTATATAAATCAAAATCAACGGTTTGAGAGATGCAGCCTTCCCTTCTGGACTTCCAGATCCAGATTAATAGAATTTCCTTTGACCTGGTGGTTTCCCTATGGGTGAGTTTCTCAAGGGGACTCTTGAACAGAGCCAAGCTCTTAGCCTAATTTCAGCCCCGGGATGTAGGAAGCTCCTCTTTCTACAGATGCTGTATAGAGGCTGACGTTGGCCTCAGTGGGAAGACCACAGCATCCAGCACTGATGAGGGAGAAGTCCTCACTGCTATCTCATTAATGACTCACATTTTACGTTAAGTAAAATAATTAGCCCACACGCCAGAATAGCTCTTTCGTTCAAAGATAACCTTATTCATAAGCTTAATTGTACGTACCTCTAGATGATGCAAGGCTTCTCACTTCCTCCAGATCGGCATTTGCTGCACAACGTCATCACCATATTTGCTCAGCAGAATGACGCTGGCGATGTAAGCAGCGTTGACAGTTGCATCCTAGAAGATCAAATCATTAACATTATTATATTAAGAAGTGAAACGTCTTCAACAAAGCTTTCCAATGATGAGTTGTTATAAACTCCCCCACCAATTATGAACTTGAATGAAAATGAGGCCCCAATTGGAGAAACCTTTTTTGAAGAAGCATCCCACTGTGTTCCAGATCAAGTCATCAAACAAGATCAAAGGATTCTGCTGCACTTAGGTGGCATTTTGCACAGCCCTATATAATGCAAGGAAGATTTCCACCATGCCAAAGCAACTTTGCAAAATAAAAAGACTGTCAGGCCTGCAGCTTTCTTTTGGATCTTTGGCCTGCCACACTTTCTTTTATTCTACTATGCCTTTTTCTATTGTGGGAAAATGGGAGGGGGGATTCAATGGAGTTACCTACTGTGTAGCCAAAACATGATTTTTTCTAGAAAGCCAAGGGCATCCTTTTTCTCTGCACCTCTGCACCTGACCAGAACTGGATGGGTGGAACTGCCAGCATGGCAGTGGGAGATTGGACCATGTGATGGAATTGTGGGTGTGGGGCAAGATCTTGAACTTTCAATTAGGTGGGGAAAACCTGGAAGCTTTCAGATTCGGGTTTTCCCAGAGGCGCCGACATGGCTGTCTTAATAAATTGGAACTTTGAGGAATCTTTTGCTTTGGATTCTGATTTACTTTTGGATGCTATTTGGAATCCTGACAAAGGCATTTAAATATAATGTGGTACTTCTCCGTGTTGAGAGAAGGCCTCCAAGTGGGTTGTTCCAGCACCTGGAAATGGAGGTGGGATCCAGAGGGAAGCTGCAACTCTCAAAGGAGTCAGAAGAACTCCACTGATTCTCTCTACATTCAAGCAGCTTCACATTGTTTGCAGTCGCACATAAACACATGACAACTGTCAGATTCCAACATAGCCAATAAAATTAAAAGGAAGAGAATGAACGACTTACAGAAATATCTAACTTGGATTATCTTATGTAACGTGTGTCCAAGAACTATCATTATCATTTGGCTTTATAAGTTAGAGGGACTATAATGAGCAGCCTCCTTTACTGCCCAGTTCGCACTGATTAGGTTAAGTCCCAGGAACTGTAATTTAAGGCACAAAGCAGGTGCTACATAGTTAATGATTCTACACAGGTACCTCAATGTTTTGCCCTTAGGAACACCTACATGTTCCTAAGAAAACTAGAACACTCTCGTTCATTTTTTGCACACCACTAATGAGAAAATGGGGTATCCAGAATAGGGGGACTAGCGGCAGACAAACACACACAGGCGGGTTATGGGAACCCCTATTAACCAGCAAGTCAGTTGCATTAATTCTAATCAGCAAGTCTGTTTCATGAGTATGGCATGGATGGATTGTGTCAAATGCATCCAGAAATATCCATGTCTCGGGACAGTCATCCCAGGGGATGGGGGAGTGGAAGAGAGTTGAAGTAGGCACCAAATCACCGCCGGGTGGAAATGTTTCGGCAGCCGAAAAGGAACAGGAGCCCAACGAAAAAGAGAAGTTCTAGGACTTCACAAGAGTCTTCAGCACTTTTTTAAATGACTTTAAATAACAGAGGAAAGTCCCTCCCTCCCTCCCTGTGTGTGTGTGTGTGTATGTGTGAATTATTTTTAATTTTTTATTATTATTTATTGGTTTTGTATGCTGCCCACTCTCAGAAGACTCCGGGCGGCTTACAATAAAAAGGGAAGGGGGATATAAAAATAAAAACAACAATTTAAAATTACAACAACATTCATAACTTAGAATGGGGCTGGATAATTCAACAGCCCCAGGCCTGCCGGAACAGCCAGGTCTTGGTAACTTTACGGAAGGCCGAAAGGGTAGTAAGGGTCCGGATCTCGACAGGGAGATCGTTCCAGAGGGCCGGAGCAGCTACAGAGAAGGCCCTCCCCCGGGGGGTTGCCAGCCAACATTGACCAGCAGATGGAATCTGGAGGATGCCTAATCTGTGCGATCTAATAGGTCTCTGGGAGGTAATTGGCAGGAGGCGGTCTCTCAGGTAGCCAGGTCCGATGCCATGTAGGGCTTTAAAAGTAACGACTAGCACCTTGAAGCGTGTCCAGAATGTTTCCATTATGAAACACAGTGATGTGCTGTGATGTCTATGGCCCATGAGGCAAGCGTGCAAAAGCCGACGTAGGCCAGATGGAAAAATGATCAAAAAATCGGTTTTATGCAAGATGAGGATAATTTACTAAAACAAATTAGAGATCAAAGTTCAATGCATATAAAGAGACTATATAATGCAGTAATAGAAATGGATTCGGAAACAGAATTAGTTAAAGACTGTATGATAAAGTGGGCCCAAAATTTTGAAGAACCAATAATGTTGGATACATGGGAAAAGATTTGGGTAAGAAATGTAAAGTTTACAAAAGCCCAAAATTTGAGAGAAAACTTTTATAAGATGTTTTATAGATTGCATTTAGATCCTAAAAAATTGGCCCCTATGTATCCGAATTTACAACCTAAATGCTGGAGATGTGATTGTGCTGATGCTACATACTATCATATATGGTGGACTTGTAAAAAGGTTAAAGCATTTTGGATAAAAATATGGTGGATTATGCAAAATGTTCTTAAAAAAAGGATAAAGTTTACCCCTCAGTTATTTTTGTTAGGTATAATTACTGATTGTACAGTTATAGAGACTAACCTGATTTTGCATTTAATAACGGCAGCAAGACTGCTGTTGGCGCAATACTGGAAGAAGGAAGATTTGCCTACTATTCAAGAATGGACATTAAAAGTAACAAACCTAGCAGAGATGGCTAAAATATCAGCATATCTCAAGGACCATTCAAATGAGAGATATAAACTGGAGTGGAGAAAATGGATTGACTATACTCAAAGTAAATATGGGACTAAGAAATTCCAGATAGCTTATGACTGAAGAAACAAGGAATGATATAATCTGTTTAGAGCTAACCTACCAAGAGGAGTTATAGCTCAAATGAAAGATGATACTAACTTTTTTTTAAGTTTATCTTAGAATATCTTTGTTAAATATTTATTCCCTGTATTGGTTCTTGGAAGCCGGAGGCGATTTATTTTTTATTATTCTTTAGTAAAGAATTAATTAGGCAGCTAAGTTTTCCTCCAGTGCCTGTTACTTTTCTCCAGTAGCTGTTAGTAACTGTAAGAGGGATCTTGGAGTCCTAGTATAAGGATATGAGCCAGCAGTGTACAGTAGCTGCCAAAAAAGTCAACACAGTTCTAGGCTCATAAACAGAGGGATAGAATCAAGATCACGTGAAGTTTATAATTAAGGTGATCCGACGTCCCGATTTTGGCGGGACAGTCACGATTTCTAACCATTTGTCCCGTGTCCGGCGGCGTTTTTAAAAAGTCCCGATTTTCTGGCTTCATGTTGAAAGTGCAGTGGATTTGCTTAAGAAATCCTAACTGGGGCAAGACAAAAGACTCTCTCTCTGTCTAAGTACTTTCATTGAAGATACTAAAAAAGTTAAAGCAAGAAAATGGAACACCCCCCGCCCCTTTCACTCCCTCTTATAAGAAAAGATGACCCAGTACCATAGAGCTCCAGGAAATACTTTGGCTAGAGAAGTAGCGACTGTTCCTTCCTGGATTTCCCGGAGGGGAGTGCACGGAGGTTGGAGGTTGGCTCATGTGGAATAAATGGTGGCAAGGTTTCTTTGAAAAATATTTCCCTGGGACTAATTTCACCATTTTAATTTGCTCAGTTCTTTGTATTAACATCTACATCATTCTGGATTGACTTGGAGTGCCTGCCTGCTGGTAAGTGAGCCGGGTTTTATTCTTTTATTTTTTTAATGTATTTTAAAATAATATTTTATTTATTGTGCATAGGATTTTTTAAAATAGTTTTATTCTGTGTGGATTCTTTTTTTAAATTGTCTTAGACTATTTAAAAAAGATTCTATCCAAAATAAATTGAAATAAACCATTTTTAAAAATTCTATGCACAATGCTTTGAAATGTATTGTGCATAGAATACCTCATGGACAAAGTCAAATGGGGAAACCAGATTCACTTATGTTACTAATTTATCAGCTGCAGTTATTCACTTAAGAACTGTGGCAAGAAAGGTGGTATAATGGGTTTAGTGACCAAAGTTACAATGGCATTGAAAAAAGTGACTGATGACCATTTTTCACACTTAGCGACCATTTTCACACTTAGCGACCATTGCAGTATCCTCATGGTCACATGATCAAATTTTTTATGTTTGGCAACAGTTACAATTTATATTTGTAAATTGTAGTTATGTTGAAATAAAAAAAAAATACAATACTATTTTTGCGTTGTATGAAAATTTTTCTTGCTTCGTATAAATTTTTAAATCAAGCTCCCCCCCCTCCGGTCAAAGGTGTCCCTCTTCACCAATTTGAAAATCTGGTCACCTTAATCTACACTAAAAATCTAAGCCAGCCCAGCCTGCCGCTCACTGATTGGCCTGGACTCCAGCCAATCAGTGAGCTGGCTGGGATGGAAAACTTTAAGCACGCACGAGGGTGCTTAAAATTTTCCATCCCAGCCAACTCACTGATTGGCTGGAGTCCGCTTAAGCATGCCGCGGGAGTCGTGACTCTCACGAGTCTCCATTTCATTTTGCCTTCGCTGTTTGTTTTTGCTGCACTGCCCTGGTGAGTAACTCCGGTGCCGGTGGGAATCGGGAGGCTTCGCCGCTTCGGGTGGGCGGCGGCGGCCTTTAGCAAGGGAAGGGAAGGCCTTCCCTTGCGAGCTACTCATGAGAGGAACTGGGGGGGGGAACCAGGCAACCTGAGAGAGGGGAAGAAGATCGTCCCTCCCCGCAACTCCCCGGATTTTGGAAGCCGGGTGTGTGTGGAAGGCGGGGTTTTTGAGGAAAGCACTTGGCAGTCCCTGTTAGCCGCAGCCCCAGACGGAGGAGCGAAGCCCGAGCTTTCATTGCCGTTCCCGCCAGTCGCAGCGGGGAAGCCGGCATCGGTGACTCCGAGGTGCGCTAACTGAAATGCGGTCTTCCTTCAGTCTCTGCTTGCAGCGTCTCGGATGATCGTTGGCGGGTGGGGGAAGCGAGGGCGCAGGTGAGCCGGGGAGGCAGAGATGAGAAGTGAGGGCTAAAATGCAAAGCGCGCCGAAGAGAGCAAGCGAAGGATCCCCAAAGCGAAGGACGGGCGGGAAGCGCTTGACCAGTATGTGAGAAGGCAGGCTGGAAGTGGCCGCGGAAGGGAAAAGAGGTGGCCACGTGTATCGGTTCTCCTTGCGGTAGATAAGGGAGGTTCGTAGCAAGGGTCCACTGGCAGGTAGGCTTGGGCGGGGCGAAGGCCTCAGTCGGGGGAGCGAGAATGGGCGGGGAGGAAACGGAGCCGAGCCCGGGGAAAGCAGCGAGACTAGCCGCAAGGAAGCCACGGTGCCTGCCCTCCAGCTCAATGGATACCTGGCCGGTAAACTCATGGTACGGGCGAGGGTTGGCCGGCTGGGGGTGGGGGGGCTGCTGCCGAGGCCTCCAGCCTTGCAATCTTGGGCGGGGAAGGCAAAGGTTAGCTCCGGAGCTGCGGAAGACCATTGCACTGGGAGGCCTCCTCCCCGGGGATCCCCCGCTCCACCCATTCGGATTAGCCCCAAACCCAAAGGAGCCTGGGCGCAGGGGTGCAGGCTAGGGAAGACGGGGTTTGGGTGCTCGGAGGAGGAAGGGGTGATTTCCCCGTCCATTCGTCTGTCCCGCTGCAGAGCTCCTCCCAGAGGAGGGGGAGGCGGCAAGTGCGCTGATCCCCATTTGCAAGGGAAGCGCCGCCGCCCACCCGAAGCCTCCCGATTCCCACCGCCGGAGTTATCATTCACGTGAAGCTGCCCGCCCTTCCCTTTTTCTTTAAACGAGCTTCAGTTTCCGAGGGGGGGAAAAAGCTTTATGTGCCAGGATTATTGAGTTCCTCATCAATTGAGATCCGCCCACGATCAGGGGCAACTGAGGCACCTGCAAAGGCGTCACATCGCCACCACCCATGTTCACGAGGCGCCAGGCATCGCAGGGCACAGAGGAACCCAGCAGACAGACGGGAGACGGGGGGGGAGGAAGAGATCCCGTCCAGGGTAAAAAGAGGGAAAAGCGGAGAGCCTACCCTGGACGGGATCTCTTTTTTCCCCGGTGCTTTCCCTAGGCTCGGCCATCTCTGTTTCCTCCCAGCCAATTCTCGCTCCCCCGACCTAAGGCCTTTGCCCCGCCCAAGCCTACCTGCTGGCGGACCCTTGCTACGAACCTCCCTTATCTACCGCAAGGAGAACCGATACCCGTGGCTGCCTCTTTTCCCTTCCGCAGCCACTTCCAGCCTGCCTTCTCACATACTGGCCAAGCGCTTCCCGCCCGTCCTTCGCTTTGGGGATGCTTCGCTTGCTCTCTTCGGCGCGCTTTGCATTTAGCCCTCACTTCTCATCTCCGCCTCCCCGGCTCAGCTGCGCCCTCGCTTCCCTCACCCGCCAACGATCATCCCAGAGGCTCCAAGCAGAGACTGAAGGAAGACCGCATTTCAGTTAGCGCACCTCGGAGTCACCGAAAACTCGATGCTGGCTTCCCCGTGTTTTGTTTGTAGCGAAGAATAAACTGACAGTTGGTCAGAGGGAAGGTGGGGGTGGGGGTGGAGGCTGAGTGTCCAAGGAAGCCAACCCAGACGGGCATCGCAGGGCGCAGAGGAACCCAGCAGACAGACGGGAGACCGGGGGGTGGGGGAGGAAGAGATCCCGTCCAGGGTAGGCTCTCCGCTTTTCCCTCTTTTTACCCTGGATGGGATCTCTTCCTCCCCCCCCCCCCCGGTCTCCCATCTGTCTGCTGGGTTCCTCTGGCAACGATCAATTCCAGACCCTCTAACTGGTAAATAGACCTGAGGCCATAAGTGGAATTGGGGTCCATGGGGTCGTGCAGGGAGGAGAAGAGAGATTCCTCCCAGCACGAACTCCACTGACTAAAGCGCTTTCACGTGCAGGGAGGAATCTCCTGTCCTCCCAGCTCCCTTTCGCCCGCATCAGAGATCAGGCGGGCCAGAGGAAGCACTTTATTCAGTGGATGCGTGCAGGGAGGAGGGGACATATTCGTCCCTGCGTGTAGCCCACTGATTAAAATACTTGCTTTTGCTCGCCCGAGCTCTGATGCCGGCAAAAGAAAAGTCCTTTCTTTCACCTGAATCCCGCCCGAGCTCTGATGCAGGCACCGTGGGGTCCGTGCAGGGAGGAGAAGAGAGATTCCTCCCAGCACACACTTCTCTGACTAAAGCGCTTTCATGTGCAGGAAGAATAAACTGACAGTTAGTCGGAGGGAAGGTGGGGGTGGGGGTGGCCGCTGAGTGTCCAAGGAAGCCAACCCAGACGGGCATCGCAGGGCACAGAGGAATCCAGCAGACAGACGGGAGACCGGGGGGGAAGAGGGAGGAAGAGATCCTGTCCAGGGTAGGCTCTCCGCTTTTCCCTCTTTTTACCCTGGACGGGATCTCTTCCTTCCCCCCTCCCCAAGTCTCCCGTCTGTCTGCTGGCTTCCTCTGCGCCCTGCAATGCCCGGCGCCTCGTGAATATGGGTAGCGGCGATGTGACGCCTTTGCATCCGTATTGAGGTTGGCATGTTTCCGGTGGTGCTCTGGGAGGAGGGGGAATGATGGAGGGGAGGACGGCGGCATGGCGGCCGGTGCCTAGAGCGGAGCCAAAAGAGGTCCGTGACGGTGGCTTGGAGCCGAACGGGAAGAAAAGGCGCTGCAGGCCTGGGAAGTGGGAGAGCGGGAGGAGCGCTGGTGGTTTGCTTTTGGGGTGGGGGGCATGACGGGGAAGGGGGTGACTGCGCAGAGAGGCTCAGAGGCGGACCGTGCAAGCTCCCTTTCCCAGCGCAAGCCCCTCTCAGCACCGTCCCCACCGACTGCCAGGCGTATCCGCCTCTGAGCCTCTCCGTTTTGTTCCGAGAACGGGCTGCTCGGTGAGAGGAAAGGGAGCTCCCTGGGAAGCGAGAGCAGCGAAGAGGTGATGCAGTCGCAGAATTCCCCGACACTCGCTTTTTTTAAACCCAGCCTACCTCGTAGGGTTGTTGTTACGGGGCTAGACTAGGAAAGGCAGCCTCTCTCCCGTTTTCGAGAAAAAGTAAGGATGTCCATCTGGTAGAACAACCACCTGTGCAATTTGGTGGCGATCCGCGAACGTTCAAGCCATGTAATGCGTGGGAAGGCATAGAATAAAGTTAGCATACTTGAAATGAAATAGGCTTTGGTTATGTTTAGGTTGCATTAGCTAAAATGTGCCAATACCGTCCTTGTTGGTAAGAATTGTTGTCATGTTAGAAGAATGACTAAGGCTGACAACCTAATCTACTCTGTGTTAAAAAAATAAAATGGATGGAAGGAAATGAAAGAATACAGAAAAGGTTGGTGAGGCATTTAGTGGCCTATGGATGACAATGGTGGCTGTTTAGTAAGAAAATCTGTTTGGAATGTGCATATATATTCATATGTGGCCATAGCAAAATAATAAATAGAAATAAAAAATCATGAGTGATTTTTACTGATTTTTATGAAAGTGAGAGGATTAGTGAAGGCTAGGTGCAGCAAGGATCCCACTATCTTACTATTTTATTTTTCTTTATGTATACTGAGAGCATATTCACCAAAGACAAATTCCTTGTGTGTCCAATCACACTTGGCTAATAAACTATTCTATTCTATTTTACTCTACTCTATTCATTTCTATTTCAATTCTAACAAGGAGTTTAGCTTCCCTCTCTTGAAAATGTAAGCCAGCATAAGGCATTATAATGCAAGTTAGCCTTAACTTTCAAACAGTTCATTTAGTGACCAAAGTTACAATGGCATTGAAAAAAGTGTCTGATGACCATTTTCACACTTAGCGACCATTTTCACACTTAGCGACTGTTGCAGCATCCTCATGGTCACATGATCAAAATTTTGATGTTTGGCAACAGATTCGTATTTATGATGGTTTCAGTGTCCTGGGGTCATGTTTGACAAAATATAATTTTTTTAATCAAGCCCCCCTCCCCCCCCCGGGGTCAATGGTGTCCCTCTTTACCAATCTGAAAATCTGGTCACCTTACTTATACCACCAGTCAAAAAAGAAATCCCAATGGGTAAAAGTTCATCCAATATAATTTCCCTTCTGTTTCTCTGGTGCTAATTCTCCAATTTCCATTCACATATAAACTCTTTTTCACAAGTCTTTGTATGCATAAAAAGTCCCTTTTCTAGGCCAGGTTTTTCAGATTGCGTTCTGCAGAACCTTAGGGTTCCATGAGAACTTGATAGGATTCTGTGATAAACTTAAAGAGGAAAAAAGTTCATGCAGCTCTGTCATTAGCGCTTTGCCTAGATTAAAGCTTCCAGGATTATTATTTTTGATTTAACACATTGTGTAGCCTGAAATCTTTGAAAAGTCCTTTTGTAGGTTCTCTTTTTCTATCACTACAGCTCTCCACACCCAAACAGTGCAGGTGGTAAAGAGCAAGCAAAGATCACTGTCCAGTTTGAACAATTCCCATTGTTTAAAAAGATTCACAAACCCCTTCTGGAATAGATTTTTACAAATGTAGAGAAAAGGGAAGTAAAAGATCGATTTCTGTTCCCATTACCAGTCATAATAGCAATATATTAACCTAAAATAGGATTTAATATTAATAATGTTTTCAAACTCTTACTTTGATTAACAGGTTTACGTAAAATGCAAGCATCATTTTAATCTAATTTTTATTTTTCAGATGCAAATTCAGTTTTGAAAGATGTAAAGATGGTGAATTCTAAACTCAGATCACTTGAACTAGGCAAGTAGCTTGTCTGCAGAAGTACAGTTAACATTTGTATATGTAGTTGCAGAATGTTTTTTCTAGGAATTAGTATGGTTTGCCCTTACAGATAGTCCTCGATTAACAGATGTAATGGATACTGCTCATTATGGTTGTTAAATAATGATGTTCATAAAATGGGTCACCGTATGGCAGACTTGATTTTATTACCTTTTTTGAGGTGGTTATTAAGCAAATAACCATAGTTGATAACTGATTCTGCAGGTGTTAAGGAAATGCTGCAGGTGTTAAGCAAACCCACTATTTTCTATGGAGCATTTTTGCCAAAAACTGGAAATAAATGTAAGATTTTGGCAAAAATGTCATAGATGTCATGAGATACTGCAGATGATTGTAAATGCAGGCTGGTGCAACCACATGACTGAGAGCCAGCCATTGGAACTTTAAAATTAGGTTATAAATGCCTTCTGGGAGTCTATCCTAACTTTTAATGGTTGCTAAGCAACTGGTTATAAATCAAGGATTACCTGTAAGCGTTATACATTAAACATGTTATTCTCAAACTTCATTATTTTTCTCAAAAAATACTTGTGTTTTATAATAATATATATTAAAATATTACATTTATATGCTGCCTGACTCTCCATGACTATAGGCGATTCACAATTGTTAAAAACATTTTAAAACAGAACAATACAAACTGTAGCAACATAAAAAAAGAACAAAAATCCCGCAGAGGAACAAGGAAAAATAGACAGGGGTGTTCCTCAGCCAAAGCCTGGACAAAGAGCCATATCTTTCAATCACACTTAACTATTAATGATGTCAAATATCAATGTATATTGAAAGGTTCAATTTCAAGTCTTCTAATTCTTCATTTAATTGTTTACAAACAGGAGAGGAAAATGAATATATTGATGATTTCAACAGGTAAGAGGAAAAATATTTAAAACTATTAATTTTCAGGAAGATGGATATAAATAGCATCATTCAAGGATAGGTCACTCCTAGGAGGACTTTCCCAGCTTATACGCTATAGTAGATATACTCTATTTATAATTTCACATATTTCTAATTAAGCTTACATTGTTTATATTTTCCTCCCTAGAAATGATCAAAAATGTTATGTGAAACAGTACCTTTTACCTATCTGGTCCTTTCAGGCCTGCTATGATTGAGTATTTCCAAAGGAGAGAGATAACACTTGAGATAAATTGGATGGGGAAATAGCTAATTAAGAGAAGCAGCTGGAGGAAAAGCTTGCTTTTAGAAATCTAATCTTGCTTGGCCATGCTATGCACAGGAATACAAAATGGAGATCATTTTTTTCAGGAAAACTCACCTAAATCTCTTCATTGTTATAATTGTTTTCTGCAGTAGCACTATTCAATTTACTCAAGTGCTTTACACTTTAAAAAGCGGGGCTTGAAAATTTGTTTTATATTTAATATTTTAAACATTTTATAAAATTTTAAGTTTGGTTAATTTTATAAATTCTTTGATATCTGGCAATTCATATGTCATTAACTGTAAAGTCACTTGACATTGCATCTGATTAAATGCTTAGATGAGTTTTTAGGAGCAAAATTATTTGTAAATCAATATCAAATTGGATTTGATGCCAAGTTATGAACTTTGTTTGAAGTAGTCTATGTATCATTTTATATGCACAATATTATATGTAGGAATAAATCCTTTATAATAAATTTCATTGCACAAGTACTAAATCATTTCAAAAGGAAATCAGGATTTATGTTATTGTGTAATAAATGCTTCTGGCTTCTTATATCTCTGGATTTCAGATTTTTCTTGTAGAGGTTTCAAAAAAGAATAAATGGGATTAAATGTTCTTTGCCTCCATGTTTATTGTAATGTTATAAATCATATATTGTACTGTTTCAAGACAAATTTCAGTGCAGTAATATTTATGTAATATGATCATTTAATTTTCATATTTTAACTTTTTTTATAGCACCAGTCATCGGTCAGAGAAAAGTGAAGTCAGCATTGGTGAAGAAATAGATGATATTTCTATGGAAATAGAAGACTTCATTACTAGTGAAAAGGTATGATTTGCTTTAATTTAACACTCTAATTGGGGTTGATGATATATCTATGTAGTATATAGCAAAATAAACCATTACTTGCAAAGGAATTAATATCACAAATTGATACACACACACACACACACACACACACACACACACACACACACACACATACAGAGTCAATATATTGCTTTTGATCCAGAACTGTTCCCAATAAAATATAAATGAGGTGGCTATTGAATATTAGCAGATTTCAATATAGGATATGTTTTAAAACAACAAAGGTTTGAGACAATCATATGGTAAAGAAAAGGGAAGGAAGATGATATTTTTGTAGCTGAATTGAGAATATTACTCCAAGATAAGTGAGCAGTTCCCATACTTGTTTGTGCAGGTCCCCAGTTTGTACAAAAATATAAAGGAGGAATTGCAGAAATACTAATTGTTACAAATGCATATGGACTGCATTTTTTTTGCTTCTGTGTGGCTTTTTGCATTAGTGTAAGCAGTGCTAAATGATCAGAAACTCAAATATTAATATGATGCACAGGTCTAAGATCCTAGCTGATTTTACTTCTTTCAGTCCACAATTTATAAGCAAAAAGCAAATCCTCATTTAGGATCTTAAATGTAATAAACTCCAGTTTGAACACCACCATACGTTTTTCATCTTTGATTAGTATAACTGTTGGCATGAATGGGAAGAGCTAGAGAAAAAGGGAACACAATGCATGCACTGTTTTTTGCAGTCATCTATACGATTGCAGCTTTTAATAAAGCTCACAAATAACAAAATGAGCAATAGGGGGAAAACTAATGAGAACAATGACCACGAAAGTATCATCTGTATACTCTAATACAGTGATAGCGAACCTTTTTTGGCTGCCGTGCCAAAAGTGGGGGGAGCACAAGGGGGGTCGTGCGCCGGCGTGCCACACCCATAATGCTATGCGTGCGACACCACCACCACCTGCACGCATGTGCGTGACCAGCAACACCCCCACCCCACATTTGCCATGACTTTTTTGGACTTCCCAGGTTCCTGAGGCTTTCTAGGAGCCTGGGGAGGGCGAAAACAGCTTTCTCCCCAATGCCCTCCGGAGGCCTCAGGAGCTTCCCTGAAGGCTCCGGAGGGCAAAAAATGGACCTACAGGGAACCTGGAAGTTTGGGAATGGTGACTTCCGATTTGTCCGTAGGAGCGATTTTCGACCTCCTGAGTCTTCAGGAGGCTTCCTTGAGCAAAAAATGCTCATAGGGCCTGTTTTTGCCCTCCGGAGCCTTCAGAGAAGCCTGAAGGCCCCAGAAGTCGAACTTCGGGTTCCCCATAGGTCCGTTTTTCACCCTCCCGAGGCTTCAGGAGCTTTCAGGAGGCTTCCCTGAAGGCTCCGGAGGGCGAAAAACGGCCCTACGAGCAAACTGGAAGTGATTTCTGGTTTGCCCGTAGGGCCAGTTTTCGCATGCTCCGGAGGGCGAAAAATGGCCTCAAAAGAAGGCTGGCCAGCTGACAGGGCAATGACTTGTGTGCCCTGACAAATGGTTCCATGTGCCACCTGTGTTCACCATCACGGCTCTAATATTGTGCTTGAAAAAGAAGCCCTGCTGCTTTAGAAGGCATGGCAAAATACAAATACAAAATCTAGTCATACTTCTTCCATTGACAAAGTAGGAAAAACCTGCACCGAAAACCTGGCTACAAGTGACAGAATTTCATTTAGTTTACCCAGTCCCAGAATACAATATTTGAAGTGGTTGATGGCCAGATATTCAAGATATGCAGGGTACGATAATCTTACCTGAAGAATAACAATAACGCTTAGACTTATATACTGCTTTACAGTGCTTTACAGCCCTCTCTAAGCAGTTCACAGAGTCAGCATATTGTCCCAACAATCTGGGTCCTCATTTTACCAACCTCGGGGGGGGGGGGGATGGAAGGATGAGTCAACCTGAGCCGGTCAGGATCAAAACCAGAATGTGGGCAGAATTAGCTTGCAATACTGCATTCTGACCATTGCACCACCATGGCTGCTAATAGGTATGAGCCTTTTAGTTTAGTTTATTTCTCGCTGCCAATTCGAAAGCAAAATTGAAGCTAATCTGAAACTTTGAATCAAGATTGGATTATGCCACATTCTGAACGGGACCTTTCTTCAATAACAGATATCAGTGTTACAATATCTCAAGGGTTGCCGCAAAGAAGAGGGAGTCAAGCTGTTCTCCAGGGCGCCTGAGTGTAGAACAAGAAGCAATGGGTGGAAAGTAATCAAGGAGAGAAGCAATTTAGAACCGAGGAAAAATTTCCTAACAGTTAGAACAATTAATGAGTGGAACAGCTTGCCTCCAGAAGTTGTGAATGCCCCAACACTGGAAGTCTTTAAGAAGATGTTGGATAGCCATTTGTCTGAAATGGTATAAGGTTTCCTGCCTAGGCAGGGGGTTGGACTAGAAGACCTCCAAGGTCCCTTCCAACTCTGCTATTGTATTATTGTATATATATTTTGCACTGTATGTTTCCTAAAGTCTCTGATACAGCCTTTTTTAAACAAAAATAATGTATTTAACAGACAACATACATTAATCTAAATTTTAATATTAGTAATTTCCCTATTTTTTTTCTTTCTAGCTTGAAGACCTCACACAAGACTTCACTGTTTCTCAGTTAAGCGTTGAAGCAGATTACCTAGAGGATGTTGCATCAGTAGAGAGCAGAAATCTTAAATGGTGGGACTGTCGACCTTTGTAGACTGTATTTTAAGACAATCAATCTTCTGAAATACCCCTCACAAATTGTGCCTTTTATTTCAAGAGAAAAAATAAAACAACCCAACAAAGCTGGAGAGGGGAAAGATTTTAAGCTCGCAAAGAATGGAGTTTAATACTGCTGACTAGTTCAACTAAAGTAGTAGTTAGGTCCCAGAGAGATGTCTGTTGCAGGCGACAGACACACCACCATTTGATTTATAAACATTCATAAGGGAAGAAATCCATAAAGTATATGAAGAATGGCAGACATGATTTGATGTTATGGCAACTATCTAGGTTTTTTTAGCTGAAGAAAGTAAGAAAATTCAGCAAGGTTGCTATTTTGTTGACTCAGTTTTCAGTATAATTTATCTTTTAGCTACTGAAGTTATTTTAGTTGACAGGGCATAATTCTCAAAATTCTCAAAATGGCAATAGAATACCTAACTTGAGGTATATTACATGTTCTGAATTATGAATCCCTCAGGATTTCTAGCAAGTTGACCTTTTTTTGCAGCTTTAAGTGTTTAGTTTTGTGGCCAAGATTGCTAAGTACTTCTGAATATTGCCGCTGAAATATGAGCCTTAACTTTAAACCTATTTTTATAGATATTAAAACATTGTTACCATTTTGTTTAATTTAATGAAAATTATAAATGATTATTAGCATGTTTTTTTTCTTTGAAACACAGGTGAATGCAAAGTAAAAATATTTCCCAAAAACTTAAAAGTTCTGTGATAACAGTCCTTTATTTAAAATAATTCTCTTTGTGATCCTTGTCTTTTATTTTTTTAAGTATTATTTGACATTTTCTAAACATTAAAATCACAATTATACTTTTACAGCTTTCCGTTATCGGTATTTCTTTTTTCTGATTTCGGGTTTACCATTTTCCATTCTATTATCTTATACATATTCTTTGTTTCATACTTTCTCATTTTTACAATATATACATCTATATACAATATTTCCATTTATATTGCTTTCTAAGTATATGCCATCTCTTTTCATTATGTTTACGATGGAACTAAGAGATAGGGAGGAAACAGTACCACAAGATATGGAATAGGTGGTATAACTGGCTCGAAAAAGGATGTAAAATCAATGCACAAGGAACACATACATCCTTGTCTTTTAATGCTGAGTATGAACCTTCTTTAGCCTGCTTCTAGACACCTTAAGTTATAAAACCTAAGTGGTCTGTATATCATATATGGCTATGCTTATGTTTAAATACATATAGAAATACAGTGTTTACTAATAAGCTTTGTACAAGAATTTTAATTGATACTCAGCAATATATTATCTGTGATTTAGTTATATTAATCCTTGGGCATTTTTTTGAGCATCTTAGTGCACCTTAATAAAAACTGACAACTTTTGAAGTATTTTTTTAAAAATTAAAATTATTCCAATTACTATCAGTAAACTGAAATTGGTTGTGATTTGCAGTTTATTTTTAAGGTTGCCTTCTACCACTGGCTTGTTAGGCCATGATATTTGTAATTCATATGAATTATAGCCAAGCAGTTGAGGAAGGTATTAGTAGGAAAGGCTGCTTTAGTTTCAGTCTGCTTTCTACTTGTTGAGTATATTAAATAACAAAGTGATTCCTTTCCATACAAGCACTTATGGTGGAAACATTGTGAAAATTTAAATTTTGGGCTCCCCTCCCCCCCAAATCTTGTTTCTGTGGTAGACTGAGTTCTAGAGAAGGTAACACTTGCGTGTACTTTTTTGCCACTTTAGTTGGTGAAGCCAACAATGAATTTATATAGTTTTTCATGAATTAATACAACTATGGTTGCTGATGTCCATGCAACTGTTACTAGTGTTGTGATGGGCTTTGGTGGGTTGGAGTCAAGTGGGATAAATACTGTTTAACAAGAGTCCCTACTTAGCTTAAAACAAAAAAAAATGTGTTGAGATTTGCAGACATTGTGTTTTCATTCCATTTTCTCCTTTTATAAATAGTACTTTCAAAGATCTATTCCTACCTAAACTACTATTTATTGTAGTTAGATGGTAAATATGAGAAGAATAACTGCAAAGGACTCACAAAAAATAATCGAGTTTTATACAGCATACTTTCATTAGGTATTAAGTATTAGGAAAATAATTCTCTTTGTGATCCTTGTCTTTTATTTTTTTAAGTATTATTTGACATTTTCTAAACATTAAAATCACAATTATACTTTTACAGCTTTCCGTTATCGGTATTTCTTTTTTCTGATTTCGGGTTTACCATTTTCCATTCTATTATCTTATACATATTCTTTGTTTCATACTTTCTCATTTTTACAATATATACATCTATATACAATATTTCCATTTATATTGCTTTCTAAGTATATGCCATCTCTTTTCATTATGTTTACGATGGAACTAAGAGATAGAGAGGAAACAGTACCACAAGATATGGAATAGGTGGTATAACTGGCTCGAAAAAGGATGTAAAATCAATGCACAAGGAACACATACATCCTTGTCTTTTAATGCTGAGTATGAACCTTCTTTAGCCTGCTTCTAGACACCTTAAGTTATAAAACCTAAGTGGTCTGTATATCATAGATAGATCTACTTTCAAAGATCTATTCCTACCTAAACTACTATTTATTGTAGTTAGATGGTAAATATGAGAAGAATAACTGCAAAGGACTCACAAAAAATAATCGAGTTTTATACAGCATACTTTCATTAGGTATTAAGTATTAGGAAAAGATGGATCTACTGAAGTTCAGTATGAAGTCAGAAGTTTCCATTGCATTCTGTGGCCAAATTCACTTTTCCTATCAAGCCATAGTGATTATAGTGGCTCAGTTAATACCAAGTACTAAGCCAATGGTATTTGAAAGGCCCTAAGCTAGTTCCGTAATTACATGTAGTGATATAATTACATCACTGAAATTTTTAAAGCTTTTAAAGTTTTTCTGGTATTGCACTGCATTTTCTATATGCTCCAGGTCACATGTTGAGAATGAAGTGTCCCTGAAGCTGTGGTCCAAGCTTCCTAGGGAATACTAAAGTTGTACTATATCAATTCACCTGATAAAATGTCCTACTTAGTTCAGTGGGACATATTTTGAGTACTGCACACAACACAGGATTGCATCTCGAGTATGAGACAATGTGACTTATAATGCAACTACATATATGTATAAGATGGGTGTCAAACTGGCGGCCTGCGGGACAGATGCATCACACACAGGCCATGCCCACCCAGCTCCAAGAAGAGGGAAACATTGCAAAATGTCACATGATGACCATGTGATGCTGCAAGTTTGACACCTGTAGTATAAAGATCATCATTGGTTACTTTTGCGCAAAGCACACACTTATATATTAAGTCTATATCTTCATTAGAGTTTTCAAATGTATGGATTATAGGTTACTGTAGATGCTTTAACTGTTGTTAAATTATTACTGCCTTCTGTAAGCTGTCAGGGAATCAGTTTAATAATAGCAATAGCATTTAGACTTATATACAATGCTTTACAGCCCTCTCTAAGCACTTTACAGAGTCAGCATATTGCCCCCAACAATCTGGGTCCTCATTTTACTGACCACGGAAGGATGAAAGGCTGAGTCAACCTTGAGCCGGTCAGGATCAAACTGCCGAACTGTTGGCAGCCGGCAATCAGCAGAAGTAGAGCCTGCAAATACTGCATTCTAACCACCATGCCACCACATCAACTCTGCTCCACAAGATCAGACCACTTTCAATCAGAAACATTACATCCTTCTCCCTTTTTTTCCCCATTCCATATGTTAATCCATGCCATTTATCATTTACTCTTCCTACATCCTATATTGTATAAAGCCTTCTGTATATCACAGTTGGGCCCACAGATATTGACCTCAGTTGCCCATCATGGCTTTGGTGAACAAAGACACTCACATAACACCTTTTCAGTAATACAGAGAAAATGTAGAATTGAGTCCACCCTGCCCACCATGTCACATGCAGTGTTTTCTGTAAATGATAAGATTGGATCAGTTTGAGCACATTTCGGCCAATCTGCCACAAGTGCTACCAAATACTTGCACATAATTAGGACATATTTCTCAATTGACAAGCTGATTATCTACAGAGGGGGCTTCTTGGCTACACATGTATAGGTAGCCCTAAACTTAGCAACATAAATTCGGGGCTCAACTGTGTTTGTAAAGTGAAAAATCTGTTAAGTGAGTTTTGCCTGATTTTACTACTTTTCCTGCAGTAAATCACTGCAGTTGTTAAATTAGTAACATGGTTGTTAAGTGAAGCTGGCTTCCCCATTGATTTTGCTTGTCATAGGGTCGCAAAATGATGGATCGCATGATACCGGGACACAGCAACTGTCATAAATCTGAACCAGCTGTCAGGTATCTATGTAAATCACATGACCATGTTGATGCTGCAAGTCGTAAGTGTGGAAAATGGTCATGTCACTTTTTTGCGTGCCACTGTAACTTCGGTCACTAAATGAACTGTTGTAAGTTGAGAACCTCCTGTATACCTGCAGCATTTGCACTGCTGGTGGTGAAAGGGAAAGAGGCATTCAGCACAACTGTGACTGTACAAAGCAGCCTCTCAAAAAGATTTTGTTGGGCTTTTTATAAAGGCAGTGCGTGCACTTAAGAAATTGCTTTGTCGTTGTCTATTTCTATCATCCCAAGAAGCTCCAGATAAAAGTAAACAATTTACCCACAGCTTTGCAATATAGTTCATGATTATTCCCACTGCAAGAATAGAAATGTGGGGGAGGGGGCGACTGAGAAATAGTAGCTGATGACTGTTTATGACTTTAAATATCTTGGTGGATCTCCAGAAATGGAACTAAAAATTACTCTTGTGGAATATTATTGCTAGTAAGAACTTTATTTTATGTCCCACTTTGACCATTTGTCAGGTTTGTGCTACCCTCCGGCTGGGTGTCTACACCATCATTCTTATGACAGGCTTGATATGGTACTAGCAGCAGCAACGCCTAGAAAGACGGATTTTACAACCGAGTTCACTCCGACCTTGCAATTTCACTCAGGCTCAACATTGAAAGGCAGCTTTCAAAACCTCCGGCTGTTTCCCATTCACAGTTATTTCGCCCTTCCAACAGCTTTTCACGTCTGGGATGCCACTGAAGCCAAGCTAGTGAATTATAAGCTGCCTCCACAAAACCCTCATTGGAGAATGGTGGCTGCTTTTCAAGAGGCAACTGGACTTTCTGGTTGTTGTTATTTTCTTTGAAGACATTTCGCTTCTCATCCAAGAAGTTCCTTCAGCTCATTTCTTGGATGAGAAGTGAAAGTCTTCAAAGGAAAGGAGAAAAAAACCCCCAGAAAATCCAGTTGCCTCTTGAAAAAAAGCTCCTTTGGGACAACCATGACTGAGAATCTCCATATAGATCTGTGTTTCCCAACCTTGGCAACTTGAAGATGTCTGGACTTTAACTCCCAGAATTCCCCAGCCAGCCAGCTGTCTACACCATCAGCTGGCTGGCTGGGGAATTCTGGGAGTTAAAGTCCAGACATCTTCAAGTTGCCACAGTTGGGAAATACTGTTATGGACGGTGGTCATTTTTTCTTCTTTCCGCGGCTTAAGTTCGACGCTCTCCTGCCCTCCGCCCCCCCCTCCAACCAACTTTTCTAGCGAGCGTTCTAAAAGTTGACGTCATTACTTTTGAATAAAAACAGGAGCCGTGGTTTTTTTTTTCCTTTCTTAAGCGTCCTCCGCTGCGGCATTTGAAGGCTGGGCTCGGAGAAGGGAGTGTAAAATTGAACGGTGGGAGACCCGAGCTTCTTCAAAGGAGGCGCTGGAGGGCTGTGTATCCCATAATAACGGGGACACCCTCCGTCGCCTAGCCTAACTGTTGGGACAAGGAGAGATACGGAATAGCGCAAAAGGAGGAGACTAGCGGTGGTGTTATCGTAGGGTATAACGAAAAGAAAGAGGTATTAAGATAGGCACACAATAGGTCTATGGGAACAGGAACGGGAACTGAACTGAATTGGACTTCGTACGACCACTGGATTCATCCTGCCGAAACACATTTATTGAGAAACTCAACTTTGAACTGATTGGCCACAGAGCTTTTGGCATTATTTAAGCAGGTGTTATTTAAGAAATCCTGTTGTTAACGCTTAATGGCTTTGGAGATTCTCGGCCATCCAGGTCATGGTTAGCCCAAAGGGGCTTTTTCAAAAGGCAGCTGCATTTGGTTTTTCCCTTGAAGATCTTTCGCTTCTCATCCATGGTCCGAACTGAAGAAGCCTCTTGGATGAGATATGAAAAGCGAAGTCCCAATGCCTTTTGTAAAAGGACCTTTGGTTTGTTAACATTGTTAACGATTATTAGATATTTCTACACTTTGATTAGAAAGGGAAAGAAATTGGTTCAATTGATTATTTCCACGATACTTTTAAACTGGTAGCATATTCAAAAAACTGAAACAAGATGCTTTTGAGCACCTACAAAATGTATTAATTAGGTAAATTAAGTTCTGCCTTGAACAGGAGGTTGGGCTAAAAGATATTCAAGGTCGTTTCCAACCTTATTATTCTATGTATTAAATCAGAGAATGTGACTATGATTTTATTGTTCAACAGCAGTTGGAATGTTCAAAAATTCAAATGCTAACTTTGGTGTAAAGGTGGTAGGACTGTCAATTTGCTTTTTAGTAATAATGATTGCTTGCAGGCTTGTATAGGGACATGCCTGAAATTATGAATATTGAGTGGGTGAGGAATATGGGTAGAGAAAAGAATTTGAATACCTCTTTGGAAAGACTAAGCTGTGCAGGACATGAAACAGAGAACAATATAAACACCACAATCTGTGACAGGCATCCTAGTTTCAACCTGCTGGTACTCTTTGTTTTCCATGAATCACTTGGAAAAGGAGAGAAAGGAAAATAACACATGTTGGGGGTTGTATAAAATTAGACCACGTGTTAAATGTAGTTTATGTTCAGATGGTTGCCCATTTTGGTTTTAAATAAACAGTAAACTGCTACAATGTTTCTTTTAAAAATACTACGCAGATTTTTGAAGGCAGGCAACTCTGCACTTCTTCAAATGAAATGCATTTTTGTGCAGAAGCTGTATGATTGATTCCAGAATAAAGTGTAGCTGTTTTAAGGACTTGCAAACCAATGCAGCATTAGTGCCCTTTTAATCCTTGGCATATTCTAGAGCATTTCTTTATTTTCAGAAGCCTGCACAGCCATACTTTTTCCACTTTAAATGGGCATAAAATTGCTGCATCTTTCTAAATTGTAAGACAACATGATAATGAATGTGTTTGTGTGTTTTTAATAAAATCTATTCCCTCAATAATTTTTCATATCTGCTTTTAGGCAAGAAGAATTTTAAGAAAAAGCAGGAACCAATATTTACACTAGAATGATTTCATAATTTTTGTATTTTTCCACCTTGTACAGATTTTCTATATAAAATAGTTAAATATTTTTATGTAAATAAGCTGAGCCAGGTAAGTGCCTTGATATACTAAAACAATAACCCTATTTTTTCTCCAGTGCGCTGCTTGGAGAGGCCAAGCATGAGTTAACACAGTCTATCTGCCCTAGGACTGAGTGAGTTTTTGCTCTTGGCCATGCCTCCCTTTGCCTCCATTATTCAGTTTAAGAAACTCAGTCCGCCCATTTGGACTGTTCTGGGGAGCGTTCCAGTCCTAGAATAGATAACTGGACTCCCCACGTTAGCTATATAGTCTAAATTGGTTGCATTTAGTTGAGATTAAAGTTTTGCTTCAGTTTTTTGTTTCAGGTGTTCTATGAGGATCGGAAGATCGACTTACAGGTAGTTTTGTGCTGAGAGGGCTCCTGGCCATTTCTTCACCTGCTGGTCGCACGCGGGCAGGAACGAGAGGTCGCTTGTCCGGCGAGGGCTGGTCAGCAAGGGGACATTGGGAAGCTTCCTGAATGGCGCTGATCCCCACTGGGCCTTTGTGAGCTCGCACGGTGAGCTTGAGCACTCCGGCGAGAGCGGCGGTGTTCCTCTTGCCTGGGAAAGGCGGCGGCCATTTTTGTAGTTTGCATGCTTTTGCTTGCGGCTACGCACATATCGGCCGCCATTTTGGTTGAGCTTCGTGGACGGAGGGAGCAGTTGTGTGCCGTCGGACCAAGGAAGAGGACCTTGTTAAGCCCCTCAGCTGCAGACCACCGCCAGGAAAGCGGGCCTTGTCCAGGGCACCGGCCAGGCCTGCCTTCCTGTTCCCCACTGCTCGGAATCTCCGAGGGAGGCAGGAGGAGGGAATCCGGCCTTTGGGTGGCCCTATCCTCCCCGTTTGGTCTGCGGGCACACCTTTGCCGGCTGGCAGGGTGCCCAGTGCCCAGCTGCTGCAGTGAAAGTTCCTGTCTGTGTAGAACATCATGGCAGACGATGGCAAGGAGGCACAGGAGGTGTAGGCAGGGCCCTCCGCTAAACGCAGCAAGCTATCCCCTCAAACCAAGGGAAGTAAAGGAGGGAAGGGCGCCTGTAGGAAGTAAAGGAGAGAAGCCTCCCTGGGGACTTCTGGGACTGGTGACAGGGCCAGGGAAGGTTCCCAACCAGGGGGGGCTGTTGAGGTTAAGGCCCCATAACCACAAGGGTCTCTGGTGAACATGAGCCATGAGGTGGGCTTGCCCACGTGGCATGGGGAAATGCAGGACTCCCGCTCCTTCCAGGGCAGCAGGTCCCCTTCCCTGATAGATGAAAGATCTGGGGGTGATTCCCCAGAGGCATCCTGGGGTTACCCCGGTTCCCCTAGCTCCTCTGTCAGGGAGGAGCTGGGGCCCTTCCAAGGTCTCCTCCCTGCTGAGGAGAGGTCCAGCTCAGAGAGGCATCAGGACGGGCTTGGTCCAGCTAGGCCTCGGCCTAGGGAGGACAAAGGTTCTGCCTTGTCTGCAGAGATGAAGGAGGTCATCTCCATTGCCATATCCCAAGGGATCACTGAAGGCATTAAGCACAGGAAAGCGGGGGCATTTGGGACCCCCAGGTCTAAGTGAACCTCGAGTTCCGCTCAGGCTCAGGCTCCAGCCTCTCCGGGCACTTCAGTCGCCACAGAGGAGTCAGTCTTAGGATGGGGGGAGGCTGGAAGTTTTGAATTGTTTGAGGATGAGGATTTGCCTCCTGACAAGCCAGCCTTTACAGGATTGTTCAAACCAACATTGTTTAGGTCCATATTGCATAAGGCCAAGGCGGCTACCGACTTAGGTTCTACCCCTAAGGTTACAGCTGCTGCATCCTCCTCTACCAAGGATCCCAAAGAAGGTCTGTTCAAGGAGACTGCTCCCACTCAGAAGCTAATTCCAGTTCCAGATCTGTTTTGGGACGTAGTCCAGAGAGTGGCTTCAGCCTGGTACCTTGACCAATCCTAGCGGAGCAGATAAATCTCTTTATTCCATGGAGGGTAAAATGGAGGATGTGCTGAAACTGACCGAGGTGGATGCGCCAGTGGTTTCCTTAACATCAACCTTGAACCTGCCAGCAGACCTCCTGGAAGGTCTAAAGGCGGAGGATAAATGTTCTGAGAAGGCCTGCCATAAGACGCACCAGGCGGCCACCTGGACTATCAGGGCATCCACCTCGGCCTCTTTCTTCATCATGGCGTCCCTTCTTTGGCTCAGACAGCTGAGGGCTAGGCCTCCCGCCGGGGGATCCCGGTGGAAGCATGACCTCAGCAAGATCATTACAGCTGTGGAATACTCGGCAGATGCCTCATTGAACACCGCAAAATTTGCCTCTAGAGCATTGGCATCAATGTCACTTCACGGCGGCTGCTGTGGCTTCGTCACTGGCAAGCCGACATGAAGGCCAAATGGAAACTTGCTTTTTGGGGAGCTCCTGGACAAGTTTGTCATCAAGACAAAAGACAAACGTAAGATTCTCCCGGCCACCTTGAAGAAGGGCGAGCGCAAGGGTTCTGGTTCCCTTCGGAAGCAGTCCTTTCGGGCTCCAGACGCCAACCAGCCGTCCACTTCTTCCACCTACCAGAGACCCTATTCCCAGGGTGGGGATAGGAATCAGAATAGGGGTTCCTTTGGGTCATACGGCAGGCAGCAGCAGCAACATTCCTTTCGGAAGCTGTACTGTGGTGGGAACAACTCCCGCCAGTTCCGTAAGGGCAAGTGACCATCACAGGGGTCCTCGCATAGGGGGTCGGCTACAGTTATACGCCAATGTGTGGGAGGAGATCACCACAGACTCTTGGGTCCTCAACATGATCAGGAGGGGCCTGGTGTTAGAATTTCTCTCTTTTCCACAAAGGACATTCATCCGGTGCCCGACCCCAAAGAATCCCCTGAAGAGGTCCCTTATGCAGGAGGAAATTGCTCATCTTCTCCAGATCAGGGCCATAGAACCCGTTCCCCAAGAACAGGAGAGGCAGGGGTTCTATTCCATACTGTTCTTAGTCCCCAAGAGCTCAGGGGGGTGGAGAGCAATGTTCCCTCTAATTTTCTTTCAGTGCGAGCAGAAAAGTATAGTGTTTGAGCGGCATATTTTCATGCCTGAGCACCTGAATTTTTTTAACAGATGTCACCTAAGACAACAACGAAATCAGTATTATTTGAAACTCAAAGTTATGCTTATTCAAGGTACCCGCTTAATTAAAAGTGTTATATAATATCAGTATCACTTAACAACGCTACTGCTTAGCAACCAAAATGTTGGCTCAGAAAGTCTGGCTTTTGAAGCACGCAAATCTTAAAGCTGTTGTTACAACACCCTCGCACCCCTAACCCTTTAGAAAAAAAAACCAGGGGTCTTCAAACCTGACAGCTTTAAGATTTGTGGACTTCAACTCCCAGAATTCCTCCTCCAGTCATGTTGCGGCGATGTCATCTGCGTGGATCTGCTCCATCTTCAGTTTTTTTTCACAGGGGTCAGGGCTGCTGCTGAAGATGCCAATGAGCCCCCCCCCACTAGAATAACTGCCGCCGCCTCCTCCTCCTCCTCCAAGAGGACCACCACATTTGCTGCCCGGCACTGCAGCCGAGGTGAAGCCTCCAAAGCTCCCGCAGGCGCCCCCGCCCATGGCAGCGACGGCGGTGCCTCCCACTCTGCTCGGAGCACCTCATCTGGGCTCTGGGTTACCCCTGCCGCCGCCTCCACCTCCACAGGGCTTTTCAGAAGCCAGGAGGCCTTTTTTTCCTGCTCCCACCCCTTTCGTCGCCTTTCTACTAACTCCCGTGGCCTCATGGCTCCTCAAAAGCACGGCAGAGGTGGAAGGGGGAGGGATAACATGCGGGCCAGCTCAGGTGCTCCGCGTGGAGGGAGAGGGAGGGGTGCTGCTGACGGGAGCTTTGGCGGCTTCATCTCAGCCGCGGCATCGGGCGGCAAATCTGGTGCTGTTAGAGGAGGAGGAGGAGGAGGAGGCAGCAGATATTCTGGTGGCGGCAGGGGCATTGGGGGGTTACTTCAGCCGCAGCGTGGGCACAAGCGGCTAGGATTAGCGGCCCACAAAGGACCTCCCCGGGCTTGCTTTGCTGAACACAGGGGCGACTGACACTAGTTTGAGCGGCCGCGGCCAGCACAAACTACCGTCAGTCGCTCCGTGCTCATCCAAACAAGTCTGTGGAGGTCCTTTGCGAACGGCCAGTTCTAGCTGCCCGCAAAGGATTTCCCCATGTTTGCTTTGGCAGAAATCACTGCGGGGCAGTTAAAACTGCTGCGCGGGGTTTTCTTGCCATGTGCGTGGCCACGCAGCCACACACCTTAGAGGGAACAGTGGTGGAGAGCCATCTTGGATCTGAAATGCCTAAATCAGCATCTGGCGTACAAGATGTTCAAGATGCAGTTGCTCCACTCCATCCTGGACTGCGTCAGGCGGGGAGATCTTCTCACGTCAATAGATCTAAAGGAGCCCTACCTGCACGTACCAATACACGCAACTCACAGACAGTTCCTGAGGTTCTTCTACGATGGGAGGCACTACCAGAACCGTGCCTTGCTGTTCGGCCTCTCGTCCATGCCCAGGACCTTCACAAAGATCCTAGCGGTGGTGGCGGCTCAACTCAGGAACCACCCGATTCATCTAGAATGCTACCTGGATGACATCATCATTCACTCCGCAAGTTGGGAGCAGGCCAGGCGAGACGTCCAGCTGACCATTCTCACGTTGCGTCTACACGGCTTCTCAGTGAATCTGGCCAAAAGCCAGCTGGAGCCGACCACGCACATCCAAAATCTAGGCACGGTCATAGACTCTCTCACCTGTCAGGTATTTCTCACTCCAGACTGCCTGCAGAACCTCAGACACAGAGTACAGCAATGTCAGAGATCCAAGTTGGTGCCGATTGTCATGCTGTCACAGCTCCTCAGGATCATGATCTCCTGTTTGAAGGTGGTTCCCTGGGCACATCTCCATGCCAGGGAGCTGCAATGGTTTTTCCTGCTGATGCAGAGAGCCAAGACCAGCAACTCTTCAAGATGGGTGATGCCTTCCCCCAAGGTGATCTGGTCCCTTGCCTGGTGGAGGACGGCGACAGTCGAGAAGGGGTGCCTCTTCAAGGAACCCGAGCGGATTGTGGTGACTTCCGACGCCAGCCTCTTCGGGTGGGGGGCTCACTGTCAGGGCCAACTCACACAAGGACTGTGGACCCAGAGGGAAGCCTCCCAAAGCATAAACTGGTTGGAGCTGAGGGCTGCCAGCCTCGCCCTAAGGCAGTTCTCGAGCCTGGTTGCGGGGCACCATGTACTCTTGCTGATGGACAACATGGCCACGAAGGCTCACATAAACAGGCAGGGCAGTACCCACTCCAAAAAGCTCATGGCAGAGGCGGAATCTCTGGGCAGGTGGGCAGAACACCACCTGGCATACATCAGAGCGGACCACATCTCAGGGTCCAGCAATCAGGAGGCAGATTGGTTGAGCAGGCAGCAGATTGACCACTCCGAATGGCAGCTGCATCCAGACCTGTTCCAACAGATTGTGAGGAGATTCGGCAAACCACAAGTGGACCTCTTTGCCACACATGCCAACACACATCTGCCATGATTCTTCTCCCAATACCGTTCTCAGTGGACGGAGGGGACAGATGCACTGAAGTGCAAGTGGCCTCCAGGACTATTGTACGCATTCCCTCCTCTACCTCTCATTCCGCACGTGGTATCCAAGCTCATTGCAGAAGGTGCGGAGATCCTCCTGGTCACCCCCCATTGGCCCAGGAGGTCTTGGTATTCGGATCTAGTGGGTCTCTCGATGCAGAGACTGTGGAGGATTCCTCAGGTGTGGCCCCCAGTACTATCCAGCATCAGGTTGTGGCCCTTTCTACCATCCTGATCAAGGGGTCCTCCTGGCCCTTGAGCCAACACCCGCAGGTCAAGAGTTTCCTGAAGGAAGCGACAAACATCTGCCCCCGAGCTGTTCACCGTTACCCGTCCTGGGACCTGCCATTCATCTGGGGTCGCTTGGTCACAAAGCGTCTTCCCACACCACTGGGCGTTGGTTGCAGGCCTGCATCAAGCTTGCCTACGAACATCAGGGCAGGTCTGTGCTTAGCCGGGTGACTGCGCGTTCGATGAGGAGCGCTGCCACTTCTGCGGCTTGGGCGACCCAGGCATCTATTCTCGATGTATGCAGAGCGGCCATGTGGGCTTCTCCCACTGCATTTATCAGGAACTATAAGATTGACACCTTTGCCTCAGCCAAAGCCTCCTTTGGGCAAAGAGTTCTACAGAAGGTTGTGGATGTTCCGGGGACTCAAGTTTCTTCCCACTCGGGGACACTATAGCTTGGGCATGTCCTACGCTTGGACTCTCCAAGCAGCACACTGAAGAAAGACCGTTGGCTTATCTGAACGGTCATTCTCAGGGCGCTGTGAGGAGAGTCCAATCCCACCTCGGGTCTTCGCGGATGCGAAGGTGATGACTGGATGTACGGGCTTCCTGCTTGGTGGTTCCTCATTTTTTAAACTGAATAATGGAGGCAAAGGGAGGCGTGGCCAAGAGAAAAAACTCACTCAGTCCTAGAGCAGATAGACTGTGTTAACCCACACTTGGACTCTCCTCGCAGTGCCCTGAGAACAACCGTTCACGTAAGCCAACAGTCTTTAACTTGAGTATATGTGTACAAAATATTTAAAAGTATATTGATCCATAAGTTTCAGGGGAAAAATATCAGAAAGAAGATTTCTTAAGGGACAGATTTCTCTCAGAACTATATTCTCTATTTTTATCAAAAACCAATTTACAGTTTAAAAATATTTAAAGTTAGCAAATTGAAGTAGAAGATATTTTAGTTAGATTCGATGGATGATTTAAGAACATTTGTCTGGTATCAGAAATATTTTCAGGAGATAACCAGGCTGAGCCCGAGGGAAGGGTCAAATGCGTTATAAGTTACGAGTCCCTGCATGTTCACAAGGCATGCAAGTCCAGCCCACCTTGAATGCTTCTCTTCTACTCATTTTCCTTGACTGTTAGTGGGTCAGATTTGTAGAGAGCTTAAGCTTGCAATAAATCTTTATTACTCATGTGAACTTTCTGAATGTCTTGATTTCCACTTGACAATATCAGCAAAAACAAGGCATGTGTTAAAAAAATCCTCTTATACCTAGCATTTCTCTGATAGTGAAATGTTCACTGATGAATATAATAGCTTTTATAGTCTTATAAAATTAATTGTGAAATTATGCTTCTAGGAATTGACACTTGTAACATCTTTTAGATAACTTATGAAAAGTTGTAAATAAATAGTCAAGTCAGCTTTGCCAACAGGCAGTACAGGTAGTTTTTCGGGTTATAAAGACAATTGGGACTGGAATGGCCATTGGTAAGCAATGCAGTGGTGCATTTTCATGTGACTGTGCTGCTTAGGGATGGCGATCCCAGTTTTCATCATTAAGAGACCATTGTGTGGATCATTAAACACCGACCTTACATGACAGTGACTTCCAACTTCCTGCTCGCTTCCCCATTGACTTTCCTACTGGAAAGTCAGCAGGAAGCTTTAGAAATTGCACTAGCACCATAGCAGCTTGCTGCAACATTGCAATTGCAAACCAAGTGCCAAGAACCCAGATCTCAATTGTGTAACTGCAGAGATGGTGCGATGGCCAGAACTCTGCAGACCAATTGTAAGTGCCCCTTGTTGAGCACTGCCACAAGTTTGAAATGTTTGCTGACATGGTGTAATGCAAACACTGCTCCTATGTGCATGCTGCTTTAGTAAGAAAATTCTGCTTATTGGACAGGTGTGCTGAATCTTTTCTATTTGAGAGATTAATAATGCTTTTTTTCTTCTCTACAATTCTTTGTTCCCAGTCATGAAGAAAGTCCGTGATTTCTTCAATAAACGGAGATTAAGAAGATCACGTACTTTGGAGGATATCAGATCGGATGCCTCTTTTAAACAACCCCCTCCGGATGGAGGTTGGGGCTGGGTTGTAGTGGTGGCGGCTGCTACACACTGCCTGCTTGTCAGTGGATTTCATGATGCCTTTGGTGTTTACATGCTGCCCCTTCCTGATACTTTTGAATCAAGTAACTCGCAGATAGGTAGGTCATTGTTACATTAAGGTTTCCAGCATAGCTTTGATATGTTTGTAATGTTTGTAATGTTTATTAACATTTGTAGGCCGCCCTTTTCCCTGAGGGGACTCAGGGCGGCTCACATAAAATCAGGGAGGGGAAGTACAAACAGTGACATAGACACATATAATAAAAGTAATAAGCAACATACATTCATCATTCGGGAGGGGCAACTATCCTTGATATATTGTACTGCAGTTTTGTTTATAATTATGTCATGCTTATTAACAGTCTTTAAGCAAATGGTTTAAACTATATGTCAATGCTCTTGAAATCCACAAGAATTAGTGTCATTTACATCAGTAAAACATACAAGTGAGTTGATAATATTTTTTTTACGATATTTTTTTATATGTTTAATTAAATGCATTTGTCTTTTTAAGCTTGGATTGGATCAATCAGCTATGCTCTCATGATGATGTTTGGTCCTGTTTCTGGAAAACTTCTGGTAAAGTATGGAGCTATAAAAGTGGCGGTAGTTGGAGATCTAGTGACCATAGGTGGTCTAGTGTTGTCATCATATACTGAAAAGTTTAAAACGCTGTTTTTCACACGTGGAATCATTGTTGGTATGGGATCAAGTCTGGCCTACACTCCAGGTAATGCTTTACATTAAAATCAAATTTTGTCACACATTTCTTCTGTTTTTGAAAACATATTTTTGCTTTGCTTTTGCTTTTGTTTTTGTTTTTGCTTTTGCTTTGCAGCACTTTTTCATGAGAAAACTTGTTAGGTAAGCTTTCCATTGGGAGAGCGAGTACGTTCAGCGAAGCGTTGTGAGAGTTGTGTTGCAGAACACACAAAGCAGCATACAGAGCAGTGGTGGGTTTCAACTAACCAACTAAGAAGAGATAGTATGTCAGGTGCAATCATTTTCCTAGGGAGGACTTCTCCTTAAGGAGAAGTGGGCAAAAAGACACCACCCAGGAACATGTACAAACTGAAAAAGAAGTAACGTAGGGGATAAAGAAAGAGAGAAATGTAGTGGTTTCTTGGAGAAGGTGGGTAAACTTGGTAAGCCCCTTTTGTGGGTGGCCATTCCTAGCCGCTTGCGCCCGGTGCTGCAGTTGAAGTGAAGCCCCAAAGCCTGGGGAGCCCTGGGGCACTGAACCCCCCCAAAAAAAATATGTTGGTGGAACTAATAGGAGAAAGGATAGAAACAAAATGAAGATGTGGAGGCTGATATCATCACGGTGTAACCGTACATACCGGAACCCATCTACCCCAACATCACCTTAATTGATGAGCGAAGGATGTCAGATGTTCTGCTTTGCATGACAATATGATGGTTGGTAAGTGTTTGTCAGTTTGTCTTTATTTTTTCTATTTTAAAGGCATTTTGTTATTGCTGTTTTTATTTAATTCTTAATGCCTTTTGTTCTTTTGCATTTCTTGTTTTAGGGTTTTGGGTGGGGGTGGTTGGACTATGGAAGCTAACAGGAAAGAATATTAGGAGCCTTTAACTTTAATGTGGTTGCTCAGTTTTATTTCATTGTTTTGTTTCTTGTTTACGGCTATATTTAATTACTAGGTTAGCTTAATTATGACTAGTGTTCACTAAACAGAATACTTTAAACCCGACATGTGAAAAATCGTGCTTCATTTTCTTTTTTGCAGATGAAACTTGCAGACAATTTGGATATTCCTGCTGCGGTTGAAGTGAAGCCCCAAAGCCTGGGGAGCCCTGGGGCACTGAAACCCCCCCCCCCCCCAAAAAAAATATGTTGGTGGAACTAATAGGAGAAAGGATAGAATCCCTCAGGGCTAGAAGGGACCTTGAAGGTCTTCCCCCAATCTTTTTTTTTGTTGAAAATCTGGAGCCTACATTAAGAATTATCTTCATTATCATTGTTAAGAAGACAATGTACTAGTCAGTTATATTTGATTCTTTTTCTCTTCTTCAATCCCCAGGAAAAGGTGTCTGCAAGTGTCACCAGAGAAACAAAATGAAGATGTGGAGGCTGATATCATCACGGTGGAACCGTACATACCGGAACCCATCTACCCCAACATCACCTTAATTGATGAGCGAAGGATGTCAGATGTTCTGCTTTGCATGACAATATGATGGTTGGTAAGTGTTTGTCAGTTTGTCTTTATTTTTTCTATTTTAAAGGCATTTTGTTATTGCTGTTTTTATTTAATTCTTAATGCCTTTTGTTCTTTTGCATTTCTTGTTTTAGGGTTTTGGGTGGGGGTGGTTGGACTATGGAAGCTAACAGGAAAGAATATTAGGAGCCTTTAACTTTAATGTGGTTGCTCAGTTTTATTTCATTGTTTTGTTTCTTGTTTACGGCTATATTTAATTACTAGGTTAGCTTAATTATGACTAGTGTTCACTAAACAGAATACTTTAAACCCGACATGTGAAAAATCGTGCTTCATTTTCTTTTTTGCAGATGAAACTTGCAGACAATTTGGATATTCCTGCTGCGGTTGAAGTGAAGCCCCAAAGCCTGGGGAGCCCTGGGGCACTGAAACCCCCCCCCCAAAAAAAAATATGTTGGTGGAACTAATAGGAGAAAGGATAGAATCCCTCAGGGCTAGAAGGGACCTTGAAGGTCTTCCCCCAATCTTTTTTTTTGTTGAAAATCTGGAGCCTACATTAAGAATTATCTTCATTATCATTGTTAAGAAGACAATGTACTAGTCAGTTATATTTGATTCTTTTTCTCTTCTTCAATCCCCAGAAAAAGGTGTCTGCAAGTGTCACCAGAGAAACAAAACCCCTCCACCACCGGAATATCTGCTGCCGCCTCTTCCTCCTCCTCCAACAGCACTGCCAGATTTGCCGCCCGATGCTGTGGCTGAGGTGAAGCCGCCAAAGCTCCTGCCAGCACCCCCACCTGTGGCAGCGAAGCCTCCCCCTCTGCTTGGAGCACCTGAGCTGGGCCCTGCGTTACCCCTGCCGCCGCCTCCTCCTCCTCCACCGTGCTTTTGAGAAGCCATGAGGCCTTTTTTTCCTGCTCCCACCACCTCCGCCGCCTTCTTACTGGCTCCCGCAGCCTCATGGCTCCTCAAAAGCACGGCGAAAGAGGAGGGGAGAGGGATAACGCGGTGCCCAGTTCAGGTGTTCCAAGCAGAGGGGGATGTGTCACTGCCATGGGCAGGGGTGGTGGCGGGAGCTTTGGCAGCTTCACCTCAGCCGCAGTGTCGGATGGCAAATCTGGCAGTGCTGTTGGAGGAGGAGGAGGTGGCGGCAGAAGATATTCTGGTGGCAGCGGGGGCTTTGGGGCTTCACCTCAGCTGCAGTGCTGGGCACAAGCGGCTAGGACTGGCCGCCCACAAAGGACCTCCCTGGGCTTGCTTTGCTGAAAACAGGGCGACTGGTGCTAGTTTGAGCGGCCGGCGCAAACTACCGTCAGTCGCCCAGTGCTCAACAAAACAAGTCTGGGGAGGTCCTTTGCGGGTGGCCAGTTCTAGCCGCACCTTAGAGTTAATTGCTTCCAGGTTCACCGACTAACTGGTCCGCAAGGACCGGTAGGAACCCACCCCTGATACAGAGACGCTGCAGTTTAAATAGGCTTTTCCTTTCGTGGAAATAGAGGTATCAGAGTCCATCAAACAGTCCAAGTCATAAACAGATAAGACAGTCCGTCATCAATGTCTTTCAGTTAAGGGATAATCCAAATTACATAGTCCATAATCATACAAACAGTCCGTTTGCTAACTGTTGCAAAACTTACAATAGCTCACGACATTCAGATCAGATCAGCCCAGCATCTAACAAACAGAGAGCTAGCAGTCATTCTGGCTCTCTCGTATGGCCGATTGAGGAAAAACAGCAACCAATCACATTTTACAGTATGATTTAAAGAAACAATTACAACATTGCTACATGATTTATATATTGCCAACCCAACTGTTAGATTAAATTCCTAACAAAACTCATTAAAAATAGTAGCATGGTTTTTAATTGTGTCAGATGAAAAGCAATGTTTAAGCTTTCTCCTTTCCCAGATACCTTTTTCATGTTAAATAAAACAGAGGGTGATGTGACTGGACTTCAATATAAAACAACTGCTTTAAATTACTGTTTATTTCTTGATAGGTCTGATAATGGTGAGCCTTTACTTTACTACGAAGCGTTCATTTGCCACTGGATTAGTGATGGCTGGAGGGGCTGCAGGAACTTTCGTGCAGAATAGACTTCAGTATTATCTAATTCAGAATTTTGGATGGAGAGATAGTTTGCGTTATTATAGTGCAATTCTAAGCATATGTGTTTTTGCTGGATTTGCCTACAGGCCTCTTCAAAAACGTATGTATCTGCTTTGGGCATTTTAAATTAAATATCTCCTTTTTCCTGTGTGTGTGGGGGAAGAGAATCCATATTGGGTAAAATAAGGATACAAAGTAACCCAAAGAGTTCTTTTCAGGTTTCTGAATTTTCCTACACAATTACTCAGACAAAACACAACTATACATCCCTGCCCCCCCCCCCCAATAAATAAGTAGCAACATGGGAATAAAAAGAAAGTAAATCCAACATTTAGGACAACTATTGCAACCATGTTTGCAATTTGATCTCAATCTGGGATGCTGGTTGTAGACTGAAGGCCCCAACGGACAGTGTCATACAGCAAATGGAAATTATATGAGTGGTACAACAAATGGTGCATTGCTTAAATTAAAATGTGACCCTACATTATCTCAGCTTCCTTTCATGGACTGTTTTCCAAAGACCCTTTCTAATTTTATTTGAATTGGGGCAAGTCTTTAATAAGATAATATGCAACCATTGACTATAGATGGAATCATAGCCCTAGCACCCAGGCTTATATACCTCTTCACAGTGCTTTAAAAGCCTCTCTTAGCGGTTGACAGAGTCAGCATATTGCCCCCAACAATCTGGGTCTTCATTTTACCGACCTCGGAAGGATGGATTACAAATGCATCCTAGGACTGTTTTGAAAAGGTAGTTTATACGTTTAGTTTCCCTGGTCTTGTAATATCTAATTCAAATTTTCTGCATCTGGATGTGGATGTGATGTAGCAGCTAATAATATGGAACAGAGCAGAAAATGTATGTCTTGTAAGTCATAAATTCATTGGACATGTGAGTAGATAAGAACTTGACACATCTTAAGTGTTCTGTAAAAGTAAGTTTCACAGCCATGTATTTATTAAATTCAGATTCTGGTTATTAATGATTGTAGTGACATTTGTCTATCAGAGATTATTTTGCACTTCCCTGTCTTCTCCTGTTCTCCACTGTCTCCCAGAGTCTAACCATGCCCACTGCATCAATGACACTCATCCTCTGCTGTCTCCTTCTCTTTTGCCTTCAGTCTTTCCCAGCATCAGGGTCCTCTCTTCTTATTTGATGGCTAAAATATTTATGGTTCGGCTTCAGTATCTGTCCTTCTAAAGGACAGTCAGGGTTGATTTCCTTTAGGATAAAGCTATTTAAAGAAGCTGAATATAAATGCAAGATCAGACCCATATGGCCTGGCAATAGCTAGAACTTAAGGAAGTCAGCGTGTTTGATCCTTATCCCACCCCTACCCCCAGATCTCAGGTATTCCACTATAGATTTTTTGTTAACTTCTATTCGTCCAAAATTACTTTTATCATCCCTCTCATTTATCATTCTGTCTCCAATCTAATTTGGGTTTTCAGATGATAAGAATTCAGGAAAGGGCTAGCTCAGTTATTGTCAGTAAAGAGACCTGTCACTGACTGCTTATTTTATTTAATAAATTTATAGGGCAGCTTTGGGGAACAGAAAAGCTGGGACATATTAATTAGGAAAGACCCTATCAGTATGCCTTATAGTAAAAGACAAATCCGTTCTTCTGGGAAATATTGTAGTTTAATTCCTGAAATTCATGTTTCTTGTCTTTTTCATTTCAGTAAATGAAATGGAAAAAAGACTGTTTTCAGTTTAACACCCCAGAACTTGAGGCATAGGACTGCATTAAAGCAACTCAATTCATTTCTTAAATCACCCATGCTGTTTGCTTCCAGGAATGCAAATTGCAAATGAAAGCAACTAAGTAGTTGTGTCAAGTATCTAGAACAAATTTCCTTAACCTAGGGAAAATTGAGTTACCGTATTTTTCAGAATATAAGATGCACACACCCCCTCCCGAAAAAGGGGAAAATCTGGGTGTGTTTTATACACTGAATACAGCATTTTTGGCCTCTGAAACCCCGCCCCTTCACAAAAATGGACGTGCAGAGGGTTTGGGAGGCTGGGGTGGGCAAAAATGAGCAAAAAACAGACTGTTTTTTGCTCATCCCCCCCCCCAGCCCCCAAGAGCACTTTGCAGGCCTCCTAAAGGCTATGTGTGCCCTTTTTGTGGCAAAAGGGCCTGTTTTGGCAAAAAACAGCCCTTTTTTGCTTGTTACACCCCACCAGCCCCCAGGAGTACCTAAAGGCTATGCATGCCCTTTCTTTTGGCGAAATACAGACCACTTTTTCCTCATCCCCCCCAGCCCCCAGGAGCACTTTGCAGGCCTCTGAAGCTCTCTGCTTGCCCCGTTTTTCACAAATGAGGCATGCAGGAGGTTTGGGAGGTCTTCAGAGTGCAAAAACTTTTTAAAAAATTTACCTGATGTGTCTTGTACTCCGGTGCGTCTTATACTCTGAAAAATACGGTAAATTGCAGCTCCTGTTATCCAGTCAGCCTTGCCAAGTAGACTAGACTTAGAAATCAATGCCACATACTTTAGGTCTAAAATTACTTTTATTCAAAGAGCTATAGTAAAAAATTCTTGCAATTCCCAATGTGCTTCGTTCTGCTCTCATTTTATCTTTGTGTGACGTAGAGAGGGGTGTGTCTGAGATGATTACTGAAATTAGTTTCTTGGAATGGACTTAAGCCACACTTGTTTGATGGTTGCCTTGGTAATGGCTTTTCCTCATGTTTTTCTAGGCCATTCCCTTATGCCTTTCCCACCGAACATACTGGCTGCATTTCGGAAATTGTAGGCACCAGGGTAGAAAAAAAAATCCCGGTGTGATTCCTATTCATGATAAAAGTAAACTTTTTGTGTACAAGGAACTCATTGTCTCTAATGCCTATACCTGCTCCAGCTGTGTCCAGCAAGACATGTTAACAGAGGTTCTTGTGGTATATAAAATCATTTTTTGCAATCATCCTCAAAATAATTGCTTAAACATCACACAAATCTGTCCTGTGCTCATTTGTGATGCACTTTTTATGTTATCCGGGTTGCACATAACTGCTGTATTTATTGCTTTCTGGTGAAATTAATCAGTATTGCGTACACAGTAATAATTTCTCTTTTTTTTTACTTTGTATTTTACAGATAGAACTCATCCAAGTGTAGTTGAAAAATTTAACACATCGCCTCTAAGAGGGTTTATAGTCGATTTAGCTTTATGGAAAGATCGTATTTTTGAGATATGGGTCAGTTCTCTTGGATTAGCAAAATTTGGATTCTACATACCTTTTGTGCATATGGTAAGTTGCCATTATCTTTTTTTTTTTGGCTTTTCTGTTATAGCTTGGAACGAGGGTCCCCAACCTGTGGGCCATGACCCACTAGTGGGCTTTGAGGGTTTGCAACCAGGCCATGGTAATGGCCGGCTCGTGTGTGTGTGTGTCCACGCATATCTTCACTTGCATGAGCACCAGCCAAGCACATGCACACGCTCCATTTAAATGAGCAGTAGGTATGTGTGCATGGTACTTGCACAAATGGAGTGTGTTATATTATATCTATAGTGTCAAGTCACAGTACTTTTGACAGTGAATGTATGCCTTTTGGATTCAAGTTCTGTAAAGATGTTGTGCCTTAAAATGGCTTCTACTGTACAGCACAGTGGAGTTGCCATGGTAACAGCTTCACAGTACTCCACAAGGGGCTCCCTCCAATACAGGATTGGGATAAATACATACCCACACTACCCCGATTTATCAGCTAATTAGTTTTAAGACATGTGGCTAAACATTCAATTTTTACCAGTTTTAATCCTTAACTCAATTTTGGAGAAGGGCTACATCAATTTGGGCCAAGTTGATTTATTTTTAGTAGCTGTAAGATTGTCGTTTGTCCATAATAGGTAAGTGGTCACTGAGAACAAGTGTACATTTATTTCAATAGTGTCAGATACACCAACTGCAGTCTTGACTGTGCTAACTTTCAAAACTTGAATAATACTTGGTCAATTACTTTTGAGGAATAATTTTTGAAGAAAACATCGTGTCATTGCCAAAGGATCTAAATTTGGTGCCGCCTTCATATATTGGATTAAATCCCATAGTCCCCTGTCAGTTTGATTTTTGGCAATGCATTATGGAGGCACCAAATTGGAAAACACTAATGTATCCAATGAAGATAGACTTATCAGGAGAGGAGTATGAAATGTTTGAATTGTCAGTCAGTTACATCTATTTTTTTTTGCTAACTATTTGCATAAATCTTTAAACAAGTATGACTGAATTTGCGGCTATATTTAATTACTAGGTTAGCTTAATTATGACTAGTGTTCACTAAACAGAATACTTTAAACCCGACATGTTAAAAATCGTGCTTCGTTTTCTTTTTTGCAGATGAAACTTGCAGACGATTTGGGTATTCCTGTGGAAAAAGCATCCTACATTATGGTGGGACTTGGAGTAAGCAGCATGATTAGTTGTCTTCTGTTTGGAAAAATTTGTGATATTGAAAGTGTCGACCGACTTTATGTTAACCAGGCATCCATATTATCTATTGGTAAGTTTCACAGTAAGCTTCTGAATGTTTTTTGCCTGAGAAATTATGGTTTTAGACCTAGAAACATCTAGAGTGTCATTTCTTGCACATATGAGTTATATCAGCACAACTACAAGTTAACACTGTGCCTTAAGTTAATTATTGCCAAATCTTCTTGAGGCCATCCGTGTGATGGCTTGAATTCCAGTTCTCACTGGAACATGATGAGTAGAAATTAGGAATTAGGAGAATGGAATCTGACACATGAGGTGGGTTCTCATGGGAGAACCTACTGTATTTTTTGGAGTATAAGATGCACCCTTTTCCCTCAAAAAAGAGGCTGAAAATCTGGGTGTGTCTTATACACTGAATACAGCATTTTTTGCCTCCTGAAACCCCACCCCTTTCACCAAAATGGTCGTGCATAGCTTGTAGGAGGCTTTCAGAGAGCTCCTGAGGGCTGGGGAGGGCAGAAATGAGCAAAAAAATGAGCCATTTTATGCTCATTTTTGCCCTCCCAGCCCCCAGGAGCACTCTATAAGCTTTCTAATGCCCTTTTTTTTTGACAAAATGGGCTGTTTTTTGCTCATTTTTTGCCCCCGACCCACTCCCCAGGAACACTCTACAAGCCTCCTAAGGGCTATTCATGACCTTTTTTAAAAAAACAGGCCCGTTTTTGTGAAAAATGGGCCATTTTTGGGAGGTTTGCAGAGTGCAAAAACTTTTTTTAAAAATTTGCCTCTTCAAAACCTTGGTGCGTCTTATACTTTGGTGCGTCTTATACTCTGAAAAATACAGTAATTTCTTTATGGCACTCTAGCAGAAGACACTTGGGCACTTGGAGCCAATGCATAGGTTCCTTAATATGAGGCACAGAAGATGCATTACTATCATACTTGAGAAACAAAATTTTTGGTAAGCAGAACTAAAATATTGGAAATTAGCAGTTGCAAAGCCTGATGAGTGCTGTTTTATCTTAGTTTACATTATAGAGTAAATAAATACATTTGGTTCATATTGAAATCTGTGTCCTTCATGTTTTATTTTTCAGGTGTGGTCTACTTTATTATTCCTCATTGCACATCTTTTACCGCTCTTGTAGTTGTTAGCTCCTTTTTGGGATTTTTCGACGTAGGAAACTATGTTCTCCTACCTATCCTTACATTTGATTTGGTGGGAGCAGAAAGAATGCCTGTTGCATGGGGATTTATGATGGCTGTCAGTGCAATTAGCTTTTTGGTCCACCCTTTGCAGGTAAACCAGTTAATGTGATTTGTCTGTAAAAAACACTGAGCCTGGAGAAAACTATACTGCTAATGTGTCCAAGAACTGACTCTTCCCAAGGCCTGCCTGAGTATTTATTTGCTTATTATATTTGTATGCCTGCAAATCTCACAAATATGGCATACAGCAGTGAATTAAAAAGAAAAACCAATAAATATTTAAAAACAGTCATGTTTCAAAACAATAAAATGGCACCCAAGCAAGGGGAATGATATGAGCCACAGTAAATAGCTGTCAGTGTTCCAAATATCATCCAAAATTAAATCAGAGTCCAAGGCAGAATATTCCTCAAAGTTCCAATTTATTAAGAGAGACATGTTGGCACATATGTAGAAACCTGAATCTGAAAGCTTCCTGGGTTTCCGCACCCAGTTGAAAGTTCGCAATCTTGCCTCCACACCCACAAGTCCATCACATGGTCCAATATTCCACTGCCATGCTGGCAGTTTCACCCATCCAGTTCCGGTCAGGCTCAGAGAGGTAGAGAACAAAAGATGACATTGGCTTCCTAGAAAGGAATTTTATTTTGATAACAATACATTCTACTTCTAACTATTCCCCCTCCCAATTCCCTACTAATGAAACAGCATAGTAGAAAAGAATATTAGTGTGGCAGGCCAAAGATCCTAAAAGGAATCGGCTGCAGGCCTGACAATAGCATCACAGGATTTCCCCAGTCTGCTAGGACCCCCAGGTCTGATGGTACAGCCAGGTCCTGAGGGACTTGAATATTGAACAGGATGGACTTTGCCTCACTTCTGGGGGTAAAATATCTCAAAATGGGAGTGCCACACCAAAGTCAGTCTGCCTTCTGAGACCCAAGTTTAATTCCCTAATAGTTGGGACATGCAGCCTGCTTTCTCTGGTAGGACAAGCACATATAATGAGGAAGAAGCAGTCCCTCAGATCTCTCTTCCCCAACTACTCTCACCTGGAATCAGCCCCGGAGAAAGGAAGTGAACTGGAGCAGCACTCTTATCACCCACCCTCAATCAAACTCAATCCAGAAGGACTCCATGGTCAATGGTATCAAAAACTGCAGAGAGGTCAAACAGGGCAAGGATGGATGCCTCACCCCCATCTCACGCTTGCCTGGCTTCTTGAGGAGCAGGTGAGGCAAACTGACCATCGCTAAAACCTCCTCACATAATCCCCTGAACCAGTTTAATCAGCAAAGAGGGACATGGATCTAAAGAACGGGGCTGAGCTTACAGCCCCAAAGACTCTGTCCGTTTCCTCTGGTCAGACAGGTCCATTCCTGTTCAGATAACAGCAATATTCCTTGCTAGGTATTTCCACTGGTTCTGCAACAAGGCCAGTGTCCACTTGGTTCTCTGAGCCCCTCTTAACCCCTCTTAGCTGCTCAGGAGCCCAGAAGGACACATGCCCACCCAGAACAGAGTGGCAGGACACAATAAGGTCTGCACATAATAAGAACAGAGACTTAATGATGCTTTGCCATACTTACCACCACTAGTTAGGTCTTTTTTCCTCTTTCTTTTCTATGTATGCCTATATAGGTACTCCTTGTTTAATGACTACTCATTTAGCAACCATTTGAACTTATGACAGCACTGAACAAGGGTAGTTACAATGGGACTTCGTACCTACAACCATTGTAGCATCTTGCAGTCATGTGATAAGAATTTCTCTGGCTGGCTGCTCACAAAGTCAGTGGGGAAGCCAGCAGGAAGCCAGAAGCTATGCTCATAAGAGGTTCTCGCTTAACGAACTGCACAGTTCTCACTTAACATTGGTAACTGGGGATTGCAAGAACTGTTGCAGCTAAGTGGTATGGTCGCTATTTTTTTTATATAAAACTATGTTGCTAAATTATGGCATTTTCAATTCCAATTAGCAGTTAAGCAAAGACCAGCTGAATAGCTTTTGGGATCAGGAAGGTGTATGCTGTGATTACTTAAATCTTTTTGATACTGGAATGTATGGTATCATTTGAAAGAAAATTCTGTTTTGGGAAAGGAAGCACAAAAGTAAACAACATATTTTTGTTTCAGGTGTAATGTATGATGCATAGGGCAATTATACCATTGGCTTTGTAGTAACTGGGGTTTGCAATATTGGAGCAGCTGGCATACTTGCTTTAATACCCTCGTTGCAAAAATCATCAGTCCAGGCAACAAAAAACGACATTAATGCTTCTGTATGTGTAATAACCAATACCATCGTGCCTTGGCAATCTCCAAGTATTTCATTAGGGGTAAGGAGTATTTGATGACATTTCTTTCTCTAAACAAGAAAATTTCTTTCGTCTTCTTTTTCTTCCTCCTCCTCCTTCTTTGGTAGTATGTGTTCTGTACTAACCTGATCTTTGATAGGCATTTTATCACAATGACCCTTTCAGTTATTAGCATTTCTATTGACAGGTGGTAGAGAAATTAATATAGAATCTTCATCATGGTCTTCGTGATTTGCTCAAACAGGATGTGCCAGCTACATGAAGACTCATTTAAAACTCTCAGAGTTTAGAGGTTTTGGCATGAACCCTTGCCCTTTGTGTGGTTCCAGCTATTTTTTAGAAAAAATGCATCACAAGCAACATATTTGGCTAATTTCTCTGGAGATTCCCCCCCAATTCTGTTATTTTCTTCATTTCATTCGTTCCTAGACAAATGCAAAGTATAAAAAGTACAGTTTCATTGCCGTTTGCCTTTAAGATACTTAAGGCCCTTTTAATAAATTCCAATAGTAGGGAGTAACCCACTCTGAAATACCTTATACCCCTTTTGTCTGGGAAAAGGCTGCATTACACAGGCTGTTAAAAAATATCAGATGTTCATAAAGGAGACCTGATATAATTACTCTTTCTGTCAGAAATTCATTGGATACAGTACTAAAGCTGTTGAACCCATAGCAGCTGAATGTCTAGATTGAGGCCTCAGTCCCCATCTGTCTCAAAAACTGTATACTTAGTTCTTGTTTAGTGACCACAGTTAGGACCAGCAACTCAGTCATTAAGTGAAGTAGTTGCTAAATGGAGAATTATGTGATGGTTTTTGCATATGATTTTACTTGAGCCTTCCTGCTTACAGTATCAGAAGAATACAACTCCAGTTGTATGGTTGGGTAGGTCCCCAAATTTGATACTTGAGGAAGCTGGGTAAAAGGTTGGATCTTATAGTCCCTTTCCCTCACTCCAGTGCCCTCTGGAATGCTTGTCTTCATGCTGCAATAATTAGGAGGAGGAAATGAACAGATGCTTTAGATATTTACAATCTTTAGAGAGAAAGTGATTACAAGACAGTAAGGCTTGAGTTTTGGTTTGGGATCACAATTCTTACAAGCTGATTTAGGATGTTGGGAATTATAATAATCTATATATATATATATATATATATATATATATATATATATATATATATATATATATATATATATATATATATATATATATATATATATTAAAATTGTCCCAAAGCAGAGTTTGAAGGCTATGTGGAAGGATGGTTTATAGCTAATGAATCCAAAGATTATTTAAATTATAGATTTCAAAAGGAATATGAGTGATCATGATAATAGATGCTAAGACTTTTAAAATCAGATGTACACTGTCTTTATCTCAGATACATAGTGTGTATTCAGATTACGAGAGGAAATGGAAGAATGCTGTTGAACTGCCATCATTAATACTATCTTTCATAATACATTTTTTGTTACAGAGTATTACTTCCTCATTCACAAAATCTATGATATCTCCTGCAGCAAGTACCTCAGGCCATTCAAAAGGATTCAGCATGAAATCCTTTAAAAGCATACTAAAGTCAGATACAACATCTGTTAAGATGACGTCAGAACCTAGGACCTCTATGGGTACTGTGGAATATATGAAGGCTTTCCCGGATCAAGAGAACGATACAGCTGAGGGGAAATCAGAATTAGCATCTGTTCAAAGTCAAACTTCAATCTCCATGACCCAGGACCTACCCATACCTTGTAAAAAAGAAGATGTAGTGGTCTTGCATGAGTATGAAGGTGACGAGGAAGCTGAAATTACAATTGGGGTAAGGCCTGGACAGGAGTTAACCCTGCCAGAACAACTCATGAAAAAGGAAAGGTCAGACTCTAAACAATTGGAGCATTTTCCTCACAGAAGACAAGATGGGGTGGCTTTCTTAGATGAGTATGAAGGAGATGAAGAAGAAGCTGAAATTGCAATTGGGGTAAAGCCTGGACAAGAGCTAACCGTGCCAGAACTATTCATGAAAAGGGAAAGGTCAGACTCTAAACAGTTGGAGCGTTTTCCTCATAGAAAAGAAGATGGCGTGGCTTTTTTAGATGACTTTATTGGTGATGAGGAAGAGCAGTTGAGATATGTGCCTTCTGCCTCTCACAAAAAAGAAGATGAGTTGGTGGTGGAGGATATAGAGGATGTCCCTAATGATTATCAAGAGCAGCTTAAGAGCACAGCTACACTGAATCCAACTGAAGAAAATAAAACTTCTACATCATTGAAAGACTCTGGAAAGACTTCCCCACAGAAAGAGCAATGATGTGATATTTGCTAAAGATGAAGTTAGCAATTTACCGTCATAAGAGAGGAAATAGCAATAGTAGTACTATTAGTATTTAGGATTAAGTAACATTAGCATTATTAGCATTATCATTATTAACATTATTAACATTATTATTATTATTAGTATTAACAGCATTTGATCTAGCACATCTGCATGACTTCCTAGTAGCAATTTCTTTGTCTTATTCTGTATACTTTTTCATGCTTGTTTACCTAGCTTCTACAAATGTTTCTAAAATAATTGTTTATTTTTCATTATTTTATAACTTAGATGTACAAACAATTTGAAAAGAACTGAATTTTAAATTATTTATGCTTTGTAGCTAAATTGAGTTGAGATCATCTTCCTATGCAAGACGAAATATGTAGCTCTAACCTTTATCTTCATTTTTTGCTACTGCACAATAGGACTATTCTAAGTGTCAAATTTTGTTCATCATATGGTGCACATATTCAGCTAATTTAAGGTGACCAGACGTCCCGATTTTCACGGGACAATCACGCTTTTGCACAATTTGTCCCGCGTCCCGGGACATTCTTAAAAACTCCCGATTTTTGTGACCGGACCCAGAAGTAAGCCTGCCCCACCCCCAGCCCTGTATACCCATCCCAGCCGGCTGGTATTTTGTTCCTTCTGGCTCCCCGTTGCTCAGAAAAGCAACTTTGGGAAGGTCCTTTGCTAGCAGGCAGGTTCTAGAACGCCTGCAGCCACCAAAGGACCTTCCCAGAGTTGCTTTTCTGAGCAACGGGGAGACAGCTGGGACGCAATCTCCTTTCATTCTCCCTCTGCCTCATTTACTTGTTCAGACAGCAGAAAACGAAAGAAAATCGCATAGCTGAGAACAAAGGAGCCTGCAGCCTCCTTCATTCAAATGTTCAGGAGCGGGGATGGGGGGGGCTTTCTTGCATGCCTTCTTTCTCTGAAGCCACGCTGGATTCAGCAAACCGGGCAGCGCGTGCCCTTGGGATTGTGCAACAGCCGAAGAACAGGAGGCAAGAATTCGGGTGCTGCACAAGGCCACGGGCACGTCCTACCCTCTTCTCTCTGATAGCCGCCTGGTTAAAAAGGAGGAGGCAACTCTGCTGGGTCGGAGCCCATCCAGGAAGACGAGGAACGCAAGGGGGATCCCTCCCCCCGCAGATGGGCTCCAGACCAGCGGAGCCTCCTCCTCCTTTTTAACCAGGCGGCTATCAGAGAAAAGAGGGCAGCTTGTGCCCATGGGCTTATGCAGCAGCCAAAGATCACCTGGTTAAAAAGGAGGAAGAGGAGGCTCCGATAGTCCAGAGCCCATCTGCGGGGGCAGGGATCCCCCTTGCATTCCTCATCTTCCTCAATGGGCTCCTCCTCCTTTTTAACCAGGTGGCTATCAGAGAGAGGAGGGCAGCGCAAAGGAGGAGCAGAACGGCCTTAATCATGTCGAGCTGCCCAGTCAAAAAACCCTTTCCTTCTGTAGAAAAGAAAAGAGGGGGGTGAATTCGAGAGACCGACTGAAAGAGGGAATCTTCAGCCAGGGCATCCTTTGCTCCGCCACAGCAACCTTTTCAAGCAGGATCAGACTAGTTTGAAAGCCTCGCCTTCTATTTCGGCGGGGAAATTCCCTGCCGCCCAGGCTCCATCCCGCAGAAAAAATCCCCTTCGCCAAAGCTCGAGAGGCAAGCGCTGCCTCCGCCTGCCAGAATCTCTGGAGAGAACTTTGCAACTAGCTAAGGAGTGGCGAGCAGCGGACTTGAGCATTTGCACGCATTCAGCCAAGGTCCTGCTGAGCCCCGCAACTTTGGACAACCCGATGGATTTTACGATGGATGTGCACCCCTGGGAGGTGCTGAAGAAAGACAGGCAGCTCAGCCTGATCCAGGACGACAGGCGTGACACACATACAGAGTGAGAAACACACACACACACACACACACAGGGAGGGAGGGAGGAGAGACACAGAGAGAGAGAGAGAGACAGAGAGACAGATGCACAGAGAGAACGACAGAGAGAGAGAGAGACGGAGGGAGATAGAGACAAAGAGTCACACAGAGTGAGAGAGAAACAGATACAGAGAGAGAGGGGGGGATTTAAGAAACTTCAGAGTGAATCCAAGAAGAGGGAAGAGATGGAAGACTGGCTTTTCGCTCTGATTTCTGAGGCCCCAGCTGTTAGTGATGGAGGAGGAGGACAGCTCATTCTGTGGCGTTTTTAAAAAGTCCTGTTTTTTTTTTTTTTAGCACAAAAGGAAAAATCTGCAAAAAGTCATGGGTAGCCCCTGGGATTGTTCCTCGCAAAGCATCATGGTCACAGAGAATGCAAATGAAGGTGTTTATCTCCCCGCCCGTGTCCTTCTATTCAAATCAGAGTCATGCTGAGTCCCACTCAGAGGGCGGAGGGGCGCTGTGCTTTTTTGTTTTGTTTTACCTATGTTCTCACAACTATGCAAAGGTGGGTTTTGTGCTACAAGGATCTTTCTTTCTCTGTCTGTGGTTCCGATTGCAGTTCCTTCGGATTAAAGCACCGTTTCTCATTCCTTGCAAAATGCCAGAGCTGCCTCCCTCCCCACTTTCCTTGCAGCACCCTCGGTTGCAAAATGTTCCCCTGATTTGGTTTATAAGTTCGCAGCAATGCGATCCAACAAATAGGAAAGTTTTAATTTCTCAGCATCCAATATTTTATATTTTTCATGATCAATATAGGGAAAGAGCAATGTAAAGAGTAGAAAAATAGTAATGCATAGCAGAATACTATTTAGAATTCTGTATATTTTTCTAATCTGGTTCATTTGATTAACCACCGGAAAATATACATACAGTCAGGTTAATAAATATTTTTGACAATGATAATTTTGGGGGGCATTTGGTCTTTGCACACCACCACATTGAATTTGAAATAAACCACTCAAGAAGTGAGCAAACTGAAGGTTTTCAGCTTTAATTCAAGGGGTTTGACAAACATGTGGCACTAACCATTGAGCCATTTTAATACTATTGTATTCAAAACCTTTGAGAAACAGTTTCATGTGGTGGTTAAGGCATCAGGCTAGAAACAGGCTAGAGTGTGAGTTTTAGTCCCACCTTAAGCACCTAGCCATCTAGGTGACCTTGGATTCGTCACTTTTTTTCTTTTTTTAAATAATTTTTTTATTTTCAAACAAGCACAAACGCACAAAACATACAACATAAAAACCTCTTCAACTGCAAACAGTGTGTCGATTGGTCACAAGATCTTTCTGCATCCTTTCCAGTTTTATCAAAAATCACATATTATCATTCAAATATCTTTGGATATATTATTATACTTCATTTGTTTGATTATCACTATTGTTTCTCCATTTTAAACAAGGTATTCTAAATATGTATCCATTCATATTATAATAATTCATTATATCTTCTATATATCTAATAATAAATAATTTTTTTATATCCTATTCTAAATCATTCTATTTTAGCATTGATAACACTAATAATTTTCAATTCCATGCTTTTCCCATTATTAGTATCATCAATCTAATATACATGTATACAAATTGTTATAATTGTTAAACATCCATTAAGCATAACTATTATTACATCCTTTTTATATAAGGCATATTAAATTTGAAGTAAATTTATATTATGGCGTTTCATTACATCATCCTGAAATCATCCCATGATATTACATCTTTATATTCTCTTCTATATGGAATTATTTATCATTTATAAAAAGGCTTTTCAACATCATCTCCATCATCCTCACTTACAAGTGTTTGTATAACATTTCATATCAATCTAGTATATATAAATGCTTTATTATCATTATTATCATTTATATCTATTATTACTTTGTCTTATACATAGTACTCAAAATTTAACTAGATTTAACTAAATTTTATTGTGACATTTCCTTTCATCATCCTGTATCCTTCCAGAAATAGTGCAGTCCAATATCTCTTGCCATTTGTAGAATTCTAAGTGTTTTCTTGATAAGTCTTATGTGGACTTCTCTTACAACTTGTTGTTCATTGCATATCTTATAAAGATTCGAAACCCTCCATCTCTTCCTTTCAACACCTTGACTTTTGTTATCACTGGTGCTTCTGCCGAGATTACTCTCATTATTGCTGCCAAATTTTCTTCCCTTTCTTCATCTATGTTTTGACATCTGAGATAGAGTTCCAGTTCATCGATCTCTCCTTTCCGTATTTCGCACTTATCATTTCCCTCCACACACTATTTGCTGTCAATGTCAACAATTTTCTTATCACTTTCATATATCTTTGTGGATTTTTGAATTCTGTCCTCAAATTTCATCATTGTTTTATAAGTATTCCCAACTCTTTCCTCCGTACTTTCTGTATTTTGATCTATAATTTCAAGTCTATTTTCAATTTTCTCTGTGATTATTAAGACTTTTTGAATTTCTAGAATAGTTCTTTGCAATGTTAATTCCTTTTCTTCTTCATAGCGTGCCATTTTTCCAGGTTATAAACACTGCCACTAAAACATCCAAGGCTTTTGCTAGGTTTCAAACAAATTCAGTGAAGTTTTTCAGTTCAAATCTTTCTCTTTCCTTCAAAGGAACACCTGTATAAACAGAACGTTTTCCACTGACCCTTTCAGTAAACAAAGCCAATAGTTTTGTATCAGATGTTGCCAAGCCTCTAGCCTCTAGATGGCAGTGTTACCTCTTTTCCCTCTGTTTTTGCCTCTCTTTCTAAGCTCTGAACTCCGTAAGTGAGGAAAAGAATTGTTTATAGATTACGATCCGACCAAACCTTGCAAGGAAAGAGTCTTTTAATCCACGAATACAAAAAATGGGAAAAGTATAGAGGAAGAAGGAAAAAAAGACCAGTCCAATTTAAAAGTAAAAGGCATTTGTAAAAAGTCCATCCATAGAGAACAAACAAAATTAAAGTGAAAAAGATAACACGGTAGTTTTAAACCAGGATAAATGAGATCTACTGACTTTATTTGGTCTCTGCTGTCCCCCACCCCGCCCCCTTAGCCCTTGGGTTTTGTCCCCTCCCAAGGAGAGAGTGGGAAGGAGAGGAAGGAAGGAGGGAGGGGGGAAGAAAAAGAAGAAGGGGGGGGAGAAGATGGAAGGAGAAAAGATGGAAGGAAGGAGAAAGAATAGAAGGAGGAAGGAGAAGGAGGAAGATGGAAGAAGAAAGGAAGAAAAAGAAGAAGGGAGAGAGAAAAGAGGGAAGGAGGTAGGAAGAGAAGGGGAAGAGGGAAAGAGCAGAAAGGTAAAGAGAATGAAGTTGATAGGCAAGAGGAAGGAGGAAGGAAGGAAGGAAGGAAGGAAAAGGGAGAGAGAGGCAAGAGGAAGGAGGAAGGAAGGAAGAAAGAAAAAGGGAGAGAGAGGAAAGATGGAACTAGAAAGGAAAGAAAGGAGGGAGGAAAGGGGAAGACAGAGAAAGAGCAGAAAGATAGAGAAGGTGAAGGTAGATAGGCAGAAGGAAGGAAGAAGGAAGAAATAGGAAGGAGGGAAGGAGAAAGGATGGAAGGAGGAAGGAACAGAAGCGAAGGGGAAGAGAGAGATAGAAAGAGCAGAAAGACAGAGAAGGTAGATAGGCAAAAGAAAGGAAGCTGAAAGAATGGAAGGAGGAAGGAAGAGAAAAAGAGGAAGGGAGTGAGTGAGGAAAGAGAGGATGGAAGGAGAAAGGAAGGAAGAGAGGGAAAGAGCAGAAGATGGATAAGGTGAAGGTAGATAAGCAAGAGGAATGAAGGAAGGAAGAAGTGAGGTGTCTCGAGGATGGGGAAAACGTTTAGTGACCAAAGTTACAATGGCATTGAAAAAAGTGACTGATGACCATTTTTCACCCTTAGCGACCGTTGCGACCATTTTTGCACACTTAGCGACCGTTGCAGCATCCTCATGGTCATGTGATCTAAATTTTGTTTGGCAACAGATTCGTATTTATGATGGTTTCAGTCCTGGGGTCATTAATCGCCTTTTGTGAGCTTTTGACAAAATATAAATTTTTTAATCAAGCCCACCAATCCCCCCGGTCAATGGTGTCCCTCTTTACCAATCTGAAAATCTGGTCACCTTAACTTATATACCACTTCAAGGTGCTTTATAGCGGTTTACAGAGTCAACATATTGCTTCCAATAATCCGGAACCTTATTTTATTGGAGGGATGGAAGGCTGGGTCAACCTTGAACTGGTCAGGATCGAACTCCTGGCAATGGGCAGAATTAGCTTGCACTACTGCATTCTGACCACTGCACTACCAGGCTATTTTAACAAGAAAACTACATGGCTAGATAAAGTGGTTGACAATGTAAGACTGGATGATGGGGCACTCAAATCATATGACATTCAACATGCTACTAAGGAACAGCTGAGGATATTTAGGGATACTATTGGTGTTTATAAAGCAGTTAAATTAAAGCCTTTGCTGTATCTAGTTACAGATGTTGCTATGCAAGAAAAAATATTAGAAACTGCAAAGACAGAATTACAGTGTGAACATGAAATGTTAGAAGCACGAATATGAAAAAGCTTAGTGCAGTGACAAATGAAATGTATTGATTACACATTGACATCTTAGACATCCAAAATTAAAATGGATTGGAACTGGACACTCTTGGTGAGAAAAAAATCACACTGTTTACTATTCAGGACATGACAAACACATAAGGAGTAGTGAGGAAAGATATGACAGACAGTACTAAATAATGACTGAGTAATATCAGTTAGACTTTGTGGACAGCTGTTTAATATAATGGCTATCCAAGTTTATCCTCCAACCACTGATGCAGAGGAAGAGGAAACTGACATGTTCAATCTGAAATTGACAAAACATGCTAGCAAGATGTGCTACATGGGATTCCAGGCTGGAATGCTGATAATAGAAATAATAAGGGGGAAAATATAGTTAGACTATGTGCGCCAGGATACAGAGATGAAACGGGAGAATGATTTATTAGTTTCTGCCAATCTAATCATTTCCTCACTTGCAAACACTGTCTACAAATAACCAAATGACATCTATATAGATTGACATTGCCAGAGGGAGCACATAGAAATCAAATTGTTATTTGTACAATGAAACAGAAGAGATTGGTTAACAACAGTAAATATGTGGGACAGATCATGAATTCATTGTGTGCATGTTCCAAGTCTAAGACTTAGAAGAAGCAAACCAACCAGTTTCTATGATTTTGAACACATCCCCACAATTTTCAAAAAGAACATCAGAGATCACTTTGAAGATCTGAGCCTAGGGGAATTATGGAATGAAATTAAAGAAGAGTTGTTTTTAGAAAAGGCTGAGAAAAGGGGAATTTATTGTTGCCACAAATTGCATAATTCATTCAGCCAAAGTAGTTCTCTGGTATATCTTCTTCTCCAACCCTGTGCTCTTTCCCTTTCACCAGAGAAGTCTTTAAGCTTAGCCAGCCCTGAGCCTGCAGGAGTAGTATGTAGTACATACTGTTTTTATTAGGCGGTTTAGCCCCAACCCTTTGTGACATCACTTCCGCTCCCTCCCTCAGAGAACTGTGACATCATATCTTTCTGCCCTGCCTGCCCCAAAATCCATTTTACTGGAAGCAGTGAGATGGCATTTCCCTAGGCCCTTTATGCTCCACAATCCTATTTTCCGGAAGTACTGTAACATCGTCCCAGTTCACCCTGTCATGCCTATAATCCTTCCTTCAGGGGGTACCATGACATCACTGCAAAGTGTCCCACCCATGGAACTGCCTATTTTGACAGATTGTCATAAAATATATTGTATGATTTTTGTACTACCATGTACTACCATATTATAACGTATGTGATGCAGTACAATGGGAAGATGTGGCCTCTCAACAGGACTTACCAGACATCCTGGGAAATGATAAGGGGATGTTCTTTATTCCCAGTTAGAGCCAGATGATGATTTATTTGATGTAAAAGTGATACCTGAACTAGCAAAGAGAGTCCATTGAATTAGGAAAACATGTAAAATATTTAATATTGAAAATAAGCATGACTTGGTGATTAAGATTTTTCATTGCCGGTTCTGTCAAACACCAAACGGTGAGTGTATGCAGACACTGAAAACTAAAAAGTTTCATAAGTTGAAAAATGAATATACAATGTATGACATTTCTTCTTTCATAACTGGACATTCATCAGAACACAGGACTTTTGCAAATTGTCAAGAGCTGCATTGTAAAGATACTGCATCATTGTTTAATGGGATGCTGTAAAATGAAGACCAAATGGATGGAACCGATGAAGCAAGCATTGTTAAAAGAATGTGTCATCAAATATCTATACCTCAAATTGTATAGATAATCATCAATATTTCAGAAAAAATGAATAAATTATATTTCACAAGGATGAAGTCAAAGCATTGAGAAGGTGAAAAAACAGCTGGTGTCAATGACAAGAATTCGAGATGAGACACCTATATCTGTTAGGAGATTGATATGCCAAAATGTATCAGAAATTCATTACAAAAAAACCTTAATGTAAAGAGATTGAATTTAAAATAAAACATATATACTGAAGCACTTGGAAATCTGTTGTTATTTCTGTTCTGTAATGGGCAACGATTGCTGGAATAAATATGATGCCAACAGTGTTGGGGTACTAGAAGTGTGTGTAGTTGAAACTGATAAGGTGCTAGTCAGTTAACCATAGGAGCCCTGCTCTGCTGACCAGTAAAGAAGAATTCTTCAGGATGACCGATATTAATGTGTTTTTATAACCATTTTAAGACATTGCATGGCACAGATGTAGTAAATAATATTTATATCAGGTGTTTGGTGTTTATTAGAATGAGGCTACAGATTCACAGTGTGTAAAGGTATTCTTTTTCCTTTTATCATGCAAATATTAGAGGGGCGGGATGTCCTTTTGTGTAGCAAAACAGATTCCAGCCTGATTCAATTTTTCTTTCAGAATGTGAGGAAAACGAACTGTTTGCCACATTTACAGCAGCCACAGATTCACAATGTCGCATATATAACAGGGACACACAAGAGAGAATTAGAAGGCATGTTATTTAATTTGCAGGCATAACTGTTGTATAAAGGGCCTTGGTTGTTAGGGAATGCAATGAAGGTCTATCACCAAACAATAATGTGTAAGGATGACCTCCTGTTTCAATTTATATGTTGTTAGCATTTAAGGGGTGGCTCTACATTTCTGTAGCAAGAATGACGCCTATATGATTTGGTGTTTCTTTCAGAATGGGAGTCTGATGAAATGTTTGCAACATTTACAATGCCCATGGATTTTGAATGGGGTGGGAACCCACAACCAAACACGTCACATAGGCCTGTGGAGGTACAGATGCAGGAAATGGAGCAGCAACTATCCACAACATATGGATCGGAAGAAATGGAAATGCAAGTTAGGATCTGTTATTCACTTACAAGTTTTAGAAAAACCTGTTATTATGAATGTTGATGTGTCATTCACCCAACCTACTCCAAAATAATTGAAATGTATGGAGGTATAACTTTTTCCCCCATTCTGCATTCAATATGTTATTTTTACTATAATAAGAAGTAAGAATCCTTACTGTTAATTATTCGAGTGCCAGGGACGTGCAGTCACTAGAGGCAGGGGAGGTGGGGCCTCACCAGTCTCCTCAGGAAAAGGAAAGAATTTAAAGAATTTATTTAAAATAATTAAAGCCAATGTAGTTGCTACCAGATTCCAAGTCACAGTGGCTTGGTGTCTGCTTAGTGTTAACTATAGGAGGAGGCGAGAGAACTCGGGGCCTCCTTTGCATAAGGAATTTTTCGCCTTTTAAAAGTTAAGAAAGGGTTAAAAAGCAAAAAAATTCATATGCAAAGGAGGCACTGATTCTCCCGCCTCCTGATCTGGGAGCAGCGAATCATGTCTTGCACTTGAGCGACTGCGCAATCGAGGGTGATTCTGGAGAGGTTGCTCTGGGCCGCCAGCCGCCATTTCTTCAGCAGCAATTTCTTCTCTGCCCGGCATTTTCTACTGGGCGGCTTGGTGCCTTTGCTGCAGACCCGGGTCTTGGTGGCTCCCGCAATGCAAAGTGACGGCTAGTGACTGGCTTAGAGAAGGTGGTGGAAGACCCCACTCCCTGGACTTGCTAAGTTAGGGAGGCCTTGTTACTCTCCACTTGAAGGCTATGGTGCTCTTGGCCCAGCCTGATGTGATCTGGAGTTCCTGGAACATCACACACCCCCAAGCCAACTCTTGGGGTGGAGGGAGTCCCATGCCATTGCCCCACTGGGAGGGTTCCATGTGCATGATCTACTAGAGTGCCAGCTCCTTGGGCCGTGTGCCCTGCCGACACTCGGCCTCTGCTGCTTCCACTTCAACCATTGAAGATACCGAGAGGAAGCAGAGTGTTCTGCAAATGCTCTCTGAACTGCCTCCGGTGGCTCTTTCAGTGGTTGCGATCTTCTCCTCCATCTTCCCTGAGTCTTTACGCTACTGGGTAGACTGGGGATGCGACCAGAGCTCAGGACTCTGGACAGCAGCTCCGCAGCACAGGAAGCTGCTTCGTTGTTTTAATAGCAGTTTCAGATTAATGCCAGGGTTCCAAAAGAATCAAAACTCTGAGGCAGGCATCTTCCTCAAAGTATAGATTTATTAGAAATGTCATATTGGCACACCTGGAGAAAACCTGAATTTGAAAGCCTCGTGTTCTCCCCACCCAAAGTAAAGTCAAAGTGCCCTCCCCTCAATCCACATGTGCATCACATGGTTAACTATGGTTAATTTCCAGTCATGCCTCTCCAGGTCAGGGGTGGGTTCCTGCCAGTTCTGACCTTTTTTATAGAAGAGGTTCCATAAATGTACAGTGCCGTTTAAAACTGGTTCCAGCTCCCTCTCCCCACCCGTCCGCACATCATCAAGATGAAGAGCGAGAGGAGGAATTCTAGGAGTTGAAGTCCACAACTCTTAAAGCTGTCAAGTTTGAACACCCCTGGGACTTTTTTTTCTAAAGGGTTAGGGGTGCAAGGGTCTTGTAACTTGACAGCTTTAAGACGCGTGCTTCAAATGCCAGAGTTTCTGAGGCAACATTTTGGTTGCTAAGCAAGAGCATTGTTAAGTGAGTTTCACCGCATTTTACAAGTTGGCCGTGCCCTCACAGTCAAATGGCTGGCAAGCCACTCCCACCCAGTCACATGGCTGACAAGCCACTCCCACAAAGCAGGCCACACCTACAGAAGAAGTTCTAAAAAATTTTGAAACTCACCACTGCTCCAGGTGCTTGTGAGATGTCCTTGATTCCCAGGGGAAATAATATTGTTATGATTACACATTCCACGCTATCTCCACCTCCCCACCTCCCATTCCCACAGCTTGCCCATCCACTACTGTGGCAGCCACAAAGACTCACATTGGTTCCAGGGCTGAGAAGCACATATTGAGAAGATCAAAACCCAACATGCTCTGCAAAGTGGTGAAAAGCAAGTAGGTGTTTACTTTTTGAATGGTTTTGCTGTCATAAATGGGGTCCTCACAGCATTTGAATTTTATGGTTGTTTTTTTCACGGCTGCCCTATATGCTATGAGGCCCATGTCTTCAACAGTGTGCTTGATTCAACCTATGGTTTGTTACATTCACGCACTAGCATCTGCAACATGAATGTAATGATATGTTGAAGACGTTTGGGGGATAGATGCCTCTATCATGATACTGATTCTGTCATTTTATTAGCAGAAGGATTTTATTAGAGAAGGGTTGTGAATTAGATGATTATTACGACAGCTGACAAGGCAGATTCTTCCAAACACTTCACTCACCGTGTGCGTGGCAGGCAGGAGGTCCCAAAACAGGTCAACCGTGTTAAAGGTGAAGGGTCTAACGTTACATAGTACCAACTGTGTTAAGATTAACTTTGAAAGCTTGAAAGATTTGGTTGATGGTTTTTTGTCTAACAGAGATTGAGGAAAAGAAAGAGATCAAGGTACAGGCATTGTTAGGATTAAGAAGCAGGCTCGGGAAACATGGGTGCTCAGAAAAATGCTACAAGTTGTCTATAATAAAAGGGTGCTTTAGATACAGGATCATTGTGGGGTATCTTACAGCTTTTAAATATGACAAAAAGCAGTGTGCAGTTTGTACATCCTTTCTCTTGCATTATAAGCTGGCCTTCCAATTTGGGAAAATCTTATTTTATAAAACAAATGTTAGAATGTGCTGAGTATGTATTATCTCAAATGCTTCAAAAGATTATATGGTTTTATAACTTGGCAACCTCTGCTCAATAAATTTTGCTTTATAAATTGCTTAATAAATTTCCCAATATTAAGTTTATGGAGAGTCTTCCCGATTCTTTTGAAGATACTGACTTGTTTCTGCCGAATCAAACCAATTTAGCAGTGGTAGATGATCTTCATGGCCTCCGCTGGTGACAGTGAGAAAATAGAGAAAGCTTTTACACAGTATGTTCATCACAAAAACTTCTCCTCTCCCCAAAAAAAAGAAATAAAAAGAGGGGTTTTCTTTGAAATAAGATTTTTTTCCTGTCTATCAAAGATTAAATAATACACACAATAATTACTTTACGTTCTGCACTTTAGATTTTACTATCCCAAAAAATTCAATTCAGACATAACACTGGTGGATTCTCTTTGCCTACTACTTAGATAAAAAGGGAAAGTACTAATTGTTGTGGCCCGTCAGTGGCCAGTGGAGCTGGCAGCAGATTTGAACAGTGAGGAGGTTGGGGAGGAACATGGGCCAGTTTTGGAGTCTGGAGAAGGCTCTGATGAGGGCTCTGCTTCAGAGGCAGAGATGGGGCCAGGGCCATATGTCAGTTATCAGCAGCCTTCAGAGTCAGACAGGTAGTCCTTGATTTACAGGTAGTCCTTGATTTACAGCCACAATTGAGTCCAACATTTCTGTTGTCAAGGGAGACATTTGTTAAGTGAGTTTTGCCCCATTTTACGACCTTTCTTGCCATAGTTGTTAAGTGGATCACTGCAGGCATTAAATTAGTACCACCGTCATTAAGTGAACCTGGCTTCCCCATTGACTTTGCTTGTCAGAAGGTTGCAAATGGGAATCACGTGACCCTGGGACACAGCAACTGTCATAAATATGAATCAGTTGCCAAGAGTCCGAATTCTGATCACGTGACCAAGGGGATGCTGCAAATCTTGCAAGTGTGAGAAATGGTCATAATGCCGTTGTAACATTGAACAGTCACTAAATGAACTGTTGTATGTCCACTTGTATCTCTGGGTCTTTTCTCTGCTGCTGAGTTGAAGTGCCTTCCCCGGTGCCAGTTCCTATCCAGTTTCTTTTGCCTGTTTCTTTCAAGTCACTGCACTCTGCAAGAGAAGATGGGTGACAACACTCAGCAATTTTTTCATTTTTCTTAGGTTGCTCTTGGAAAGTGCCTCAGATATTGTTTTGCCACCCACATAGTTAAGCTCAACTTACTCATTGGCTGGAAGGATGAGCTGAAAGCAATGTAATAATGAAGAAGCATCAGCAGCAGAAAGAAAAATGCAGTCAGGGCATGTCTGTGCCATGGTTAAGTGCAAGTGGAGACAGGCAAGTACATGACAGCTGCCTAATTCTGAGTGATTCATGAGTGCCTCGTCCTGCATGGGGTGAAGCGGGGTGTCCCTTCAGTGGAATGCTGCATGCATAATGAAGTGAAGCAAAAGTAAAAACTCATCACATACCATTCATACTATGGAACCAATAGGGTCAGATCAGGGTCGTGATGAGTTCAGGGATTAGTTGGCCAGGAAAGCGTCCTTTTCTTTAAAGTTTACCAATGGATTTAAAAAATGAAAGACATTTTTAAATGTCTTTAAATGTAGGGTTTGTAAATAAATAATCCACTTTGTACAAATATCCCTTTACCTACCACATATCTTAGTAGAAATTATAAGTCTTTCCTGTACGTCAAACATTAATATCCCAATCATAGCAGAAAATTTAAAGGGAAAGAATAAAGACCAATGATGGGTTGCAGGCGGTACGCCCCGCTACAGGCGTACCGGAGCCTGCCCGGGGCACTGGGTACCGTTTTGGTATGGTGCTGCAGAGGGCCCACCCACCCACCTACCCGAGCTCCTTACCTGTCCTTTAAGCATTTGGCGCTTCCACGCACGCACGTACCAGTTGGAACGGGATCCGGAACCCACCACTGGTATAGAAATACCCATTGTCAGAGACAAAGATGTGACAGAGAGGGCAGCGGAATGAAATCCAAACACATCGTCAGATTTGACCCATATTGCTGTCTAAAAGAGACTGCCAAAAGTTCCTAATTTCTCACTGGAAGACTTTTCTTCTCAGCTTTACCATTAGAATATTGGCAAAGATAAAAATTGGAAGAATTTTAGCTCCTAGAAGAGAGGGCCAAGATATAAAAATAATAACAGTGAGAGAAGAGACACAAACAGAGCTGTTCAGTGCTTCGAAAGTAATTTGTAATTCAGAAAAGATGAAAGCTGTGGCATAAACAGCAACTCTTTAAAGCAGCTGTGTCTGTTCTGTGGATTGCCCAACCACCCTGTGACCCTGGGGGAAAGATGCAGCTTCTTTAATAAATTGCAAACCGTTTCTCCTTTTGCCTTCCCTTATACTTAAAAGCATTGCAATAATGTTTTATTTAAGAGATTAAAATACATTAATGGCCTTAAAATATTACAAAATATACAAAATATAGCAACAGCAACAAGTCAAAATGAAGTGATAGTAGCGCAATTAAAAACCAACTCCTTCATACATGTTAAGACAAAAGGGTAGGACTTCTGCAGCTGCCATCTTGGTGGTGCAATGATTAGAGTGCAGTACTGCAGGCTACTCCTGCTGACTGCCAGCTGGCTGCAATTTGGCAGTTCGAATCTCATCAGGCTCAAGGTTGACTCAGCTTTCCATCCTTCTGAAGTGGGTAAAATAAAAACCCAGATTGTTGGAGCAATAGGGCTGACTCTGTAGACTGTTTATAGAGGGCTGTAAAGCACTGTGAAGCAGTATATAAATGCTACTGCTATCTTGACCCATCTCTCTATTTGGTTAAAGAGGGAGAGCAAACAATTGCCCACAGATAAATATTTCATCTTTTGCAGTTACTCTAGAATTATATTTTAAAATATCCATCTCTCTTATGAGTCAGAAACTCATCTGATATAGGTAGTAAAAGGGAGAAATATTTGTATAATAAAAATCTGGTGCTTATTTATGCCACAAACTTGCAAATCCCAGCCATTTCCATTCAACAAGCAACATAAGCAAAATATAAATCGCCCAAGTACTACAGTGAGCTGTTCTCAATGGACTGAAAAGAAGATAACAGAAACCCCAGAGAAAGAACAACACTCTTGACTTGGTCAAACCAATTGTCACAAAATGACCATAAGAATGTGAACCCCAGGAGATATCATTTCTATTGAGGAAGTGATGGCAAAGTTCAAGCTTTATTCTGACATAAAATGCAGGAAATGTAACATTAGAAAGGAACCCCTTTAAACTGTCAACAGTTAGGAATAACACACAACTACTAACTTGTAAAAGACATGCCGTATTATGTAGAGTTATCAACCTTTTTTATTGTCTTATAAGTGCTGGAAAAATTAGGATATTTAGGATAAAAATTAGGATACTACTATAAGACTAGTTTCATCTTGGAGAAGAAAGGAATGAAGATTACTGACATTTTATATTTTAGGAGTGATTTTTTTAATGGATATCAGCAGCAGAAGAATAGAGCTGATCTATGTTTCATATGTTTTAGCTAACCTCTGCCCATACTATTTTTCAGCTTTAAACAGATATAGAGATGGTTTTCTGGGAATTGCATAAATAGAATAGCAATTGGAAAATGAATAAAAATGTTTGCTTTGTTCCAAATCCAGACAGATTTGCTGGATGGATGGACAAGAAGAAACAAACTGGGCAGGAGATACACTTTTTCCTCCTAAAAGAGGCTGAAAATTTGGGTGCATCTTATACTCTGAATGTAGCCCTGCCCACCCACCGGCCCCTACCCTTCAGCCTCTGCACATCCTTTTCCTGGCTGCAGAGATTGCCACTGACAATGGCTTGTGTTTTGGATTGTGTTTTTGGGCTCCGTGCGTTGCATTTTTAGCCTTCAAATGCTCGACATGCGGTTCCAAAATTACCCGGAACAGCTGCTGCCTTCTCTTATCCATTCCCTGCTTTTCCTGCTTTAGTCATTGGAGCACCCTCCGAGGATCTGCTGTGGTTTTGAAGCTGTAATTTCTGCTCCCTCTGACAATCAGCTGTGCTTTAGAAGAACAGCCCCCATTATACCCAACCTCAAAACCAGCAAGTGGACTAATGTGCTGAAACTGATCAGACTAAGTACTAGCCAGATGAATACCTTAGTTTTCCTCCCCCCAAACTAAGGTGCATCTTATACTCTGGTGCATCTTATACTCCGAAAAATATGGTACTTACTGTTTTCCACAACTGCAGACTCATCCTTGTTTCTCTGATCATGTAAGATAAATTGAATAGCTGCTGGTTTGAGGAAAAGGGAGGAAAATTACCTGTCAATTACATCTATCTGATTTTTTTTTCTCCAAGCATGATTTTTCTTAAGAAGAAAGGAGAATAATATTTCCAATCTTTCATTCAATATATGCTGAAAAAACACATTAGAGATGTAAGTTTAGAGAATCAGTTTAGTGTAGTGATTAAGATGTTGGCCCAGAAACCAGAAGACCGTGAGTTCTAGTTCCACTTTAGGCATGAAAACTGGCTTTGAACCAGTCAGTTTCTCTCAGTCCAAACCCTCTGAATTGTTGTTGTTGTTGTTGTGGGAAATTTTTATTTATTTATTTCGAACAGTTACATAGCTGCTCATCTTAAAACAAACTCTAGATGGCTCCCCAAAATAGGAGGAGAAAAGAAATTATGTATGTTCGCCACCTTGAATTACTTAGAAATGTAATAAAGGGGATATTAAAGGTTTTTTTAAAAAAGAAAAAGAAAACAATAAGGCTAGTCTTCCTTTCTTTGTTTTTCTTTTTAAGAAAAGGAACTCATAGGTGGCTGTTTGAGAAGGGCTCAGGAGACATTTTTTTACAATTTGGGAGTGTCTATTGCACTACAACAGGAAGATATCACAGGAAAGAGTCAAGAGTGGTTTAACTAGTAAAGGCCAAACTAATCTAAAATTTTCTATACAGAGAAAATTAACATGTAACATCTTTAAAAATACATGTACAAGGAAAAGTGCAAGAGCAGCAGGAAGAATGAAAAGGATGAAGAAGAATTCTATCCTTTCCTAGATTGATAATCTTGCTGAAACGTCTTCCCTAAAATGGAAAACCTATTTAACAAAGTTTGTAGAGATGGGAAGTGGTTAGAGAATGACAGAGATTATGGGCTGCTTTCTTATAAATCCTTTTAGCAATATTAGATGATAAGGGTGTTAGGTTTATATGTTTAGAATTTCATAGCTCTGTATTACTTCTGCTGTGACTATTAATATACCCTGGTGAATTTTGATCTTGTTGCTCAGGTGTAATTGTAACTGTCGTTTCCTTCTGATATATTAATTTTGACTATATTGGACCAAACTTTGGTGCACGCGCTATAAATGGTTTTGTTTGTTTGTTACTTGATACTGAAAGGAAGGTCTCCACTGATGATGATGCAAGCAATTCCAGGAGAGACATTATTCTGTGCAGACAGGACAGAGTTAATCCCTTCTGCTTCCTTCTTCTCATGTCCCTTTGCTGCTCTTGGCAGTGGCAGTTTCAGTCTACTAAATTATTAAGTAAACGTGGTCTTTGTTTTCCATGGCTTTGCTTGCAATCACATTTAGAGACCAAAATGATAACCATAGACTTCTAGATACTTAATCATGGTTTAAACATGGCCAGGAGAAGCAGCCCTTTAGACGCCCCCTCATTATCATTTTAGTTCTGATACTGCAGTTGTATTGCGGCTGCACAATGCTGCCAGTTGCAGTGGGAATCAAGGAAGACTTATCTATACTTCAAGGAGTTATGCCTACAAAGAATGTCTACAAAATCACTTCCATTGCTTGGACTCTGGGAATGCTTCCTTATCACCATATTTAAGGAGGCAAACAAGGCAATACTAATATATTAAGTCATCTTTGTTCTAATAAAAGCTCTGTCGATACACATGCAATTAGAAGCAAATCTGTATTACTTACTCCAGTTTGTACTTCTCTTTCTAAACTTTGTCATACTTTGTTTTAGCCTCCGCAACTCTTCCTCTGGGTAGGTTGCCTGCCTTCCAGAGGTGCTGCCTTTCTCACTGGGTCATCAACATCTGGCGGAAACAAGAGATGCCCATCTGTAAAGTAAACCATCAAATGGTCTCAACATCACAAACCATTTGGCCTGATTCTGCAGCTGACTTCTGCTGTTGGCCAAAGTCACAAGGTTTTCATTTTTCTTTTCTAAAAAAAAAATGCAATAATTCTTTCTGATTATAATTCAAGCCTCAGCTGCATAATGTAAAAACCTTACTGAATGCTGTAATGTATTTTTCAGCAAAACAGTTTAGATGGAAGGACAAAGAAGTGCCAAGTGATCTGGCATCCCTACAAAAGATAAAAGCATTTCACAGTCTTCTTTGCAAAGATCTGAAATGGGATCTCAACTGCTGCCATCCCTATTCTCAGCCCAGGCTGTTTTATTATGTATGAGTATTGAGGGAGAGAAACTGAACCGGTTAAAAGGGAAAGGACAGATTGTGACATGTTACCAAGTGAGCTGTGATGGGATCTGCAAGCTGAACAGTTCTAGATGTGTTGTGGTGCTCAGAATACTTAGGATTCTAGAGAGAACAGATTCCTATCTCTGCCTACTGAGGGTATATTCACTGGGTGTGCACTGAAGCCATCAGATATGAACCACAGGTAGGTAGAAGGAGCCTTGGGAGAGAATACCTGAATGTTCTAAAATACATATGAAAGTTTCTAAGAAGAAAACGAATCTTGCAGACACCTGGATGTGCTCAGTGCTTAGGAAAGAAAAAGATGGCCAAGGAAGCAAGAGAGAAGGAGAGAAATGGGCCCTACTATAGGAATACAGCTCTCTAAAATATTTTGTTGATTCAGGAAAAAAGCTAACAGGAGCATCTGTGATGGTAATCCAGGGGGAGAAAAAGCAAATGGTTTTATCAAAATCTCCATCTTGACCAAAGTGATCAAATTTTATATACATATGTTCTCTTAAATACTATTTTTTACTTTTTTGAAACCATCATCTGGACTCATCATCATTATCTTGATATAGTAACAATAAAAACAAGGTTTATTTGCCTTTTTTGCTTTTGCCTCTGCTTTAATCTTTGTTTATAGATAATGGCAGCAACATGTAACTCAGATTATACTGAGATAACCAAACACCAGATCTCATAACTGCACTCAGTGAAGGCTTGTAGTCTACTCTTGCCATTCTATGCATTCTGACTTTGGAGATAAGCACGCTTACTATAGTGTTAAAGATAGGATTTCTCTTGACTTCGATAGCAAGTTATGGAAGTCAGTAGTATTAATTACAGCCTCCTGTTTTGTCACAATTAGATGATCTGTTTAATATTAACAGAAGCTGCACCAACGTAAGGTGCTCATGGAATGGACTCTGAAATTTCCTTATATTAAGATGCACCGGCCTCATCTCATGCTCATAACTTTTCTATAAGAGGTAGAAAGATAAGATTAAAGAAAGAAAGAAAAAAAGTGTTAGGTTTGAATGGCACTGCATGCCTGTATTTCAGCCTTTGGCTTTTGTTATTATGACATTAGAATGGGTGGCATCCAACTTCTTCCTCTATCTCTCAATCATTCTCTATTTTCATATATAAAACTGGATTCCCCCTTAGCTCAACATAGGATATTACTCTCAACTAAAGCAAAATTTCCACGAATGATTAAAACCATTATCTGGACTCATCCAATCATCATCATGTTGATATAGTAACAGTAAGAACATATTATCACAATGATGGCTGGATGACACTATAAGTCACCACTGGGAAAATGGCCTAAGTACATGTAAAGCTAAAGCCAAGCTTTGCACCTAGTGCAAAGTATGTTGTATGACTTCTATAGAATATCTTCACATTTCTAAAGTGAAGGCAGACATCTGTTGAAAAATAACTTTCCCCATTTGAATAGAGCTCAAACTCCATTGTTAATTGTATTATACAGTTCAGTCTATCTACTCTAGAAAGTCTTTCATGAATTGTCCAAGATTTTTGGAGCAAGACTCCAAAGTTACAAATACAGAATGAACTTAGATTCAAGAATCTTGCTTCCCACTGCAGCTCTAATTATGAATTTTGACCTTCTAAAGAATTTCCATTACATACAACAGCTGTCACTGCCATGTTTTTTCTTTCATTAGACCACCCAAATGCATTCCATTACTTTTGAAAGAAGTAAAATTGACAATAACCCGCCTTCAGCCTGCAAGTTAGACTTCCTAAATTAGTCTTGCATTAACTTTTGTACTTCACTGCCATTTCTAGAAAAAATGTCTAGGGAAAACCTTTATTGCAGCAGTGGGAAATTAAAAAAATTCCCCAGATATTGTTGAACTGTTTCCTCAGGATTCCTGACTAGAGGTAAATAAAGCGTAAGTATAAAGAATGATAGCTGGAAGCTGTAGTTTGTAGTTAGGTGGGATATAGGTTTTTTCTCCTCCACTCCACAGTACAGTAGTCTGTTTAGTTATGCAATGCTTTTAATGGTCTTCTCCATGTCTTTATCACCCTTGATAGAAAACCTTTAGGTGGATCCAGTGGTGGGTTGCAGGCGGTATGCCCCGGTACGGGCATACCGGAGCCTGCCCGAAGCACTGGGTACCTTTCTGGTACGGTGCTCTGGAGGGCCCATCTGCCCGCCTGAGCTCCTTACCTGCCTTCAGCGCCTATGCGACGCTCCGCTGAGCAGCTAGAGCATTACGGAGGCTTGCGGAGGCGTCACTGGCAGGTACGACACACATGCGTGTGTCCATGAGGGTGACACCGGACCCGTTCCAACCATACCGGTTGGAACGGGATCCGGAACCCACCACTGGGTGGATCTGAAGATAGCTTCCACTAGTGATTTTTGTTCTGTGAGCACACTGTTTAGTGATCAATGACCTACTTTGCATTTAAGAAGCCCCGGGTTAAGCCCTGATATTTTCAGTCTAAATGATCAGGTAGCCAGTGATGGGAAAGGATGTTTTTTTTTTCTCTGCATGAATCTCTGGAAAGCTTCTATTAACTTGAAAAGCTTGACTAGATAGACCATTTGACCAAGATTTCCATCTTGTAATAAAAGATGCTGCTGCCTAGAATGAACCTCCTGTGCAGATTTTTTTTTAAAAGTTCATTGTATAAATGGATGGAAGAAAAAACACTGACACCTAACTGCTGGGATAGGTGATAAAGGTAGGAAATAAGAATCTACTGAGTAGCAATCTGACAACCCTACAAATGCAGCCAGTATGTAAAGTTTAAAAAGGCAACTATACTTCCACAATTATTTTTTTAAATGCTTGCATTTCAGATTACCTTAGTACCTTACCAACCTTAGTACTTTTCACTTAAACTGGGCTATATGCTATTTGTTTTTCTTTATCTTCCTCCTCTGTGCTATAATATCTTGGACTGCTAAAGCAGCAATCAAACATATCTTGGAGTTTTTCTCTATGGGGCATTTTTATCAAGCATTATTATGTCTGACCAAAATCATGGCATTTTTGCTTGAGATCATAAGATTATGCTAATTGAGGTGGGCATGTAGTGGCAGAGTTAGAGACACTCTAATAGTGTAATGGTTGCTTTTCCTGTATGTGCTCAGTGCAGGTGGAAGCTGGGAAAATATTGCAGGTGGAAGCTGGTGGATAAACGCACCAGCATGCCTATCGTCCCTGTCCTAATAGTCCCTTGTATTCATATACACTTCATGTATTCATAATGATGTATATACATATATCTGTTATCTAATTCATGTTTGATGAAATAAATAAATTAAATAAAAATACAGAACCATAAACTACTAGCATTGAGATCATAGAGACAATTTCTATGTAAATGTTGCCAGTACTCATCTGCTAATTCCCACCAAATAAAAAAATATATGTTGCCTGTACATCAAGGAAGACCCCCAGTAAGATTGCTCCAATGGTACTGTTGGGAAATTCTGTCCATATATTTCACATAATGATCTACAATGTAGTGGAGCTTCTAGCACGGCCTAAAAATGAGACATTCAGCGATGTGCTTCTGTTATCAAGAAAAGGAGAGGGTTTTTCTGTGAGGAAAACAACCATGATCCTGGGAGAATGAGAATCCTCAAACTGAAAAATATTCAGCTGAATCTGGCTTTTACACTGATATTTCAAATAAAATTAGGTTGTCTTTAATTTACTTTGGTACTTGTACAGTCACTTTAAAATTAAAAGTTGAGCTGAATTTTCAAACAACCAGTTTAATTATTTGAATTACAAATCCAATTTGATTTTTCTTATCTGAGTAATACTTTCTAATAGAAGCTTTAAATCAAACCTGGGATCTCAACTAGATCCTGGCTGATTCACATATCCATAGTGATTCAAGCAGGCACATCCGTTCCCACACCCACATTTTTATTCAAATCTAATCAATTCTGTGCAATGATTCAAATTGCAATGCAAATTGATTTGAGCCGCCACATTGAAATCCAAATAGAATGTACATGGCTTACTGAATCTCAAATTCAGATTGGATCTTGGTTGTGTCATTAGAAACAGATATTTGTCACAGGGATGGGCACATTGATTGCATAGTAAGTTGCCAGCCTGGGAAAAGTTGTAGGTACTTAATGCAACTTTGATAAAAGATAAAGTCATATGGCCAATGTACTAAATGAGGAAAGTGCAAGCACACTGATCCCAGGAACTCTTTATTGCTTGTTACTGCTTAGTTATATACAGTTTCCATATTATCACAATCAGTGGTGGATTCCAAACCAGTTTACTACCAGTTCACTGAGTACACGCTTCGCATGTGCCTTCTCGCTTCGCTCACATGCACAATTGAACAAAAATTGGTCAGGAAAAAAAAAAGGAAATAGCTGAGAAGCGGCAATTCAAGCTGCCACTCCGTATTCCCTAGGCTTTGGAAACTGGAGTAAAGGTAAGTATAACCCAAGGATGGGTGGACGGGCCCACTTTTTTTAAAAAAAGAACTGATTCGCTCTCTGTTTGAAGGTGGCATTACTGATTCAGGAGAACCAGTCCAAACCAGTAGGAACCCACCCACAGGCTTTAATGCCAGTTTGGTTGTGTGTGCACATGCACAGTTCAATTAAAATTGTTCTGGGCATGTGCAGAACTTAAAAACAAGATAGCGCAGCTGACAGCGCCAACCGGGGAACCAGTTCAGGGCATGGCAGGCCTGGGTCACTGCCGGTTCCAGCGACCCACACCGCCATACCACTACTGGCTCAGCCTAATCAATAGGAACCCACCTCTGATCATAATAAAGTAAATAGTCTCAAAATCTTATGATGCAACTTTCAGTGCAAATCAATGGGTGGCGAAAGAAAAAAGAGTTGGAAAGAAAAGGAAGAGCTTAAAAAAGCAAGATAGATAATCATGAGGGAAAAGGGAAGGTGGCAAATAAATTTAACAACTATATAGATAGAAAAAAAAATACCTCGACACTGTCTTCTTCATTTCGATTCCAACATAAGATTGATCAGATTCAGTGGCCATTAGATCAGTATTTAAAGGATAGAATACTTACTAATACTTACCTCACCAGGTAGATTTTAGGAGGGACGATATATGTAGATATTTCTTTGAATTTGTTAATGAAAAGTGGGATATAATTTTTATAAGTGATAAAGTTATATTTCCCTTCATTTAAAAAAAATGTTTGCTCTGCTTTGTCATTAAATATTTTTTAACTGTTAAAATATATATTATAGAAAATTTAAGGCTTAAATGTACTGATATATTAATAAAATTCTTCATTATTACTTTAAAACTTACAAGCATTACAATTACTATAATTGGGCTGCAACTGTCAACATTGTCATTAAAGAAAAAAAAATCTGCCATACCGTAAGTTTGTATATTATTATATATTGTTTCCTTTTTTATCTTTTTTCTTTGAAATTTTGTGTATTATTTTTCTTGATATTTCTTAAAAATACTAAATGCTAAAAATATTTTTTAAGAATTATTAATAGTATGTATTATAGTATGTACTAATACTATGTATGGTCATGAAAAACTGACGTCCTTCCATTCAGTGGATCTGGTAAAACAGCCACCTGCCAAGGATCTGTTTATCTACTTTCCTACAATGAACAGAGGACTGGACTTCATGACCTAAATGTTCCTACTGGTTCAGCTGAGTAAGTAGTAACTCGGCCTACCATGCCCCCGAACTGGTTCTATCAGCGGCACCGGTATCTTGATTTTCATTTCTGCGCATGCGCAGAACAATCTTCTTTGCAAAAATGTATTTTCCCCTTTTCTAACGTTGTACACATGCACAGACCTTTTTAGGTGCAAATGCATATTTTGCTATTTTGGTGTCTATCAACCCAATACATCTTCTAGCAGTAAATAAATAAACCATATTTTAATTATATAGTTTGCTCTAATTAGTCTGTTCTGCTGCTAATTTGGATCAATTTCATTATATGATCCCCAAGTATGTTTTGAATTAATGTTTTTTCTACCAATTCTCCTTTGTAAAAAATTTGTCTAGAATTTCCTTTGTGTTGTGTGTGAATGTATGTGTTCCTGATAAAGAGGATGATTTTTAAACTGCACATTTTTGTCAAAATATTAACAATTTTACAATTTCTTCCTATCAATCATTTTGCAAATACTATATAAAGAACAGGATATTTTGTAACATGAGAAGACTCGTGTTTCTAAACAACTGCAAATTTAATTTTTTCACTGGGCTGTATCCCATTTATGCTTTTTATCATACTTTCTTACATCAGCAGAGAACTAATTGCAGTTTTGTTTGCTTTTCATTTGGTCTGTTTGGGCCCTCTTTACCATTTGTTTGAGGGCAATTTCTCTGTTATTTGCTGCCTTCCTTTAAAGAGCTGATTTGTTTGAAAAGTGGCTGAAGTCTGTTTGCAGAGCCTTACAGGGACAGATTTGTAGACTTATCTGATATGATCAAACAAATAATGTCCTAAGACCAAGGCTGCTGTTGCTACAGTAAAGGCTATATATCTATATCTATATCTATATCTATATCTATATCTATATCTATATCTATATCTATATCTATATCATCTACATCTACATCTACATCTACATCTACATCTACATCTATCTACATCTACATCTACATCTATATGCGATGCCATTCACTTCCATTCAAAATATATCATATCCTACTTGGATCATGATTAAAAACATAGATCATAATGCCAACAAGAACTCTATATAAGAGAGGGAGGGGGAGAGAGGGAGGGAGAAGGAGGGAGAGAGAGAGAGAGAGAGAAGATCTCATATAAGAGAGTTGTTGTTGGCATTATGGGGATCTATTTTTTTAAATCAAGATCCAAGTAGGATATGATATATTTTGAATGGAAGTGAATGATATCTCAGTGGATATGCTCACCCATGGGGGAGAGATGTATCTTCTTTATATGTTGAAAGAACCTTAATGGAATGACAGGAATCATCCTCATTTTCTGCCAGGTAATAAATGGCTCAGCTTCCTTTCTGTGAGGCTACTTCTTGCCATGTGATTCTTCTTACTTTCACCTTTCTCGATTCACAGACCTTCCTTCTAACAATTCTGTAAGATGGTAGATTTCATATGACTGCCTTCCTTGATCTGGTTACTTTCCGAGAACACAGAATCATTCGGCTGGAAGAGTCCAATCCCCTGATTAAGGGAAGAGATGTGACACCATCCTGGTCAAATAGTTGTCCAGTCTGTTTTTAAAAAAACTCCAGTGATGGAGCACCCACAACTCTGGGGGACAAACTATTCAATTGATTAGTTGCTCTCACTGTCAGAAAATTTCCCCCTATTTCTAGGTTGGACCTGTCTTTAACAAACTTCCACCTATTATTTCTGGTCCTGGCCTCTAGTGCTTTGAATTCCCTCTTCTCTGTGATAGCCTCTCAAGTTCTGGAAGACAGCTATAGTGTTCCCCCTAATCTTTCTCTTTGATAGGCTAGACATATCTAGCTTCCTCAGACTTGTGTTGACTTTAATCAAAACATTTGGATTTCAACAACTGCAATTTTAAGCAATGCCCATGCTTGATGAGGAACACTAGAAAATTAAATTTAGCAGACTGGAAGATGACCAGGCTGGGAGACATTGTTAATGGTATGTAAATTCCCATGTCTTATATTAAGAATACAGGTTGAAATGTTTTATTAATTTATTGTATGCAGCTAGAATAGCAACCATACTTCAACTTCTAGTTAAAGGATGTCTTCAGGAAGGCATCCTTTATCTAGAAGTTAAAAAGAAGTATACAAATAGGCTTAAATCCAAAAATTCAGTTCTGGAATTCTGAGAGTTTGGAGTGGACTTACATGTATTTTGGAACTAAACAATATGTACAGGTCATCCATGATGAAAAATGTGCAATGCTTTCTGTAATCACTCCCGAAGAAAAAGTAATTACAGTGCATGGCATTATAGCTATTAAAGAAAAATGATCTATGACCCTGCCATGGCTTTCTCCTTCACAAGAAAAATGGAATTTGAAAGCTAACGTGGGTACCCCTAATCCCTGCTTTGAAGACTCCCAACACAGTAAGTAGCTGACAAGTCAAAGATTGTGATTTAAGACTATCATTAACTTTGAACAAGTGAGAGGTCAACTGGGAGGCAAAGAAAGTGTAAAGTGGAGCTATGCAACATCAAATGTGCACCAGCTTTTGCGTAGCATGTCAAAAGCTGTATTTAATTGGGTGAAGCTACTCACTACTCCTGGAAACACCAAGCCTGAAGTAGTCTGAAGCAGCCTGAAGATGACGAATGTGACTTCGTCGAAACGTCGCCAAGACATCTCCAATTCTACGCGGGAGAAAACCCGAACAACTAGAGACCTACATACTAACACCCGCGAAAACTTCAGAAAACATATATATATATATATATATATATATATATATATATATGTATGTATGTATGTATGTATGTATGTATGTATGTATGTATGTATGTATATATTGCTCATTGCTAATCTGACATAGCTCTATTGCACAGTATGGTAGAGAGTTCATATCTAGTTGTTGCACTGTTTACCATGAGAAATTCACATACAGTGGGTAAGATGTGATTAGTGATACTTTAAACCAAGCTGTTAATATTATGGTGGATCAGCTATGATAACAAAATACTATCATATATTTATCTTGGTTCCACATATGGTAATCAGACTCTAATGCCCCAGGAGAAAGAAGTGGGTTGCCAAACTCTTCATCTGATCAAGGAACTACATATCTTTGTCACTTAATCTCTCAATAATCTTTTGCACAACAGGCAATAGCTGTATTTTATAAGTTTCCTTTCTTTTTATAGACAGGAAATGCCTCTATTCATTCCCCAGATAAAATATGACCAATAACCTCAACAGCAGATGCATCTGTATATCTTTAGTCTGCTCTAATATTAAGGAAACAAGATGTGAAAATCTCATTTAACTGGAGATAATCTGTCCATTTTCCAGGATTCTTTATGGCCTCAAATACTCCAAAAGGGAGCGTTTTCTTCCTGTTCTTCCGAACATGATATTTTAATGCCACTTTCCTCAACTTGATGTCTAGCATTCAACTGCAATTCCCATCAAGAGCAGCTGGAGAAGGCAATGAGAACCATAATTCCTTGTCTCTGGAGGACAAGCCAGAAAGGCTGTTTTAACACAAATCTTGTGCAGCTGTCATATGGATGTGATAATTTTTGGATCCCAGGCATATTTCATGCAATCTGTACACCTTTGCTACAGAAAATGAACAGCTGTATTTTGTATCTGGGAAAATCCAATCATCCATCCATGTTACATTTAAAAAGCAAACATAATGTTTGTATATGAGAAATGCTTGCTCAGTATGTATGACAACACAAGTACTTCTACTTTTGAACTTGTTTCTGAGTTCTTGGTGGAAGAGCAAGAAATTATCCCACACCACTGCTCTGAGCTGGGAAGCCTTGCAAAATGACACATGAGTGCACCCCAAACTCTTCCTTCCTTCTTGGAATGGTTCTGTCAAACTTTGATTTTGAAAGAGGTAGAAAGACTGGTGTTAAAATCACTTTTAAAGTAAGAATTCCTGCATTTCAAAAGGCATTAATTTCACAGTACATTTTAAATGCTGGTTGTTGGGTTTTTTTTCGTTATGTCTGTATTTTCAATCACTGAAATGCTGTGATTTAATGGGCTTTCTTCGGTTACCTTATGTGGTTTATTGCACAATGGAGAATGTTAAGATGTAGCTCTTCAGTGTCCATATAATGGACATTAGATGCATTCTGTGCCATGGCTAACATTGCAGTTTAAAAGATCACCATCTTTACATTAAAAAAATGATGCTAGGCTTCCTCAACCAAGGTTATCTTTAAAATGTGTGGACTTCATTCCTCAGAATCCTTAGCAGTGGTGGGATTCAAATAATTTAACAACCGGTTCTCTGCCCTAATGACCAGCTGGGTAGGCGTGGCTCGGTGGTCATGTGACTGTGTAGGCGTGGCCAACTCAACATCACTCAGATTGATGGGCGCTTCGCCTGAGCTGTTACAAAGTAATAAGGGTTAACTGGAGAGGCAATTTCTGTAAGCAGAGCAATACAGATTAGGCTAGAAACAACACCAGAATGTTTTCTTCCTGCTTTCCTTATAGGATTAGCCCTGGAAAGTGGGGAAAAAACAAAAGGAGATTTCTTCCAACAACCAGTTCTCTAAACTGCCTAGAAAGTTAACAACCGGTTCTCCTGAATAGGTGTGAACTGGCTGAATCCCACCACTGATCCTTAGTGATTTTAGAAGTTTGGAAGACAATAGAAGCAGAGTTAAAATGCTAACAATGTATTTTGTGAAGAAGAGAAAGGGATCTGAAAGTGGGATATTGCATTCAGTTACTGATTGGCTGATGATTCTCTAGAGTTCTGAATTCACAACTACACAAATACATACACCTGTGCATTATTTTAATATCTGTACAGATCTTTTTTAAAAAAATAAACCAAAGAGCTGCTAGATCCATATTTAAATTGGATTTAGAAGTTTTGGAAGACAGGTTGATCTGGAAAACTCCTATGAGTGGCTTCATATATTTGGACTTCCATGGTCTCTTATTGGCCAGCATGGAAAGGAAGTTTGGAGTTGTAGCTCTAAACACCGGATTGGTAACCACACGGCCTACACCCTTTTCTTAGGCAAAGTTTTCACAATAGCTAATAATTAATAGCAGCAGCATCAAGCAAAAATAGAGTACCACATTAAACATATTTTACTTGAGAAATATGATATAAATCAAAAGAAAAAAAACTAATGTCATGAATAATTCTATTTTGGCTGACAGCAGTCTGTTAAGTTCTGTGCTTCCCGCCATGTAAGTGGGTCCATTTCAGTCCGGCAACCCTCTCCACCAACAGGACTTTCCTTCCCTTCCTTCCCCCACCCCCTTAGGGTCCCTCCCTCGAATGTCAACCCTGAGAAGGCCTGCCAGACGCTTGCCATTTCGGGAGTTGACACAGTCATCCAATGAATTGAATTAAGGTAACAAGTCCACTATGCACAAAATAAGCTTTGTATGCCAAAGGTTATAGGCTGCTTCTGTTCAATCATGTCCAATTCTTGGAGCTCCCTGAACAAATCCCTGCAGTTTTCTTGGCAAGGTTTTTCAGATGTGATTTGCCATTGCCCTCTTCTTAGGACTCAGAAAAAGTGACTTGCCCAAGTTCATCCAGTTGGCTTTGTGGCTAACATAGGACTAGACTCAGAGTTTCCTGGTTTCTACCCTGATGCCTTAACCACTACATCAAACTAACTAATTTTAGTTAGGTAAGCATTCACATTTCACAAAAGCAGGGAAAACGTTAAGGAAGATGACTTCCTTATTTATCATGCAAATAATAATACGATAGGTTTGTCACAAGAAATTCACATCTAACACACCTTCAGATATGCAGTAATTTATCCAAGGCTATCTTTTATCTGCAAACTAGAGAAAGTTCTTTGAAGAAAGATTGAATGGAAATTGCTAACCTGTTTCATATTTTATAGATGAAAGTTATTGTCAAAATTGCATCGGGGCCAGGACCGGTACCGGCGTTCCCAGAAGTTAATTACTTTGGGTTCACCGACGAACCGGTTCGTGTGAACTGGTGCGAACCGGGAGGAACCCACCCCTGAATTGCATGCAATTGAAATATGTTAACTGTACTTGGTATGGTAAACCAGTGCACTGGATTCCAGTTGGATGTTACAATTCAGTCTGAAGCCTTGTGCCAAGAAGTGAAGCAATAAATGAAGCTCTGTTAGGAGGTAAAATATTTGCTACTGAGTTTTTCTTCTGATTTTTCTCACAATAAAGACTTCTCTATTATTCTGTAATGGTGATACCAGCATAGGAAACCTGAGTTCAAGTGGGAAAATTTTATTTCCTGGAGGCCGAGAAAAAACAGGAAAGGAAAACTTCCAGTTCCATGATAAATTAAGGGGACAATGACTTTCCTGTATTATAAAACAGTGAGCTCAAAGAGAAAGTGTTATCATGGATAAATGCTAAATACATCCCAGTAAGAATAAATTCAAAACAGACTAATACAGTGGTTCTCCTCACCCTGTGGCCCCTGTCATCACAGAGGGTCTGCAAAGGCTTGAAGAAATGTTATGATTTAAATCTACAAAATATATTTAAAGGGAGTCCATGTTGAAGAAAAGGTTGAGAACCACTGGTCTAATATATTAAAAAGCATGATGATAAGTTAAAAGCAGGGATTTACTGCAGGTGACTCAGGGACTTACCTACAGGCAGTTTCTCTACATCAGGAATGTCAAACTCAAGGCTTGGGGGCTGGATTTCACCCACGGATTGCTTAGATCTGGCCCATGGGGTCGCCCTGGAAAGAGTGAAGGACCAGACAGTGGTGCCTCCGCCGGTGAAAACAGAGCTCATGAGGGCTGCACATGACCCTCCTGAGTGCTGTTATCACAGGCAGAGGGTTGCAAGAGGACACTGCAGCCAAAAACAGAGCTCAGAAAGCCCATTTTCACTGGCAGAGTGCTCGGGTCACCACAGGAGCCCCCCAATGTGAGTGACATTGAGCTAGCCACACCCACCCTGGCCACGCCAACCCCGCCCCCCTGAGGACAACACAACACTGATGTGGCCCACAATGAAAACGAGTTTGACAGCCCTGCTCTGGATACTTTTATTCTTTAATATGGTGAGCTGATGGATGGGCCTTAGGGCTTCCAATTAAAATGCACTGGGCAGCTTTCCTATTTTTTCCTCCATAAAAATGGAAGAAATGGAAGAAGATCATGTAGGACAACAAAAGCAAGGGATCAATCCTGCTCCCCACTCCTTAAATTTTTTGAGAAAGATGTGAGGCCAATAAATTCATGTTGGCTGAGAAATTATGGGAGTTGAAACTGACAGATCTTAAATAGTTGCTAAGTTGGAAACCACTGGTCTTAAATGAGTTTTTATTGATCCCTGTCTGAAGCTCTGGAAAGAGGGAAATTGTCTACTGAGCCCTATTGTTTGTCTATAAATACTGAGGCACTCACTATAATTAATTATGATTAAAGTGACATATTTCTTATGTTAAGCTAAATGTGCAGCTTAGCTCTTACAAAAACATAGCCAGGAACTGTGTTGATTGTGGGGTTGGCTGCTTCATGTGACATACTGACTACAAGTAACTAAGTCTGTGAGAGACATCCATGGCTATGTATTGTTCTTGGTTTATAGTGGGGAATGAATCTTCATCTTAATTTAAATGTTTCCTTAGTTTTTTCTTCTGGTTTTCTTCTGGTCTTCTGGAACAAATGATAAGCTGTAAAGAGTATAAAGTAGAGGAATGATGGCTAACCTTTTTACCATCGCATGCCAAAAGCGGGGTGAGTTGGGGGGGGTCATGTGTGAGCATGCCCACACTCATAATTCTATGCATCCACCCCACCCCACCCCCGTGCATGCACACGTGCTCCCTTATGCTCACCCCATTTTTGGCACGCGATGGCACGATGGACCAGTTTTTTGCTCTCCCCAGGCTCCAGACCCTTTCTAGGGGCCTGGGGAGGGCGAAAAAGGCCTTCCCCACCACCCTAGAGGCCCACCAGTGAGCAAAAACAGCCTGTTTCCCAATTTCTGGTGGGCCCAGAAGGCCTAAAAATCAGCTGCCTGGCATGTGCATGCGCGCCGGAGCTGAGCTCACATGCCCACCAATTTGGCTCCACTTGCCACCAGTGGCACGCATGCCATAGGTTCATGATCACATCAGTAGAGTGTAGCAAAACAGCAACACGACACATATATGTGATCTTCTGCAGAATCCCAATATTAAACAAAGTATTTTCTTATAAAAAAGAATAGTGGGAATGTCATAAAATCCCCAGAAAACCATATAGGACTAAGTCTATGTTGAAGATGTCTACGTTCTCATGTGAAAACTAAGAAATTTTTTGGAAGATCCTATCATCTTGTTAGAATTTATTTTGGAAATTTAAAACATTATGGCATCTATTTTCTGAAAAATTGCTTGTTCCTCCTTAACAATTTTCCCCACGGGATTACCTCCCAATGAATTAGAACAATGTTTTCCAACCTCAACAACTTTAAGATGTGTGGACTGCGTCTCTTTGCTGGCTGGGGAATTCTGGAGTTCACACATCTTAAACCTTGACAAGGTTGAGAAATGTTTTGTTAAAATGCCAATACCCAGAATTCTTAGCTAATTTCCATGGAGATTTGGGGAGTTGTCAATCAAACCTATCGGGTGAAAACTGGAATGGGGATACCTATCTTTTAAAACAAAAATAGAGGTCTTTTAGTTTAATGTGGCTTTGAGCTACACAGCCCTGGATTACAGCTGGAGAAGTAGATGTCATTGCATTAAATTCTTGTTCCTGCTTTGTTTAGGTTAACTTTTTATAATGTTGCTCTTAATATTAATAATTGCTCCAGGCTCTTTTATTCAACTGTAGGAACTGGAGGGGATTTTTTTTCCAGTGCCAATGTGAAACTCCTTTGAAGTAAGTTGTGTTCTCCTAGTGAAACTCCTTTGAAGTAATTCTGTGCTGCCAGAGCCTTTATGCCCTATACTAAAAGGGCTTTTAGCAATAACATTAGAAGGCAGTTGTTTTCTCATGAACAACAACACATATCCTTGCCAAGTCCACGTGCACCATGTCACCAAATGCCTCTTGAACAAGGATAACCGCTGTGGTAGATGGAGCAAGTGGTCATGAAAAGCAAAGTGTTTCCTGGCTTATCTCGGCTAGGGCAGCTGTTGGAGCAAATGTTCCTGACTCTTAAGGGTCTTCATACATCCAGAGTGATTTCAAAAAGAAGAAAGACCACCCAAATTTATTTTGCAACACAAAAGAATCTTTTAAAGAATCTTTAGTAAACAAAGAAGACAGTGGCCATTTTTGCCCAATTGCATTCTGGCTTAGATCCTGATTTAATTTTGTAATTCAAGTGAAATACACTTGATGTGAGAATTTGGTGGAAATGAAATTTCCTTGGCCAGTTGAGCTTTATTGGTAGTGATTGTGAACCTCCACAAGTTCTTTTTAGTATCTGCTACTGGATTCCACTTATACATCGTATTTAATTTTCTATCTATCTATCTATCTATCTATCTATCTATCTATCTATCTATCTATCTATCTATCTATCTATCATCTATCCATCTATCTATCATCTATGAGCCACAGTGGTGCAGGGCTTAGAGTGCAGTACTGCAGGCTATTTCTGCTGCCTGCCGGCTGCCTGCAATTTGGCATTTCAAATCTCACAAGGTTGACTCAGCCTTCCATCCTTCTGAGATGGGTAAAATGAAGACCCAGATTGTTGCGGGCTACACACACACACACACACAAACACACACACAACTGTTCATCACATGAAAGTGACTCTGGATGGCATGCATACTTAATTAAAAATAATAAATACATAAAAACAGCCACAATTTTAAAGGTGACTATAAAAGGCACACAAAACAAAAGAGGATTATATTAATTACAATAAAGGAGCTAGTGCAAGATCACATCAGTTCTGGGTGGGGATTGGGAGGACAGATGGAGCTAATTTCACTCACTAAAAGGAGAGAAGATTCCCACAAGGTGAGCTCTGCAGCAGAAAAGGCCTGAGACCTACCAAATACAATTCCCTGGCAGACAGGGGAATTGTATTTGGCTTGTCTTCTCTGCCAAACTTGATGGAGCAGGCAGATGTAATTGGGGGACAGATAGACCCTCCGATAACTTGACCCCAAAACATGAAAAACTTTAAAGATCAAAACCAGCACCTTGATTTGGACCTGGAAGCAAACTGGCAATCAATGCATCTTGCAGAGCAGAGGTGTACTGTATACTGCTTTAGGGGCACACATAACTGCCCATGTCATTGAATTTTATACCCATGGAAGCTTCGAGAGCAGTCCCATATAGAACACATTACAGAGAACTGATGAAACTTCTTGGATGGGAAGCAAAATGTTTTCGAAGAAAAAAAAACAAGGAAGTCCAATTGCCTTTTGAAAAAAAAGTACCTTTGGGACAAATATGACCTAGATGGTTGAGAATCTCCATAGACAGTTATGACAGCACATTACAGAAGTCCAAACAGGAGGTGACTATGGCATGAATGAAGAAAGCTACAGCTAACAGAAAAAAATAATAATTGTATGTTACTGGAAAAGTTCATGTTTCACTCTAAGTCATGATTTAATGGTTTCCAAGTCATAATGCCTATTTCATGCAATGGGATTAAACAAATCACGTTGTGATTTAGTGTGCTGTGTGAAAATAGCCACTTTACTGTGTTCTAACAACTTAAACAGGAATGAACTGGAGCATGATGATTCCTATATTAAGACTAGAAATTAACCCCTCATCCAAATTGGTTTAGTACAACATTTTAGCCTAAATTCTGACATTAAAAATTCCTGAAATCTCTTTGACAAAATAGCAATAGCAGTAGACTTATATACCGCTTCATAGGGCTTTCAGCCCTCTCTAAGCGGTTTACAGAGAGTCAGCATATTGCCCCCAACAATCTGGGTCCTCATTTTACCCACCTCGGAAGGATGGAAGGCTGAGTCAACCCTGAGCTGGTGGGATTTGAACCGCTGAACTGCTGATCTAGCAGTAGCCTGCAGTGCTGCATTTAACCACTGCGCCACCTTGGGAAGATCTTCTGGAAGGTAACCATGTGATCTCGATGTTTTCAAATAATACCCTTAGAAAAATCTTTTTGTATGCTTTCCTATTTGTTGGCTTAGAAAAACTTTTCCTTACTCCTTATTTTTTTACACAAAGGAGAATTCATTATGATTGCAAGGGAATGTTGACAGTAGAATTCAATGCAGTGGTCATTGTTTTCCATTTTATTAAAGCAAATATCTAATGGCAATCTTCATTTAAAAAAATATGTTCATCTGCAGAACATATCAAAGTCAGTATGGCTCAGCAAGCAGAAGAGAGGAGGAAAGTGAGTGCCTGAAGCAAATTTCCATTTTTTTCCCATTAAATGGACTGTGGTCTGTTCAATAGGAATCCTGAGTGGGATGGGACCTAGGAAGCATGTTTTCTGTATTTTAGCAATTATAATCCCCCACCCCCGACATATGACTGGCCCCTACCCTGAATGTATTTAAGATACTCTTGAAAACAGCTCTTCCCCCAGGCCTTGGATTAGGGTGGGTGAAATGTCTTATGTGTTGGATTGTTTTTTAATTATTGTTTTTCTTCTGGCATCTGCCATTTCCCCTGTATTTTATGATTGCTTTTGCTGTAGGCCGCCCAGAGCTGTTGTGAGGTTGGGTGGCTTTCTAAATTTCTAAAATAAATAGAAGGAAATAAATAAATGCTACTAAAAATTCTCTTCCAGAACAACAATGTATCATCCATTACTATCTCTGCTAGTCATAGAGATGACAGATACGGTAGTCCAACACATTTGGAAACATGCCAGTTTGATGTGGATAATAAAGATAGGCAATTCCCAGATGAGACTTTCTAGGGTCATTAGAAAAAACAACAACACCCCATGATATTCCAATTTAACTCTATAGTGTAGAGTTGATTTTAACGAAGTGAGCAACGTAGCCCATTCTGGTTGGAAGCTGTAGATTTTCTCAGAGATCTCCAACATTTTTTTCTTTTTCCAAAACAGAGATTGATCTTTCTGTAAAAGTCTCAACTGGCCCAGATTTCTAATTCCAGCATCTACACAGTCCCTGAATTCTTTAATTTTACTACTGCATTATGAAATGCAGTTTAACAAATGAAATTTGGCACAAGAAAACACACTGAGAATTCAATGACATGGGGATTAGCTTCATTTAGCATTCTTTAGCTGCCTTATTGAATTCGGCAGTTCGAATCCCTAGTACAGGTCTCCTGCGTGAGCAGGGGGTTGGACTAGATGACCTCCAAGATACCTTCCAACTCTGTTGCTGTTACTTACTTATACCAAATTAGCATCAAATGCTATCTGAATGTTGTCATAGATACATATCAAATATATCTCCCCTTCTTGTCTCCAAAGCTTCAGGATTATGAAACATCTGTATTTAATTACTTCAGGGATTATTTCAAGCTTACTTTTATTTATTCATTTATTTATGCATCCATTGCTCTTTGTGTATATGTATATGTGTGTGCGTGCACTGGAGGGAAATTCCTCTCCTTTGACAGATATTCCTGGTAATAATTTAAACTTGGCTGATGTTAGAGTTCAATGCATGGGTAAGAATGCATTTTTCATTAACTGAATCAAATACAGCTTAGGGTCAAACTGGCTTGTTACAATAGTGGCTAAATATATACAAAGAAAGCTACTAGGGCAATGTTGCTCAATCAGGGTGGAGCATGGAGGTCTGCAGTCATCAGTGAACAGAAGGATGAGCTCATAAGTTCTCTATTTATGTTGTTCATTTATTTATTACATTCCTGTTTTGCCTTTCTCTAAATTTAATCTCATGTCATCTGCCAAGGTGGATTAGACTGTGAGATAGTGGTGGTCCCACAGTGGGGCAAGGAAGCTTCAGAGTTGAATGGCAGTGGAGTTCCCATCAGTTTACCACGATTCCTACACCAATGTAATGTTTTGCTGTTAAGAAATATAACAGCTATCCACATGTACGAAGCAAAAGGATTTGTTTGATACAGGTAATCCTTGATTTATAAACATTTCATTTAGTGACCGTTCAAAATTACAACGGCACTGAAAAAAGTGGTATATGACCAATTTTCACATGCATGACCATTTCTCCATGGTCATAAGCAGCTTCTCCATGGTCATATTATCAAAATTCTTGGCAACTGAGTCATATTTAGGATAGGTGCAATGTCCTGGGTCATGTGATCATCTTGTGCGACTTTCCAATAAGCAAAGTCAATGGGGAAGGTTGTTTCACTTAGTAACTGCATTACTAACTTAACAACAGCAGTGATTCACTTAACAACTGTGGCTAGAAAGGTGGTAAATTGGGGCAAAACTCACTTAACCAATGTCTCACTTAGCAACAGAAATTTTGGGCTCAATTGTGGTCACAATTTGAGGACTATCTGTATTGTCTTTCTATGCTGTATGAAAAGATGCATAATCCCAAACTCATTGAAGAAACTGTGATTGAAATAAATGATTGTTTGCTACAGTTTGTGGATGAGATCATTCTGCCAAGTTGGGAATCTGCTTACAATGGAAAAACAATTGCAAATAAGTGACATGAATACTATCTTCTCAGCTCTCAAAGGGATCAAAGAGACAGAGCAAATGAAAGTCTGATACAAGGCTGCTACACAATATATACAAAGATAAAGATGTGGAGTAAATGACCATCTGCTGAAAACATGGAGGGAAGGGGGAGTTCTAGCAATTTATTTCAATCCTTTTTCTGTGGTTTTGGGGGATTTTTTTTGTTCTTGTTCCATTAACAGGGGTGTAAGGCACAGGCTGATGTCTTTCTAGCAAGTTCCTGGTGGTGACTTGAAGGTCAGGAGAAGCAAGTCTGATTGGCAGGTCTAATTTAAAGTGTTTCAGAGGGATGAAGGAGTGGAGATGTTGTATGAGGACATGCAAAATTGTTCATTTTTATTAGATGTTATTATTTTTTTCTTATATCCATAGCATCCATATTGCTAGGCATCATGCTAGACCAGGGGTCGGCAACCTTAAACACTCAAAGAGCCACAAAGGTCGTAACCAGAAGCCTCCTGTTCAATTCTGGAACCGACCGGAAGTCCGGTTCCCCCACCATCGAGTCTCCTCCTAGCGCGACATCCATTTTCCTCTACCTGTCCTAACTGAAAGCCCTATCAACTGAACTCCTTATCAATTGTGGAGCTGATTGGAGACAGGGAGCCGCAGCAAAGGAATGAAAGAGCCACATGCTGCTCCAGAGCCACGGGTTGCTGACCCCTGTGCTAGACCACATGCTAACTAATTAGTTCTATGTGTTAAATCAGTGATGGCTAACCTTTTCATTGCGGAGTGCCAAAAGCACGTGTGTGTGCATGAAAGTGTAAGCACACACCCATAATGCAATGTGCATGTGCCCCCTGTGCATGCTTGCACCACTCCCCCACATGCACCCCCTCACATGTGTACGCATCTCCCGCATGTGCCCTGCCCCCCGGCACATGTGCAGCAGAGTCCCAAAAACCAGCTGGCCAATAGGAGGCGCATGTGCATGTGCGGTGGAGCTGAGCAGGAGTGACGGCTCATGGGCCTGCAGACAGGGCTCTGTGTGCCACTTGGGGCACACATGCCATAGGTTCGCCATCACAGTGTTAAATGATTCTCCTGCTATTACATCTTAAAAAAAATCTAAAATTAAATTAATACTTGGGGGAAGAAAGGAAAGAGCCTTTTAGAAGAATTTCTTAAGGTGTTCTACTTCTTAAAAGTGACCAAGATTTTTACCAAATCTTGTCAGCTAGGATTATTGCAAGAAAAAAAAGAAGAATCTTACAGAATCTTAAACTGAATATATGTGATTTTGTCCGTGAATTTAAGTAGGTCTTCTTTCTTATTATCTTTTGACTGCTTCAATTTCAGTTAATTTTTTGTCCTGTGTGTATTTTCCATTTAGTAATGATAAGAGCTCCCTCTTCCCACACCCTTTGAGATAAGGGAAGGGGACCAGAAAAACAATATTTTGGAAAGTGCTTTTGTTAACCCTCGAAAATTAGATGATATTCTTCCTGATGTTTTTTAAGGAGGCAAACAATGAGAGAATAGCATTCCTTCTGTTCAATCCCCAGTGCAAATTATGAGATGCCAGGGAATATTCAGCATTCCACATCACTACTGCCTTTAGCCGGTTTAATGGGACGAAGCCATTACAAAATCTGCATAGCGTAGAGAATCCTTCTCTTCCTTTGGTATCCTGCCATAAATGTAACCCATCAGGAAAGTGCTAGATTAACGAAAAATGGATTAGAGGTCAGGAATAGCAATAGCAACAGCAATAGAACGTAGACTTATATACCGCTTCAGAGAGCTTTACAACTCTCTAAGCGGTTTATAAGTTAGCATATTGCCCCCAACAATATGGGTTCTCATTTTACCAAACTTGGAAGGGTGGAAGGCTGAGGTCAACCTTCAGCCGCTCAGGATTGAATTGCTGGCAGGGGCAGAATTAGCCAGCAATGTGGCATTCTAACCAGTATGCCATCTTGGCTCAATAGTAAGTCATCAGGACATCACAGTCATCAGGGCAAAATCCAAGGAACAAGAGTCCAGTTCCAACAGGGGAGCCTCTATAATTGACTCACATAAATTATCTCAGTTTTTCCACACAACCCAGAATAGCTCTGATTTCCAGATGAATCAAGGGTAAACTTCATGGACCTGGCCATTCATCCCAAGAAGATTGCTTGATTTTTTGAATGGCATTGAGATGGTTTATTAAATAATAATTATCCTGTTTCACCAAAACTAGACTTCCATGGATAATAAGCCCAATCGGGCTTTTCAGCGCATGCACTAAAATAAGCCCTCCCCCAAAAATAAGCCCTCCCTGAAAAGATTGCAAACACAGCAGCAGCCATGAGGTGACCACACTTGCTGCCTCCTGCCCCTCAAAAATAATAGATCCTCCAAAAATAAGGCCAAGTGCTTATTTGGGGGGGGGTTCAAAAGAAAATAAGACGTTGTCCTATTTTTGAGAACATGGTAACTCTATTCTAGTAACTTATTTTAATTTCTTTTGTGAATGTTATTGTTAATAATATTTAGTTTGCTTGCTTTATTTTATTGCTAACTGGCTCTATGCAACCTGATGGTGGAGTGGAAAGGCAAAGGCATCACGATTCTAAGTAATCAATTTTTGTACCAGGTTTTTAATGTTTATTACTTAATAGTTATACATATTAAGTTTTATTATTCATATTTTAATTGTTGATTAGAAACTGTTTGATATAAGATGAGCAGCTATGTAAATATTTAAATCAAATAAACATGGGGATAAAAGTTCCAAGCCATCAGACAAGTGGTTACTCAGTGCTAAGTTCAAACATGTAAGTCATGAGTTATCCTAGTTTAAACAAAATAAATAATTACTGTACAGGTTAGTTTTTCTTACACACCCAATATTACTGTGTGACAACTGAAATCTAGGTTGTGTAGCAGCAAGGACAAATGACTGATAAAGCATAGAAAGTACACAGTTTGACTGTAAACTTCCCTGATCTTCTAATGCTTGACAATTGTTTGAGGCTTAATTTAGCTGGGAATAACATATTAATTATTAGACTACCTCTCCTATGATTCTGCTGGACGGAAATCTTGGAACTATATTCCTACTCCTTCAGAATGAGCGTGTAGATGAGGGGTGTCAACTGGTGGCTCATGGGCCACATACGTTACATGCAGGCCACATCCACCCCAGATCTGAAAAGGGGAAAAGGCCGCAATACATTGTGTGATGGCAATTGATGCCGTGAGTCTGACACCTGTGATATAGATAATTAGTCATAATTTTCTAAGGCCTTGGATAGCAGTCCTTCTCAACTCCTTTCTAAGAGTCAAAAGGTAGAGATGTTTATGTTTATTCTTCTCTGAACTAGTAATGGCAAATATCCTTGAAGTTCAGCCAGTGGCATCCTCCAGAAGTATGATCATTTCATTGCTTTCAGATAGGTTGTATAACCAGTTAGAGGCGTCACTAATTAAATTAAATCAGATGAAATCTAAAAATTAGAGGCAAACTACCGGTTGCCAAGATTGCTCTGCAATGAAGACCTTGATTATACTGTTAAAATCCAATCATCAAGTTTCATCATAAGACGAAAACTGCCAAAGATAAATCTACAAGACTTTAGCTCAGTCTAACTACCTGCCCCTTATTTCCCTCTTTTGTTTCTTCTTATGGGTCTCCTTACCTCTTAACCATACCTAATGAACACTGAAGAGAATAGATTAACCACCCAAACATAAAAGCATACACACACGCACACACACACACGCACACACACACATAGTACAATTTGAATATGATTCAGAAGTTTTTGGAGTTCTCTGCTATTCATTAGAGCATCCTGTCTTTCTTCAGGTTCTGAAAGCTACTAAATAGCTATTTTATGAGTCAATTGGATAGTTGACTCCATAAACATTTGCACATGGAAGCCCTCCCCCCCCAAAAAAGATTTGCTTTAGGAATTGGAAGAGATGCTATTCTCACGCACATCAGGGTCTGAAGCAGTTCTTCCAATTGTTTTAAAATCCTTCAGTTATACTTTAATAACTTTAATGCATTTGCTATAAATTAGCTGTCTCATTTCTCCACCTACCCTTTATTTACTGAGGCTGTTGGAATCAAATAAATCTGCTTTATCCTTTGTTCACATGTCATTCTAAACCCATCATATTTGTTGGTTTTGGCTTAGTGTTATGTGAACTAACCAACCATGACTGATTCTATAAACTATGGTTCAGCTAATCATGGCTTAGGCCAAAGTCTAACCAAGGACTATTGGGCTTCCTAACTAGTATGGTCTGGGTGCAGTTTCTTAAGAGGAATTTTCTTAATTTTCTTAATTTAATATCCAGAGAAAGCTGAGACTCATGTAGCTTGAGAATATAGACAATTTGCTTCATCTTTCAGTTATGGTCTTTCCTTTGTTGTGTGTTCCTGATCTACATACCTTTCTTCATTAAAGGTCTTACAGAGAAAATAATAAATGCCTTCTGTACCTAGCTCATACTGTGGCAATAGATTAGAATAGAGTAGATTATCTTCTATTCATTGCTGAACCAAAATGACTTTGCAGAAGTTAGAAAGAGAAAACAGGCTATTGCTTTGTATCATTCTGGCAATTTCAGTACATTCAATTACATAGGATCCTTCTTCCCCAAGACAGATTCTTTCTGGAAATTATCTTTGCTGAAATACCCACACAGTTCAAATGTCACTCAAAGGCTAAGTAACATGCCTGAATTTGTGTTCTGGCTTTGTGTCAATTCAGGCAAGAGTTAATTTGCTTCTTCAGGCTCTCTCCCCCCACCCCTCCCCAAAAGAAAATCTGGTTTATACATTATATTTTTATTCATTTATAAGTACTGTAATTATATCAGTTTCCTTGAACAGCTTTCATGTTTTTTCATTTGTTTAACATTCTTCTGGCCTTTTAGAAAGTAGATGACTCCCATCTGTGCACCTATTTTAAAACAGGTATGTTCATGATGAGTAACATTTCACAAGTTTCCATGTTGGCTTTCAGCCAAGAAGATTCTATGAGAAATTAAACTTGTCAACCCGTCCTTTCCCATAAACTTGAGGAGACAATTCATTATCCCCGCAACAGCTGTTCAGCACACTCCTGAGAAAACCCTCATTAGGGATGTCTCAACTCCAAGTGTTGGAAGGAATTCCTTCTTCCCAACACAAAAGTCTAACTATGTTGACTCACTGAGGAAAAATCCAGCTGTTGCAAAGAATGCTAAGGATTTCTGAGGGACAGACACACTTAAAGTGCAAACTCCAGCAAACCAAAAAGTTAATATGCCTCTCTACACCTGCTTTCTATTCTGTCATTTCCATCATCCCCTCACAGTTGTTTAGTATGTGTCAGACATGATTATACAAGCAGGCAGTAAACCTTTAAGGGCATTAATGAAACAGCACTAGATTCACACACTGTATTTCCTGGCTATTTATTACATCACAAAGGTGATGGGTAGATGATGGTGAAGTGCAGGACTTCATCAATATAGCTCTTTTAATTACTCCTCCAAACGGAATCTATAATAAGGCCCAGAGGATAAACTACAGCCAAAACAAATCAATGATAAATTCATAATCAAGTTGTAGGTGCATGAATATAATCCTAAACCTGGATACCAGGAAAGTGAAATTGAATTCAGATGTATTTATTTAATGTAATAAATAATAAACTTTCACAAAATATGTTTAGCCATCTGAATTGCAAGCATTTGTTTTTAATCAAAAATACAATCTTGAGCGGAAATCTGCTATTTATTATGGTTCAATTCACCCACTAGAACAATGAAAACCTATACATTATTCTTGTAAGATTTACTGTCAAGACTGTAGCAGAATTTCACTGGGTAAGGCTCTAGGCCCATGACATGCGTGCCACAGGTGGCATGCGGAACCATATTTACTGGCATGTGAGCTGTCAGCTCCAGTGTGAATGCGCGCGCTGGCCAGCCGATTATCGGCCTTCCGGAGGGCCAGAGAGGCCATTTTCACCCTCCCCAGGCTTCAGGAAAGCCTCCAGAGCCTGGGGAGAGTAAAAAATGGACCTAATGGGCCTACTGGAAGTTCAGAAATGATCCATTTCCAGGCTTTGCATTATGGGTGCTGGCACATGCGTGGGGTATTGCGTGCTCTGCTCGCATTTTTGGCACCCAACAACAAAAAGGTTAGTCATCACTGCTCTAGGCACTAGAACTTAGGTTATTAAATACACCATGTATGTAAGATATGTATTTTTTGTTTTAGAATCTTAGGAAGAAGCTACTAAAACACATGATTTCTGTCTGTCAACAAAAACATGCAATTTTTTTCTTTGTACTCACTGTAATTATAGCTATTCTTTACTTATTCTTCTAACAGTTTAACAGATCTTTTGTCCTATGCCTCTTAGTCTTGAAGCTGAGTAACTGCTTTTGTTGAAAAAAATGGTATCTGTGCTGTGTCTCTCAACTTCCATAGTCCTAATGGGCCAGCAGATTATATACTTACATTGTATTAAAACAAAAAGTCCCAGAATTTCACTTCTGTAAATGGATCCCATCCACTGTACATTGTTGGTTATTCTCTACATAGTCTAAGTATTATACCCAGGAATTTATTATCGCTGCCCTACTGATCTCAGGAGGCATATTGCTGATCTTAAATTGCTGCAATTTAAATCTCAGAAAGTCTTGAATCGATTGTTTATTTTATTTAAATGCTACTCCAGTCATAGCTGAGCATCTTACAGATCTACAACCAATAATAAGATTAAACTATACAGAATGGTATCTGTAAGAACAATAAGAACAAAATTTCCCCACACTAGGAAAGTTCCCTCCTAGCAGGAGGGAACAAAACAAATACAACACCTCAGACCTCACAAGCTTGTTGAAACAGCTAGTCCTTAAGGACTTTGAGGGAAAACCAGAAGAAAGATATCAGAGGGAAAGTCTTCCATTAAGGTTACTCCCACCTTAATGGATTGTTGCCTCCTGGGAACTTTTATGGTGGAATCTGCGGATAGCCTTCTCTACCAGATCTAATGGACCAAGCCATGAGAAATTAGGCAGATGGACCTGAAAATACCCAGATTTTTTAAGATAGGCCTTAGAAGGGAGCTTCTGTCATTTGAAGTTGCTAAGGAATGCCATTATCTTCTGGACACACTGCATATCAAGGAAAAAAGCCTTAAATTAATATGAATTATAGAAGGGCTAGACTGAGAAGATTAGCTCCAGATAAAAATTATCAAGACTTTTATGTATCTACTACATTAATTCTTAGCTTGCATTTACAGTTTTTAGCAGGTGGCCTTCCATATCACCAGAGATACAGGTATGCCAATTGAATGAAGATTCTTAATGAATTACAATAAAAATGAGAAATTGGCTATTTTTTTTTAAAAATATATTTTATTCATTTTCACATTCCATTTACAATCACTTATATACAGGGTATTTGCTATAAGAAAAAAAAAGAAAGATAAAAAAAAATAAAAAAAATAAAAAAGAAACACAACTCATCATTCACAACCCCACCTGACACTTCCATCCTCCATACACCCCATCTACCCCCTCCAACTTTCCTTTCCTCCCTCTAACACTCCCCTCCTACTTCCCTTTCCCCTCAAACCTTCCTTCTCCCTTACTCCAACACGCCCTCCTTACATTCCCCTTACTCCTTCCTTACTCCTCCCTCTTCTTCCCTCTACCTCCCTCCTTGGTGTATGCCTTATTCAAGTGTTGTTTAATCTGATAAAAGGTAAATCAACCAAGGAAAAAAAATATAAAGAAAGAGAAAAAAAAAAGGAAAACCAAAAAAACCAACCGTATATAAGTGCATTCTTGTTCTTATTGAGACTATGTTACCACCCACCCACCCACCCCCCATAAATCCCCATCCCTAATCCTCCCGACTTCCCAGGGCCCACACCTGGCACTGCCCCTCTATCTAAAGTATCTTGTGTTCGTATGGATTAAAATAAAAGAATATATTCAGGAAAGAAAAACAAGAAAAAAGAAAGAAAAGAAAAAGAAAAAGAAAAAGAAAAAAGGAAAAAAAAAAGAAAAGAACTCTTTGTGTTAAGCTCAGCCCCCCATCTTTATCTATGCTTAAATAGTGTAAGCATTCTATCTATATTTATTCTCGTCTCTTGCTTCTTGTTATTTACCCCAACCTCCTGTAGACCTCCCCGTTCCTCTTCCTTAACCTTGTATTCAGATAAACATTTATACAAATTTGTATAGGCATCAATATACAATCTAACTCAAAAGTAATCCCTACCAGTAAATTTAAGCAGCGTGGATCATTCCACATATTCAATATACTTTACAGAAGAATAATCAAACTTTCCCTTCTAATAGGATTTAAACAGCGTAACATATCGTTCTTAACCTTATTTGCAAACAGTAATTCAAAATAATCTAACCAAACCTTCCCTTCTTAGTAAAATTTTAAGCAGCGTGGATCAAGTATTACTTTTACACAAAATCAGTTTACATTCTATCTTAAGATGATCCCGACCGGCTTTCCCTTCTAATAGGATTTAAACAACGTAAATCATTCCACATGCCTTTTACCCTCATCCCTTGCTTGTCTGATATTTACCACTATCAATTTATGCAGACATTAGTTTAAGATCTAGCTCAAAATAATTTCACCAAACTTTCCCTTCTAATAAGAATTAAATAGCATGGATCATTCCACATATTCAAATAATACTTTCAACAAGAATCAGTTAACCTTCTGTTTTAAAAAATAATCTCGTCCAGCTTTCCCTTCTAACAGAATTTAAACAACATAAATCATTTTGCATCCTTTTACATATATACATTCAATATCACCCCACCAATATACGTAAATCATTCCGCATGCATTTTACCTCATCCCTTGCTTCTCTGATATTTACCACTATCAAATTTATGCGGACATTAATTTAAATCTAACTCAAAATAATTTCACCAAGCTTTCCCTTCTAATAAAAATTAATAGCATGGATCATTCCACATATTCAAATAATACTTTCAACAAGAATCAGTTTACCTTCTGTTTTAAAGTAATCCCTTCTAACAGAATTTAAACAACATAGATCATTCCGCATCATTTTACATATATACAATCAGTATCACCCCACCAATAAGTTCCGCTTTTTCTACCGGAGAGAGGTCGCAAACCCCCATTCAGTCCACAACTTTGGCAACTATTTAAAATGTCTAATCCTCGATCTCCGCTTTTCTGCTTCTCCGAGGGAGGAAAGGCTACCCCCTCCATCTTGCAGCCATGTGGTCTGTTGCTTGCCTTCTCCTTCAGCTTGTCTCTCCTCTTTCCCAAGTGAATCAGGAAGTCCCGCCTTCAAAGTCTTGTAATAGAAATCTCGAGCCTCCGAACAGAGTTAAGACGAAGTCTTTGATTCTCAAATGTGACGTAATGCCGGCTGGGGCCTCCCATCTATATTGAATCTGTTGATTTCTAAGCTCTTTTGTTAAAAATGCATAGTCTCTTCTTGCTCTCAACATCTGGAAAGGTATTTCTTGAAGACAATCAAGTCCTGGTCATCAACTCGTAGACTGTTATTATGAAACTTTTGCATAATCGCGTTTCTGGATTCTTTTGTGGAAAAATATATAATTATGTCCCTCGGGAGCTGTCGCTGTTCCGCTACCAACGAGTTCTGGCGATAGATTTTCCGAATCTGCCAATCAAAGTTAAGTCCCGGGCTTCCCCACCGCATGGCTTGAAGGCTTCAACAAAGGTCTGTTTCAGATTCTCTCGCTCCTTTTCGCGGAATCCTCTGACTCTTATTGCGAATGCCTTCTTATTAAAATTTATCATCACGAGCTGTTCTTGAGTGTCTCTAATTGTTTTGTTGTATATGTTGAATATTTAGTAGTCAAATTAAAATTAGCCTCCTCCAAGCTTTCCAATTTATTCTCTATTTCAGCAGAATAATCTGACAGGGCAGACACGGCTGCAAACGTATTCGCCTTCATTTGGTCAATTTTAGACTTTAAATCATCATATAGCTCCAATACAAATTCCTAATGTCTTGTTTAAAATCATTAAGCATTTGAAAGAAAAATTCCTGTGTTAAAAATTCTCCAGTAGAGGGCGTAGGAGACAAGGGCTGCGATTCCAGTATAGATTCTTTAGATTCTTTAGGCACATTTGCAGAGAGACGCTTCGATTTTGACCTGGGTGCCATTATAAATAAACAAATAAACAGCGCTTTCGCTCCCCTCTGTTTCCAAAAAAAAAAAAATTTATTTTGTTAAGGAGCGGTCTGCAGGAAGGTAAAACCGGCTAAGTACATCCCTATCAGTCACCAACGGAGAGAAATCGCCATTTTGAAGTCCGTTTAAACAAAGAAGCTCTAAGACAAATGGTGCTGGTATTTAAGATAGTAATAAAAGCATAAATCTCACAGGAGTGGGACCCGCCCGTATAATCCTAGCTTCAAACAACTTTGCTTTGTCCTGGGGGGGGGCTCGCCTGTCTGGGGCTGCAAAAAAGGCAGCTGAGAAGAACTGGCTGGAGATAAAAGCTCCGCTCACGCTGGGTCTAATCTCTGTCCACAGCCAAAAAAAAAGAGAAAGGCTGTGGATTACGAATAGACCCTAGCACCAGAGCTACTCCCTGCCCCTTTCTTAGCCAAAAAGGGGTGATATCTATGATCTTATTTAGATATACAGACCAGATCTCTGAGAGGAGCTCGGTTTGAGCCCTCCTCGGCAACAGGCTCCACCCCCCGGCTATTATTTTTTTCAACAACTACAGTGAGATTCTGAAAGATAACGTCTCCAGTTCTGTGTTTAAATATTTTTGGCAGGGAACCAGATTTAGGCACGCATACTGTAGACATCCTCTGTTTTAAATCTTTCTTCTAATACTCTCTCTCTCTCTTTCGAAAATCCACTGAGATTTTTACATCATGACATTTAGACAAACTCAAAACTTTTCCTAATATAGTTTAGCCAATTGTCTGAATTTCTGCTTTCTAACTTGATCGGAAAGGCAGCCAGGAAATAATCATAACGATATATGGTGGTATACAGCAGATTTATTTTCTAAACAAAAATAAATTAAAGTGTGATTTTCTTTTTTTTTCTCAGAAACTAGAGTTATACTGATCTGACTTGAATTGACAAGAGATACAGAAGTGAAGGTAACCTAAAGCACTGAAGTGGAAAACCACCATAATTCTCTGCTTTAATTCATGTGACCAGGTCACAGATTTCAAGTCTCTTTCCGGCTTTGATGTGTTTACACTTATGCATGTCTCATGATTTGGTGAAATTACATTGGTACCACACACAAGATACATACTGATCATATTTATAGGTAACATATCTGTGAAAATCTATTTTTTTAAATGTGGTGTTTGTATATACCAGTTATTGTATCTAGATAACTGCTGTATCATTTCTAATAACTGCTCCTATAGTTAAGAGTGAATATATTTTGTGGAACAGAAAACTACTTCTGTTTTCGGATTTCAAGACCATGTGAAATATGAACAATTCAGCAGGATTTGCTACAATATTCTTTGTGGGACAGTTTCCTGCACAATCTCACAAAACCAATACAGAATATGTCCCTCCTAGTTCATAGACTTACTACTGCATAAGATGTATAAGAGAAGCAACCTAAAGATATATTTCAATACAGCAAATGTCATGGTTTTTGGGTTGCTGGAAACTCAAAGTAAATGCTGGTTTCCATAAAAAAATTATGGTCAATTATGATCACATGATTCTAGGATGCTGCAAATGATGGCAGATAAAGTGCCAAGTGCCTCAAATGTGGTTATAGGAGAGCAGTGGGGTGTGGCTATCAGAACTTCAAATCTGGATTATATGTCTGCTTAATAACTGCTGCAAGAAAGGTCATAATTTCAGGCATAGTTACATGGCGATCCACTTATCATCCGGCATGACTTAGAACTGTAAGTCAGACTCGGATAGTCTTCAATGATCTGTAATCAATTTCAGTCTCAAATCAGTCAATACAAATTTAATTTTCTTAAAGACTTATGACCACTGACGTAACATTATTGGAAGTTCCATTTCTTTAATCTTTAATTGATACATCCTAGTGATAACCTCTTTAAAAATGTTATTGAACTTTTCTTACAGATATGTTGTGGATTTAACTTCCATCATGATTTCTATCAAAGACCTCCAATACTTTGAGGTGGTCAATGCATTGGGCTCATTATATTAAGCTGTCAAAGCATACTTAAGTTGAATATACTGCTACTGTTATGAACTAGGGAGATCAAATTAAGTTTGAAGCTGAGAAAATTCTTGACACAATCTTTATATAGTAACCGATTTATTATATTATCCTAGCTTCTACCCATACATCACAACATGGGCAATCTCAAATAACAATATGCAATGTTTGGTTGTTTGTTTAATGTCTAAATATGTTCTTGCTGCTGTATGCTAACAGGAGAGGAGATAACTCCTCAATATTAATGTACTTTAATATCAGATCCTGAACTAGATGCAAATTGTATAATAATCTAATCAGGCACCCTTTAATTGTCTCTGTGTTGACAGAAATATGTTGTATCAGTTGTGCATGCCTATAGGAATTTCTGTTGGCAGGGGTATCAGAAACTTACTTTTAAGTATTGGATCAATGTTATTTATTTATTCATTCATCAAATGTAACATCGCCCCTTTCACTATGCAAGTACCTGGGGGCGGTTTAATTTGGCTCTATTTAAGGGATTAAAAACTTGTGTTTTTTCAGTGTTTTATTACCTTACTGAAAGTGCAAGCAAAGCCTATTCTAAGAATTATTTAACCAATTATCGTTGTGCATCAAACTGGAAAAGCAAAACTAGTGTTATTTCCATTTTAACATACACTCTAGAATATGAATTTTCCTTGACAAATAAACAGATGTCCTCAGAATTGGGAATATGGTTTTAGTCATTTCAGTCCCATTAGCATTAATTGGTGTGGATTTCCGCAGGAGATTCAATCCTTTGAATAGTAACTGGAGCCCTGTTAGAACATTTGGAATGATATTAACAGTACTCTATGCACATAAAATAATCTTTTTAGCTGCTGTCCTGGAAGGAACACTGGAGTACTTGCCTGGCCAGGTGACAGGCCAAAGTAATATACAAGGGAATGAGAAAGAAGAACAGCAGCTGTATCCAGACAGCAGAATAGTTAGAGCTGGTTTAATACTAAATAGGATCACAGCAGATGAGAAGACAGAACAGAGAAGAGGCTATTTTAAGGAAGAGCCAGGTTTGTCTATGTTATAAATGGATCTCAGTTTCAGGCCAGATTAAATATCAATGTTACCCCTTAAACTTCTGTCGGAATTTTCTTTTTCTGAAGATGATGAAAGTTCTCCATTCAAGGTCTCTACTCAAGCTTAGATAATGGCAGTGGGCAAAAGTTTCAGGGAATTGGAAATGACCTGTTAATCTAATTCTATGGCTGATAAATCTTTGGTACTCCCACCCGTGGCATTTCTTCTGTCCCTCAAAGAAAGGTGGTATATGATCCGTGACTGTCTTGCTGACCTCCCAACACAGGGAAGAAGGAGCAAAACATTCACCATTTCTTTACAGTTGCTACAGGTCTGAAAACTAATATTCCCTGCCTCAGCTCCATGAAAAGAGAAATAGAAAAAATGACAGGTATCCCCCATCTTGTATGTGGTGGCCATCATTTGATTGCATTTTTAAAATCTGAGCAGCTTCTGTTCAGGGGGAGCTGCAAAGTTGTCAAGCCATCTTTCCTCTGGCTGAAACCCTTGAGGTGGGAGAAAAGTGAGGCAAGAGTTTCTGAATGACTAAAGCAGTATTGTGCCTGTTTGGGGCATTTGTGCGACATTGCAATGCAGGCAAAAGAGATATAGGGCTTGCATTGTGATACACCCATGCTTCTGACCATTCATTCATTAATTCATTCATTCATTTCTTAGTATTTTTACAAATAACTCAAGATGTCAAAGATATTCAACACACCTTCTTCCTCCTATTTTCCCACAACCATCCTGTGAGGTGGTTGCACTGAGAGTGAGTGACTGGTCCAAGGTCATCCAGCTGGCTTTCATGGCTAAGGAGAGATTTGAAATCATTGTTTTTCCATTTGGTAGCCTAGAGCCTTAACTACTAGACCAAACTGGCCCCACTGAGTCAGTTTGTCAGTCTGAGGCAGAGGTGGTATTCAGCAGGTTCTGACCAGTTCTCAAGAACTGGTAGTGGAAATTTTGAGTAGTTTGGAGAACCGGTAAATATCACCTCTAACTGGCCCTGCCCCCATCTATTCTCTGCCACCCGAGTCGCAGCTGATTGGGGAGGAAATGGGGATTTTGTAGTAACCTTCCCCTGCCATGTTCACCATGCCATGCTCATCGAGGCACATCCGCAGAACCAGTAGTAAAATTTTTGAATCCCCCACTGGTCTGAGCCTTGTTGTCCTGTTTACATAGTCTGTAATTTCTTCTGATTTTATTGCTTCCTTTATTTAAATATTCAATTCCACTGATCAATATGGGTACAACATTCCAGTGCTAGGTTCCGGATCCCGGTGCAACTGGTACGGTGCAACGGAGCCAGGCATCCACCACATGAATGTGTGCAGCATGGTGCGCACACGCGTGCAGCATGCACATGCATACTTACCGCCCATGGCACTTTGCGACGCCTCCGTGATGCTCCAGCTGCTTGGCGGAGCATTGCGCAGGAGCCGTATGCTCTGTGCGCATGCACGGAAGCCCCGAACAGCTCAAATACCAGTAAGGAGTGCGGGCGGTGCGGACCCTCCAGAGCACCATACTGGAATGGTATCTGGTGCTCCCAGCAGGCACAAGTACGTCCGTACCAGGGCATACCAGTCGTAACCTACCACTGCAACATTTCCTTTGAAAGCTTCAGGCAAGTTTTGAAGTTGAGAGAACCAAACAGATAATTTAGCAGCAACAGCTGGTTTGTGAATCATATCTGTTAATGTAATTATTCCCAGTTACACTTTTGGCATTTTCCTTTATTTGCTATAATAATGCCATTTATGTCAAGATATTTACTTTTTGAAAAAATGACAAAGATAATTACGGGTGAATTCATACAATGCAATCCACATATTTCCCACTCAGAGTAACAAAAGAGTAATATATGTCTTTCAACTGCCACCATATATATTTGTCTGCATACACACTGAGTTATACATATTTTGGCAGTTTCATTTGAAGTTGCAGAGAAAAGAATTGCAACAATTAACTAGAGTTTGATATAGTTTCACTGAAGCTTCATGGATTTGAAAGGTATTCAATTCTGAAAAACTGGAGCTATCTGAAAAACAAATGAAGTAAGGCTAGGACAAACTAGAACTAAGCCACCTACCATCGGATTTAAGCGTAGTACACAAATTATCTGCTACAATGTCCTACCGGTCAATGACTACTTCAGCTTCAACCGCAATAATACAAGAGCAGACAACAGATACAAACTCAATGTAAATGCTCCAAACTTGATTGCAGAAAATACTTCAGCAAAAGTGCGGTCAATGCCTGGAATGCACTACCTGACTTTGTTGTTACATCTTCAAATCCCCATAACTTCAACCTTAACTGTCTACTATTGACCTCACCCCATTCCTAAGAGGTCTGTAAGGGGCGTGCATAAGTGCACCATCGTGCCTACCGTCCCTGTCCTACTGTCCCCATTTATTCATACCCATTTCATTCATACTCATGTTTAGTCTTATACCTATTATCTTGTAAATGATTGACAAAACAAACAAACAACAAACAAATAATAAATAATGGCATATATATTGGCACAATCCTGGCAGAAGCTTTCCAAATACAGCATGTATTTTAAAAGGTTGGATATTAGTTCATCTGAGTTTTCCAGAAACAGATTTTACAAGTTGTGTCCCCCTTGCGTAGAGAACAAATATCCTCGACTTACGATTGATTGCTTAATGACCGCTCAGAGTTATGATTGACTTAAGAAAAGCCATGATCCATCCTCAAGTTTATGACTGCTGCTCCCCCTGTATTAATGTGATTGTATTTCATACACTTGACATCTGGTTTTGTTTTAATGACTGTTTGCAGCTTCCCTGACCACAATCTACACCTTTTTTGAATCTGATCATATGGTGACCCACTTAATAACTACAACTGATGATGAAAACTTCCAGGCCTAATTGTGGTTGTAAGTCAAGGACTACTTGTTATTGAGCTCAAAGGACACAAGCTTGCTGATTATTTTGAAGCAGCTCTCTGTTGTTCTCTATTTCTGTGCAGTGCCTTTTTGAAAGGAACATTTGGAAGAATGACCTAATAAACTGGGAACAATCATGTTGCAGAACATTCATGAATGTTTCCCACTTCTCGTCTACTTCTGCTGGTAGATAAATGTACCCTTTTTCTTTCAAAGATGAAAGAGAGGAAGCATTCAATATCTATGGGAGTTGGCTATCCCTATACTATGCTCAAGTGGTGGTCTTTGCTGGAGTGGGGGAATGGAAAGATTGCCCATATCCATTGGTCTACAAAGCAATTGGATTGGAAAGCATCCTTTTCCTTCTCTTCCTTTTCCTTCTTCTTCTTCCACTGTAATTTGAAGTGAACAGTGTAGTTCTGAGGACACAAGGAGTGCCATAGATTCATCCATGTCTTACTACCACTTCCCACCATTTACTGCCCACAGTAATTGTCCCATTCAGTTTAAGAGATTAGGACCAACTCTGCTGAAACACACTTCATTTAATTCCTGTCCATACACTCATTATAAAATGAATGAATAGATATATATAGTCTTGTTGTATTCGGGTCTTTTCCCGTGTAAGATTGAGATGGTCTTGCCAACATTTTGCTGAGGTCTCACTCGCCATCTTCGGCTGGTGGTTTCGGCTTCGTGTTTGTGTGAGTAAAGCGTGGTGGAGCTGCCGTCTTCTCTAAATCTTGATGGGGGTGTGTGGAGTGCTGGCTTTGTTTCAGTAAGTGGATTGATTGGATGTGTGGCTGTATCATGATTGGTAGATTGGTGCTGATTGGTGCTGGCTGTGTGTCCATTGTTGTTTTGTGTTGTAATGGCCTGTGTGGTGGGTGGGGTTTGTTTGTTGACTAGGACTGGTTTCCAGATGTCTGGTAGGTGGGAGGTATCATTACGTTTATTCATGTTGTGGGGGGTGTTTCTCTATTTCGACAGCTTCCATAATTATTCTCTTGTTGAAGTGTTCAGTTTTGGAGATTAAATTGGTTCCTTCAAATCAATTTCGTGTCCTGTAGCTTTAAGGTGCTGGAAAAGAGAGGAAGTTTTTTTCTTTTTTCTTACTGGTTCTTGTGTCTACGATGCGTGCATTTATTCTCCTATTAGTTAGGAGGGTGATGCCGTTGTCCTGTTCGTGACTCAGTTCTTGGGGGACCTACTCCCTTGGATTAGGTTGGTAATTGTTTTTCTTTGGAATCTGTTGGAGATTAATACATTTGTGTTACATATCTTAAAGCCTACAGGACACGAAATTGATTTTGAAGGAACCAAATTAATCTCCAAAACTGAACACTTCAGCAAGAGAATAATTATGGAAGCTATCAAAATAGAGAAACACCACCACAACATGAATAAACATGATGATACCTCCCACCTACCAGACATCTGGAAACCAGCCCTAGTCAACAAACAAACCCCACCCACCACGCAGGCCATTACAACACAAAACAACAACGGACACACAGCCAGCACCAATCAGCACCAATCTACCAATCATGATTACAGCCACACATCCAATCAATCCACTTACTGAAACAAAGCCAGCACTCCACAAACCCCCATCAAGATTTATAGAAAGACGGCAGCTCCAACCACGCTTTACTCACACAAACACGAAGCCAAAAACACCAGCCTGAAGATGGCGAGTGTGACCTCGCCAAAACGTTGCCAAGACAATCTCAATCTTACACGGGAAAAGATCCGAATACAACAGACCAGCATACCTACACCCGTGCAATCTACACACACACACACACAGAGAGAGAGTTTAAAAAGGCTATAGAGTTAAGCGAAGAACCCATTCTGATACCCTTGCCACCAGAAATTCCTATAGCCATGCAGATCTGACATGGAGAATTTATCTCAATGCATAGACAATTGCGGGCCGTCTGCATCTCCTGGTGTAATTTTAAGAGCTATACAGGTACTCCTTCGTGTAATGGAGGCCATTGTAAATTGTGATGGCTGTGAGGCACCCATGTGAATTGGATTGGATTTTACAATTTTTTTACAGTGGTCATTATGCAAACACTGTGATCATTAGTGAATCTATTTATTTCTATGAGGCCAGAAAATTTATTTATTTGCCAGAAGCCAGAAAAATATGTGAATTCTGGTCTTGTGCTGCAACCATCTGTAAAAGGAACCAGTGGCCAAGTGCCCAAAATGTGGACATAGTGACCACAGGTTGTTGTGCAGTCATTGGAACTCCAGAAACCAAGTCTTATCAGCTTTGTGGAGGGTCCATTGTAACACTTGCCTAAGTGACCTTAAGCAAGGACTACATGTAATACAATTTAGTCCCATGTCCAAGACCATATAGTAAAGTGAACCTCTTATTTAGGAACTACATCCTCTTTTAATAAGTATAGCAGAAAGACAAATACAAACACTTATAGGTATTCCTCAATACGACCCTAACTGAACCCGAAATTTCTGTGCTAAGCAAGACGGTGTTAAGTGAATTTTGCCTCATTTTATGACCTTTCTTTTTAAGGCAATTGCTCAAGTTGTTAAGTTACTAACGTGTTTGTAAAGTAAATCTGTCTTTACCATTGACTGGGGAAAAGATGATCACATGGCCCTGGAACATTGCAATCATCATAAATATGAATCAGTTTCCAAGCATCTGAATTTGACCACATGACTGTGGAAATACTGCAATGGCCACATGTGTGAAAAACAGTCGCAAGTCACATTTTCCAGTGCCGTTGTAACTTTAAATGGTCACTAAATGAACTGTTGTAACTTGAGAACACCTAGATTATGGTTTCTAAAATTTAGCTTTATAAATAGGTAAGGTAAAGGTTTCCCTTGCACAATGTGCTAGTCATTCCGACTCTAGGGGGCTCATCTCCATTTCAAAGATGAAGAGCTAGCGCTGTCTGAAGAGATCTCCGTGGTCATGTGGCCGGCATGACTAAATTCTGATTGCAGTTCCTTGGGTTTTATGGATTGCAACTCCTAATAAGTTTGGTCAAAGATACAGTTTTGGATCTCAAAATATGAGGCTTAAGTAAGGATTAAATTTCCTTTCCTTTCTTAGCTTCTGAAGAAGGAGATATGCGGTACTAGGGATTTGAACCACCAAACTGTCAACCTTTCTGATCGGCAAGCTCAGCGTCTTAGCCACTGAGCCACTGCATCCCTTCTAGCTTTATAAATACGTCACTGTAAATTGGTTGGAGTACAAAAAAGGAAGAATAGATATATATTTGAACTCTGGGCTTAGTGGTTAACACATCTGCCTAAGATGCAATACAGCACAGGTTCAAATCCCAGTAAGAGTAATGGCTAGCTGAATGAGAGCTAAATAGCTTGAAATAGATCTATACTAGTCTCCCTTTATTATTTATCCAGCACAAATACAACACAAATGTAACAAAGGCAACAGTAAAATATGGGTTTCTATCTGGATGGTCTCTTGTGACGAGCCGATGGACAGAGAATGGAAGTAAGGTTATAAGTTTATAAGGTTTATTGCACTTGTATGCCGCCCTATTCCCGAAGGACTCAGGTGGCTACACAAACCAAAGGGGAAAGGATATACCGACAAAAAACAAAAGGCAAACAAACAAAATACAAAAACAATTTAAAAGCAACCAACAGCCACACAAATTCGGAGGAGGGGGTGGGAACTCATCAGCCCAGGCCTGCCGGAACAGCCAGGTTTTGACGGCTTTGCAGAAAGCCTGAAGGGTGGTGAGGGTCCGGATCTCCACGGGGGAGGTCGTTCCAGAGGGCAGGAGCAGCCACAGAGAAGGCCCTCTTCCGGGTGGTCGACAAACGGCATTGGCCGGCAGATGGAATTCGGAGGAGGCCTAGTATGTGGGATCTAATAGGTCTTTGGGAGGTAATTAATATATATTCATGAATTTCATTTCAGTATCACTTTTTTGAAGCCACAAAGAAATAATTAAAATTTGTTGGCTGATCTGATTTCTTGGGAAGAAACTCCATAGAACTCAGTGATACTTTCCACTGAGTAGGCATGTCTAGATTTGGCCATAAATGAGAAACTGAAAGACAAACTGACTTCAACACATTGAGCTAAACTATGGGTTGCTTAATCATTGTTCACTAAATATCTGGGTTTGTGCAACATACTAAGATGGGATAACAAACATATAATACCACTGCAATTGTTATCCAGATCTTGCAATTGCAATTGCAATTTTGCAATTCAGATCTGGTATCCCAAAGTATTCTTTTGCTTTAGTGCAACAGCTCCTCTCTATTTACAACTTACATGGGTCTCTTTAAGTAATCAATACATTTCTTTCTTTTTCATTATCATCCTAACATTTTCAAATGATTCAAAAATCTCAAAGTTGCATTTAGTTTAAAGTAAAAAAAACATAAGCATAACTGGTTCCTACTGACACAGTGGCTAATGTATTTACTTGCTTCATATTAAGGCTGCAGGCAAGAAGACATGAAGGAGGAATCCACAATGGAAAACACCACAATTAAATCCCATCTGGTAAAAGTGCCTTTAGCTAAACTGCTAATGATGCTCTCATTTGTTTAAATGCTTAAACATGTTATCGTGTACACCAAAACCCATCTGGCAGGGAATACGTCAGGCATGTTTATGACTACTATTAACACATTAGTCTGCCAAATTCAGGTGACACTAGAGAGCAGCCAAGAGATTATTAAAAAAACCTTTAGCTGTTTGTTGCCATCTAGTGATGGATTTGGCAGTCCATATGTAGTAGCTGCAGGAAAGTTGTTCTATATTAGAGGCATTACTTAGTATTCTGTATGGTTTAATGCTTCAGGCTCTTTTTGATCAGTGAAGTATTGTACATAGTTACAAAGTATTTAGAGTACATTATTGAAAAAATTACACTAGACATTAAATGTATGAATACTTTTAGCATTTTCAGCATTTTCAAGGGTCACCTTGAATTCAATCAGAACAAGGAACGTCATTCATACCAAGGTTGTCACCTGCCACTAAACCCTAACCTGAACTTGATGGCATTCAGAAGGACTGAAGATTTGGCTTTGCCATCAGGCCTGGGGACCACAGAGATGTAGATCAGTGGTGGGTTGCCAATATTTTTACTACTGTTTGGGCCGCATGTGCAGAAGCATCCAAGCAGGTGGGGCGGAGCCCCTCAGCACCGCTGCTACAATCCAGGCAGAACCAGGAGCAACTCACCTCTGATGTAGGTCCATAAAGTGCAACAGTTCAGAATTATTGTGTTTTTCCAATAAAGTATTGCACAGCTTTGTTTTAAATTGTTTCAATATTTGTATTTTTAAGATTTATTTTATTTGTATTTTGGTATTGTTTAAATTATGAATATCTAGAAACATAAAGGGGCTACATATATAAATTGAATTAATAAATGGATTGCACAGTAGACATTTATCACTTCTTTCCTGAGGGTTGCATAAAACATGCTCTATACATTAAATAGAATATACATAGCTTTCCTAGGTGTGAGGGGACAAGACTGTTAAATCTGGGCTACAAAAATTCAAATATCACTAGACCCAGTTTCTCAGTGTGGCTGCTTTAAGAATGGTAGCTAGATTTCCTAGCTACCATTCGGGATTGAAATCCACACATCTTATATCTGAGAAACACTGCACTATACAGCAGAAAGCACTACCATGTGCTTTCCTGCCATTAGTGGCCCACGATTTTTTCAACCTGTGTCTGGTAGCCTTAATCAATCCCATTTTCTTGAATTTACAATTATATGAATCTCTGTATTAAAAGGTAAGGTGCCCTTGCACATATTGTGCTAGTCGTTCCCGACTCTAGGGGGCATTGTTCATCTCTGTTTCAAAGTCAAAGAGCCAGCATTGTCTGAGATGCCTCTGTGGTCATGTCGCCAGCATGACTAAACACCGAAGGTGCATGGAGCACTGTACCTTTCCACCAAGGGTGGTCCAATTGTTCTAATTGCATTTTACATGCTTTTGAACTGCTAGGTTGGCAGAAGCCTGGATAGTAAATGAAGCTCACTCCATTACGCGGCACTAGGGATTCGAAACCGCCGAACTGTTACATTTCGATCAACAAGCTCAGCATCTTAGCCACTGAGCCACCGTGTCCCCTAACCTGTTTATTAAGACTGTTCAATTTTGCCATGATGTCCCCCTTAGCTACATTTTAACATTTGAGGAATGTCATCCTTTGAAAAGAATCAGATATTGCAAAAAGTCAGGTTCTAGTGTGATTATTTGAGTCCCAACATCAACAAAATATATTCTCATAGTTGTTCTGGTTCTTCCTTTACAGTACATTTGCAACTTTATCACACTACAATGTGTTAAGGGCATGAAGAGAGAACAAGGTTCTTGACATCCAACGCTTTCTTGCAAGTTTCCATTTTTTGTCAAGTCTTAGATACATTTAATTATATTTTCAGACCGAGTTTAGTCTCTTTAAAATGAGAAAGGAAATGCAATCACTTTCATTGAAGAACCAGGGAATTCTGGTTTTGTAAGCATCAGTATTGGGGAGTTTTTTTGTTGTTTTTTGTGGGGGTTTTTTTTTCCTGAAAGGAAAAGCAGCCAGACTTCTGCTAAGAAAATACTACCCTATTAGGGACGACTAAATCTATGTCAGAAATCAGACCGATTTTGAAAATATAATTTTCCACCTTAATATGCTTATCCTTCTTTATTCTAAAAAAAAGTGTTCTTTCCATGTCATTAGTTAAATTTAGGCCATTCACTGTCAGCTTACATTACCTTCTACAAAAATCCAGACAGCCACGGACAGATGGTTGCAGTTGAGGAAAACAGAGGACTACCCCTTCCAGATTTGCTGACCTGGTGTTGGATTCAGCAAAAGATGAAAAATGTTAAAGCCAGGCAAAGAAATAAGGAATTAAAGAAATAAGAAAGACAGAATGAACATGTGATTAATAAATAATGGACATTCTTTTCATTCACACCATATATGCAAACAAACACAACTATTTTTTAAATGAAAAACCCAAATGAATATTTTTTGGCACGCCCAACCTTTCTAAGTGATGAGGTGATTCAGGGACTACTTGCCAGGTTCTTGTGACTAAAATAGTGAAGACTTGTCGAGTTGCTCCATAATACTTTTTTATGTTACTAGCCAGAAATGCAATAAACAGGCACAAAGGGTGCCAGTAATTTTTACAGGAAACTAACCTCATTTGCCCTTCCTAGATTAATATATACAGAGCAGATCACCAGGTTATGCATTTGCCCATATGTTGTGATGCTGTTTGTACATACAAAAACATAAATTAAGAAGAAAGTGCATCAATACTAGAAAGTATGTTCTAGAAAGTTGCCTACCAATGTGAATGCTTTTTTAAAGATTACCAAGGCATTTCACAGATTAACTGTAATATAGTTGAACTACAGATGAAATTTCAATCCTAAAGGAAATCAACCCCTAACTCTCCTTTAGAAGGACAGATATTGAAGCTGAAGTTCAAATAGTTTGGCCACCAAATAAGAGAGAGAACCCATTGTAGAAGACATTGGTGCTGGGAAAGACAGAAGGCAAAAGGCGAAGGGGACACTATAGGATGAGATGGTTAGATAGGATAATCAACGCAGTGAACTTGAATTTGGGCAGACTCAGGGAGACCATGGAGGATAGTGGGGGACATGGGGTACAAAGAGTCAGACACGACTTATAACAACAACATATGAAATTGGTGCAGACCAATTGGTGCTAACCCTGGCATCATACAATATTAATTATTGCTATGGAGTCAGTTTGATGGGGTGGTTTAAAGCACCAAGCTAGATATTGTGAGTTACTTTCCTAAGTTTACAAAGCAGCTTGGTGACCTTGGGCCAGTTACTTTTTCTCAATCTTAGGAAAAAGGCAAGGGCAAACCACTTTCAAAAAATCTTACCAAAAAAACTGCAGGGATTGGTCCAGGAAGTTGCCAGGAATCAACACTGACTTGAAGGTAGTACCACTACCACCACAACAACAAAAAGAGGAGGCTGAGAGCCTCCTACTCTGAATTAGTGTAGTGTATGATGATTCCCAAGGGCCCCCGATTGTAAAATATCCACTTCCATCTGGTTGCAACTTCTAGATCCTATCCGGAAATGAGGATAAGTTGCTTTCTTCCCATGTTCTGACCACATTTTGTATCAAGATAGATACTAAATCTTCTTAGTCTGCTGTTGTGATTTGACCCAAGGTGCTTTTTCAGGAGGTAACTGGGCTTTCTGTTTTTTCTTTGAAAACTTTTGCTTCTCATCCAAGACGCTTCTTCAGGTCTGACAGGATAGTGGGGAATGGAAGGATTTATATTCTTTGCAGACAACTGGTCATTTATATATGGAATATAAACCCTTCCATTCCCCACTATCCTGTCAGACCTGAAGAAGCTTCTTGGATGAGAAGCAAAGAAAAAACAGGGAAGTCCAGTTGCCTCCTGAAAAAGCACCTTTGGGACAACCATGACCTGGATGACTGAGAATCTCTACAAACTTGTGATTTGAGCTTGACTGCATCTGGTTCCAATTCGGTAGCCTGTGTATTATGAGAAATTGCTAGTCACATTGGTATGCCACATGAATTAGATCTTTAATTTGGATGTTCAGGCAGCCCAGGCAAAACAAATCCAACTATTTTGACATCTCTTAACTTCTGTGGCTTTTACCTGGGATGCACCACCTAGAGCCCCTGTATCCCCTCCCAAAAAAAGACTTGGGTATGGCTCACAAGAGACTCCAAAACATCCCACTGATAAATGGGACAGTAGAGGGCAATTGTTTAATGCAGAAGGTGTGGTCCTATTAATTCTGGATAAAATTTATTACATTAATGAATACAACACCTGTAAGCTAATTGAAAACAGTGAAATCAGGTTTCTATCCCTTTTTTCCTACACAAATGCAACTTTGTGTAAAACATCTCCCCCTCCCCGCGAATGAATATATAGCACTGGTTTACCAAGACATCTAAGTCTAAGGCTAATATAATGTCTCAGCATTCAGGGTCAGTCTGAAACTGGTATCAGTGTGGAGATCAGAGTCTTGGTCCATTAGAACCATTTTGAATCTGGGAAACGTTTGTGAAACTCTGACTTTCTGCCTGGTTGGGATCTTTCTGGGTGTTCTTGGCATTAAATAAAGGAACACTGAGTTTTTGAAAGTGAAAGGAAAATGCCTCAACAACCTATCTAGTTTCTAAGATGGCCAGACCTCTTATGGAGTGTATCTGTTCAGTTTGTATTTGAATTCAGGACCAGGATTTCTGCACCTCTGATGTAAGTACCCTCCAACATGTGATGCAAAAATAATTGGGAACTTATTCCCTTCATTTCCATCTGAAAGAGTTCAAATTCCCATTCCCTTATAGCAAGCACTATAACACTATTATTTTATCCCTCTCTCTCTCTTTTTATTTTCTGGTTTTATTTTCTGCAGGCACTTAGTCATTTATTTATTTATTCTATGTCCATACCAGAGATAGTATTCAGCAGGTTCTGACCATTCTGGAGAACCGGTAGCGGAAATTTTGAGTAGTTTGGAGAACCGGTAAATGCCACCTCTGACTGACCCCATCCTCATCTATTCTCTGCCTCCTGAGTCCCAGCTGATCAGGAGGAAATGGTTTTTTTTTTGCAGTATCCTTCCCTTGGAGTGGGGAGAGAATGGAGGTTTTACAGTATCCTTCCCCTGCCATGCTCACCAAGCCACACCACGCCCATCAATTATTTTCAGATAGCTTTTTCAACCTCAGAGTTTTGTGTGATGCAGCTTCAGCACTCCACAATGGAAGATTCTCACAGTGGGGAAGATGCCCCATGGTCTTAAAATCTAGTTTGTTTCTAACGCAGTGAGTCAGTCCATGTTTTGTCACACCCTGCTCCTCTAGCACGACTATGAATGCATATGAACTAATGAAGATGATGCCACAATGAGACACAATGAGGACCTTTATTTCCTGAATGGACTGAACTCTCTGACTTCATTCTATATAGTCGAGTGGGAAAGACAATATAACTTATTTCCACAAAGACCATATTATTCCAGGTTGAACACAATGGATCTCCTTTGCAAATCTGGTTTATTACTCAGAAAGTGAGAGAAAGAGGGAATAATTAATTATTATGGTTCTCCAAAATTACACCCCAAACAGCTGACTCTTTTTTCTCTTTCTCAGACAGAATTTGAGGTTCTATTCTGAATGCTGTGTTAAGTATCTAAGCCATAAAAACACATCAAAGACCCAAATAAATAACAGCTATGTGTTTGAAATAAACTTCAATGAAAATGCATACGTTAATAAAGGTAAAGGTTCCACTCGCACATATGTGCTAGTCGTTCCCAACTCTAGGGGGCGGTGCTCATCTCTGTTTCAAAGCCAAAGAGCCAGCACTATCCAAGACGTCTCCGTGGTCATGTGGCTGGCATGACTAAATGCTGAAGGTTCATGGAACGCTGTTATCTTCCCACCAAAGGTTCTCCTTGCATTTTACATGCTTTCAAACTGCTAAGTTGGCAGAAGCTGGGGCAAGTAATGGGAGCTCACTCCATTACTCTGCGTTGGGATTGAACCACCAAACTGCCAACCTTTCTGATGACAAGCTCAGTGTCTTAGTCACTGAGCCACCACGTCCACTGCATATATTAATATGTGACCTTAAATTTGTAAAGATTTTTATCTGTTTCTGCAGATAGAAAATTTGTGCCCCAGAAGAAGAGAAAAATAAATGGAACAAGTCTTGAACTGAGATTTTGAATTTATCATTTTTTATACGAGCTAGGTTTTCCAAGTCCTGTAGAGTGAATCACACCCTGCTTATGGGAAACAGAGCTATATCGCTTTGGCTTTGCATACAAAAGATTCTAAGTCCTTCCTGGCATTTCTAAGCAGATGCCAGGAAACATGATTATTTGGAAATCTGGAGAGCAACTTCCAGCATCAGTGTAGATCAGCGATGAAGAATTTGTGGCCTTCCAAGTTGTGGCACTACATCATCTGACCATTGGCCTTCCAGCCTGGGACTAATGGTAGTTTAGGTCCAATAATTACTAACTACAGTTCAAGGAATTTTCAACTAAGTGGACATAATGTTCTACCTAATTCAGGATTGGTCAATGCCCTACAGAGGCATTTGCAGGATCTGATGCTTTTGTCAAAGTTCAAAAAAGCAATTTCATGCAGTCAGCTCTATCTTTTTAATATATACAAAAGGAGCAGAGTTTGCATTGTGATTGCATGGCCCTGCTTTCATCAGTTGTTCCCCTTGAGCCTCTATAGATGCATCTGTTCCTCTCCACATTTGAAAGTATTTAGTTTGTGTGTGGAAAAATTAGAACCATCCCATTTTGTAACTGAACTAACCCTTGCACATAGTTACATACTTCGTTCTTGCACTATAATTATAAGGTTAGACTTGGACTGGGTTTCTTGGGCTGTGAGCAGGCCAGATCACTTCTAAAGCAGTAATAATGAATGTTGAGGGCCAGTCTAGTTTCTATAGTGCTCTAATCTCTCTTTGGTTTACTCTAAGCAAACACTCTGATGTACCTAATGTCCTTCCCTTGGCAAGTTACAATGTTCTTCCTTCAGTTGTCCTTAGTGGTGAACCACTAGGGAGATTCCTCTTTAAAGGCCTTTATGTCTCTATGAGTTGGGTATTAAAACTACCATGAGGCTGGAGATTCTGGGAGTTGAGGACAGCTCTAGAAGATTCCCATTACGATGCTGCTGCTGCTGCTGCTGCTGCTGCTGCTGCTGTGATGATGATGATGATGATAATCTTTGGTGAGATTCATAGCCGGTGGGGCTGGTTGTAGCTCAACAGCTCGAGTCCTAACCAAGGACCTAGGAACTGTTAAGGTAACGTCAGAGGATATAAATTATTCCAAGTAGGGTTGTTTTTTTGTAGAATTAGAATGTTCAAGTCAGGTAAATTTAGAATTTCCAAATAGCAAGGTAGCCTTTTAGGTATTGCTCCAAGGGCTCCAATTACAATTGGGACAATACATGATTTCCTTTTTCCACAGTCGCTCAACCTCAATTTGCAAGTTCTGTATTTTGTGATTTTTTTTCTTGCCTGTTTATCTTCAATTCGTGCATCACTAGGTATTGCAATGTCAATGAATCATACTTTTTCCTTTCAACTATTGTTATGTCAGGTGTGCTGTAGGCCAAGTGCCTGTCAGTCCGAATTCTAAAATCCCACAAGATCTTGACTTTCTCATTCTCTAAAATCTTCTCAACCTGATAGTCCCAGTGGTTTTTGCTGTACTCAAATCCAAACTTTTGGCACAATTTCCAGTGAATGATTTTAGCAATGCAGTCATGGTGTTGTAGGTAGTCAGTTTGTGAATTTTTGCTGCACCCACTGATCCAGTGTGTCGACTGTCTCATATTTCTCATTACAGAGGCGACATTTGCTGTTGATGGTAACATGTTGAATTTTTGCCTTCATGCAGTGTGTGGCTAAGGCTTGTTCTTGACCTGCCAAAATAAAGCCTTCTATTTCTTTTTTTCAGTACTCCTGATCTTAACCAGTCAAAGTTAGTTTTTGGTCAGCTTTGCCTTCAATACTTTTCAAGTATTGGCCATGCATAGCTTTGCTTTTCCAATTTTCAGCTCGCTTCTCAATTACTTCTTTCTTATATTCAGTTTTTGACAGTTGTCTTCAAAAGTCCTCCTTTATTTACTTCCTTAATCATTGGTTCTTCACTTTTCTGGATGTAATCATTCAAGCTGTGTCTTTCTTATTCCAGTCTTCTTACTTGTAGGAGTCCTCGACCACCTTCTGCTCTTGGTAGATAAAATGGGTCAACATCACTTTTAGGGTGCAAAGCATGATTCATTGTCATAAGCTTCTTTGTTTTCTGTCCAAATTGTCCAACTCCATCTGGGTCCAGTCAATTATCTCTGCAAAGTATCGAATCACAGGTATAGCCCAGGTATTTATGGCTTTTATAATGTTTCCTCCACTCAGTTTGGACTTTTAATATCTTGCGAATTCATAGAATGTACTTGGATGAGGTTAATTCCTTGACTTTATTATGCATTAAGTGCATTAAATCCCCAAGTACTTGTAAGCCTTCTTCTGGTTTTACTGCCTTTATCATTTCTTCATTCTCAAGTTCTGTTCCACCATCTTCTATGACCTTGCCTGCTTTGGTTGCCATTGTTGCACATTTGTCAATTCCACACTGCATATCAATGTCTTGGCTAAATTCTTTTGTGCTTTCAATTAATAAATTCAGCTCAGCTTTTGTTTTACAAAAACAGCTTCAAATCATCCACGTACACCAAGTGTAAAATTTCAGTCCTTTCTTTGCAAGTTCATATCCACAGTTCATCTTCTTCAAAATGATTGTCAGTGGTAGCATTGAGAGTAGAAAAAGTAGGGATGAAAGGGAATCGCCCTGGAAAATGCCTCATTTAATTTCAACTTCACCCAGTTCTTCTTCATTAGCTATAAGCTTCGTTTTCCAGAGGTTCATTGAAGTTTCCATGAATTTTTTTATGTTGCTGCTGATGCCAAAGATTTTCAGGCATTTCTTGATCCAGCTATGGGGAACTATCCAAGCCATGAACATGTTGGTTCGTCTTTTCTTTGAATTCTTTAAGATTAGCAGTTGGTCTTTTGTTCCTCTTGAATTTTTGCAGCATTCTTTCTGTTCTACAGGAAGCAAGTTATTTCTTTTCAAGTATCCATAAATTTGGTTTGCAATGATACCAGTAAGGAGCTTGTATGTTGTTGGCAAACAGGTAATTGGCCTATAGTTTCCAGGGTCCTTTCCTTTTTCTTTATCTTTTTGGATCAAAAATGTCCTTCCATTTGTCACCCATTCACCATTTTCAGGTGTTTTTAAGATCTAGTTCATTTGGGCTGCAAATCTTTTGTGCACACTTGTAAGTGCCTTTAACCAGAAGCCATGTAAATCATCTGGTCCAGGTGTACTCCAGTTCTTCACTTTTCTTGACTGTCTTTGCACCATTTCTTTTGTTATTTTCACATCTTCCATTTATGCACTTTAATAGAATCCTCAATCTGTTGATCCTTTTGCATTTCTGTTGTGGTTTTTGTTGTTTTCCCACAAATCTTCCAGAATTTCAGAGCTTTCTCTTTATCAGACTTTTCATTTGTTGTTACTCCATCTCCACTTTCTAATCTTTTATAAAACTGGTGCTGATTTTCTCTGAACTGTGAGTTTTCCTTGAACTGAGTTACTCGGTTTTCATACCTTTTAATCTTTTCAGCTTCAGCTCTTCAATTATTACCGCAATCTCCTTATTCTTCAAATTGTATCTTACTTCCAGGCTACTTTTGACCTGATAGTTCTTTAGCTGACCTTGCCTTAAGTTCTTCAAGTTGCTCAAGTCTCCAAGAAATTTTTTGATCTTCAATTCCAACCGAATTTTCCACTTAGGCTTCCTCTTCTTGCCTCTTTGGTTCTTTTGTATTTTCAAACCTAATTCTTTGGTGGTTATGAAAGAAAGAATTGGGTTTGAAAATTATTATAAAATTGTATCACAGCGGCCAGTTGTTTCGCTGGATTTGGGTTTGATTATTATTATTATACAATTGTATCACAGCGGCCAGTTGTTTCGCCAGATTTGGCATTGGTTACTAGTCGGGCCCCACCCAGGGGCCTAGGATGTCGTAACGTATTTTCGTAATATGCGTGCAGATCCAAGCAGTGCGGCTTTTGCATTTGACTGATGGTGATTTTGTCAATTTTTAACTGTTTTAAATGTAATTCCAGTGCTTTTGGAATAGCACCCAGTGTGCCAATTACCACTGGAATTACCACTGCCGGTTTGTGCCATAGTCGTTGAATTTCGATTTTTAAGTCCCGGTATTTTGCGATTTTTTCATGTTCCTTCTTGGCGACCCTGCTATCACCTGGTATTGCAATATCTATGATTGTAACCTTGTTTTTCTCAACCAGTGTGATGTCTGGTGTATTATGCGCCAGTATTTTGTCCGTTTGTATACGGAAATCCCACAAGATCTTGACCATCTGATTTTCGGTGACTTTTTCAGGCTGATGTTCCCACCGGTTTGTTGTTGTTTTAATATTAAAATTTTTGCACAAATTCCAATGGATCATTTGTGCTACTGAATTATGGTGCAATTTATAATCAGTCTGTGCGATTTTTTTACAGCAGCTGAGTATGTGATCAACAGTTTCATCAGCTTCTTTGCAAAGTCTGCATTTGGCATCATCAGAGGATTTTTCGATTTTGGCCTTAATGGCATTTGTGCGGATAGCTTGTTCTTGCGCAGCCAGGATTAGTGACTCTGTTTCTTTCTTTAATGTACCTGTTGTTAACCATAACCAAGTTTGTTCACTGTCCACTTTATCTTTTATTTTTTCCAGAAATTGGCCATGCAGTGCTTTGTTCTGCCAACTCTCCATTCTTGATTTTATCACATCTTTTCTGTATTCTTGTTTCATCTGTTGGGCCTTCAGTAGATTTTTGTTCTTTACTTCGATTAATAGATGTTCTTGACTTTCCTTTTAAATAATCAGCCAGTGCATGTTTTTCTTCTTCAACTGTTTGCTTCACTTGTAATAATCCTCTGCCACCTGATTTTCGGGGCAGGTATGTCTATCAGTGTCACCACGTGGATGTAAACTGTAGTGCATGTCATTAGTTTCCTGGTTTTTCGGTCAAAAATGTCCAAATCAGCTTGTGTCCAGTTAACTATACCAGTTAACTATAACTGGTATTGCCCAGGTATTTATGGCCTTGATTGTATTTCCACCATTCAATTTAGATTTCAAAATTTTCCTAACTCTGTTGGTGTACTCTCTCCTGACAATAGTTTTTACTTCTCCATGTTTGATGTATCCAACTGCAGAATGCCTTAGTATTTGTAGGCTTCATTTTCATTGCATTTAATTAGTTGGCCATTGGGCATTTCAATTCCCTCACATGTAGTGATTTTGCCCCTTTTTATGGATACAGTGGCGCATTTTTCCATGCCAAACTGCATTGAAATATCGGTGCTGAATACTCGGACTGTGTTTGTCAATGATTGGATTTCTATTTCTGACTTTCCATAGAGTTTCAAATCATCCATATATAGTAAATGCAAAAATTTTTTCAGCTTCTTTGGCTGTTTGGTATCCTAATTTCATTTTTTTTAAAGATTACTGATAGTGGGATCATCGCGATGATGAAGAGAAGAGGGTGAAAGTGAATCACCCTGGAAAATTCCTTGCTTGATATTAACCATTCCGTAGATCTCATTCCCTACTGCAACTCAGTTCTCCATTGTTTCATCGCCTTTTCAGTAATATTTTGCTAATGCCAGTTGTTTCTAAGCATTTATGATCCAACTATGTGGCAATGAGTCAAATGCCTTTTTGTAATCAATCCAGACAATATTCAAGTTCGTTTTTCTATTCTTACAATTTTCTATATCATTTTATCAATCAGGAGCTGATCTTTTGTGCCCCTGCTTCTTCTTTTGTTGCCTTTTGCTCTACTGGCAAGATGTTGTTAGTTTCCAAATAATCCATAATGTTATCTGCAATAATGCCTGTGAGTAATTTGAAGTTGTTGGCAAGCATGTTATTGGGTCTGTAGTTTTCAGGTATTGTTCCTTTAGTTGCATCCTTCTGGATCAAGTATGTTTTTCCAGTTTTCACCACTCATCAATTTGACCATTTTGTAAATTTCATTCAGTTGCCTGGCAATATTGCATGTAAACTGGTCAGATATTTGAGCCAGAAACCATGTAATTGGTCATTTCCAGGTGATGTTCAATTCTTTACTTTTTTACTCGATTTTGACTATCTCAGCTGTTATTTCTAATACTTGCAATTGTTTGTTGCCAATGCTTTTCTCAAAGTCATGTATCCACTTTGCCTCCTTATTATAGTCCTTTGCATTTTCCCACAATTCTTTCCAGAATTCAACCGTGGCCTGCTTTTCTGGTTTTTCACTTTTGGTGTCACGATTCACATTAAGACTTTGATAAAAACGCCGCTGGTCTGATAGAAATTGGTGATTTTGTTTATATTGGATGATTCGTGCCTCATATCTTCAATTTTTCTAGCTGTTGCTGTTATCTGCTTTTTACAATCTCTACAGCTTCATTGATGTTTCTTGAATCCAATCTATATCTTCTGATTAGCCGATCTATAATTTTGCTGTTTTTAAGCCGTTGCTCATGCATGTTCTTTAAGTTGCTAGCATCTGCCCTTAATTTTTTTGACCTTTTTTGTTCTAATCGGATTTTCCACTTTGGCTTTGATGCTTTTTCCATTTTGTGACTAGGTGCTTGATTTTAATGCCTAGTTCATTAGTGACTACTACAGCTGCACTGTACTTTAACTGATTCATTGCCAAGATGGATTCTGATTCAATTGTTGAAAGCACCACATTAACCATTTCATGATAGGGACCAAATTTTCTTAGGCACAGTTTTAATGCTGTTAAACGTTGCCTTTCCTCATTAAGCAGAAAATGCTTCATGATCTTGTCCTTCAATTCTTTTTGTTTTTGAGTAGTTCATCCGTTGGTTCAGTGATAATGGGTTCTAGTGGTGGTGGGTGTATTTCCTCCCGAGAGCTTCTGCTGGGAGTTCTACTACAATGTCTTTAGTTGTGTCTTGAGTATCAGTTATTTCCGCTTGTGATGTTGTTTTTTAGTTTTGCAAATTGCCTGAATTTCCTCAAGTTCAACTTCATTAAACACTTTATTCCGTATAATAAATCGCCTTTGACCTGCTAGTCGCTGTTCACTAACATTTGAGTCTGGATATTGTTGTTTCCATAATTCATACATTCGCTTTAAATACCTTTTTTTTCTGGCTCTGAATTGTAGTAACAGGCCATTATGGTACGGTTTTCATCTGCACTATATTTTTGTCGTTTTGTTGGCTGGTCCACTTGTAGCCCACTTGTCGACAGATGTCCAGGGACCCCAACATCCACAGCGGCCCTTGTTAACCCGCGCGACGACCGATGCGGTATAAAATTTTTATTCGTTTCTTTCACCATATTGTATGGGTTGGCGGGTTTTTTTTATGGGGCCAGGTTGCCAACCTGACCCCAACCCTCCTTCTTCTCATCCAGGCTTGGGACCGGCAACGGCGGAGTATTATTATTATAATTATTATACAATTGTATCACAGCGGCCAGTTGTTTTGCCGGATTTGGCATTGGTTACTAGTCGGGCCCCACCCAGGGGCCTAGGACGTTGTAACGTATTTTCGTAATATGCGTGCAGATCCAAGCAGTGTGGCTTTTTGCATTTGACTGATGGTGATTTTGTCAATTTTTAACTGTTTTAAATGTAATTCCAGTGCTTTTGGAATAGCACCCAGTGTGCCAATTACCACTGGAATTATCACTGCTGGTTTGTGCCATAATCGTTGAATTTCGATTTTTAAGTCCCGGTATTTTGCAATTTTTTCATGTTCCTTCTCGGCGACCCTGCTATCACCTGGTATTGCGATGTCTATGATTGTGACCTTACTTTTCTCAACCAGTGTGATGTCTGGTGTATTATGCGCCAGTATTTTGTCCGTTTGTATACGGAAATCCCACAAGATCTTGACCATCTGATTTTCGGTGACTTTTTCAGGCTGATGTTCCCATCAGTTTGTTATTGTTTTAATATTATAATTTTTGCACAAATTCCAATGGATCATTTGTGCTACTGAATTATGGTGCAATTTATAATCAGTCTGCGTGATTTTTTTTACAGCAGCTGAGTATGTGATCAACAGTTTCATCAGCTTCTTTGCAAAGTCTGCATTTGGCATCATCAGAGGATTTTATTATTATTATTATACAATTGTATCACAGCGGCCAGTTGTTTCGCCGGATTTGGCATTGTAACTAGTCAGGCCTCACCCAGGGGCCTAGGACGTCATAACGTATTTTCGTAATATGCGTGCAGATCCAAGCAGTGCGGCTTTTTGTATTTGACTGATGGTGATTTTGTCAATTTTTAACTGTTTTAAATGTAATTCTAGTGCTTTTGGAATAGCATCCAGTGTGCCAATTACCACTGGAATTACCACTGCTGGTTTGTGCCATAGTCATTGAATTTCAATTTTTAAGTCCTGGTATTTTGCAATTTTTTTATGTTCCTTCTCAGCGACCCTGCTATCACCTGGTATTGCAATGTCTATGATTGTGACCTTATTGTCTCAACCAGTGTATTATTATTATTATTATTATTATTATTATTATTATTATTGTTATTGTTATTGTTGTTGTTGTTATTGTTATTGTTGTTGTTATTATTGGCACAACAGTAATCTCTGGGAAATTTCCAATTCAAACCGAGGATACCTGTAACCAAATAAATGATGTACTTTTACATACAAATAAATTCAGCTAGTCCTCGAGTTACAAACATTTGTTTAGTGACTATTTGAAGTTACACAGCACTGAAAAAAGTGACATGATCGTTTTTCACACATACGACCATTGCAGCATCCTCATGGTCACATGATCAAAATTTGGGTTCTTGGCAACTGGCATGTATTTATAACAGTTACACAGTCCTAGGATCACATGATCACCATTTGTAACCTTTCTAGGTAATTCCGACAAGCAAAGTCAACTATGGAAGATTAGCTTAAGGACCGCATGATTCATTTAACAACTGCAGTGATTTGCTTAACAACTGAGTCTATCCACTTTGTCATGAGCATCCTCTTCCCAACCTGCTTCAAGTGATCAGAGTTCCAGTTTTGCCACATACCAAAGAAAGGACAAAGGTGTGCAGAGAAGACGGGGATTCCTTATTTCCTGCTGCATCCAGATATATTTTTTAAATAAAGGTGCAATAATGGCTCACCTTTGAAGATTTATTGGTTCAGCTGTATTTTGAAACAATAGCCTGTCATGAGTCAAGTGTATACACGTCTCCTAAGAAGTTAGTCCGAGTGAGTTCAATGGAGCTTATTTTCAGCTGGTGGGTTTCAAACGACAGTCAAACTCAATTCATTGAGGGCCACATCAGGGTTGTGTATGATGTTGGGGGGGGGGGAGTGGGTGTGGCCAGGCTGGCCCGAGAGATCTGCTAGCGAAAACGGGTTCCCAAGTTGTTTTCAGCTGTGGTGACCTCCTGCAACCCTCTGCCAATGAAAACTGAGTTCGGGAGGTCCTCCATTTTTGCTGGCAGAGGCACCATTGGCCAATCCTTCGCTGTGTCCACGGTGATCCTGTGCGCCTGATCTAAGCACTCCATGGGCTGGATCCAGCCCCGGGCCTTCAGTTTGACACTCCTGGTCTAAGCATAAGCATAAGAATAGGACCATTTGCTTTAACCTGGCTAATTTTCCCTTTTATAAAAGACATACTAGGTCACCCAGGAAGTGTACAAAACCATTATTCTGCGTTTACAACTGTTATTTCTCATCTCCTTACTCCTCAAAAACATTTGGGCCCAGTTTATAAAATGTACCATTGAAATAGAAGCTCCTCCTAACCTCCAAATGCTTTGAGGGTTGGGCCAGAAAGTAATTAATTAACAATTCCTAGTATGTATGTTTGTCAGTGGTGGGTTTCAAAAATTTTTAGAACCTCTTCTGTAGGTGTGGCCTGCTTTGTGGGAGTGGGTTGCTGGCCATGTGACCAGGTGGGAGTGACTTGCTGGCCATGTGACTGGGTGGGAGTGGCTTGCCAGTCATGTGACCGGGTGGGAGTGGCTTGCCAGCCATGTGACTGGGTGGGCGTGGCCAACTTGCAAAATGTGGTGAAACTCACTTAACAATGCTCTTGCTTAGCAACCAAAATGTTGGCTCAGAAACTCTGCCATTTGAAGCACACATCTTAAAGCTGTCAAGTTAGAAGATCCTTGCATTCTTAACCCTTTAGAAAAAAATACCCCAAGGGTGTTCAAAGTTGACAGCTTTAAGACTTGTGGAGTTCAACTCCCAGAATTCTTCCTCCAGTCATGTTGGCTCAGGAACTCTGGCATTGAAGAGTGCAAGTCTTAAAGCTATCAAGTTACAAGACCCTTGCACCCCTAACCCTTTAGAAAAAAAACCCAGAAGTGTTCACACTTGACAGATTTAAGACTTGTGGACTTCAATTCCCAGAATTCTTCTCTTGCTATTCATCTTGATATGGAGATGGGCAGGGGGAAGGAGCTGGAACCGGTTCTAAACGGCACTGTAGATTTGTGGAACCTTTCCTATAGAAGAGGTTAGAACTGGCAGGAACCCACCCCGGTATGCATGCATGCACATCATGTGATGGGAGTGGGGAAATGTTTTGCCACGTCTGCCAACACAATCATGTTAGTAAGTCTACCAGTTGCCAGGAAAATATGTCAACAAAAGTGAGGCCTGAGGTATTTGAAGTCTGTGCCAGGTTTCGGTTTTAGATTTAAAGAAAGTACTGATTGACATACTTTTGTTTTTTTTATTTTTTTATTTTTTATTACACAGACACCAATGGGAAAGGGAGAGGATGGAAAAAAAAAGAAAAGAAAAGAAAAAAAGGGGGGGGGGAGGGAAAACCCATCTTCACATATAATATGTCGTTTAATCACAGGTGCATCCCTACTAAGTTTATACATCCCGTATCTCTCTATTGTATATTTGATAAGCACCACAATAAGCTAGGGTTTAAGAAACAAAAAACAACAAAATAAAACAAGGGAGAGAGAGAAGAAAAAAAAAGGAAAAAAGGGGTAGGGGGAGGAGGGGGAGGCCAAAAAGGGCAAAAAAAAGTCCAAAAAGGAATGGAAAAGAAAAAAACAAAAAAAAAACAAAAAAAAAAACCATCATCACATGCAACATGTCGTTTGATTACGGTTGTTTTAACATCTACATCTTCAAATAATGTTTACCATCTCAGATATTTCCTCTAATGTAACTACTTTTGTTGATTAAAGGAAGCTTGAGAGGATTTTCCTTTCTCACTGCCTTCAAGTGATGTTAAAAAACTAACAGAATAAACACATTCTAAAACAAACATGCTCAAATATTTCAGGGGATAGGGAAACTTTATTTATTTCTGAAGTTACAATTTTATTTGTACTCAGTAAAATGGGGCTCAAATCTTAGTAAATAGATATAAACATCAATCTTTCAGCGGAAAGACTGCAATAGTTTGATTATGACGATGATGATAATATGCCATTGAGTCATTGTTGACTCTTAATGACCACAATAATTTTATTTTCCATGATGATCTGTCCCTAATTTGGTCCTTCAGCTTTTTCAACAGTGCACTCATAATTATTGTCGCTGAGTCTATCCACCTTGTTGTTGGTTGGTCTCTTCTTCTCTTTCCTGCCAACTTTTCCAGTGTCAGAGCCTTCTCCAGAGAGCTAGGTTTTTGCAAAAGGAATCTGAAGTAGGATAATTTGAACCTGGTAAATTGCGCCTTGAGTATGAACTCTGGGTTGATTTGTCAGACAATCCATCAGTTTGTTTTCTTGGCTGTCCATAGTATTCTCAGAAATCTTCTCCAATACCAAAGTTCAAAACCATCAATACTCTTCCTATTTTGCTTCTTCAAAGCCCAATTTTTGCTTCCAGAGAATTACAGGAATGCCATGGTTTGCACAATACTGACCTTTGTAAGTGTAGACACATTATTGCATCGAACTCCATATTTTAGTGGTTATTCCATCAGTTCATGTAACCTTCCAAACTGGTAATGACCAGAGTGGTGATCTAATTTCGTCTTTTAATCCTAGAGGTTCTTGTAAGTAAGGAAAATCTTTTAAGGTATCTTGGATGTTGACATCTCTATTGTACATTTCAATATAGTTCTTTCATTTTTGTTTCATCTTCCATCTCTTTGTTTGAGTTACCCTTTGGTAAGATGAGCGGCAATAAATTTTATAAATCAATCAATCTTATCCTATCTATCTATCTATCTATCTATCTATCTATCTATCATCCATCTATCTATCTATCTATCTATCTATCTATCTATCTATCTATCTATCTATCTATCTATCTATCATCTATCTATCTATCTATCATCTCCTTTGAATCAGTTACTATCTATCCATCCATTGGCATCCTTTAGCATATCAATTCAATACTGAATTTCAGAGAACGTTTCAAAGACTTCCCTTGTTTTTCCATGTCTTATTTCCATCCTCAATGTCTTTACAGATGAAATTGTAATGCTGCTTCTTATCTCTTTTAACAGTTCTCCGAGACTCTTTGTTAACTTCTTTCTGATATTTTTGTCTTTTTTGTCTTTGTCTTTATTTTCTATCCATGTGATTTTTTGGGGGTAAAAATATATGAATAGTTGCATTTGTGCATTCACAAGTCAAGTTAAAAACTAGCATGTCATTATGAACTGAGAACCTAGAATATATAATTAAGGTAGAGCTTTTGTTCCAAAACTTTGTTATTCAGGTTCCATAATTTCATCTATGTATGTATCATACATGTCTTTGTAAGCTGCATTGAGTCTCCACATGCGAGTAGGCGGCAATATCAATTTTCTAAATAAATAAATAAAATCAAAAATCTGGACTTTGAAGTCTGGCAGAGTTCTGCTACTCCATAAATCATTGTTTATAAAATGTTGGGTGTATGTTTATGTCCACGTTTGCATCAATCGTACCTCCTGGAAACTACATGGACAAGTCCCTACAATTTTCTTGGCAACATTTTCGGAAGTGGCTACATACCTGTATATTGTGCTAAGCCGAAATCAAATCATGTTATTAATGCATAGTATGACATGCAATGTTACTGTATTCAGCCACTGATACCTTTTAAGTGTAAATTTATACTAATGATTTTCCACTGTCTTCCACACTGTTATTATATTGTGGAATAAATGAGCTGCATCTCCAGCCTTGTTCCACACTATCCTGATTTATTGGAAACACTACTGTACCAGGGATATGCATATTTCCTATTGGTATTACTTGCGAGATTAAAAAAAAGTCACCACTGAAAATCATAGCATTATTGTTATATTATTTTCTACATGTTACTGGTGCTACATCTTGTTGAGTATTGCTGCCAATTATCCAGCATGTTTATTACAAAACTCTTAGTTATATTAAATGGCCATTCTGCTATCTGCAGTCTGTTGGACACCAGACACACTGTACTTGACAATCTAAAAGACACCAAACTCTGGTAGGAGACAGAACTAAAAGAAATGTGTGAAACAGGCCATATGCAGGGTGATCAGATCAGACCTGTAGCTTAGGAACTGGTTATTTAAGGTGGGGTGGGGGCTGCCTGCCTCCCATAGCATCTGCCTGGCTGGTCAAACCTAGCAGGGTTGATGTTAAATGCTACGATGGACAGATGAGGCATGGAGTGGCTGAGATAATTAGAACAGCTTTATTGCTAACAGACAAGAATCAAAATCAACAATATACAGATGGAACCTTGCCCTGCCTGTCAGCGATTTATACAAGAATTGTCAGGCAGGGCAACCAATGAGATTGCAGGAAACAGCCCGCGCTCAGTCAGCCGCGCCTTAGCCAATCAGGCATGGCTCAGCTGTTGCCGGCTGTCAGTCGTAAGTCAAGGACACAACAATTGAAGGGTCCCATGTTTCTTCAGTTAAACAATGCCATCCATTGAGAGTCTGGAAACATGGTTTTTCTATACCTAATGAAATGTGGTGCTCCCAAAATTCAAATGGCTCTGAAGATCTGGTTCTACATCAGGCCTTTGGCAAGCATGACTAAAGCTACATTTTTTCTTTCATCATTTCTGCTTTGTTTTTTTGTAATTTATTTGTTTTTCACATTTTTAACAAATTTGCAAACCACTGGGGGTAGTGAGTCACATGACATGTACATTTAATTAATATTTTATTATTAATAATTATTTCTAATTAATCATAATCTTCATTATTACTGCCTGCAGCAAACCGATACTTCATCCAAATGATGACACACATGGGACCATCAAAGCAAAATCCCCATTGCTATCTGTTTGTATTCCAATGTCTGATGCAAATGCCCAAGTAGCAATTTTTGAGGCCCATTTATCCCTTCCCAACACCCTATCCATGCACATGGCACAGAATGTGAACTTTATTGCTTGATTTGGAAAATATATGGAAAAGTCTACGTTTCAGCTGCCAGAGGCACCATGGGCTGGTCCTTTGCTATTTCCAGGCTGGCTCCATGGGCCAGATTTAAGCACCTCGTGGGCCAGATCCGGCCCTCAGGCCTTGAGTTTGACACCCCTGATCTAGCCAATTCACTAGTATTAAAACCAAGCAAGAAACCAAAATAAAAGGAGTCATCAGCTGAGGCTAAATTTCCAACATATAAACATTAGTTTTCCCCAGCCCAGAAAGGTTAGAATTATGATCGTCTTATAACAAGGATCCCTAGAGAAATCCACTGTATCACAGGTAAATAAATTGCAGCTTTTATGCAGGCCTCAATTTTGACATCTTGCTCCATGTACTGAACCTGTACCTGTGTTGGCTAAGGCAGCAAGTGTGTCATTTAAAAAAATGACTAAAAATGACGTTTGGCCAAGTGACCCAACTGAAATTCTATGCTGGAAAAGCCCATCTGGCGACAGGAACAGGACTGCTCTTCGCTAAACCTTACAATCACCTGAATGGGGAAATAATGGGAATACTGTAGGCGCTTCCACACAGATTTCCAAGCTCTGTTAAACGAGGGACAACAAATCCACGCGTGGCTTTCCGTTCATATTTTTTGGGTCCGTACACCCACCCCCCCCCCCGCCCAAGCTCGCAGATGTGCATACTTGGCAACCACTTCCAGTGGGGTTTCACATTGCAAAACAAAGTACACCCGCCGGAGCAGGGAGCCTGCGTGGGCGCCTCTGGTCCATGCCGGGTTGGGCTTCTTTTGCCTTTCAGGAGTTTCACTCCAGCCCCCGCGCAGAGCCGGAGGTTGAAAGAGCTGCGAAAAACGGGCGGGTCCCCACGACTGCAACCAATCCCCCCCCCCTCCCCCGCAGTTTTGTAACCTGAGCTAAGCGGCCCGAACCCTTCCTTCCTGCAGGAGGCGCGGGAGAGACGAAGCCCCGGAGCCGCCAAGGGCGGGAGGGCGAGAGCGAGCCAGCGCCTCTGCACGGGTCTCCTGGCAAGAGTGCCAAGCACGTGGAGGAGGGGCTGGACGCGCAGGAGAGGCCGGCCTGGGCCGAAGGGCGGAGCTGGGAGGGCGGGCGGCGCGCGGGCTGCCCGCTCGGATGGGAACGCGAAGGGGGAAATCCGTGGTTGGGGACAGAGAGGAAGGAGCTAGTTGGAGCTCCGGCCGGCTGTCCCTTGCTGGAATCCGGATCTGCCGGGTGGTGGGACAGAGCAAAGGCTGGACCGAGGAATAAGAGGATGGAGCCCGTAACCAAGTGGAATCCTAAGCAAGTTGTGGAGTGGACCAAGGGTAAGAAATAGGACTCCGGCTGCTCCTCCGCGCTTGGATCTTTCTCCGGCGCAGCTATTTGCTTAGGACGCTTCCAAGTCCTCTTCTGCTTCTCTCCAAACTTTCTTCTGCTAACTTCCCATCTTTGTTCCTTCTTTCCCACCGGGTCTCTCGATTTCTCCTGCCGGCTCCCGTTGGCTCCCGGATTCTACCGAGGAGGACACGTAGATCACGGAAGGATCGTGCCTGCCGTTGTTTGTCGCTCTTAATTTAAGAAGGGCTTTTTGCAAAACCCCGAGTTCCTTGGCTACGAGCAAAACACACGCGCGCACATATTCGCTTATCTCTGGCAGACAAGCTGGCCTCCCGCGCGGGTAAACAAAACAAACCCAGGCTCTCCGCGGCCTTGAGCGCCTTATGGCAGTTTGGGATGAAGGCTTGGGCTCCGGGAGGCCGATCGCGAGAGTTCACTGCTTTCCAGCTTTTGATGTTCACGCAAAGCACACACAAACACACACACACTCCGCCAAGCGTTGGCCAGAGTTAGTGGAGAACACAGAACGCGTGTCCGTTGGACGTTTGGGCGGCCTTGAAGGCTAATAATGGGGCGCAGCGTTCATTTAAGGGGAAGATCTCAATTTAAAGTGACCCTTCTCCCCCACTTTAATGCTTGAAGCGCGAAGGAGGGTTCAAAAAGGCCAGGAACCACAGGAGATGTGCGTCATTGGAGCCTGATAAATATGCTAGATTCCAGAGCTTCCCTTTTGAACGGATGTCCTGTTGGCAATTGAGGGTGCCCAAAGAAATAAATATTAAGTTATCTTGCATATTTACTGTTAAATGTTGAGATGGTAGGTTTTGCAGCTACCTACCTCCTAGGTAAAAATGCTAGTCTGAACGCAGCCCAAAGTGCTTCTGCCCAAACATGCAGTGCTCCAGAACAGTTCAACTTTAGGCACCACTTGATTCCAAGAGAAAAGTGAGTACTAAGGGTGCATTAGTTGGTTGGCAGTGTTCCCGAATCTTCATAAACACACATTCCCCCCCCCCCCCCAATAATGCACCATCTGTCTGTTTAGATCAGACTGATCCAGCTGGATGTGTGGAACCACACCATTTTCATAATTTTGAGATACCTGTCAGAGTGGTCCTCCTGGATTGTAGATAATGGGGCATGTATCAATTTGGGGAAGACTGGCTAGGCAGCACAGCATAGATTAAGGATGAATGCAATCCTGATATTGCAGGAATGCTTCTTAGGACTTCTGCTTTTTTGATAAGCAGTTTTCTTTGATCTGTTCAGCTTCTAGGTTCAGGATATTCATCAACTATTTGGTATTGTCAAAGATTTTCATTAATAATAAACAACCTTAAGTTGTGCTTTAGAGCCTTCCTAGTTTTCCCTCCACTATTCTCTAACTTGATCCCCATGAATATTGTATGTTCAGCACAATGGGATAATTATTTTGTTTCCACAACCTTGAAAAATAATAGATTACCATTTCAATGAAAGATACATTTAATGTGGTGATTGCAAATAAGGTCACTGTAGAAGAAACACCTGGGTTAAAAAAAGTACTATAGTTTTGATTATTCGTGTGAAGTCATTGTTTTGAAAACTTTCAAAGGAAAACATGAAAGGATGTGTATGCGGGTCACAAACCTTTATCTGTGGCTCTTTCTATATTTCTGTTACATTATTTTACTCTTTTGGCTCAAGGGCTTTAGTGGAGGTTACCACTAAAACATCATTTATATTTCATTCAGGTTGAATTGAATGTTAACCCTTCCCTTTCCCTTTGCACTTGTACACAACTTATGCCTGGCCTGTTAAAAGAGAATGTGCGATACTTTCAATGATCCTGTTCATCTAAAATGTCTTTCAGATACGTGAAAATATATGTAAATGTGGCTGAGTTCTTTCTGAATAGATAATGATCTGAAAACTTTTAAAAATTGTTTTTGTAAATGGAGTCTTGGAATATTTATCTAGCTCCTGCATGATTATGGCTACAACAAGTGGTAAAAATCACCATAGCTTGCATGAAAATGGATGCTATGGCTCTAAATATGTTTGTGCTTATTTTGTGGCTTTATTCCTTGCCTCATATGTAAAAGGTCCCTTTTAGAGCTTCCTGGTTTTCTGTGTATATCTTTCTTTTTCTGGGGGAAAAAAAACCTCCTTCACAAGAAGAAATTATGGAAGGTTTTTAAAGGAGGGGTGAAGGAATAAAGAGGGAAATAAGAGGCGATTGGATGGAGGAGCTTCCTTTCTATATAAAAGGGAAATGTGGCTGTTTTGTCATGCTGCTTTAAAAAGAGAATTGAATATTTCACAGCTGATCTTGTACCAGGCTAGACAATAATGCAGGCAGCTGCATCCCAACAGAAGAAATCTGATTTTCTAGGAAAGGTATCATCACTTTGGATGAGTTATAGTTCAGCTAAGGAATAAGATCTCAATATGCCTAAGGTTTGCTGGTCTGCATTGTCACAAGTCTCTTAGCCACTTTGATTCTTTATGGAAAATTCATGTCATAAGGACAGGTTAACATTTGCACTATATGACCATGACATAGTACACTTTAATTGTGTGGTATGGTCCATTTTGGCCTAGTGCAGTGTTTCACAACCTTGGCAACCTTGAAGATAATTCGAGCCCTAGAATTCCCCAGCTAGTATGATGGCAGGGGAATTCTGGGAATTGCAACCCACACAACATCAAACTGGCAAGGTTGAGAAACACTGGTCCAGTGGATTGCATGAACCAATCTGCTGTGGATTATAAATAATGACTTAGCGTGATATGTGAAATCAGTCTGTGGCTGGGTTGATGCAACAGTCTAAGCCAAAGTTGTTTGCATCTTAGCATACTATATGAATCAATATTTATGTTTCAGATTGTTACATATACAGGCAGTCCTTGACTTATAGCCCAACATTTCTGTTCTTAAGTGACACATTTGTTAAGTGAGCTTTGCCCCATTTTCTGATTTTGCTCGCCACAGTTGTTAAGTGAATCACTGCAGTTCTTAAGTGAAAAGGCTGCAAAGGGTGATTACATGACTTTGTGACACAGTAACGGTCCTAAGTATGAACCAGTTGCCAAGCATCTGGATTTTGATCACATGATCATGGGGTTGCTACAAAGGTCATATGTGAAAAATGGTTATGTCACTTTTCAGCACTGTTGTAACTTTGAATGGTCACTAAATGAACTGTTGTAACTTGAGGACTACTTGTACGTAGTTAATTGTAGTTTACTTAGTGAATTGTAATTATCTGGCCAAGCATCTTGTATGCATTCAGCCGTTTATATGTACAGTTGTTAATATTCCAAAGTGAGAAATCTGGTGGTGTTTTTTTCAAACAGCATTAAACTCATTACAATGCTGTTTCCTTATTTAAAAATTCTAGGTGCTTTCTCAGTAGCTGGGTTCTGTATCATATTAAGTCATGATGGGTTTTAATCATAGTTTATTGAATGGACAATAGTAATATTTCAGTTGTAATTTTAACAATGATTTGCCGATAATGGCTGGGTTCACCCTATTGTAACAATACTTCAGCCACAGAAATGGCATCAGTGTTCTGGTTGGGAAAGTTTCCACCCTCTAGAAAACATACAGTCACCAAAGCAGACTCAGAGCCTTTTCAGGGTGGGAGTTCATTTGTAATCCCGAAAATAGTCCAGCTGGATAACTCAGGGCATGGAAGGGAGGCTTCCGTCTTCTCTCTGTATTGTTAGTTAAATAAACTGCACAAGTAGTTTGTTTAGCTACAAGGTCACAGCAGCTTTGACTTGATTTATCCCTTATACAAACCAAAATGAATGAAAGCCATCAAATTATATTATTAGCAGGTTGTGAACCCAGACATTGAGTGGAAGAATTATTTTATAGTTGTAGCTATCTTTATATTTTCAGTATCTGACCAACATTGTGTGCTCGTGGTCTCACGGTGTCAGTTTAAAAAAAATTATTCAAATTGTTTCATGGAATAACAATGCAGTCTATGCAGCATTCAGAATGTTCAAATTTGAAGTTATAGATACCCATAAATCATTGTTGTTTAGTGATTAAAATATAATATTGATTTTTTTTAAAGACCACATTCTGACTTCTGCAAGCCAGAAAACATACAGTATGCATGTTGGAAGCATGAAATATGCAAATGTTACTGGTCCAATTAGATCAGTGATAGTCAACCTGGTCCCTACCGCCCACTAGTGGGCATTCCAGCTTTCATGGTGGGCGGTAGGGGTTTGCTGTAACTCTGCTTTATAAATTTTATGAAGTAAAGTTACTTCCCTACTTTATAAATCACCATCACTGTGGAACTGGTGGACGGCTAGAAAGTTTTACTACTAACAGAGATACAAAAGTGGGCGATAGGTATAAAAAGGTTGACTAGCCCTGAGTTAGATAGTGATCTATTTATACAGGAGCTGCATTCAGTGGCTTATTTAAGTGTCACCTTAACAAGATAAGATATCTGTTCTGGTTACAAAATAATTCAATAACACAAAAAGGCTTGGGCACTTCAGTTTGAGTTTCACTCAAGTCATGAGACTTAGTAAGTCACCTCTAGCTACTTTTTTTAAAAATAGTCTTGTTGCTCCTATGCTATCCTTTCTGTAAAATGGCAATATTTATTGAATTATTAAACAAATATTGAAGGGACACGGTGGCTAGGACGCTGAGCTTGTCGATCAGAAAGTTTGGCAGTTTGGTTGTTCAAATCCCTAGCGCCGCGTTAACGGAGTGTGCTCACGATACTTGTCCCAGCTTCTGCCAACCTAGCAGTTCGAAATCATGTAAAAATGCAAGTAGAAAAATAGGAACCACCTTTGGTGGGAAGGTAACACTGTTCCATGCACCTTACTTATGCCAGCCACATGATCACGGAGACGTCTTCAGACAGGGCTGGCTCTTCGGCTTTGAAATGGAGATGAGCATCACCCTCTAGAGTCGGGAACAACTAGCACATATGTGTGAGGGGAACCTTTACATTTACCTTATCTTTCATATATTCCATTAGGCCATGATCAAATGTCCTATGGCTACTCCAAAGTAGATCTCATTATTCTAAATTGGGTACAATTATAGGAGATGTACAATTTGACGGACCTTAGGTTTCCTTTCTTCTGAGAAATTCTGAAAACTGATTTCTTCACTCTCATGCTTCTGGGATATGGACCACAAGTTTTTGTCACCACTAGCCAGCCTGGAGAGGAATTCATTATTGGCAGGGGGAAAAAAGTCATAATTTGCATACATAAGATGTACAATTTAAAAGAAAAAGGATTTGGAAGAGAAATGGAATATGAGAGTTAGGAGGAAAATTTGAGAACTACAGTTTGTACTCCCCTTTTCATAACCTAAGAAAGCAAAAGAAACTTAATCCTTACTTAAGACTCATACCTTGAGATCCAAAACTGTATCTTTGATTAGGAGTTGCAATCATAAAACCCAAGGAACTCCAATCAGAATAAAACAGGGCAACCTGTCTAGGTCTGAAAGTGCTGTAGCCTCAGACATAAACTTCACTTTCCTTATCTGTAAGCAGACTTTCACTTGCACCATAATGTAAATATGAATCCTCTTGTAGATCTCCACTATAGATGGCAATGACTCCACACAGGTTCTTTTATTGTCTTCAGTCCTAGCTACTTGATCCAAAGTTTGTTATTTCTCCTAATAAAGATAGCCATTTTAGTGTAGTAGTTAAGGTGGTGGCCTAGAAACTGGGAGACTGTGAGTTTTAGTCCCACCTGAGACATCAAAACTGGCTGGGTAACCATGGCCCAGTCATTCTCTTTCAGCCCAACCTACCTCATAGAGTTATTGTGGGAGAAAAGAGGAGGAATAGGAACATTGTGTATGTTTGTTGCTTTGCATTATTTAATAATAGAAGCTGAAACAAAACCCAATACATAAAATGAGATGGGTAATATATCCTTAACATTGTTGCCGGACTGAGTCCCCTTCGGGGAAAAGGGCGGCATACAAATGTAATAAATCAATCAACTATCTCTCTGATATTGGTCATACTGGGTAAGGTTAATGAAAATTACAGCCCAACAAAAACTTGCTGGATCAATAAATTTTGGTCACCATACTTCAGAAAAAATATGTTGAGATTTTGGAAAGAGTGCAAAGAAGAGCAACTAAGATTAAGGGCCTGGAGACAAAAACATGAAGAACAATTGCAGAATTGGGTATAGCCAGTCTAGAGAAAAAGACTAGGGGTGACACGATAGCAGTATTCTAGTATTTGAGGGGCTGCCACAAAGAAGAGGGGATCAATTTATTTTCCAAACCACTAGAAGGCGTGGCAAGAAAAAATAGATGGAAATTAATCAAGAAGAGAAAAGCATTCTGGAATTATAGAGAAACAACAGTGAAGACAACCAGTGGAACAGCTTGCCTCCAGATGTTATAGGTGTTTCGGCACTATAGGTTTTAAAGAAAAGACTGTATGGCCATCTATCTGAAATGGTATATAGAATCTCTTACTTGAGCGGGGGGGTTGGATAAGACGACCTCCAAGATCCCTTCCAGCTCTATTCTGATTGAATCTCTGTCCTAGAGGGCAAAAAAAATCTTTATACTTGTTGTAATATGTACTTTGACTTGTTTTCTTCTGCTGTTTATTTAAGCTGAGGACATTTGATCATGGCCTAATCAAGGCCGGGACTAATTACACTGCATGATTTTAATTTATTGCTTTTGGATTTCGTAACAGTCATTTAAAATTAAGTCAAAGACTGGTTAATTACATGGTGTTAAGTTACATTTTAAATTGTTTTAAGTTAAGGAAAACTGGCTATTACCTCAGCTTTGATTTCTATTTCTATTTCTTACATTTTCATTTGGCCAAAGTGAATGCTATTCATGAATGTTACTGGGTTGTTTTTTTAATGAGAAGTAGCATTCTTGGTAATACAAAGTACAAAACAATTAATATTTTGAAGTGGCATTTAAAGTAAAGAAGAAAACACTTTGCAGGTTGGAGGGAAGCAGTTGGCTCACACCTTAACCATTAGGTGGTTTGTTTGGTTTTGGATTTTGGTGATGTGCAAAATGACCCATTAGTACTTAATCCAAAGGACAGACACATTGAGCCCCTTCCTTGTTCAACAAATAAAGGTTTATTCATCCAATGTTAGAAATTCTGTGTTAAAAATCCCAAATTAGTATTATGATCAGGTGCAAAAGAGCAGGGCCACACATGAAGTTACAGTTAAATTGATTTGTTACTTAATGTCTATGCACAGGAATCTACTCAACTAACTGTTAATGTACTTAACTAATGGTTAGCTCTATTTTGGTGGCTAGATAAGTGTCAACAGCATTCAAGAGGTATTGTACTTCAGTTGTGATTACCTAGAGATTCTAGGCTGGTTCCTCTTTTCATTCCCGCCCTAGATTCTGCTACTCTTTCTCCTACAGCATTCTAGATAATGGAAGAGTATCCTGTTGTAGAATGTATCACAGTCATTCCTACTAAACTTCGCTTGCTGGGCTAGTGCCCATCAGGTTTTTCTGTGAAAGCTTTTCCTAAATTGTAAAGGTTTATTGGCTCAGGTTCCTGGCATAGCATCTGGGAATGAAAAAAGTGTTTATCACTATCGTGTTTCCCTGAAAATAAGACAAGGTCTTATTTTCTTTTGACTCTGAAATAAGCACTTGGCCTTATTTTTGGGGAGGTCTTATTATTTTTGAGGTGCAGAAGGCAGCGAGCATGGTCACCTCATGGCTGCCTCTATGTGGCAATATTTTCGGGGAGGGCTTATTTTAGTGCATGCGCTCAGAAGCCCAATTGGGCTTATTATCCAGGGAGAGCTTATTTTCAGGAAAACAGGGTATGTCCCTTTCTGCCTGCCAAGTGTACTATCCTACCCAAATGTACCTTTTAAAGGTCTTTTTAGAGCTTTGCATGCATTGAAAATGATTCACAAGGACTTCAATCCTCATCTGAGTACAGCAACTCTTTGCAACTTTTTTTCCAGACACTCCCAGAAAAAAAGGGATTGCCTTAATGAATATATACTGTGCTTCTGTGAAGTCACAAGCACTCCTTGCAGATTATTTTTGAAGTGCCACTCCCCCCCATTAAAAATAAATAAATGGTGCTTCAGATCCAGCATGAGTATACTTATTATATGTGCCAGCAACTGGATTTTTTTCCCCTGAGCTCTTGATAGCCAGGAATATAGACACATCTGAATTGAGGGATAAAGCATGTTCTTAACTCAAATTCATTTTTTTCTGTGGACTGGAAACCCCAGAACCACATCCACCCCAGTTCTGAAGCATTTTTCCTGCTTTGGATCTCAGAAGCTCACACTCCTAGAAAATAGCATCTTTTAGAGCAGAACAGCAACCTGAAACAAAAACTTGAATTTCCAACGGTGCAGAACCAGTTACCAGTGTATATTCCCATAGACTGATAACAGGTACCATTTGTAAAAAATAAAATGGCAGGTGGCAACAAAGACTTTGACTTCTGCCTTATAATTGGTCAGACTTGCCCTGGCAAGAGTGCTTATGACATGCTGCTAAAATCCAAATGTGCTCCTCTCCCATGTTTTTATCAGTCATCCCTGATTTAGTCCCCTCTGGAGAAATCTGGATTGTGTCTTCAACCTCGATAAGATATTCCCTCCTGTTCTTGATGAGCATTATAATTTATGTTGTTGGTTTTTTGGGTTGTGTGATTAAATTTAAGGTAAAGGTTCCCCTTGCACATATGTGCTAGTTGTTTCTGACTCTAGGGGGTGGTGCTCATCTCCGTTTCAAAGCCGAAGAGCCAGCGCTGTCTGAAGATGTCTCTGTGATCATGTGGCCGGCATGACTAAACACCGAAGGCGCACGGAACGCTGTTACTTCCCACCAAAGGTGGTCTTTATTTTTCTACTTACATTTTTACATGCTTTCAAACTGCTAGTTTGGTAGAAGCTGGGACAAGTAAGGAGAGCTCACTCTCTTACATAGTGCTAGGGATTTGAACCGCCAAACTGCAGACCTTTCTGATTGACAAGCTCAGTGTCTTAGCCACTGAGCCACCCTTTACTAATTTTTTTTAATAGGTTCTTAAATTTCTGCAAAAGATCAAACAAAAAACACAAACAAAGGAATTAAGGAATGACAAAAAGCAGGAAGGGGATGGTGCAAAGGAATAAGGGGGAAAAAATGTCACCATGCTTTCTTCCATTGGGAGAACCTGTTTTCATCACTGTCCATAAGACATCGGCTTGGGCAAAGTTGTTCAAAGAATTGTAGGATTCCAAAACATAAAGTCCAGATTAAATTGTGATTAGAAAATGAAATGCCCTTTTAGGCTCATCATCTGTACACCCAGAAACATAATGATGTATTATTAAAAAGTCCCTGTGTTGTCTTTCAGAAATGATAAAGAGAAACCTTATCCATCTGTACAATTCATGATCTCAGAAGATCACGTTCCTTGTGAGACCATGATACACCAGGAGTAATCCCTCAGAGAGGCTCAGTTCACACCCTAAGGATGCTCTTGAGAATTCTGGGATGGAGAGAGCGCTCCACTAGAGTTGTACAGTACAAGATGAAAATACTTTAGGAATGTATCAGCTAAAGGAAATGTTGGGAGTGACTACATTCATTTTTGTGTTGTGGAACAACTAAATGAGAACTGCTAAAGCCCATCCGCTTTTAAGTTTTTTTTTTAAAGATGTGCCAAAACACGCTATCCTTTGAAACCTGTTTGTTTCAAAAGCATTCAAACAAGCATTGCCTCTAGTTGAATCACTAACTTGGAAAAAAAATCTATTGTTTGCTTTCTAAGCAAATGTAACAAGGGTTGGAAATTTTAATTTTTGAGAAAGTTTATATTGGCCTGTTTTTCTAAGACACACAAACAGACATTCGACAAAAATGTCTATTTCTGTTTCTTAAAAATAAGACTTAATGGCTTCAGATTGTAATCTGCTATAACATTCCTTTCATGATGCATATGGAAAATTATATTTCATTACAACCATTTTACAAATGAGCACATCCAGATGAATTGGGACTCCAACTCCCAGAATTCCCAGCGGAACTTCTGAGTGTTGGGATCTAGCACATCTGGAGGACACCAGTTTGGGAAAGACTAATTAACAGTAATTACTTTGAATAAATTTTTGCATTCACAGTTGCTAATCTGAAGCATATGTTTTTAAAGGGTGGCCATATTTGTCTGCCAATCCTTTTCCCTGATTGATTCCATATGGGCGGGTTGAGATTTCTTCTGGATAAAGAGATTAATCTGTATGTTTTTGTCACATTAACATCATTCACAACCAAAGATGGTAAAAGTTAGGTATTAATGAGACTTGAGTGCTTGCCAAAGGACGTTTTACATGTGAACTAAGATGGGAAGAGTATTTGATGGCGCTACAACACTTACATCTTGGTGTGTCATCAGTTGTTGGTAGACTTAAATATCCATATAAAGCTGAGGGATAGAGAAGGGTTTTTTAAAACTTTTACTTAATAGCAATAGCACTTAGACTTTTATGCTGCTTAACAGTGCTTTAAAGCCTCTCTAAACAGTTTACAGAGTCAGCATATTGCTCCTAACAATCTCATTTTACCTATCTCAGAAGAATGGAAGTCTGAGTGAACCTTGAGCTGGTCAGAATCGAACTGCTGCTGGCAGTCGGCAGTCAGCAAAATTTGCCTGCAATAATGCATTCTAACCACAGTGCCACAAATGATCTGTTTAATGGGGAATAGAATAGAATAACAGAGTTGGAAGGGTCCTTGGAGGTCTCCTAGTCCACCCCACTGCTTAGGTAGGATGCCCTATGCCTGGGATGGCCACAGGTGGCATGCGGAGCCATTTGTCAGGGCACATGAGGCCCTGAGTTCAGCCATTTTAAAGCCATTTTTTTCCCTCCCCAGGCTCCAGAGGCTTTATAAGAGCCTGCGGAGAGCGAAAACAGCCCCCCCCCCCCCCCGAGGCCTTCCAGAGGCTTCAGGAGCTTCCCTGAAGCCTCCGGAGCGCAAAACCCCAGCCCTACAGGCAAACCAGAAGGCCATCGGGGGAGGCTATTTTTGCCCTCCCAGGCTCCTATAAAGCCTCTGGAGCCTGGGGAGGGCAAAAAAGTATGCAAAAAATGTGGGGCCGCGCTTGTCATGCGTGCATGCGCACGGGGGGTTGTTGCACATTGCATTATGGGTGCGGCACACCCGCATACGACCCCCCTGTGCTCCCCCCGCTTATGGCACACAAGCCAAAAAAGGTTCACCATCGCTGCCCTATGCCATTCAGACAAATGGTTATCCAATCTCTTCTTAAAAACTTGTTGAAGCATTTACAACTTCTGGAGGCAAGTTGTTCCACTGATTAATTGTTCTGATTGTCCCTTTTGACTCCCTATTCTTTGTGGCAGCCCCTGAGAAATGGGAACACTGCTATCATGTTATCCCTAGTCCTTCTTTTCATTAAACTAGATATAATCAATTCCAGCAACTGTTCTTGATATATTTTAACCTCTAGTACCCTAGTCATCTTTGTTGCTCTTATCTGCACTCTTTCTAGAGTCTCAACATCTTTTTTACATCGTGGTGACCAAAACTGGATGCAGTATTCCAAGTGTGGCTTTATTAAGGCATTATAAAGTGGTATTAACACTTCATGTGATCTTGGTTCTATTGTATTTGAAGCATTTAAAGAGTTTTCTGGCTTCATCATTCTGTTAAATTGGCTTAGCAAAAATAATTGTAAGTGGCCTCCAAGCCACTTTTGTTATTCTTAAAAGCTTCCCCAACCACAACTGCTGAAGCTCAGTAGCTTCATTGTTTGTCATTTGTTTATTTATTAAATTTTATAGGCCTACCCATCTCACAAAACATAGTAGTTTACAACAAAGATATAAAACAATAAATATATAAAAAGAATAAGGCATAAAAGATATTAGATGTTAGCAACAATAATGGAATCACCTCAAGATTTCATTGGTACCCTGGGACCCCTAGCGTGATGACATATTCAGGTCTTGAGGGACTTCCATAAAATAAGTAGGGAGGATGTTTTGGGAATGGGGGGGTTCCATAAGATGGGTGCCCATTTTAAGTGGGAAGCATACAAGAATTGTAAGCCTCCTCCTGTTTTAAATGAAGAAAACAACCTCAAACATGGATTCACCATGATTTGTAGATTTGTAGATTTTATTAATATTTGTAGGCCGCCCTTTTCCCTGAGGGGACTCAGGGCGGCTCACATAAAATCGGGGAAGGGGAATACAGACATTAAGATAAGACATATAATAAAATAGTAAACAACATACATTCATCATTCGGGAGGGGAACTATCCTTGTCCCCAGGCCTGACGGGCGAGCCAGTTCTTCAAGGCTGTGCGGAAGGCCTGGACGGTGGCGAGGGTGCGAATCTCTACGGGGAGCTCGTTCCAAAGGGTCGGGGCTACTACTGAGAAGGCCCTCCTCCTTGTAGTTGCCAGCCGACACTGGCTGGCCGATGGTATACGGAGGAGGCCTAATCTATGTGATCTTATTGGTCGCAGGGATGTAATTGGCAGAAGGCGGTCTCTCAAGTATCCAGATCCACTGCCATGTAGGGCTTTATGGGTGACTAATAGCACCTTGAAGCGCATCCGGAGATCGACAGGTAGCCAGCGCAGCTCGCGGAGGATAGGTGTTATGCGGGTGAACCGAGGTGCACCCACAATCACTCGCGCGGCCGCATTCTGTACTAGCTGAAGTCGCCGGATGCTCTTCAAGGGCAGCCCCATGTAGAGCACGTTGCAGTATTCCAGCCTAGAGGTCACAAGGGCCCGGGTGACTGTTGTGAGAGCCTCCCGATTCAGGTAGGGTCGCAACTGGCGCACCAGGCGAACCTGGGCGAATGCCCCCCTGGTCACAGCCATTAAATGGTGGTCAAACGATAGCTGTGAGTCCAGGAGGACTCCCAAGTTGCGAACCCTCTCTGAGGGGTGTAGAATTTGACCCCCCAGCCTGAGTGATGGAATATTGGTCGAATCTCTGGGAGGGAAACACAACAGCCACTCGGTCTTTTCTGGGTTGAGCACGAGCTTGTTAACCCTCATCCAGTCCATAACAGCTTCGAGGCCGCGGTTCATCACGTCTGCCGCTTCATTGACTTAAGAAATTCCCAGCTCTGCCTGTTGCATCATCACCCAACTTTTGGCAGCTCTTTCTCCCAAATACTTCACACAACCACTAGAAGCCAGAAAGTTTCTCCATCATTTATCTAAAATCGCCTCTGAATAAAGTTGCTTCCTAGTGACCTCATAGGTACCTCTGCTGAACGCAATTTTCTTTGCAACTGGACCAAAACAATAGCAATAGCAATAGCAGTTAGACTTATATACCGCTTCATAGGGCTTTCAGTCCTCTCTAAGCGGTTTACAGAGTCAGCATATTGCCCCCAACAACAATCCGGGTCCTCATTTTACCCACCTCGGAAGGATGGAAGGCTGAGTCAACCCTGAGCCGGTGAGATTTGAACAGCCGAACTGCAGAACTGCAGTCAGCTGAAGTAGCCTGCAGTGCTGCATTTAACCACTGCACCACCTCGGCTCTAAAACAATGCATTAATGTTTTATGGGAAAGGAGTGTATGTGTATGTATGCGTGTGTGTCTCTGTATGTTTGTCTCTATGTGTATGTACTGTATATACTCAGTTGCAAATCAGCTATCTTGTTTAGTTTTTCAACATTGGGTTTGGCCATCTAGGCACTAAATAGCAACAGCACTTAGACTTATATACCGCTTCACAGTACTTTTACTGCGCTCTCTAAGCCATTTTCAGAGTCAGCATATTGCCCTCATCAATCTGGTTCCTCATTTTACTGACCTCGGAAGGATGGAAGGCTGAGTCAACCTTGAACTGGTGAGATTTGAACTGCCCAACTGCAGCTAGCAGTCAGCTGAAGTAGCTTGCAGTGCTGCACACTAACCACTGTGCCACCTTGGCTCTAAATCTAACTCCTTGCCTTAAATTTCTATATCTTTATTCTGATATTGGTTGTTTTTAGAGATTGCCTTAGACCAGTGTTCTCCAACCTTTCCGGGTTGTTGGCCCGACATGAGGGGGGGGTAGAAGACAGGATGTTTTAGTGCGAGGGGCAGTGGTGCGCACGGACCTTGGCCTGCCATTCGCACAGCCTAGTTGCAAATAGGCCAAGGCTTGATAGTGGGTCGTGGTTCACAGTTTTTTAAACTTTTTTTTCTCTGAGGACCACTTTACAGTTTACCAAATTACTGTGGCTTCCAAAAGAGTTTTTGTTTTTGGATGGATGGATGGATAGATAGATAGCACTAGTGGTGGGATTCAATTTTTTTTACTACCAGTTCTGTGGACGTGGCTTGGTGGACAAGGTGTGACTTGGTAGGCGTGGTAGGGGAAGGATACTGTAAAATCTCCATTTCCATCCAACTCCAGGAGAAGGTTACTGCAAAATCCCTATTTCCTCCCGATCAGCCATATTGATCAGTGGGAATTGAATATTTAAATAAAGGAAGCAAATAAAATCAGAAGAAATTACAGACTATGTAAACAGGACAACAGGGCTCAGACCAGTGGTGGGATTCAATTTTTTTTACTACTGGTTCTGGGTGTGACTCGGTGAGCATGGCATGGTGAGCATGGCATGGGAAGGTTACTACAGAATCTCCATTCTCTCCCAATCAGCTGGGACTCGGTAGGCAGAGAATAGATAGGACGGGGCCACTCAGAGGTGGTATTTACAGGTTCTCCGAACTACTCAAAATTTCCACTACTGTTTCTCCAGAACTGGTCAGAACCTGCTGAATACCAGCTCTGGATGGCACCATATTAAAATCAAAATTGATGCATTCCCTACTGTTACAGCTTTTCACAATTGTTTTATGGGATTTTAATATTATGCTATTATTTTTCATCACAGGCTAGCAAATAATTTTGACCTTGTGTTTCCATGAGAGTGTCTTGGGAGAATCCTAGAAATCATAGGGCCACACTTAACAAATACTGCCCCATAACTTGTTTAGGTTTTAACTCTCATGTGGTTGGTAAACAATAGTTTATGTCCAACTTTGACAAAACATTAAACTAAAAAATGGGAAGCAGGTCATACATTTGTATGGGTTGTACATTGTATCACATGCATGAAGCATGATTAGGAGTTGTTTAAAGAATGATTGGTAAACAGTGAAGTCTGGAAAAAAGAATGCAGAAATCATTGTGATAAACTGTGGTTAGTTATGAAACGTGGTTGTGATATATTCTTGCATTAATGAAGATTGACATCCCCAACATATTTCCTAATGCAATAGGATATTACTGGCAAATAATAATATATACACCTTGAGAAATAGGCATAAGGGCAATCCCCTGATGTTACAAAAGGTATAATTAGGTCCTACAAAAGTCTTAACTAAATAAATTAGTTGTGAAACTGCATCTGGGCCAGCTGTGTGGTTTGGTTCCTATGTTTGTAACTGAGCTCACACAGGGTGCTAAGCCATCATTTCTTTAACCACAGTTTAAACAACAATTGGCTGGATCGCAATCAAAGAAACTTCAATATGGAAGTTAATTGGAAATGTGGATTCAGCCTGTATCTCTGAAACAACTTGTTGGTACTTACGTGCATTAAATATCTGCAGAAACAACCATTATTGCTGCCTTGCTTTGGAATGAGTTCTGCTAATGAAAAAAAAGCTATAGATGTTAGTGCAGTCGGAAGTATCTATAGCAGCGTTGGCGAACCTTTTTCGGCTCGCGTGCCATGGAGGGGGGAGTGCAGGGGGGTCATGCCTGTGCGTGCCGCACCCATAATGAAATGTGCGACCCCCTAGTGCACATGCGCGCATGAGAGGCGCTCCCCACCCATTTTTTCATGCTTTTTTGCCCTCCCCAGGCTTCAGAGGCTTTATAGGAGCCTGGGGAGCGCGAAAAAAGTCCCCCCACCCCCCGGAGGGCCTCTGGAGGCTTCAGGGTCCTTCAGGGCAAAAGGGCAAAAAATGACCCTGCGAGCAAACCGGAAGTCCCTCCGAGCAAACTGGAAGTCACTTCCGGGTTGTTCGTAGGGTGGTTTTTGTTCCTCAGGTTCCTGAAGCTTCCGGATGGCTTAAACCAAACCTCTAAGCAAACCGGAAGTGACTGGAAGTCCATTCCCGAACTTCCTGTTTGCCCATAGGGCCGTTTTTTTGCGCTCCAGAGGCTTCGGGTAAGTTTCTGAAGCCTCCGGAGTGCCTCTGGGGGGGGGGAGGCTCGTTTCGCCCTCCCCAGGCTCCTATAAAGCCTCTACAGCCTGGGGAGGGTGAAAAATGGCTTAAAAAAAGGCTGAACTCATCTGGCCAGCGTGCGCATGTGCGCTGGCTACCTGACATGGCAATGTCTCGTGTGCCCTGACAAATAGCTCTGCGTGCCGTAGGTTCACCATCCCTTATCTATAGGATGCTTTATTCAAAACAACTCTTTCATATATGGATGTGATATTATGACATGTGAATGGAGCTTGCAGTGTGATTCTACAATAGTGCTTTTATTATTTCCTTCCCCAATCCCTTTTCTTCCCACCTCTGGTCTTTTGACTTTTGAGAGATAATATTGGTTAAGATACAAGCCAAATTTAGATGATAATCAGTCTGACATCAGTAGGCTGTCCATACTCATTAACTGTTAGCCTGTGAACAAGAATATATTTCACTGCTGCCTCTTTTTTTTCTATTTGATGTGGTTATCTTGAAGAATTGTAGAGTAAATACTTAGAGCAAACTTTAGCACAAATGAAACTGTGACTGGATTTAGCACATGGGCTGGCAGTTCATTATGCCTACTTTTGAATTTCCTATTTTATTGCCAGAAATGTGTTCACAATATAATTGAGCTAACTGAGGTAGTGGAAGTAGTGGATCCTAAAAAGTAACAAATAAAATAGTAATAATGCGCAATAAAAATCTGTTAGATACTATGAAGTGGGAAGAACTAAAGATAAAATACGTTCTTTTGTTTAAAATACTTTTTCAATTAAATATGAATTTAATATATGCAAACAACTCTACACATTAGTTATCTGTTTTCTCAGACACATTCAAGTAAAGGCTTTTTTTCCTTTTCAGCAAAAATGGCCAGATGGGCAATATTTGAATCAAGCATTTTAGATATTTAAAAAGATAGTATGCATGTATTTCTTAGTGAAAAAATGGTTCTTTTCTTGAGTTTTCTTTAACCCCCACCAACCACAAAACTGCTGATGGACAGGAGGCTATCTACTACTGTTCTCCAAAGGCCTAAACTGACCAATGAAAGTCAAATTGAAACCAACCAGAATAGAATTGGGTGTTCTTTTACTATTGCATTTATTTTTTAATTTAATTTTATTATTGTATTTTACTATTACATTTATTTTCTATTACATTTATTTTGTTCAGTCACTATCCATTTTCCATTCTTGAAATAAAGTAACTACTTTTTAATGCAAGGGAAGAATAATTTGTATCTTAACCATTAAGACTTGCGTCACAAAACAGATTTCAGGATGGGAAAAATTATAGCTTGCTTTCTTTGTTAAGGAGTTCCTTCAGATGCTTAGATTTCATTCTATAAAAGATTGTTACATTTCAGTAATTATTTCTGTGGCAGGAAAAAAATTGAACGAATGAATGGAAAATACAGATTATCAGATATTGTAAAACCTTGTTTTAACCAACCAAAGGTGAGGGAAGGTATCTATTACATTTGAATGTTGTGATATCGAAATGTATATAATTTATTTGCATAATTATACCATCAACATTTATGTTATTTGAAACACTTTATAGCATCTGAGCATGCAAACAGTGTAAAATTTTAATTATGTCATCCATAGTTTCCTAGTTTGGATGAAATGCTAGTTAATTAGAGGCTGGCTGGCTTGTTGTGTGTCCTTCAAAAAAGGAAATAAATGAGTATATCCATTAACTTGTGCATTGCGGTGGTAGATATTTTATTCTTGTAGACTTTGTAGACATGTCTCCAAGCAAATCAACGTTAGTTTTCATATTGCTTTAAGTTCTCTAAAATGTGTATGGTTTGATTTCTTACCATCCAGTTCTTTTTGGTTATCAAGTAGAAGGCCCATAAGAAAAATGGTGGGAGCAACATCCTCAAGCATTGGAGAACATTTCTTCTTTATATGTTTCTCTTTTACTAATAAAGAATAAGAGAAGTAATATGTTTGTAGTGGAATGTATCTCCATTAATGGCTTATGCGTGCTTTTAAGATGCAAACCTTTAATTACAGTAGATAAGACACAGTGTAATGGTAATATTCAGATAATACATTTAGTGGAGTCCATTAAAAGTAATAGGTATAGCATGGTAAAATTGGTTGGTTTTGAGATTAGCTTTCTTTTGTGATCACTCTTGTTTAAATTAATGCATTTGGAAGACATTTGTGTGTTTAATCATACTTGGCCAAATAAAGGAATAGAGTAGAGTAGAGTAGAGTAGAGTAGAGTAGAGTAGAGTAGAGTAGAGTAGAGTGAGTTGGAAGGGAGTTGGAACCCTAACCCTTGGAGGTCTTTTAATCCAACCCACTGCTCAAGCAGGAAATCCTATACCATTTCAGACAAATTGTTCAGACAAAAGGATTAAGATTATGATTCAGTGTATTGTGAAAAATCCAGAAAAATAGCTGTGTTAAGAATGTTGCATTGGTATAGGCAATGTATATCTGCATACTACAACCCAGCAGATTCCAGATGTATTAGGTCTGCTATTCTCAGAATTCCCAGCAACTGTATCTTTGCTGGCTGAGAAACCTTTGACTTAATCCCCAACACATATGAAAGAAAGTATAGATATCTGTCAAACTATTGTAGTGTATTGATACTGTGCCTCAGTATAGCTTCATGGGCAATAGCCATCCTTCACTAGGGTACCCCAGGGAAATTAAGCAAAGTTCTTGGAACAATACCTCATTTGCTTGGGACATGTTTGTACCCTGAGAGAATACTAACTGCTTGGCTCCATTATTCTGGTTTACTATTCTGGCTCCAGTTTTGCAAATATAGGGTTGTCATGCATAGTGTTGAAATTAAACATATGTTGAAATTATAGATTGCTGCCAGCTTGTTATCTATATTTTCCTTGGATCTTTATTATAAAGTTTCAGATTTATTAATGAAGGACTGAAGTACCTGTCTTTCAACCATTTTAATTCTCTTTGGTAAAGGAGAAATGGGATTTATTTTTTCCCCCCTGAAAGATAAGAAAAAATTGTTGGGTAAAGTGGAAGGCTCTTGGCTTAGTTATATAAAGTGGGCATAATGTATGTGAATGTTGTTTATTAAATAATCCTTTCATTTCTGGCTTTCCACAAGTTCAACTAAATTTTAAGGAACACATATGAGGGAATTCCATATGTAGGTCTTTTTGTTCAGGAAGTATGCAGCCACCAATAACATCAGAGGGGTGGAAAGATTTGTGACAAACAACAACAGAACCTATCCCTGATAATCTCTGTCACTTTATAGTAATCAGGGACAATTAAAAATGTCTTACACTCCAAATCAAGATGAATAAAAATAAAATATCTTTTGTCAGTGGAGAAAACATTGAAGAATTTGGAAGACAGATTTTGACATGCTATTAATGTTATTGATGCAAAGGAGAAAGGATAATTGGTTTCAGTTAATCAAATAGTGAGTGCTCACCTTGTTGCATTATGTTTTGTCCTAGGACCGTGATGGCAAACCTATGGCACACATTCCATAGGTGGCACGCAAAGCCATATCTGAGGGCACGTGAGGCATTTCCCTATGTCAGCTCCAGGGTGCATATGTGTGCGCTGGCCAGCTGGTTTTTGGCCTTCCGTTGGCTGTTTTCGCCCTCCCCAGGCTTCAGGAAAGCCTCCGGAAACTGAAACTTTTCCAGAGGAGGGGGAGGGAGTGGTCACACGTGGGTATTCTCAAAGCCTGATTGGTCCAAAGACTGAGAGCCAACGCTTAAATACTGGTGCCTTCCAGTCCTATCCCAGTTTCCTCTCAGTCTTTTCTGGTCCAAGAACTGTTGAGAAGTATCCCATGGTAGGATTTAAATTTATTCCAATTTGGTCTCATTTGGTTTAATTGGACATTTTTCAAAGGTTCTCTAAATTGCTAAATTCTGCAGCTGCGGCCCCAAGGCGGGGCCCTGGGCGGTTGGGGAGGTCCCTGTGGGGCATGCTGCCTCGCCCCCACGGGCCCAGAGCCTCAGCCCTATCCCCGGGATTGCGGGGGTCCAGCTCTTATTCCAGCTGCTGGAGCGGCAGCGTTCTCCTTTAAACAGCTGGGAGACGCGGCAACAGCACCACAAGGCGCATACGAGCCGCTTGCGGAGCCGCCATTTGATTCGGGCGGCTACCACGTTCTTCTTTCGGCTCGAGCCGCTACAAGTGTTCCTGGGGGAGGGGGTGCGTGCCTGGATGCCGCGTGGCCTCCCCCGACCTTGCCTGCAGCAGCGTGGACCTTCGGCCGCCCGGCAGATTCGCTAGATCAGCAGAGAGTTCCGGCGGCTATTTTGCTTTGGCCGCCACGTGCGCAGGGATCGCGCTTTGGCCTACGGCCATTTAGACTGGTGCAGTGGCTCTCCTTTGGCATAGCAGCCGACTGGAACAGCAGGCCCAGGTCCCGGTGGGGCCTACAGCGGCTTGAAATCACCATCACTGCCCTACGATATTCAGAAGCTCCTGATCACTGAGGGAAAATAAAGCATCCACAAATATGAACTCTGATCTGCATTTCATTGAATCCTCTGTGCTGCATGCACATTTGGCAGATAGTCTAGTGACTCTGTCATGAGTATCAGTCTCAGTGGTTTGACAGATGTTGCAGTTAATTGAAAGGCTTCTGTCAACTAACCAATATTGTAGAACGTTTTAGTTAACTAATCCCCATAATATTCAACCTTAGCTGTCCGTGGAATGATTATAAACAAGTAAGATTTTGAGAAGAGGGGAAGGTCAATAAAGTCCATCATGACTTTCTCTTGCCTTTGGTGGTATTAATAAGATTTAATATTTTTTAAAAAATTATTCATTTATTTATTGGCATCCTGCCCTTATTACTTTGACAAATAAGTCAAGGCAGCAAAGATATCCAGCACACCTCCGTCTACCTGTTTTCCCCACAACAACCCTGTGAGTTGGGCTAAGAGAGAGTAGTCCAAGATCAACCAGCTGGCTTTCGTAGCCAAGCAAGTCCCCTGTTTTCTAGCCTAGTCTTCATCATTAATTGGTAGGCAGCTTTAGATCCTGAATGAGGATGGCATCCTTAGAGAGCTTAACTCAGTGCTGTCATGAAAACTGTGTGTAAGTGGGAGCTTTTGTCATTGTTTGTTACCTCCTTTGCCAGAAGACTGTTGTGAGTAGAACAAGTTGAGGCATGCCTAAAGAATGTAAATTAGAAACAAATCTGTCACCAGTAGCAGTTTGTAAGAGACAGAGATATTTAGGGGAGAAAACAAAGCAATGGGGTTGGATTTTCATCAGAAATCTTTTTAAAGGAAATGGAACATTTCCGTCAAGTCATATGGTCACATGCTTTAATCCCACTGAGTATCATATGATCCATGAATGTATATAAACATGAGTTCCATTCCCCCTAAAATGTTGTATAGAATAATACTTTTTTTTACATTGATGTGAGGCATTTAGTTTTTACAGTTAACACAGATTCAAGGAAGCCTTAAGAGGGAATGCTTGAAGTTTACTAAATAAGAGAGAAAGTTTTTTTTATAAAAAAAAATACTTCAATGTGAATAGCTTGGCGATACAAAGTTGAAGATTTGATGTTTGATGCAAGCAGTGACGTGCGGTGATGGTTACCGTTGGTGAGGCAAGACCACAGCAGCGGCGAGAAGCAACGTCCCTGGCACTGTGTCCGACAGGCGTCTCGCATTTATGGTGGACATAAACGCGAGACACCTGTCGGACACAGTGGCGGGGATGTTGCTTCTCGCCACCATCGCGCTCCACCGCCTTGCCCCCCGCCTCCTCCGATGAACAATCCTGCTGCCCCGGCCTGCAGTCAGCCCACCCACCCCTCGCCCGACCTGCTCCCTGCCTGGGCTCACCACTCTTCTCCTCCTCCTCCTCCTCCTCGTCCCCGCTCGGTGCTGGGCTGGCTGCAGGCTGGGGCATCAGGATTGTTTGTCGGCATGCCTTTAAGTGCCGGCTTGCCTTCCGGGTGTCCTGGCTCCATCTGAGATGGTTCTCGCCGCCGTCGCGTTCCACTGCCTTGCCCCCCCCGCCTCATACGAACAATCTTGCTGCCCCAGCCTGCAGCCAGCCCACCCACCCCCGCCCGACCTGCTCCCTGCCTGGCTCACCGCTTTCCTCCTCCTCCTCCCCGCTCGGTGCTGGGCTTTAAAGGGGTCTCCCCTCCCCAGCCAGCCATCCCACCCAGCCAATTCCTCCCCCCACCACCACTGTGTCCAACAGGCCAGGTGTCTCACGTTTATGGCGGACATAAATGCGAGATGCCTGGCCTGTTGAAACACAGCGGCGAGAACGTCCCTACCGCTTCCGTGCTCCGCCGCCTCGCCCCCCTGCCTCCTCCGACCCCACCGCTGTGAAGAAAGAAAAAAACACACACACAAACCTCACAATAAAAAAATTACAAATTAAATTACAATAAATTTGAATCCCCCCCTCCCTCCGTCCGATCCACCTTTTCCAGCTGTGGAAACTCTCTCAACTCTCCTCTTGTCCGCCCAACGTAAGCGTGCTCAACGTAAGCGTGCTCCTAAGGCATGATTCGCTGCTCCCCGATCAGGAGGCGGGAGAATCAGTGCCTCTTTTGCATATGAAAGTTTTCGGTTTTTAACTCCTCCTTAACTTTTAAAAGGCGAACAATTCCTTAGGCAAAAGAGGCCCCGAGTTCTCTGGCCTCCTCCCATAGTTAACACTGAGAGCAGACACCAAGCCACTGTGACTTTGATTCTGGTAGCAACTACCCTGGCTTTAATTATTTAAAATAAATTATTTAAAATTCTTCCTTTCCCTCAGGAGACTAGTGAGGCCCTGCCTCCCCTGCCTCTAGTGACTGCACGTCCCTGGATGCAAGAATATATGTTTCCCACATTGAATAATTGCTGAGTGTCTGCTATGTGTAGGGTAGGGTGTGTACAATACTACAGTAAATTATTTTTTCCTTAGAAAAAGTGCAGGCTTCATATGATGAACTGAATAGAGACAAGTCTGGTTTTTCTACTAAACCTAATGTGAAGCTGGGATTGTTCTTCCAGAGAATTTCTGAAGTCAGAAATTGGTTTTTCTGATGTTGAGGGGTTGAAAAAGCAAGGGAGCAAATAAAGAGTTTCTTCCTTTATCCACAAGTAGATTTCTATGAAATTTGTGGATATCTATGAAATTCCCGGCAGCTCCAGCCAGTGTGACCAGTAATACTGTATTTCCCCGAAAACATGACAGGGTCTTATTTTCCTTTGTCCTTATTTTCAGGGAGGTCTTATAATTTTTGAGGCGCAGGAGGCAGCAAGCGTGATCACCTCATGGCTGCTGTTGCATTGCAATATTTTTGGGATGACTTAATTTAGGGCATGCGCTCAAAAGCCTGATTGGGCTTATTATCTGGAGAGGTCTTATTTTCAGGGAAACAGGGTAATAAATGCTGGGAGTTGTCATAGAGCAACATCTGTAAGCAGCAGCTCTTCCCACTGGTATCCAGAATGAAATAAATACTGATTGAAGGGAGTAGAATGACATTGGGATAATAAAATAGGGGGCTTATATGCAATTTAGGGCACTAAAGATCTAAATGATCGTTTTCAAGTATGATCAGTTTGTGGCGCTCCAGATGTTGTTTTACTTTAACTTCCAGGAACCCTGGCTTATTAGGTACATTGAGGACTATTCTGAAACATCTAGAGGCCCATGCAGTGTTTACACTTCAGAGTTAGAGCATGGAAGGGGAAAATGACTTATTTTGCACAAATGCATTTGGTATTTTTAAATTAGTATATACAAAGTCATTTTCTTGTGGGTTAGTCATAGGTTCTTGGCAATCTGAGTAACTATTTGTGGAATGCACAATGATTTCCAAGTTCTCAAATTTATCTACTTGGAAATTTAATTCATATATCTAATCTGATTAGCTTTTCTTTGGGAAAAATTTAGTAGGCTTTAAGGCAGGCGTGGAGGTCTTTCCTGAACTGTAACTACCATCATTAGCTTTGTCTGTTAAAAGTTACTGAGAAAATTAAGCCCTCATGGTTCTCTCTCTTCTATAGCTAAGCATGGATTTAGACCCAAGTCTTTCCAATCTTAACCCAGCACTTTAACTACTAGATTACCCCATCTCTTATTCCCCGCATTTTGTTTTAAAGAGTATTTTATAGTACAACATTCTCTTGAAGTAAGCACAAACTACTCAACAAACTGATGGCTGAAAATATTCTTAAGCCTTGAGTATGCCAAAATACTTTTCTTTCTGATTATTGTAAACTTGATTTCAGAATTTAATTTAATTTTATATTTTATTTTGTGTATGTGTGTGTGTATGTGGCCACTACTCCAATCTGTTCGTGGTTCCGAAGAGCACGGGCAGCTGGAGGGCGATTCTAGACCTCAAGCACCTGAACCGGTTCCTGGTGTACAGGCATTTCAAAATGTCCTCCCTCAAATCTATCCTTCAGGGCATCAGAAAAGGGGACTTCCTGGCCTCTGTGGACCTCACGGAGGCCTACCTTCACATACCTATTCCGCCCACTCACCGCCGGTTCCTGAGGTTCTCGCACAGGACCCACCATTACCAGTACAGGGCTCTTCCTTTCGGGCTGGTCTCAGCCCCCCGGACTTTCACGAAGGTTCTGGCGGCCCTGGCGGCTCACCTGCACTCTATCCCAGTGCGGCTCCAATGTTATTTGGATGATGTCTTGGTTCAGGCAGGGTCTCTTCCTCAGGCCGTCTCGGATCTTTGGCTCACCATTCGGAGCCTTCAGAGCTTTTCGGTGAACTTCGCCAAGAGCCATCTTTCCCCCTCCATGCGTATTCTACACCTGGGGATGGTCATAGACTCCATGTCGGGGGTGGTGCTGCTGTCCCCGGAACGTCAGAGCAGCCTTCGTCAATTGGCGGAAAGCATTCACGGAAGGCAGTTAGCTTCGGTCCTCTCTGTCACAGTTATTGGGCAAGATGGTCTCATGCATCAGGATTGTCCCATGGGCCAGGCTTCACCTTCGGCTCTCCAGTGGGAGCTCATCCCCTTTCAGAGGGGCGGCTGAGCAATTCTCTTCGGACTCTCTGTCTCAGGGCGGGGGTCCGGGTCTCTCTGGCGTGGTGGCTTTCCCTGGCCATTCAGCGGGGCTGCTTCTTCTGGGAGCCAGACACCACAGACACGAGTCTGTTCGGGTGGGGGTCCCTGTTGGGTTCTCGGATGGCTCAGGGCAGGTGGACGGCCTCAGATCTCCGCCACAACATAAATTGGCTGGAGCTGAAGGCGGCTTGCCTGGCTCTGTGTGATTTTCAGTCCTCGGTGGAGGGGCGTCATGTGCTCCTCCTGACGGACAATGTGGCCACCAATGCCCACATCAATCGTCAAGGGGGGACCCACTCGTGGACCCTCTGGCTGGAGGCTCTGTGACTGGGCGCCTGGGCGGAGAGGCACCTGTTGTCCTTGGTGTCGGAACACATCTCCGGGCTCTCCAACGTCCAGGCGGATTGGCTGAGTTGGGCGACTCTGGACAATGGCGAGTGGCAGCTCCACCCGTCGCTGTTTTGGAGATTCTGTCAGAGGCTCGGGACTCCTGGTGGATCTGTTCGCCTTGCCCGTGAACTCCCAGCTTCCTCGTTTTTTCACCCGTTTCCAGTCCAGGTCGGCGGAGGGCATGGACCCCCTCAGGAGCCGGTGGCCCTCTTTATGCATTCCCTCCCATTCCCCTCGTCCCGGGGATCGTCAGGAAGGTGGTGGCGGAGAGGCCCCTGGTCATTGTGGTGGTCCCTTATTGCCCCAGGAGGCCCTGGTTCGCAGACCTGGTCCAGCTGTTGGTGGCCCCTCTGTGGAGGATTCCATGGGGGGAGGTGCTCTTGCTGCAGGGGGCTCTGATTCACCCGGAGCCCCAGTGGTTCCATCTGACCGCCTGGCTCTTGAACGGCAGCTTGAACGGCAGCTAACGGCGGCTAAGGGGGGCTAATCTGTCCTCTGGGTTCATTCGCACCATTGAGGCGTCTCGGCGTCCATCGACGACCCGCATTTACAATTCCACCTGGGCAGCTTTTGTTCGGTGGTGCTCTCCTCTGGGCATTTCTCCCGATAGGGCCACTATTCCTAACGTGTTGGACTTCTTCCAGAAGGGCCTTGAAAGCGGGCTTTCGCAGAATTTGCGCCGCCAGGTGGCAGCTTTGGCTTCGATCCTGGGGGGAGGGTCTTCTTCCCTCTCCCATGTCCCCCTGATCAAGTGTTTTCTGAAGGGGGCGGCTAATCTCCGGCCTCCCTCCATCCACAGGTTCCTCATGCGGGATCTTCCCCTGGTGCTCAGGGCTTTGACAGGGGCCCCATTCGAACCTCTCCGGTCTGTTCTCTACGGTTCTTGTCACTGAAGGTGGCCTTCCTGGTGGCGGTTACCTCTGCCCGACGTATTTCAGAACTGGGTGCCCTGTCTTCCAGGGACGACCTTTGCCATTTTCCAGAGTGGGAGGAGGGAATGGTCACACGTGGGTTTTATCACAGCCTGATTGGTCCAAGACTGAGAGGAAATCTATAAATACCGGTGCCTGTCCATTGCTAGCCAAGATTCTCTCAGTCTGGTCCAAGTTCTGTAGAGTAGTTTGTTAGGATTCTACTTGTTTTCTCCTTTTGGGTGAGTTCTATGCAATCTGATTCCTATTTGGCTAATTGGGCACTTTAAATCCTTTTAAATTCTAAATTGATCTGCTGTGGCCCCAAGGGACAGATCTCTGCCTCGGGCAGCTGGGGGAGGGCCCAGTGGGGCACTAGTCTCCCCCCCGCAGGCCAGGAGCCTTTGCCTGTCTCCGGGTAACGGGGGTGCGGCTCCTTTAAGCTGCTTAGAAGCAGCCGTTTTTGCAGCAGAAAAGTTACAAGTGGCTTCGGAGCCTCGAGGAGCGAGCGGCCCGCCTTACAGCTGATTGCTCCGTAGGGGGCCTCGCTGCAGGCTCCTTTGTTTGTGTTGCCTGGGGACAAAGAGCAGGGGTGAGGAGAGCGTGTGTGTGTGCCGTGTGACTCTCCCTGCTAATTTTAAAGTAACGCCGGCTAGAAAAGCCTGGCTGGGCTGCTGGTGATTATTTCCAGCCCTTTTCTCCCGCGCACGGAGTTCCGGCGGCCATTTTGGAGGCTGCCACGTGCGTGAGGCCTTGCCTTTATCGACGGGCCTAGTGCGGCCTAGTGAGAGGCCTTGAGCCTAGGTCTCCCCACAGGCTTCAGGCCCTGGTCTCAGGTGGGACTTTGGAGGCCGATTCCTGCTCCTTTTCATCAGGCACGTGAGTGGGGCATGGACGAGGGAGTGGAGATTCCCCAGGGGCAGGGGGCAGGCCCTACTGGGAGTGAGGAGGCCTTGGATCAGGAGGTGGGGAGGGGGGCTCCCCCTCAGAGATCCCTTTCTTCAAGGCGCCCCTCCAGTTCTGTCTCTAGGGATGAGGCAGCTCGCCATAGGGCGCTGGAAAAGACTTTTGCCAGGGCAGAAAGGCAGGCCCAGTCCTCCAAGCCTTTATCTAGGGACAGATCCAGGTCCCCTCTTAGGCCCATTTCAGAGAGGTCACCCCTTAGGGGTTTTAGCCCGGCTTCTTCAGGCAGCTCCCCTGGTAGGTCACGGGCCTTCTCCAGGAGGGGGCGTTCTCCATCCCCCATAGATGATCCTCTGGAGGGCACGTCCAGAGGCCCCTGTTCCCCCCAAAGGTTGGCCCCCCAGGGCCCGGCTTCCACTTATGGGGATGTGGAGGATCTGGATAATCTCCCTGAAGGGATTAAAAGGCTTCTTTCTGCAGCCATCACTCGGGGCATTGCCCAGCGGGACAAAGGCTCCCTTTACTCTAGGCATGGGGGGCTGAACAGGGCTCAGTGTCGGGCTTCCTCCCCTTCCATGATCAGTGAGACTTCCTTCCTGGGTGGGGGGGAGTTACCCCAGGAGATGGGATTCTCAGATGATGAGAATACCACTGTTTCGGAGGAGCCTTCTTCCAAGGTCCTATTTATGCCCGCCTTGTTTAAAGTTCTCTTGGATAAGGCGAGACACACCACCAAGGTCGGAACTGGGGATCCCTCTGTGCCCCCCCCAAGGGATCCCGACATGGTCATGTTCTCTGCCACGGCCACCAACAAGGAAGAGATCCCTGCCCCTCCCTTGTTCCTTGAGGTTCTGACTGACCAGTGGGCTAAACCTTCCAATTTCTCTTCTCCAGGTAGTACCGACCGTCGGCATTATAACGTGGAGCAAACCTTTGCTCAGGCCATTCAGCTCCCGACGGTTGACACCCCTGTGGCCGCATTGGTGTCCTCCTCCCCGGTGGTGTTGGGCGATGCGGCAGATAAGATGAAGCCGGAGGATAAGCGCGCAGAGCTTACTTTGCGGAAGAACTTCAACGCCACAGCGTGGGCCATTAAGGCGGCGGCCTCAGCTTCATACTTTAATCGTGCCACGGTCATGTGGCTCAAGAAGCTGCAGGAACACATTCCCATACAGGAGGACCGGATCCATCAGGATCTGGTCAAGATTCTGGCAGCGTGTCAGTTCTCAGCTGACGCGACCTTGGATACGGTCAAGTTTGCTTCTAGCGCCCTGGCCACCTCGGTCACCTCCCGTAGGCTCCTGTGGTTACGCCATTGGCAAATGGACAACAAAGCGAAATGGGATTTGGCGGCTGCCCCCTTCAAGGGGCCCGATCTCTTCGGGGAGGCCCTTACTCGCATCCTAGTGGAGGATAAGGACAAAAAGAAGGTCCTCCCCTCCACGGCTAAGAAGGCCGAGAACAAGTCACGTCCTTTCCGTAGGCAGTGGTATAGGGCCCCTAGCTTCGGCTATAACCAGCGCTTCTCTTCTTTCTCTTCTGACAGGCAGTTCTTGGGGCAGCCCTTCCAGGACAGGAGCCGATTCCAGGGCCAGGCTCGGCGGCCCTTTCGTGGGGGAGGCGGCCGTCCCTTCCGCAGGGGGAAGTGACTCGAACCCGAGTCATCCCATCGGCGGCCGCCTCACTCTTTATGCGGACCGGTGGGACGACATCATGTCGGATGCCTGGGTCCGAGCCACGGTTCGTTACGGGCTCAGGTTAGAATTTCTCTCCACTCCTCCAAATCTCTTTCGGTCGTTCCCTCCATCCCGGAGTCGAGAGCGCCGCCGCCTGATGAGTCAGGCGATCGCCCACCTCCTCGAAATCCAAGCGGTGGAGGCGGTTCCCGCAGGGGAACGGGGCCTGGGCCACTACTCAAATCTCTTCGTGGTTCTGAAGAGCACGGGGGGTTGGAGAGCAATTCTAGACCTCAAGCGCCTGAACAGGTTTCTGGTCTACAGGCGGTTCAAAATGTCATCGCTCAAGTCCATCCTTCAGGGCATCAGAAAAGGCGATTTCCTGGCCTCCGTGGATCTCACGGAGGCCTATCTTCACATTCCCATCCTGCCTGCTCATCGCCGGTTCTTGAGGTTCTCCCACGGGTCCCACCATTACCAGTACAGGGCTCTTCCCTTCGGCCTGGCCTCGGCCCCGCGGACCTTCACAAAGGTCCTGGCTGCTCTGGCGGCCCATCTGAGATCAGTCCCGGTCCGCCTCCAATGTTATTTAGACGATGTCTTGCTTCAGGCGGGCTCCCTGTCTCAGGCCGTTTCAGATCTTCGGCTTACCATTCGGAGCCTCCAGGCCCTGGGGTTCTCGGTAAACTTTGAAAGGAGCCATCTCACTCCTTCCACTCGCAATCTGCATCTGGGGACAGTCATAGATTCCAAGTTGGGGGAGGTGCGTCTGTCTCAGGAGAGGCAGGTAAGCCTTCGTCGGCTGGCGGAGAGCGTTCGCACAAAGAGCTCCGTTTCCATCCTCTCTCTGTCGCAGTTATTGGGCAAGATGGTCTCTTGCATAGGGGTTGTCCCGTGGGCCAGGCTCCATCTTCGGCCCCTTCAATGGGAGCTTATCCCCTATCAGAGGGGACGAATGAGCAATTCCCTTCAGACTCTCCGCATCTCGGCGGGAGTCCGTGCATCCCTGGCGTGGTGGCTCTCCCCGGCCATCCGGCGGGGGTGTTTGTTCTGGGAGCCGAGCAGGGTGACCGTCACCATGGACGCAAGTCTGTTCGGGTGGGGGGCTCTGGTGGGCGCTCGGATGGCTCAGGGCAGATGGACGGCCTCGGACCTCCGTCACAACATCAATTGGCTGGAACTGAAGGCCGCACGTCTGGCACTGAGTCACTTTCGCTCCTCGGTGGAAGGGAGTCATGTTCTCCTCCTGACGGACAATGTGGCCACCAAGGCGCACATCAATCGTCAGGGCGGGACCCACTCGAGAGCCCTCTGGCTGGAGGCTCTGCGATTGGGGTCATGGGCGGAGAAACACCTGCAGTCTCTGGTGGCGGAGCACATCTCGGGACTCTCCAATGGCTCAGTCGAGCAACTCTGGACAACGGCGAGTGGCAACTCCACCCGTCGCTGTTCCGGGAGATCTGTCATCGGTTCGGGTCCCCCCGGGTGGACCTGTTTGCGTCTCCCGAGAACACACAACTCCCGCGTTTCTTCTCCCGTTTCTAATCCAGCTCGGCGGAGGGCACGGATGCCCTCAGGAGCCGGTGGCCCCCGGGCCTTCTCTATGCCTTTCCCCCCATTCCACTCATCCCGGGGACCGTCAGGAAGGTGGTGACGGAAAGGGCCTTGGTCATTCTGGTGGCCCCGTTTTGGCCCAGGAGACCCTGGTTTGTGGACCTGGTTCAGCTGTCGGTGACTTCCCCGTGGAGGATCCCGCAAGGGGAGGTGGTCTTACGGCAGGGGGCCCTGATTCACCCAGAGCCTCAGTGGCTTCAGCTGACCGTTTGGCTCTTGAACGGCGGCTTCTAAGGGGGGCTCATCTGTCTTCCGGGGTCATTCGCACCATCGAGGCGGCCCGTCGTCCCTCAACGACCCACATTTATAACTCCACCTGTGCAGCATTCGTCCGCTGGTGCTCCCCCAAGGGCATCTCTCCCGACAGAGCCACCATTCCCAACGTCTTGGATCTCCTTCAGAAGGGCCTGGAGGACAGGCTCTCGCAAAACACCTTGCGACGCCAAGTGGCGGCTCTGTCCTCGGTCTTGGGGGGGGGGCGGGGTCTTCTTCTCTTTCCCAGTCTCCTCTGGTCAAGCTGTTCCTCAAGGGGGCGGCAAATCTCAGGCCTCCCCCCGTTCATAGATTCCCCACGTGGGATCTTCCGCTTGTCCTCAAGGCCTTAACGGGAAATCCGTTTGAACCTCTCCGCTCGGTGCACTTGCGCTTCTTATCACTGAAGGTGGTCTTCCTGGTGGCCATCACTTCCGCCCGGCGTATATCCGAGCTGGGCGCCCTGTCTTGTAAGGATGACCTCTGTCATTTTCACCAGGACAGAGTGGTCCTTTGCCTTGACCCGGCATTCGTCCCCAAAGTAAATACCCCCTTTCACAGGGCTCAGGAGATCGTCCTGCCCGACTTCTGCCCGAGTCCGTCCACTGACAGGGAGCGTCTTTGGCATCGTCTGGATGTCCGCCGTGCCTTGTGGATCTACCTCCGGCGGACCAAGGATTTCCGCAAGTCGGAGGCCTTGTTCGTCTCCTTCCTACCTGGAGCTCTGGGTTCGAGGGTGTCCTCGGCTACCATCGGCCGTTTGCTGCGTCAGGCCATCTCAGAGGCCTACGTGGCCTCAGGGCGGTCGGTTCCGTTGGGCATCACGGCGCACTCTACCAGGAGCGCGGCGACCTCGGCAGCGTGGGCCACGAGGGCCCCGTTTGAAGACATCTGCCGGGCGGCTACCTGGGCCACTCCAACCTCGTTCATCCGACATTATCGTCTGGATGCTTTTGCGTCTGCGGACGCGTCTTTCGGTCGTAGGGTACTACAGGGGGTGGCAGCGGAGGCTCCCCTTGGGCCCTAGAGTTTCTGTTCTCCCTCCCTGGGACCTTAGCTTGGGTATGTCCCACGTGTGACCATTCCCTCCTCCCACTCTGGAAAAAGGACGTTGGTCTTACCTGAACGTCTATTTTCTGATGGGAGGAGGGAATGGTCACAACCCACCCTGAGTTCTGTCTGTTGGGGCCAAGGGGAGGGCCCGGGGGGTGTTTCCCGGGGTTGTTGTGTTGTTGTTTCTTGTTTTCAGTTGTACCGTTCATGTTCGAGAATCTGGGCTAGCAATGGACAGGCACCGGTATTTATAGATTTCCTCTCAGTCTTGGACCAATCAGGCTGTGATAAAACCCACGTGTGACCATTCCCTCCTCCCATCAGAAAATAGACGTTCAGGTAAGACCAATGTCCTTTTTCACCATGACAGGGTGGTGCTTTGCTTGATCCTACCTTCATCCTGAAGGTGAATACTCCCTTTCATAGGGCTCAGATCGTCCTGCCCGACTTTTGCCCGGGTCCGTCCAATGATAGGGAGAGGCTCTGGCATTGCTTGGACGTCCGCCGCGCTCTGCGGGTCTACCTCCGGCGGACTGAGGGGGTCCGTAGGTCGGAGGCCTTGTTTGTTTCGTTCTAGCCGGGGGCGCTGGGTTCTAGGGTGTCCTCGGCTACCATCGGCCGTTGGCTGCATCAGGCCATTATGGAAGCTTACGGGGCTTCGGGTCGTCCGGCCCCGTCGGGCGTCACGGCCCATTCTACCAGGAGTGACGCGACCATGGTGGTGTGGGCCATGAGGGCCCCGTTTGAGGATATCTGTCGTGCGGCCACTTGGGCTTCTCCGACGCCTTTCATCCAACATTATCATCTGGATGCCTTTGCGTCTGCGGACGTGTCGTTTTGTCAGAGGGTCTTGCAGAGGGTGGCGGCTGATGCTCCCCTTGGGTCCTAGTGGTTTCATGTTCTCCCTCCCTGGGACTATAGCTTGGGTATGTCCCACAGGTGACCACTCCCTCCCCTCCTCTGGAAAAAGAACGTTGGTCTTACCTGAATGTGTCTTTTAGGAGGAGGGGAGGGAGCGGTCACAACCCGCCCTGAGTTGTGTTCCATTGGGGGGAAGGGGAGGGACTGAGTGGTCCCGGAGGTTTGGTTGTTGTTTTTTTGTTGTTGTTTCAATTGTACCGTTCGACTTCGAAAAACTGGGCCAGGATTGGAAGGCACCAATATTTAAGGCTTTGCTCTCAGTCTTTGGACCAGTCAGGCTTTGAGAATATCCCACAGGTGACCACTCCCTCCCCTACTCCTAAAAGACACGTTCAGGTAAGACCAATGTTCTATTTATGCTTGCATTAATGGAGCTTGCATAACTGCAAGTGCTTAAATTGCTTCAGTGAGCAATTTAACAGACCATGTTCTGTTAAATGCAAAGTATAGTTCATCCAGTAATTCTTTTTACAGAAATAAGAATGGGGTTGAAATTGATTGAAAGTTATATGTCTATTGCAAGTTAGAAAAGCTATGTTGAGTGGGATGAAATGTTGCATTAAGCATCCCTTTTAATTATGATTGATGGAACTATGATTTGTAGCCTTGTCTATATCTTTCATTATATGTCACACTAAGGCAGAATTGTAATTTCTGGCTGAGGATGAATTTAATTGACACATAAAAATTTTGGTCTCAACTTGATGGTGAAATGGTTATACTGAAGGATTCGTAGCTTGGAAATGCTCATTATAGGTAATTCTTGGCTTACATACAATTGAGCCCAGGATTTATGTTACTAAGCAAGACAGTTGTTAAGTGAGTCGTGCACTATATCACCTTTTTGCCACAGTTCTTAAGTGAATCATGCGGTCATTAAGCGAATCTGGCTCCCCCCCATTGACTTTGCTTGTCGAAGCCAACTGGGAATATTAGAAATTGTGATCACATGATCCTAGGACACGTCAACCATCATAAGTATGAGTCAGTAGCCAAGTGCCCGAATTTTCATCATGTGACCACAGGGATGCTGCAAGGGTCATTTTTTTCAGTGCCGTTGTAACTTCGAATAGTCAGTAAATGAATGATTGTCAGTCAAAGATTGCCTACACTAGTGTGTTCTGTGGGTTCATCTCCAAAAAGAACTTTGGACCATGAAGTATCTCTAAATCACCTTGAAAGACCTCCAGAAAAAGATGGAATTTTGCTTTTAGGTACTAGGTGTTATTCACAGACTACTAAGTGCATCTATTTTGCATTGTTTTTCTTCTTCTTTGATTTCAAAATCATTACATGCAAATGTGCACTTCCTATGGCGCTCTTCTGACTTGTTTATCGGCATTACCACAGTTTCTGTGGGCACTCATACATATGTGCATAATCCGCAATCACAATCAAATTGGGAAGGCAGACATTATGGCGATCTGAACACATTCTCTGTTGCAATCTTCCAAACTCTGTCAGGCTGCAGGAGTATCCCACACCAACCCAGGTGTTTCCTCATGTCAAGTAACATTGCAGCATAGTTTCCTGATTTCGTTATGGGAATAAGTGCCAACCTATTAATTATTAGAGTTCAGCCAAAGGAGTCCTTGCAATTCATAAACAAGTCTTGTAACATCCATTCTCCATGGCAGGCCACATAATATGTATCTTGAAAGATAGGGTGTGATCGCTCAACTCTAAGCAGGATATGTTTGGTGACACCTAACTCTCATAAGAGTGAAGGACAAATAGCAGTTTGTAATACGATAAACAAATCTCTGCTGTTGCTGTTAAACATTAAAATAAACTTGGGCTTGACCAGTGAAAACATAGAACATTTGTTGACTTAACAGATGCTTGCTTGGAATTCTATAAATAAAAGTCTAGTTGGAAAGGTTGAACCTGGTCTTCCTGGATGGCACTAGTGAAATTGAAATGAGTGACTGACTGGTTTTTTAAATCTTTTTTCAAAATCTAGTAGTTTCTTAAAACAGTTTTCAACAAAACAAGATTAAATTACTTGGGATTATTTCCTAAATGTTGCATTCCACATCAAAGAAGCCTTGTTTCTAATCCCCCCCTTTAATTTTCAAAGTGATTATCTTTTTTATCCTGTTGCAGCAAAAATAAGCAACAAAGTACCTTATGGCGTGTTAAAATATGGCATTAAAAAAGATGACATAAGCCTTCATGGATTAATCTGTTTGTACTTCTGTATTTGGATTTAAACAAAAAACATATGGTTATAGAAATGTACACTGAAAAAGTGTAGTGTGGACATTTGAGTATATTTACTTTGCTGTTTCTGTATGCAAAATTTCCAGATTCTTGACCCATAGACCAGTCCAAAGTATAATAGATCTAAATCTCCTAGAATCTAAATATTGAATATGGGTTTCCACATTTCAGACTGGGTGGGACTGGTTTATTTTGTGGGACAAATGGTGGTAACGTAAGCAGCAGAGGTGGAGATGCTCTGTTTTTTTTTTTTTTTTTTTAAATACTTAACTTCCTCTTTGGTCACCCTGGCTGAATAATAACTCAAACCACATTAATGTTTATAAACAAAAATATAGCGGAGGAGCTTTCAAATACTGAACAGTCATGGTCTGATTTGAAGGAGGGAGGTTCCCGAAATCCTGCTAATGTGCAAACATTGAATTAGTACCAGCAGGACAAAGTTGCATTTTCTTTTTCTAGAACATTTAATTTTGCTTGCTGAATGGAGTTTAGGGATGAGAGGCTTTATGTACAGAGTCAGTTCTAAAGAATACTTCACTGGAGCTTGGCTCTACAGCAGTTGAGTAGGGCCATTACAACAAGGTTCTAACCTTTTGTCCTTGTTCTTTAATATACAAATGAAGCTACTGATGAAAAGTACAGGTAACTCTCAAACTTACAACAGTTCATTTAGTGATCATTCAAAGTTACAATAGCACTGGAAAAAGTCATGTATGACTATTTTCCCACTTATAACTATCATAGTGTTCCCATGGTCAAATGATCAAAATCTAGATGCTTGGCAAACTGACTCATATTTTATGACGGTTGCAGTGTCCCGGGGTCACCTGTTTGCAGCAAGTTAGTGGGGAAGCCAGATTCACTTAACAACTGTGTTACGAGCATTAATAACTGCAGGGATTCACTTAACAACAGTGGCAAGAAAAAATGTAAAATGGGGCAAAACACACTTAACACCCAGTAAAAATCAAACAACATTATGGCTTAGCCTGATATGTGAGTCTAAGTTTTAACTGGCTTAACAGGATAGGATAGGATAGGATTCTTAATTGGCCAAGTGTGATTGGACATACAATCACACTTGGTGCATAACCTCTCAGTGTACATATAAAGAAAAGATACATTCGTCAAGAATCATAAGGTACAGCACTTAATGATAGCCATGGGGTACAAAATAAGCAATCAGGAAACATTCAATGTCAATATAAATCATAAGGATACAAGCAACAAAGTTTCAGACATGCAGTCATAAGTGGGAGATGGGTGATAGGAACGGTAAGAAGACTAATAGTAACGTAGCCTTAGTGAATAGTTTGACGGTGTTGAGGGAATTATTTGTTTAGCAGTGTGATAGCGTTCGGGAAAAAATCTGTTATTGTGTCTAGTTGCCTTGGTGTGCAGTGCTCTATAGCATCGTTTTGAGGGTAGGAGTTGAAACAATTTATGTCCAGGATGCGAGGAGTCTGTAAATATTTTCACGGTCCTCTTTCTCCATAGTGAGGGGGGAGGAGTATCCAGAATGGGTTGACCTTATCCTCTCGTGATTGGTTTGAGTCAGATAAGCTCTTTGGGCTCCGCCCCCTGGAAGTGAGCCTGCCCAGTTTTCTGACTCAAATCGATCGTGAGAAGTTGCTCATTTGAGAGCTCCAGGAATTTACTAGGATCTAAAGGAAAATTCATTTGGACCCGTCGAGTTTTGCCTCCCTGCTTCACTCCTCCTGCAGGATTGGGACTGCCACTAGCCCCCCTGGGGCGGCAGGCTGCCCTGGACACTGAGGACATCCGAAGACTCTCAGTGAGGAGCTTGGCCGGGCAGCAGAAGGAAGGGCAAAAGCCTCTAGCAGGCAGCCCTAACCAGGAGGTCGGGCAAAAGCCTCTAGCAGGCAGCCCTAACAGCTGAGGCTTGTAAGAGCTGGAGATTTGACTCACCCCAATCAAGGGAAAGGTTGCACCTCTCCAGACCTCCAGTAATTTACAAAGGATTAAAGAAAATAAACTTGGACCCGGCGAACCCTGCCTCCCTTCATCGCACACAGCCTCCTCCTGCAAACGACCGGATTGCCACAAGCCCTCTGGGGCGGCACGCTGCCCTGGCCATTGAGTGAGGTGGAGTCACTCTGTGAGGACCGTTGCCGGGCAAAGCAGGAGAACGGGCACACATGCCTCCTAGAGGCAGCCCTTGATGAGAGGCTTCTCAGGAGCAGAAGCGCTCCTCCGCTCCCCTCAGCCACGCAGGGTTTTTTAAAAAGCGAAAACCTGTGCTGGCACGCTATCACCAGTGGACAAGGTGAGAGCCGGAAAGGCTCTAAAACAGCTGCGGGAGATGAGCGGCAGCCGCATGGCAAGCCTGCAAAGGCAAAAGCCATTTCCATGTGCTCCAGCAAAGAGGAGCCTTTTGAATTTGGAGCCGGGGGGCCATCTTGAAGCCACGTGGTCCAAGATGGCGGCCCCCAGCAGCTCAGCGGAGGCCGGCAGGACAACAACCACCACTTGAGGAGAACCTACAAAGGTGAGAGACGATCGCAGAGGCATTAAGCCTAAGAGCGAGGGAGGCAGCTAAAGGGCCAAAAGGAGGCCTATCAAGGAGTTAAGAGGCAGGTGTGGATCAACCCCCCCCAAGCCTACTTCCTTGTTGAATCACAAAGGCAGCTGCCACAAGGCTTGCAGGAAGAACCACCCCCCCTACCTTTCTGGCTGCCAAGTAACAGGAGAAGGCTTCCTCCATAAGAACATTCTCCTTTATTAGGAGACAGAGCGGGAGGGGCGAGAGGTCTGACCGGCATCCGTAGCAAGCTGTGTTTGTCATGGCTAATTCTTGATTCCCCCCTTAAGAAACTCTCCTTTAATTAGGAGACAGAGCGGGAGGGGCAAGAGACTGATGGGGCATCAGTAACAAGTTGTGTTTGCCATGACTAATTCTTGATTCCCCCTTAAGAAAGCTCTCCTTTAATTTAGGAGACAGAGCGGGAGGGGCAAGAGACTGATGGGCATCAGTAGCAAGTTGTGTTTGCCATGACTAATTCTTGATTCCCCCTTACGAAAGCTCTACTGTAATTAGGAGACAGAGCGGGAGGGGCAAGAGACTGATGGGCATCAGTAGCAAGCTGTGTTGTCGTTGGTTAATTCTTGATTCCCCCTTAAGAAAACTCTCCTTTAATTAGGAGACAGAAGCGGGAGAGGCGAGAGGCTTACTGGACACCAGTAGCAAAAACTGTGTTTTGTTTTGTTAATCCCAAGCCGGCAGCCCCCCTGCAAGCCTGGAAAAACGCAGGGGGGGGGGGGAGAATATTCAGCCCAGCTGCTAAAGTGCAGCTCCCAATGGAGCCCCCATCAGGTTACTGAAGACCTTCCAAGGGTTGGGGTGACTAGGCAAACGGCTAAGCAATACCATACAATACTAGGCAATACAAGAGCAGAATGGGAAGGAACCTGCAGGCTTTCTAGCTCAATCCCCTGCCCAGCAGGATTCCTATACCATCTCAGACAAATGGTTCCTATGGTTGATTAGGCTGACTCTGTAAACCACCTAGAGAGGGCTGAAAGCCCCTATGAAGCGGTATATAATCTAACTGCTATTGCTATTGTCATTGCCACCCAACAGCTTCTTAAAAACTGTTGGGGCTCTCACAATGTCTGGAGCAGGCTGTTCCACTGATTAATTGTTCTAACTGTCATGAAATTTCTCCTCAGCTCTAAGTTGCTTCTCTCCTTGTTTAGTTTCCACCCATTGCTTCTTGTTCTGCACTCAAGTGCCTTAGAGGATAGTCAGGCAGCCTCTTCTCTGTGGCAACCCCAGAGATATTGGAACACTGCTATCACGTCTCCCCTAGTCCTTCCTTCCAGTAGACTAGACCTACCCAGTTCCTGCAACCGTTCTTCATAGGCTTTAGTCTCCAGTACCCTGATCCCCTGTTGCCTTCTCTGCACTCTCCTTAAGAGTCTCCACATCTCTTCTACATCATGGGGACCCAAACTGAGTGCAGAATTCCAAGTGTGGCCTCCAAGACCTTAAAAAGTGGATTAACACTTCATGGGAGCTTGATTCTATTCCTATGTTATGATGCCAAAAACTGTTGCTCTTCTGGCAGCTGTTGCACACTGCTGACTCACATTAAAGGGGTTGTCCACTAGGACTCCCAAGATCCCCTCACAGTTACTACTGTGGAGCAAGGTCTCCTGTACCTGTGCACTTCACCTTCATTGCCTAAAGGTAGAACCTTACTTCCTTGAATCCCATTTCCTAGGTATTGCCCAATGTTCAAGGGTAATCAAGATCCTTCTGTAGCTTTAGCCTGTATTCTGAAGTGTTGGCTATTCCGGCCAGCCCTGGGGTCATCTGCTAACTGATGACCCCCCCCCCCCCCCCATCAGCGTTAACAAACAGGAGCTAACAGTCATTCCGGCTCCTTCTTATGACCGCTTGAGATAACAGCAGTTCTTAAAGAAACAGTACTACTATCATGGCATATATTTTGCTATCCCAATGTTAGCTTACACACCTAACACCCTCATTCAAATCACTGATGAAGATGTTGAAGAGTACTGGGCTCAACACTGAACCTTGGGAGACTCCCTGCACTCTTCCCTCCATGAAGAGGCAGTTCCATTGAGGAGTACAGGTGGGTGCACCAGTTACCAAGGCACCTGGGGTGACTAGGTTCTAACCACATTCTTCTACTTTATCTAATAGTAGGTTATGGTCTACCTTATCAGGACTGCTGAAGTCCAAGTTAACTATATCAATGGCATTCCTATGGTCCACTAAGGGTTGTCACCGTAATATAATATGGCCAGTCTGGTATGATCTGTTTTTGACAAACCCATGTTGGCCTTGGGCTCTCGAGACGGTTTTTCTTCCTTTCTGAAGGGGGGGGAATCACATCAGCCAATTCTATAGTGGTCTCCAGTACTCCAGGATCTCTGATAGATATAGTTTCAGTTGTTGGAGAATTGTTCCGCCAGCTCCTTCAGACCCCTGGGTGTAACCCACCCGGTCCTGGGAATTGGACCTTGCCTAAGATAGACAGGCTACCATTTCTTCCCCATCTCATCTGGGTTCCTAATCTGAATTTGGGATGCGGTTCTTGATAGGTTGGATTGTTTATCCCTTCGGGTAAAGACAGATGCCAAGCACGAGTTAATAGTTCGGCTTACCCCTGCTGCTTGTCACCTTCGGGCCACTTCTCCCAGCAAGGGACCAATCGTTTCCTTAATCTTTCTTGGTTTTATCAGGCGGGAAGATGCCCCCTTTGTATTTTATTCTATTTCATTATTATTATTGTGGTTGTGGTTCTTGTTGTTATTATTATTAATTTACCTTTGTGGCAGGCCTTTATTGTGAGCCTTAGCTCCCCTCACTACATCTTACACACACTCTAGTGGCCGCCCATTAACTCCGTCTGTGTTGTACATTCTGAATATCTCTGCGCTAATCCTAGCCATAGAATCATAGCACCCTTATGGCCGGGGGAAAAAAAAAGAAAAAAAAAAAGGGTCAGACAGGCTGGTCCCCATGCCAGAACCCACCACAAACTCAGAATGGGATGCCCGACTATGAGAGATCGCAGAAGCACCTCAGATAGCCTATGAATTTAGACAACATTCGCTGAGGGCAGAACATACAGCAGGGGTGGGTTCATCAGAGCCGGCTGGCTCAACCGGACCAAGGGGCCAACTTGGAGCAGAAGCTGCAGCCAGTTGACCGCTTGGCGGTGGAGCGGAGCATCCTGAGGAAAGACCTCTTCTCCCCCAGGGTGATAAGGACTATCCAGGCCGCCCGCAGGCCCTCCACAGAGCGCATCTATGGCTCCACGTGGCGGGCCTTTGACTCTTGGTGCAACTCCCGGGGGTTCAACCCCATCCAGGCTACGGTGCCTCAGGTTCCGGACTTCCTCCAGGCAGGCCTGGATAGAGGGGTAGCTCCTAACACAATTAGGAGACAGGTCTCAGCCATCTCATCAGTTCTCCTGTGTGGCAGAAATCAGAGCCTGACACACCACCCCATGGTCAGGCAATTCCTTAAGGGGGCCTCCAACCTCAGACCACCTACGGTACACAGGTACCCTTCCTGGGATTTACACAGGGTATTGGACGCTCTAACGGGCGCCCCATTTGAGCCATTACAAACAGTTTCCCTTAAGTTCCTGACCCTGAAGGTGGCTTTCCTGGTGGCCATCACTTCCGCCAGGCGGATATCCGAACTGCAGGCGCTGTCCACCAGGGAGGATCTCTGTGTCTTCCACCAAGATAGGGTGGTGTTACGGCGGGATCCATCCTTAATTCCCAAGGTGTGCTCCTGCTTCCATCGAGCCCAGGAACTGATTTTGCCCAACTTCTGTCCAGACCCTTCTCACCCATTGGAGAGGAAGTGGCACACTCTGGACGTTAGGAGGGCTCTGAGGATTACCTCAGGAGAACCAGGCCAAACAGGAAATCCGAAGCCCTGTTTGTCTCCTTCCAACCAGGATCCCTGGGTAATAAGGTAACTTCCACCACTATCGGCAGGTGGCTGCGAACCTGCATTGCCACTGCTTACCAATCGCAGGGGTTACAGACACCAAATCATATCACAGCCCACTCCACACGGAGTGCAGCCACATCCACGGCCTGGGCCACACAAGCATCCCTGGCCGAAATCTGCAGGGCAGCCACGTGGGCTTCCCCCTCTCCCTTTGTTAGGAACTATAAGTTGGACTCCTTTGCCTCGGCAGAGGCCTCGTTCGGCCGCAGGGTGTTGCAGGCGGTTCACAGGGCAGGACCCGTGCCTCAACAGGCCTGAGTGGGGGACATATGGCCTCAGGGATCTCCCTCCCTAGGGAAGTGCAGGCTTTGGTACGTCCCATTCTGGATACTCCTCCCCCCTCACTATGGAGAAAGGGCGTTGGTACTTACCTGATACGCCTCTTCTCATAGTGGGGGGAGGAGTATCCAGTCCCTCCCTGACTATGCTTGTACAACTAAGTGTTATGTTCATTGTTTATATTGTTATTTAATTATTGATGTTGAAGACAATAAAAGCAAAAAAACTGAATCAAGAGTCTGGAGCGAATGATGCAACGAGTCGGAGAGAGCTCTTCGTCATAAAACTGGGCAGGCTCACTTCCAGGGGGCGGAGCCCAAAGAGCTTATCTGACTCAAACCAATCACGAGAGGATAAGGTCAACCCATTCTGGATACTCCTCCCCCCACTATGAGAAGAGGCGTATCAGGTAAGTACCAACGCCCTTTTTGACTCGTGCAGTGTACAGGTCCTCAATGGAAGGCAGGTTGGCACTAATTGTTTTTTCTACAGTTCTAATTATCCTTGGAAGTTTGTGTCTGGCTATAAGGACCAAGTCTAAAATTTTTACTTTAAAATAACTAAGGGTTGGGATATTTGAGAGAAGCCTCTCCACCTACCCATATACAGGCAGTACTTGCTTAGCAACTGCCTTGGACAATGACTGTTTGAAATTATAACGGTGACCAATGTCCACATTTAACACTTTTGCAGGTTCGTAAAACAAAGAAGCTGAAGTAAGATTGTAAGCATTGTCGCAGTTTCATTTAATGACCAATTTCCCTTAATAACGGAGTTACCAGTCACAATTGTGGTCACTAAAGGAGGACTCTACATGTATTACGTGGTGGCACAATGGTTTAGAGTGCAGTACTGCAGGCTACTTCTGCTGACTGCCGGCTGCCTGCAGTTTGGCAATTCAAATCCCACCAGGCTCAAGGTTGACTCAGCCTTCCATCCTCCCCAGGTGGGTAAAATGAGGAACCAGATTGTTGGGGACAACATGCTGAGACTGTAAATCGCTTAGAGAGGGCTGTAAAAGCACTGTGAAGCGATATATAAGTCTAAGTGCTATTACAATTTGTCAAGGAGAGGCTCTTTTACCTCCCATTGAGAGTGCTACATTATGTGGCACTGAGTAAGGGAATCCTCTTTCTTTGTAGGTTAGTGCCAATGTGGCTGTTCACTCAAGCATTTAATTCTAATGTACTGAAATTGTAATGTGGTTCTTTGCAAGTTATGCCTTAGTTTTACCTGCTAGTTTATATTTGCTTTGACTGATTTTGTTGAGTTTTCAGATTCTTCTTGTATTTCTATTATTTCAGCGAATATCTTTCTTTTCACTGCCAAATTCAAGCGGTAAAATTAAACCACATTTTCTCCCGAATGATACATGAGGAATTTGAAATATTTTCCCTCAATTTGGCTGGTCTCCTTTTTCAAGAAATCCTGGAAGAATGCAGGCTACCAGTTTGGGTTCTTATTCTGACAAGGCAACATTTAGCTTTAAATGGGTGTCCTATTTCAGCAATACCCATCCAGATGGTTTTGTGGTGGCACAAACACTGCCCAGACTTGCTTCTCTGGGCAGGTGTTTCTTTAGTTCAGTTGATACTGCATCTGATAGTTGCAAGCCAACAGCTTTTGTATATGATTTTGTTGAAACTTGAAATACCAGGTGTCTGCAAAAAAATTGTGAATGTGCTTTTGTTTCCATTTTGTTTGTTCAACTCCAGCTCGTGTGCCATGCTGAAAGATTACGTGTTGGTCAAATATGGTAGGTTGGTGAACTATTCCTAATCTTACAATTACTACAGGCATGTACTTCCAAAGCTCATTTTATTAAGTAAACCAGGAGTCAAAATTACAAACAGGCCTTATTCATCTCCCATTTCTGCCACTTGTTACTGTGGGATCACATAGCAATAGCCCTTAGACTTATATACCACTTTACAGCCCTCTCTAAGCGGTTTACAGAGTCAGCATATTATCCCCAACAATCTGGGTCCTCATTTTACCCACCTTGGCAGGGTGGAAGGCTGAGTCAACCTTGAGCCAGTGAGATTTGAACTGCTGAACTACAGCTAGCAGTCAGCAGTAGCCTGGCAGTACTGCACTCTAATCACTGCGCCGCCTCGACTCTTACATTGCAGGTATGTGGAACCTGCACCCTACAAATGGTGCTGATTTACATCTCCCAGCAGCCTTAATATTGACATCAATTATTGTTGTATTATGAATGTCTTATTATAATAAGGAATAGTAGGAGTTATAGTAACATCTAGATGGCTATGACGATTCAAAATTACAACGGCACTGAGTAAAAATGCCTTATGACAATTTTTTGCACTTATGATCATTGCATCATCCCCATGGTCAGATGATCAAAATTTGGATGATTGGCATCTGTTCAATTTTCATGACAGTTGTAGGGTCCTGGCGGGTCATGTGATCCCCTTTTGCAAACTTCTGACAAGCAAAATCAATGGGGAAACCAAGTTCACTTAACAACTGTGCTACTAATTTAATAACTGCAGTGGTTCACTTAACGAATGTGGCAAAGAAATGGGATAAAATTTATTCAACAAATTTCTCACTTAGCAACATAAATTTTGGCCTCAATTGCTGTCATAAGTTGACAACTACCTGTAATTCCTCTTTTGTTTATTCCTAGACTTGATGTATAGTTAGGCCTTTTTGAAGAATATGTCTCAGTCCTGCTTTAAGCTGGGGGGGGGGGGGGTTGTCAAAATTTTAAATAACCTCATTGGATTTCAAATAAATATATGTATATGAAGCTCATCGCTTCTTAGTCAAAATAAGACTAATGCCTGTTTCAGCTGCAAAGTACTTACACATTCTAATAGCTGTAATTGGTAACAACAACCAGTTTGCCTCTGTGTAAATTGTTGATTTAGAAAACTCATTTTTTTCCTGCTTTGGAATAATCAAATGGGAAGGTTTTTCCTCCCAGTCATTTGACAATATAATGTACGTGACCTAGCTAATCTGGCATTGTTGAATGATAATTTCCTTTCAGTGAAGGGAGTTGCACATGGAGACTGCTAGAATTTATGAAACATCAGCCTTCTCTCTTTTAAAATTAGTCTGCTGCTACCAGTCTCTTCCAGTTTTGTTAGTGAGAAAGCTCAGATGACATTTTCAGCTGTTACTCATTGAGGGAACTAGCACACTGGATCAGCAGTGGTTTCAGGTCTTGTTCCTTTAAATCTGTTATGTTAGTGTAGTCTGGTTCAGTCATATAAATTACTCAGAAGTTAGAATTCCATTTGGGTTACCCTGTGCTTTCAACTGTGTCATTCAGACATAACAAGCTATGCTTTGAAAGCCATAATCTTTGGCTTAGCATGATTTATGGACTCAACCAATGAAATAAATCATGATTAGCAAAGGTTCCTGACTCAGCACAGTGTTTAAGACCCCTGTTGTTTTATCAATCCTACATATGCACTGGTCCATCACAACAATGACGTAAAAATGATGAGCAAAAAAAGTGTGATTCAATATATGTTGGCATGGTCTTGAATGCATGCACATTCATCCTTCAAGGAGTAGTAAGCTAAAGAATTCGCGATACATCATTTTTAATTTCTCCTGTTTGAAGAACAGATGTCCACTATGGACAGGGAGACCTTTGTGCAACTCCATTTGGAGTTATTGTGCCTTCTCCTAAATTAGGCGACCCTTCAAATAACCAAGTCTCTTTGCAGCTTGAGGAGATGGTGGTCTGGAAACATGAATCAATCTATCTATCTATCTATCTATCTATCTATCTATCTATCTATCTATCTATCTATCTATCTATCTATCTATCTATCTATCTATCCTAGCTACTCTATCTCTATATATCTATCTGTATCTATCTATTCATGTTTCTAGACCATTATCTCCTCAAACTGCAAAGACTCCTACACAAGTAGTTATCCGAATATATTGCAATGTAGTTGGTCTGCTCCTGAAAATCACTCAGAAACTTCAACTGGCCTAGAATGCATTGGCAGTACTTGCAGTATCTTGCTTCATGAGCTACCCTGGTTGCCAAGTTATTTCAAGGGACTGGTTATTACCTATAAAATCTATGTGGAATAGAGCCTGTTTGCCACCTGTGTCCCATAACATCTGCCTGACCAATTAGATCCTGCAGTGTAGCTGTCCTTTATATTTCTTCCATTAATCATTGTAATCTAGTGCAGTGTTTTTCAACCTTTTTTGTGCAAAGGCACACTTTTTTCATGAAAAAAATCACGAGGCACACCACCATTAGAAAATGTTAAAAATTTTTAACTCTGTGCCTATATTGACTAAATAAAACTACTAAAACTACAACTGTGTTTATAATCTTACTTAGATTTTCCTTCCACCCTGACACACACACACCGAATCTACTTGCAGTAGGACAACATGGGAATGTTTCCACAAGACATTTATACATGGTTAACCATGGTTTATTGAATTCATCCACTAATTTCTATTGGTTCTCATATAGATTGGGCTTATACAACACTTCTAGCTCTAGCATGGAAAAACTGTTGGCTAATGTGGAATTATGGCAGAGCCCTCCTCCCGCCCCAAAAGACGAGGCAAGCCACGTTGAAGCAAACAGCCTCCGCCACAATTTTTTTTTTTTTAAAAAAACAATGTCAGTTGTAGGAAAGGGGAAGAATGGCTGGAGGGGGAAGGGATTTTATGAATTACCTCTCTCTCTCTCTCTCTCTCTCTCACACACACACACACACACATTCTCCCATGCACAGAGCGGGAAAGGCGAGCAGCGACGCCGGGCTGCTTCCTCCTCCGCTGCCGCCGCCTTCACTACCCAGCAGACAAAAGCGAGGGCCGGCCAGCGAGGGCTGCTTTCGCCGCGGCTATCAGTCCCGGCGAAGGCCGCGCGTTGCTTAGCCTTAGCTGCCGGACCCACTCCTAGCCCTTCTGGAGAGCGCAACGTGCACATTCCCTCTCTCTCAATTTCTCTTGGCTTGCAGCTGCAGCTGCTCTCAGGCAGGGTCAGCCCAGAGCCTGCAATGACAAGCCCCACCCTTGTGCGGCTCCCTCTTCCTCGGGCTCGTCATTCCCTGGAGAAAATAGGATCGCGCACGTGTGCAACGGCCACGGGGCTTACCCTAGCTCTGGTTCGGGTGAAAGGGACGGCGGCGGCGGGAGATTAAGCGAATTCGCCCCGAAGGCTCCCAAGACAACAGAGGCCGAGTTCAGAAAGCGCATTTTAAAAATGATTTTTGGGGGGAGGGGGGGGCGAGTGTTTTTCCCACGGCACACCTCACACTGTGCCGTGGCACACTAGTGTGCCGCGGCACAGTGGTTGAAAAACACTGATCTAGTGGAACCGTGGAAATGCACCTTCTCTGTAGTAGCACCTGACTTCTGGAATTAGGGATCCAAATGCCCTCTACTCTTGTTTCATCCAGGCCTTTAGTGAAGGAGAATGAGGCCCATCCCTTCATTGCATACATCTATCTCATTTACCATCTTTTATCTTCTGTCTTCTATCTTTTATTCATTTTACTTTATCTTTTTGTTATTATTGTGAGGTACCCATAGTCATTGAGTTTGAGTGGCATAATAAATTTAATAAATTATCATATAACTAGCTTTGGCTGACCTTGAAAAACTAAATAGCATTATACAGTGGTGGGTTACGACCGGTACGCCACCCTTCTGGTACGGTGCTACAGAGGGCCTGCCCACGCTCCTTACCAGTATTTGAAGCTTTCAGAGTTTACACGCACGGAGCATACGGTGCCTGCGCGATGCTCTGCCGAGCAGCTGAAGTGTCGCTGAGGCATTGCGGGCAGTAAGTATGCATGCGCTTGCTTCATGTGTTCATTTAGTGGATGCCCGACCCCGTTGCATTGTACTGGTTGCAATGAGATCCGGAACCCACCACTGGCGTCATATCGGGCTAAAGCATAGTTGGGACATCTCTCCAAAATATCAAGTGTTTAACCTATCCTGGGATGTTGAAGAACATCCCAAAAGTCAACAGCCAAAAACTGTTGTCATCTTGTTGCCAAGAACTCTATGGTACATGGACATTTCTTTTCTCTTCTTATGGTAGGAACTTCCTGGGAATGCAATTAATCTGGGAACATTTTTTACTAGAAGTAAGCTTTAACAAACATTCCTCATAACTGTAAAAAAATTGCAAGGAATATCCATTAAATTATCAAGCACTAGGCTCTACTTGAAGGAACTTCCAGTTTATATGATTGTAGTGGTATTATAGAAGGCATGATTTTGATGTGCATATGGATTCTGAACATCTCAATTTAGATCTCTTTGCAGAGATCCATTCAGTTTTCTCAAAGGTACCCTGATATTAGAAGCAAAATTCTTTCTGTGTTAACATCCTCCTCAAAACACACATCTGAATTAGTGTTAATGTAAATTATTCCCGCAACAAGATTTACTTTAAAAATGAGTGATCAAACATAGATTTTTCTCCCTTTCCTCTTTTGGTGTTTGTTTATATGGAACATGATGATTTAATCTAGTTTAGTGAGGGCTTTTTTTTTTTTTTGTATAGGCCTGGAAGCAATTGTGTGCTATTGTTGTTAGTTTAGCTACAGTGTAAAGATGGAATCTTGTGTAGGGCTGGGAAAGTGGGTTTTTTTTTTGGTGTGGGGGGGGTAGGGTGGAGAAGTTAGGAATGTAGTTTCCCTTAAAATATCCATGAAGTGGTTATTTACATATGCAAAACATTTGCATTTTGTCGTATTTTTGATCAAGCACTGAGAGAAAAAGGTGGTTTTTGAAGTTCTTTTGTAAAGCAACATTTTACAATGTGCTGCGTTTTAATAAAAACAGCTAGGCTGGTACATCCCCTTTACTTAGCACTTGTATGAAATATTATTTCTTCCATACTTACCTGTTTGAGGCTGCTGTGCCCTAGTTTATATTCAGTGCTTATGCTGTACTGAAAGACAGAGCTCTGGATTTTTGTGCCTCCCACATATATTGTATAACTTGCCTAAGAATTAAAGTTAGATACTTGGTTTTTGCTAAACTAAACTGTTGAAAGATTCTTTGTTAGGAGGCCTATTTTGATTATCTGATTGTTCCCCTGGAAAAGAATTTTATCCAGACAAAGAAGCTTTTAGCACATTGAACTAATGGATTAATAACAGTTGCATTGTTTTCTTTGGCATTCCAGAGTTTCATTTTATCCCATTTCTTCGTTATCTGTAGGGTGCTAAATGAAATAAGGCACAAACTCCTGCACTTTAAAGACTGATAACTAACCCAGAGTTTTATGTAACTATTCAGAGTTCACACAATTTGACCTTGTGACCTCCAGAGCGGAAGTAATAAATTGGATGGCAATGGTTGCCAACCCTGTGTTCAACCTATATTATTTATAGAGAATTTTAGGTAAGATTTGTATGTGTGTATATGTGTGTTGCGTACACACACGTGTGTAGAACCAAAGACTGGCTCAATGATTGGAATGGCCTGTTACAGTGATGGCTGACCTTTTTTTAAAGGCGTGCCAAAATGTGTGTGCGCGTGCCCCACACATGTGTGCGACCCCCCCTCCCCCAGGAGGAGGAGTTTTTGCCCTTCCCAGGCCTCTCCCAGCCCTCCAGAAGGCTGAAAATCAGCTGCCATGAGGGCTGCCATGCTGGCAAATATGGCTTTGCGTGCCACCGGTTTGCCATCCTGGGCCTATTAGCTGGGTGGATGGATGGGTGGATGGATGAAGAACTTTACTCCATGAGTAGAAGACACATCAGGGCTGCAGATAGTGTTTGAATCCTTTTTTAAAAAATTTTCTCTGGGGTTTTCCCAACCCTAGTTGTAAAAATTAACCATTGTGGCGGTAAGTCCATGAAAGTTGCACTATAAATGCTAAAAAAAAAACCATTAAAAAAAACCTCCTATTTGAACACAGTGCGGGAATAAAAAAAAATAACAGTTTTGATCTGGTGCAAAGACCAAATCCTTTCCATATGACTTTCTGGTTCTCCTGTGCACCGCTTGGAGAGTCCAAGCAATGGGTTATTTCAGTCAGGTTATCCTGGAAACTGAGAAAACTTTTCCCTGACCATGCCTCCTGGCGTGATCCCTCTCCAGAAATTTTCCTCAGTTTGCCAGTTCGGAAGCATTTGTTTGAGCTCTAGCTGAATTAACCTAATTTCTTTGGCTTGGACTCTCCTTTCTTCCTACTTTTCCCTTTGTTAAACAATCTCCTTCTCCTTTCTTATCTGTCCTTTAATCCTATTACAGCGAGCCTCTAGGAGGCCGGGAGGTAAGCATGTGGTGGGGGAGAGCTTCCCAAGCCGATCTCCTCAGGCTGGCTGTGGAGGCTTGCCGCGGCAGAAGCAGCAGAGGATTTTCCATAGCCAGCGACCCCAAGGTTCCCTGTTTATTGTTTTCTTCACAGTTTTTTCACATTTCTGGCCCGTTCCCCACTAGAGCCTGCCGTGGAGGAGCGCGCGATCGCCAGAGGGCCAGTCGATCGCCGCCTTGGCCTCCTTAATTACTCTCACGACACGGTGGCCATTTTAAGTGCTTTTCCGTGCTTTCCGGCCAAGTTGCAAGCCGCGCAGCCACGCTACAATCAGGAGACCGCTGGGTGGCAGGGGGCCAGCCACGGGTTGCCTCCTGTCTGCCTACCACCCTCATCGCTACCAACGTGGCGCTGGGGCCCTGGTCTACCTAAGGCCACTGCACCGGCACAGGGAGGGTTCCCAGGCTTGCCCCCTTTTACCTTACTTACTGAAGGGCCTGGGCCTCCCTGCCTTCCTGACTGGCCTGTCAGCCTAACGCTACAGGCCCCTACCTCCATGTCACTTCACTGGCACTGTCTGTTGTGTTTTCAATGTAATGGGTGGATTAAATTGATTGTTTGCCATTGCACAATTTAATGCATGATTTTTCCCCTTTTATGTTGCAGTGTAGTCAGTAACAGCCTCAACTACTCCTGCTGTTGGCCTGTGATTGTCAGCAGCCTGTGCGGTCATTGACATGGAGATGCCAGGTTCATCTGGGACTGCGGCCAGTAGACCAGGACCCGGATAAGGTTTCTCCTCCTTCCAAGGGCAATGGGGCTGGCAGAGACAAGGTTCACTCCCAGACTCGTTCCATTATGGCCCCCACAGCGGCTGAGGCCAGAGACGCTGAGAGGCGCCTACGGGCTCTGGACAAACAGTTTGAGGAAGCCCGGCGCCTAGCGGCAAAGGACAATCCAGCTGGAGACTCCTTTGTACTTCCCCTCCCTAGGAGGGATGTTAAGACTCTAATGGCTGAGGAGGTAGAGTCCCAGGACCTGTCTCTGGACCGGTCATTGACTCCATCGCTGGATCCCTCTTGGTCTCACGACCAGGGTCCTCTCCCAGAGGATTCCCCCCCCCCTGGGGCGAGTCAATATGGAGGAGTCCGCTGGCTTGGACCCAGACTCAGATCAAGAACCCGAGTTGTCCGCCCGCATGCAAGCAGTAGTTGGACGCGCTATCGCAGAGGGCATTGCGGATGTCATGCGGGAACGCGGCACGCCTGTGGCTCCTGTCACTTCCCCCTCCGATCAGGGCGGGCCTCCCCCGGCTAAGCGGGTTCGTCATCCATCTCTAGAGTCCTCCGTGGTTAGTGAGGTTTCGGCCTTGGAAGCTCCTGACCAGGTGGTACAGGGGTTTTTGGAGGATAAGGATCTTACCGCAGATGCCCCTTCCTTCTCGCGACTTTTCAAGCCTGGCTTGTTCAAATATGTTCTTCGTAAGGTCAGGGCGACCACTATGGTGGGTATTAAGCCCAGGCCCGCCCAACTCTAACTGATTCGGCCCAGTTGATCCAAATGTGGCCATGTTTGATGCCCCAACTCTTCAACAGGAGTTGGTGCTGGTTCCTGGCTTCTTTCTGGACCTCATCCAGTACCAGTGGGTCCAGCCTGCCACATTGTCCTCTCCCAGCAGGGTGGACAAGCAGCTTTATACAATGAAGCCTGGCCTTGAGGTTCTCCTGTCCCTTCTGGCTGTAGATCCACCTATTACGGACCTTACTTATAATTCCTCTCTGCCTGTGGACCTGTTAGAGGGTCTCAGGGCAGAGGATAAGAAGGCGGAGAACGTCTGCCGCAAGACCCTCTTGCGGCAGCCTGGGCCATTAGGGCATCTTCTTCCGCTTCAGGCCTTAGCAGGGCCAAAGTGATTTTGGCTGCGTAAACTCACGTACAAAATTCCCGCTGGAGACGTACGTCTTCACCAGGACATGACCAAGCTTGTTGCGTCTTTGCAGTAGGCGGCGGATGCCGCCCTCAACTCCACTAAACTCATCTCCAGGGCTCTGGCTGCGAACGTCGCACCCCACCATTGGCTTTGGCTCTGACATTGGCAAATTGACCAGAAGCACAAATGGGAATTGGTTTCCGCTCCCTTTAAGGGATCAGATTATTTTGGGAGGTTTTTGAACCCTTACCTCATTGAGTCAAAGGACAAGAGGTAGGTCTTACCATCAGCCTCTGAAAAGCAAGACCGTAAGTCTGTCCCATACCCAGGGAGGCAGTCCTTCGGCCCTCCGAGCCTTACACCTCCTCTTCCTTCAACCCCCCTAACCGGCCCTCCGGGCAATCGGGGAATAGAGCTTAGGACAGGTATTCCTTTTGAGCCAGAGGCAGACAACAATTTGGATTTCGTACTTTCAAGCGCGGGGGCGCCTCCAACAGGCCCTTCTACAAATCTAGGAGGCTCCCCAAACCTGTTACCCATTGGGGGGCCGAATTTGACTGTTCGCCTCCCATTGGGGCCCAGACAGCTCAGGACGCCTGGGTCCTGCAGTTTGTCCAGGAGGATCCTTCCCTTGGATTCCTATCCCCTCCCCCCAGGAACCTTACCAGGTTTCCTACCCCCTCGTGTCCCATCATGAGGGAGCATATGAACCAAGAGAGCCTACCTCTCCTGGAGATCAATGCAATAGAGCAGGTGCCCCCCGACGAGGAAGGGAGCGGGTATTCTCAGTTTCTTACCTGGTCCTGAAGAACTCGGGGGGGGGGGTGTTGGAGGGCCATCTTAGACCTCAAGAACCTTATCAGGCTTATCGCCTACCAGAGGTTCAAGATGCAGTTCCTCCAGTTGATCTCTCTCGACCTGAGGGAGGTCTACCTCCATATTTCCATTCATCCCCGGCAGGGAGTTCCTGCGCTCCTTTTATGCTGGCTGCCACTTTCAATACAGGGCCGTTCCATTCGGTCTCCTGTCAGCGCTCAGGACCTTCTCGAAGGTCCTAGCAATAGTGGTGGCCCATCTCAGGTGCAGGCCCATAAAGCGGCAGGCCTTGTGGGATCTTCAGGTCACTATGAGGACACTCAGAATCCGCAGATTTTCTCTGAACTTAGAGAAAAGCCACCTTTCTCCCACCTCCAGAATCAACCTTCTGGGGGCGGGGATAGACACTATGTCCTGCAGGATTTCTCTCCCAGGACAAGTTAGTGGCCCTCGGTCCATGACCCACAGATGATGCAGGCGAGGCAGGTTCCGATTGTCCCCCTCTCCCAGCTGTTGGGGCAGATGATCTCCTACCTGTCGATCGTTCCTTGGGCTCGCCTCCACTCCAGGGCACTGCAGTGCCTTCTTCTGCCTCACCTGCCCTCCTCAAAGGACATCTATTCATGGAGCCCGACCGGTTGGTCGTTACCACAGACGCCAGTCTTGCTGGCTGGGGAGCGCTCATGGGACGTCTCGTGGTCAGGGCAAGTGGTCCCCAGCGGAGTTGATTTTCAGCCTCAACTTCCTGGAGCTGCGAGCAGCGACGTTGGCACTTCATCCCTTCCACCAGTCCATCCGCCACCACCACGTTCCCTTGATGACGGACAATGTGGCCACGAAAGCACACATCAACCTCCAGGGCGGCACCAGATCAAAAGACTGATGGTGGAAGCGGAGGCCCTGGGTCACTGGGCAGAACAACATCTGGAGTCCCTCCGCTCAGGTGTGAACAACACTCAAGTGGACTGGCTGAGCTGGATCACTATATACTCCGCAGAATAGCGGCTGGATCCTGCTCTGTTCAGTCAACTGTCTCGCAAATTCGGTATGCCATCGGTCGACCTATTACCACCAAGAACAACGCACAACTACACCACTTCTTCACCCGCTTCCATTCTCTGGGGCGGAGGGAACAGATGCCCTTCGTTCCAGCTGATAACGGGGTCTCCTGTACGCGCTTCCTCCTCTCCCTCTTATTCCGGAGTCCTCCACAAGATCATAGAGGAGGGGGCGCAAGTGCTCCTCGTAGCACCTCATTGACCCCGGAGGTCGTGGTTCACCGACTTTGTCAGCCTGTCGGTGTCCTCACCGTGGCGGATCCCCCCTGATCAGGTCTCCTTCAGCCAAGGGGTCATCGTCCACACGGTACCCCAGTGACTCCAGTTGGCTGTCTGGTTCTTGGGGGGACCTGCTGAAGGCCGAGGGGTTATCGGACAAGGTTGTGTGTACCATCCCAGCTGCTCGATGTCCCTTGACAACGGGGATATACGGCTCTACTTGGGCCGCATTCGCTGGGCGGTGTGGGGACCTATGGCTCGACCCGGTCATGGTTCCAGTGTCCCGAGTGCTGAACTTCTTGCAGGGGAGCCTTGAGAAGGGTCCCTCCCCCGCCACACTCCGCCGCCAGGTGTGGCTTTGTCAACCGTTTGGTCTGGGGACCCCTTCCTACCCCTCAGCAGGGTTCCCAGAGTGTGCTACTTCCCCTACGGAGCTTCCTCCCACGGTTCATCGCTACCCTACCTGGCAGCTGTCCATGGTCCTGCAAGTACTCTCCGTGCCACCCTTCTAGCCTCTCCTAAAGGGGTCTCTACGACATCTTTCACTGAGGTCGGCTTTTCTTATTGCTATTACGTCTGCCCGTTGAGTTGACGGCCCTGTCGGTGCGGCAGGACTTGTGTATCGTTCATGCCGATGGAGTCGTTTCGTGACTTGACCCGACCTTCATTACGAGGGTCAACACCTGGTATCATAAGGCACAGGAAATTATCCTGCCGGACCTTGGCCCTCATCCTTCCCATTCTAGTGAGCACAAGTGGCACAAACTGGACGTACCACGGACCTTGGAGATTTGTCTCCACCGTACTTCGGAATTCCGAAAGTCCAAGGCCCTACTCATCTCATTCCAGCCCGGGTCCTTGGGCACGAAGTCTCATCTTCTACCTTTTGCTGTTGGCTCAGGGCATACATCACGTCTGCATGTGAACTCCATTTGAGGGCGGTGCCTCGCTAAATAACTGCCCATTCAACGTGCAGGTCTGCTACCTCTGCGGCTTGGGCCCCTCAGGAGATCGAGGAGATCTGCAGGGCAGCCATGTGGTCTTCACCGTCTCCGTTTGCCAAACATTACAGACTGAACACATTTGCCTCGGCGACGGCGGCCTTGGCAGGTGGGTTCTACAGGCTGTGGTTTCTTTGGTCGAATCGCGGGGCCTTTCTTCTGCCCACCCAGATCGACAATAACTGGGTATGTCCCATTGCTTGGACTCTCCAAGCAGTGCACAGGAGAAAGACTATTGGACTTACCTGAAGGGTCCTTCTCTGTGCACCGTGGGAGAGTCCAACCCACCCTGGTCTGTCTGGGGATTTAAAGCCGTCATGTCAACAGTATGGATCTCCTTGGTCGTTTTTTTGCTGCATCCTCATGGCCAGACCATCTCAAATTTCTGGAGAGGGATCACGCCAGGAGGTGTGGTCAGGGAAAAGTTTCCTCAGTTTCCAGGGCAACCAGACTGAAATAACCCATTGCTTGGACTCTCCCGCGGTGCACAGAGAAGGACCCTTCAGGTAAGTCCAATGGTCTTTCTGTATCCTGTTGTCTTCGGGGCTATCGTCCTGCAACCTCCAGGCACCAAATAGATGTGCATTTGTAGAATCTGCCTGTTTCACAGGCACCTAAAGTGATGGAGTTACAAAACTATTCAGAAGCATTTCAGTTCAGCTCTCTTAACTGAAATCTTCCCGTTTTAATAACTTACTTGATTTGGGGAAGAGAATGCCAGAAATCACCTCTTTCTTAAATACCATCACTGCATAAAGTTCACTTCCCTCTAGTTTCCTTATGAGTGAGAATGCTGTGGTCACCTGGCTGATGACCAGAAAAACTGGATGTTCTATTCTTATCTTGGTATTGTTGGTATTAAAAAATAAAAATTCAGACTGTAATAACAGTGGTGATGAAGGTTGTTTCTTGCCAACTTTAGAAATTGGAAATTAAGCGTTACTCTGTCCCTATCATTACTTTCCATCGTATCACATCACTAAAGCTAGTAGCAGAAAGAGGACTCCTCATGTCACGAGCTCTGCAATTTGATTGTAATACAGGTAGACCTCAATTTATGACCACAATTGAGCCCCACATTTCCATTGCTAAGCAAGACAGCTGTTAAGTGAGTTGTGTCCCATTGTATGACCTTTCTTTCCCACAGATTTTAAATGAATTGTTGCAGGTGTTGTTAGTAATACAGTTGTTAAGTGCATCTGGCTTCCCCATTGACTTTGCTTGTTAGAAGGTCGCAAAAGGTGATCACATGACTCTGGGACACCGTAACTGTCATAATAAATTCATGCCACTTGCCGAGTCTTCAGATTTTGATCACATGGCCATGAGGATGCTGTAATGCTTGTGTGAAAAAAAATCTTTTTTCAGTGCTGTTGTAATTTTGAACAGTCACTAAATGAATGGCTGTAAGTTGAAGACTACCTGTATATGAAAGTAACGGAGGTAGACGTAGCAGTGATATAAAATGGAGGCAAAGGAAGGGTGCAGGGCTATATGAATATGAGTCACTTAAAGAATTAACCAACAAGGTTATCCTAAGTAAGCATTTTTTTTCCAAAATAACATTTGTACTAAAAATATTGTGTTTCTCTGTGTTCATGGGTTGTTTTTTTTTTTTTTTTTTTTGCGCCTCCTGCTTTCATTTTTGAAGTGTTTTTAATTTGACATAAAGGTGCATGGAATGTTTTATTTAGGCAATATTAACCAGGTAAGAGTTGTGTGGATAATTAATGTGCATGGTTTTAAATTAAAACTCAATAAGAAAAACAATTACATCGGCTGTTTTTGTTTTTGTTTAATGAAGGTCTGGATGATTGTCTTCAGCAGTATGTCCAAAGTTTGAAAGAGAGAAGATAAATGGTGCTCAGCTGTTACAGATTTCCCACCAGGATCTTGAAGAACTGGGGGTCTCCCGGATTGGACACCAAGAGCTTGTTTAGAGGCCGTGGATCTCCTCTGTGCACTGGTCAGTTGGTAAAATCAATGTTGAGATGCATTGTTGACCTTGTCATCCTGTCTCATTTTTCTCAGCTTGAATAATATTTGTCAAAAGAGAGATACTAATTGCGTTGAGAAAGGTTGAGCAACTTTGCCAAATCCTTTCTCAATGCAATCAGTATCTGTCTTTTACACGTAAATCAGTATTATGGTTGCAAGTGGATGAACTGGACAGAGAAGTTGTTATACATGAGTTGTCCAGTCATTCTGATTTTAACTCATACATATTGCCTCCTGAATGCTTCCCATTCAAATCAAAGATGATGACCGTGGAAAATCTTGAGTTTTTCTAGGGAGTGGATAGCAAGGGTGGCTAACAGATGGGCCACTAAATATTACCTCTCCAGCATTTTTCAGCTGGCCTATTGGTGAGGAATGATAGGGATTGTGATTTGGTCATACCTTGTTTGTCATACCTTGTTCATCTGTTATAAAGGGGCTATCTTGTTGAAGGCATGTGGGAGGTTGCATTCAGTGGTGGGATTCAGCCAGTTTGCACCAGTTCAAGCGAAGCGGTTGTTAAATACCCCCCCCCCCCCCAATCAAAGTGGATCCTGGGCACTGTGCTGCGCTGGAGAAATGGAGCAGCTGGTGCAATGGAAGAGAAAGACGCTTTCCCTCTCTTCTCCCTACTGCTCCTCCTTCCCTTGTGCCAGCTGCTCCGTTGCCTTTTTCTCCATTACAGCGTGGCACCCAGGATCCACTTTGATAGCGGGGTGATGATTGTAATTTAACAATCGGTTCATCCAGGGTCAGGTTGACCATTGTGGGAGGCTTGTCCCATATGTGGGGATGGGTAGACCACACCTTCCACAACAGCCAATCTGACCCTGGGTGAACTGGTTTTAAATTACCACCACCACTACCCACTATCCCACCACTGGTTACATTCCATGTTCTAAGTAATGCGTAAGTGAGAGGGCCCAGCAGGTTTTCTGGGAGGTGTTTATATAGGGAATTATGTATTTTGAGGATTGGGAAGTATCATTTTCTTTTCCTGGAAAAGGTTTGGAGCTTTTCAACTCATATGATAGAGCAAGTTCATCGAAAAGGGAAATCTTTCACAGATGACTTTCTCCCCTCTTCCTCATGCAAAAATATATATTATATAGGGTTGTCTTTAAATATTTAAAATAAGATGCTTTCCTCCACGCCCCTACCCCCCCTTTCATTAATGGCTGTTGCGCTTGTGAGTAGTCTATTTCACAGTAGGAATACATTTGTATGAAGTGTTTGTTCAATCCTGTGAGCCAGTGCCAAAAGCATATACTGTTTCACCAGTGAGAATGGTGGGAAAGAATTTTTCATCACACTTTTGCCCTTAACCGGCTGCATTCCATTTATTATGTAACACTTCTTGCATTTAAGTGTATTCTTCTTAAAATGGGCAGAGCTTTGGATTCCCTTTGCAAATTGCATTTAGAGGTCTAGGACCAAAATCATTTGCACTTGATCAACTGGAAGCTTTGAGATGCTTTTTGTTCTGTAACATATGCATTAGACTTGGAACTATTGACTTAAATCAATCCTATTCCTTGCAATTATACAATTGCAGATAATTGGGGTTAAAGGACACTAAGGAAACATATTTAACCTGGCAATTTTCAATAAATACAACTATTCATGTTGGAGTAAGGGAGTTTAGGGTCATACCTATTAAATATTCTGAGGGGGTAATGACTGAGGTGAGGCAGAAGTTAAACCAACTGTTTATTTGCAACTAACAACAACTTCAGAACCAAGGCAAAAATGACAGTTCCCCGCTTGACAGCTATTTATAAGCCTGCTGTCAAGTGGGGCAGCCAATCAGCAACTGCCTAACGTCCTGCGCTGGCCAGCGCTACTCCCACTTGGTTGGAGCGTGCGTGGCCACGTCCTCAGGGCACGGACATAACAATACCAGTAAACATGCCTGTCATACTCAAATTATTGAATGCAATCTTGCTTTGAATAATATCTATGGCATCCATCTAGGGACATTCTTCTGTTCTAGTTCTGTTCTGTTCTAGAGATATAGAGTGAAAAGAGATCAACATTTGTCAAAGTAGTGTCCCTTCTTCAGTTTGGCTCTTCAACTTAATCTATCTTGCTTAATGCACTAGGCAGAATTAGTCGAAATGCCATTCCATCTCCTGTGGAAAGCAGAATTCATGAGATATATGCATAGATATGCATATAGATCAGAGTTGGGTTTCTGCCGGTTTGGCCCGGATTGGGCAAACCAGTAGTGGTGGTGGTAGGAGGCTCCGTCCGGATGCTTCTGCGCATAAACATCGTACGCGAGCTCACACATGAGCAAACCAGTAGTAAAAAAATGGAAACCCACCACTGATACACACACACACACACACACACACACACACACACACGATTTGCTTAACTTTTGTTTATTGAACAAACCATAATGCCCCAAATCATAAACCATTGTTTTTATATTACAGAGGCTGAGTTGAGCCCTCAATCTAAGCCACAAACAAAGAAGCCATGATATAACCTGGTGTGGTATAACTTAGTCATTTTGTATTACTTCAGAGGCAGACAGCTATTTTGAGATGGAAATTTTTTAGCTCTCCTGGGTGCCCTCATAAAAGAACTGCTATTGGGGTTGAGGGTTTGCTCATTTTCAGAAAATAACTGGTCTATTTGGCATGGGCAGTCACAAAATGCTGGTTTACCAGAAGTCAAATGGATGAGGTTGTTTTCGCTCTCCTCTTTTGTTCCATTCTAGCTTGTTCCTCCTCTTCCTCCTTCTTTTTCCAAAGTTGGTAGGGTGTAATCACATTCCATTTTTGTTTTCTAGAAATTTATGGTGAACAACATTTAAATTTACAAAAAGTCATAGTAGAGAGTCCGATGAGCACATAAACAAATGTCCGTGAGCCAATTCCTGTTCACTCAAGAGTCCTTGTCCTGTTGTAATGCTCCTCTTAGAAATACTAGAAGGTGACAAGACACCCAATACTCCTATAAACTATAGTCTGAACTGAGTTTGCTTTTTGGAATGAATATGTAACTAAACACATTTTGTCCAAGATTGGTGGACGAGAAGCTGCCATTAATCTTGAAATACTAACTCAAAGTTTGTCAACCCTTGCATCTTCAAGATATGTGGACTTAAACTTCTAGAATTCCCCCAGCCAGCTTGCGGGAAGTCCACATACCTGTAAAGTTTCAGAAATTGAGAAACACTATGTTAAATCTATGGTTACTATTAGGTCAGACCCACTCTGTGATTCATATTCCCTGCGTCAGCATGAAAGACCAGCTTCCAAAAATATTCTAGACAGTTAAAAATGTTCTTATCTCCTGCTCAGAAAACACTAGAGTTGGTGCCACGCAATTCATTGTTCTGTGAATGGTAGATCAGTTATTAAGCATTATTAAGCATTATTAAATGTTGCTCATGAACAAGATGTCCTATTCATATGTTTTGAAGGTGGTTCAATAATTGATATCATTTAGATTAAATTTATCTAATATGCATAAAGAAATTTTGCATTTCCCTCCCTATGAATGGTCATTGAAGCTGGAGAAATGGAATTTTTAAGAAAAATAAAGTGTTCTTGGATTTAGTTAGTTATGAAATGGTCAAGAGCTTGTGTTGATGTCTTGCCATTCATTGTACAGTCACCTCTCCAGCAGAACGAAGGTTATCTGCCTCCCTGGCTTGGAAGTTACTAAGGTGTAGTTCTTCCCATTGGATTTTTTCAGTGGTGGGGTTACTATCCTCTTTAAAAGGCTCTTCTCTCTTTGGAGAAATTCAAAGAAATTATCTGTTCAGTATCCCCGCCCAAAAATTGTGTAGGCCACTCTTGCCTGCCCAGCTCCAACTCTATTCTACTCTATTCCATTTGCTAGGCAATTTAAAAAGTGAGTATATATTAAGATAGATAGTGCTTAAGGCACTTAGACTACAAACCATGAGACTGTGTTTTCTGCTCTTGCCTTAGACACAAAGCCAGCTGGGTGACCTTGGCCCAATCCTTTTTTCTTAAGATTGGGCCAAGATCACCCAGCTGGCTTTGTGTCTAAGGCAAGATACAAGGCAATGACAAAACACTTCCAACATCTTGCCAAGAAAATTTAAGAGACTGTCTAGGCATTTGTTAAAGAATCAACTTGAAGGTAATTGATGTGTGGGTGGATAGGTGGATAGATAGACAGACAAAATTCAGGGCCACATAACTCTCCCTGAGGCCTTCTAAAAGCCTCTGTGAGAAATTTAAGAGGATTGGGGTGTTAGCTGGTTAATCCCTACTTACCCATGGATGGCCTTAAGGGAAAATTAGTTTCATTCCCTTGGGAGGAGAGAGTGGAAATAATAGCAATACAGTGATGGCTGGTTGACTGTTGTAAGGCTGTCTATAATGCAAACTGCTGAGTTCAGCCTGCAGATTTGAAATGTTGTATAAGTGCTAAATAATAGTAGTAGTGGTAGTAGTAGTAGTAGTAGTAGGAGTAGTAGTAGGAGTAGTAATAATAATAATAATAATAATAATAATGGTCACGATCTTGTGGGATTTTTGCATACAAACGGACAAAATACTGGCGCATAATACGCGCAGACTGATTATAAATTGAGGCACAATTCAGTAGCACAAATGATCCATTGGAATTTGTGCAAAAATTATAATATTAAAACAGCAACAAACTGGTGGGAACATCAGCCTGAAAAAGTCACCGAAAATCAGATGGTCAAGATCTTGTGGGATTTCCGTATACAAACGGACAAAATACTGGCGCATAATACACCAGACATCACACTGGTTGAGAAAAATAAGGTCACAATCGTAGACATCGCAATACCAGGTGATAGCAGAGTCGCCGAGAAGGAACATGAAAAAGTTGCAAAATACCAGGACTTAAAAATTGAAATTCAACGATTATGGCACAAGCCAGCAGTGGTAATTCCAGTGGTAATTGGCACACTGGGTGCTATTCCAAAAGCACTGGAATTACATTTAAAACAGTTAAAAATTGACAAAATCACCATCAGTCAAATGCAAAAAAACCGCACTGCTTGGATCTGCACGCATAATTACGAAAATACGTTACAACGTCCTAGGCCCCTTGGTGGGGCCCGACTAGTAACCAATGTCAAATCCGGCGAAACAACTGGCCGCTGTGATACAATTGTATAATAATAATATCATCATCACTGGGTGCAGGTTGTTTTTCCCTGGCTATCTTTTAAAAAACTGGATACTAAAAGGCAATGTTAACTTTTCACTGTCCTGTCTGGTAAGATGCATAGGATACATGTTTATACCCGTCTGCATTTTGCCCGGGTAAATTCTAGTAAGCTTTATGGAAAGCCTGTCAAAGGCAACTTGAGCCACAGTTACTTGGATTAATGATTAACAAGACAGGAATGTTTGACCTTCATGTGTTCCCAGTGATGTGTGTGTTTTTTCTCCGTGTGATGAAAAGGTGTATTGAGCTTCTGCGATGTGCTATGCAACTGCCCACATAATAAGGGGGAAAATATTTCAAGAAATTGTATATTTTGCATAGAGTGGATTGAGGACATGCATATAAACTCCATTCTGACACTCTGCAGACTTTCACCATGAAAAGGGTAAAGTTCAGCCTGAGCATGAAGTTCTCTGTTGAGTACAGAGATATTTTAAGTGCTTCTTTCACACATTATTCCTGTCTGAATTCTGCAGTCTCTTTTGTCTCTCAACCACCACTTGTTTATTTATATTAATATAGTGAATAGGCCTACTTCAAAACAGCTAAAGATAGTAATGTACACAAAACTGAACTAAAAATAAAACCGTAAAGAAACAAGATCCTAAACAACTACCAATATAGTCCAGTCCAACTACAATATAGCTCATACCAAGAGTCCATCTGAACAGGATGGTTTTAACTGCATTATGAAGTACAAGTAAAGCTGGAGCCCCTTGTACTTCAGGGAGTAAGGTATAGAGGGTTGTCTTTGGACTCACAGGAGTTAGAGACCTGGAGTGCCCATCTCAGGACACATACATAGGGTGAACTGATTCTTGACCAAAGAGTTGTCAAGATGACTGCTAAAACATAAGTGCCAATCCCTGTAATGCTTTAAAAGTTAAAATCAGTCCTTTGAATTGACTCAGAAGCATTTTCATAATCAATGGTTTCAGTATGGCTGAATCCTAATCAAGTCACTGAGTTTTGAATCAATTGTAGCTTCTGGGCCATCTTCAAAAGTAGCCTCACGTAGAGGCTGTCACAATAATCTAAACTTGAGGTGATGAGAACATGAATAATTCTTAGGGAGTCTTCATTCAGAAAAAACACACACAGTTGCTGAAATAGTAACTGCAGATACAGGAGGGCCCCCAAAGCAAGGATTTTTCTTTCAAGATTAGGGCAGCCTTGTCTAGAACTGATTTAGGGATCAAGATGAAACCTGTTTGATCACCTACAGGCAGTGCCTCCTCCTTTCAGGACTTCAATCTGATTTGGTTTGACCTATGTAGACTCAAATTATCACCTTGTAGAGTCAAGATCTCCATATAATCCCAGGTGTGTCTGACCACCATACCAATGATATTTCACTCCTGAAGTATCACTCCTGAAATTTCACATGGATATTGAATAATATGAGTGGAATTACTGAGCCCTGGCTCAGTGGCCAAGTGGTGGGTGGTTAGAATGTAGTATTGCAGGCTGATTCTGCCTGGAGTTCGATCCTGACCTGCCCAAGGCTGACTCAGCCCTCCATCTTTCTGAGGTTGGTAAAATGAGGACAAGAATTTTTGGGGGCAATAGGCTGACATTGTAAACTGCCCAGAGAGTGCTGTAAAGCACCATGAAGCGGTATGTAAGTCTAAATTCTATACTTATTGCTATACTTGGAGGCTCAATAAAAATTAAGAAATGAAACTACTTTGCTGCTGTTATTGCCACGATTCCATGGTGCAACCATTCATTTACTATTTGTTTTCCGCTGTTTTAAATGCGGATGCTCCTGAGATAGCTAGGGAGTTGCTCTGAAAAAAGTAATGTAGGAGATGCCATTAGGGACAATGATGCCTAGTCATCTTTTAATTCCAAAGAAGTAGGTGCACAATGAGACAGCAGATCTGATCATCGGAAAAGGCTTCAAGTGTCTTCAGGCAATAATTTTAATTTAGACCATTTTCTGCCTAAGTTACTCCATCTTAATTAATCATCATTGGCGTGGAGGTCAAGCAAGTAAGGCAATGATTGACCTGTGAACCAGAAGGTGATCCAATAGAGGGCTGATGAACTACCATTGTAGAGGATTGGAAGTTGAGGTCAATCCAGTTTGGGGTGTTTTTGTTGCTTAATCCATAACAGCCTGAGCACACTTGGTTGACACAGAAAAAGCTAAGCAGTATAATTTGCTTATTATTTGGATGTGAGACCACCCATGAGACCCAAATCTGCAAGCTGTCCTGGGAAGTTGTAAACAACATTCTAGAAGATGGTAATAGCACACTACTTCCAAATTGATACCAAGCAAACTACATGGACATATGTGTAAGGTAACAAGGAACTGACTTGACTCAAGGGAATCTTTACCTTTTATTGCTCTTTAATTGTACCCTGAAGAAAGAAAACCTAGTTTCAGAAATCATGACTAGTAATAAAGAGAAATGAAAATAATGGAAGATTATATACATAAGCAAATGTGAGCCTCAGATATAAACCTCTTTCTACATATATAGCTGTGTTTGTTTCATACTTATTACTTAGACTTTAGCAATGCATTTGCCAGTACATGTGCACATAACAAACCAGGATTGCATTAAGACCAAACTCGGTAGTAAAAACATCCTGCCAAAGGGGAAAGAGGGAACTTCTCTTTGGCCATATATGCAGTGTTTGGAATGCAGTATTGCAGGTTAATTCTGCGGATTGCCAGGAGTTTGATTTTGACTGGCTCAAAGTTGACTCAGCCTTCCATCCTTCTGAAGTCGCTAAAATGAGGACCCAAATTGTTGGGGACAATATGCTGACTCTGTAAACCTCTTAGGGCTGTAAAGCCCTGTGGAACGGTATATAAGTCTAAGTGCTATTGCTATATAGTTAACCCCTAGCTTAGTGTTGGCGAACCTTTTTGGCACTGAGTGCCGAAACGGGAGCGTGCATGCTTGCAGGAAAGCACCAGAAACCAGAAGAGCAGCTCCCCAGTGTTCATGCATACACTGGTGGGCTGAGCTTCCAGTTTCCAGCGTATGCATGCATGCCGGTCACCTGGACCTCTGGTTTCTGGAACACATGCGCACATGCACACATGGCCAGCATGCACGTGTGTGCCAAAAACTGGAAGCTCAGTTTCCTGGTGCTTGCGAAGACTAGCTGGCCGGCGCACATGTGCATACTGGAACTCATAAAAGCAATGGGCAACGGCTGGCGTGCTCAGATAGATGGCTCTGTGTGCCACTTATGGTTAGCCATCACGGCCTTAGTGCATAACTGCTACTTGGTGCAATTATTACCGGTTGGAGTGGGTACCTGTAGTTTAACATACTGCTTCAGCCCACATGCCCCAGATGTTTTTAAAACTACTGTAGATTTAAGGTGGTTTTTCTAGTGTTTATGCTTTGCACTTGAGAATGCAGACATGCTTAATTTGGTAGGAAAAAAAATGTAAGCATTACTGTCTCTCTTTAACATATTCCTGTACTTACTTTCATTCTTCATGGAGGCCCACATTGTAGTTTGAGACAGAATTGTTGTGATGCTGATTTTGAACTAATAAGTATTATTTTATCCCCCTAAGAGGATTAAATTAATCCTCCAGGGATGAATTTAAACATATTGAGTGTCTGAAGTAGTGTGCATTGATCAATCAATCACATGTCATATATGAAATGCAACTTAATTACGGTCAAGTAATGAACAAAAACTGATTGAAAGCATTTTGTGAAATTATTTAGATCAAGTTTTAAATCTGATTAAAAGGATGTTTAAATATAATGCTGAGACAAGTATAAATTATTTCGTTTCCTCTTTTAACTGAATGTCTGAGCATTACATACAACTGGGGTTTTTTAAATGTTATTTTTATTTTTAAAAAGAAAAGCAAAAATACAGTGTAGTGCCTCGTGTCTTTTTGGGGGGCAGCAGGAGGAAATTTGTGATTAATCAATGTCAATCTGAGAACATTCTATCTAAAATATTATTAGTTAATTGGAATCCCTTTCAAAAAGTTTTAGCACTAACCTAGATTTGGTTGCTTGCGTTTAGCTAACTCTCTTTGTGAGCATCAAATATTTAGATGTAATAATATGCATGGGGACATGCAATAATAGAACGCATCATTGAATTGCATATATTATTAGTCATTTGTAAAAAGACTTAATACGGCTATGTTTGGAATAGCATATACTAGAAATCAAAAGTAAGATTTTAATTAACTTACTAAAACTAGTATTTTTAATATTGGTAATTTACAACTGCTGACTGGCAGGATAATCTTATTCATAACTACTTAGAAGTGAGTCCTATTAAATTCAGAGGAGTTTTCTTTCAAGGAAGTAGATATTAGATTACCAGCTTTAAACATCAAATCAATCCATGTAGAACAGGGGTGTCAAACTCAAGGCTGTGGCTGCATCCACCCCGCAGAGTGCTTAGATCTGGCCTGGGGGACTGCCATGGAAACAGCGAAGGACTGGCTCATGGTTCCTTTGTCAGGAAAAACTGAGCTTAGGACGGCGGCCCACCGCCCTTCCAGGCTTCATTTTCACTGGTAGAGGGCTGCAGGAGGCCATTGCGGATGAAAACTGAGCCCGGGAGGACTCTGCCCACCACTGCTGCCCCCCCCAGGTCAAACACAACTCTTAATGAAATCAGTTTGACACCCCTGATGTAAGGCCTGAAAATACATAGTTTGATTACCAGCTCTGAGATGGTTTTGACAGTGTAGGCTGTGCTGTTCTTTGGTTCCAAAGAATAAATACTATTTCACAGTGCCTAAAGGGTGGCCACAGGGCACCTTAACACATCTGCATCTTTCCTGTAAATCATGCCTCTATGCCCTCCCTTCCCCACAGCTGTAGTGACATTATTGGAAAAGATGTGTACTACTTAAGGAATTGCACTCAGATAATACAGGTAGTCCCCAACTTATGACCACGATTGAGCCCAAAAATTATGTTCCTAAGTGAGACTGTTGTTAAGTGAATTTGTCCCATTTTATGGCCTTTCTTGCCATAGTTGTTAAGTGAGTCACTGTAACTTGATAAGTTAGTAACCTGGTTGTTAAGTGAATCTGGCTTCTCCATTGCCTTTGCTTGTCAGAAGGTCACAACAGCCGATCACATGACTCTGGGACACTGCAACCATCATATTTATGAGTCAGTTGCCAAGCGCCTGAATTTGATCATCTGACCATGGGGATACACAGTGTTGTAAGTGTGGAAAAAATGGACATAAGTCACTTTTTCAGTGCCATTGTAAATTTTTTTACTAAATGAACTATTGCAGATTCAGGATTACCTTGTATGCAAGGTTTATAGAGTATGATAAGTGCCTCCCGATAATCTACCTTTGCTTCCACCTTGGGCGCTCAGTGATCATTTTGAGAGACCAGGACACTCATTTTTTTTAAAAAAAATATTCTCTTTTCTGTAGAATTATGGCCTTGAAACAGACAACATGAAGAACTTGATTCTTAAGTGCGAGCTTCATCCAACAACCTGCAAAACTACATGGGCACCGGAGGAAGAGTTCAAACTACGATGGAAATAGCTCACGCAAACCTCCTAATGAATTCCTTACCTCCGTGGTAGAACTCATTGGTGCTGCTAAGGCTTTGCTGACGTGGCTGGACAGGTAGGAGTCTTGTATCCTGTTAACTCGGCAAACAAGGAGGTAATTCATGTGTCTAAGGGTGATCTATTCCTGGATTAGTAATGGTTTTTTTTTCTTTCTCTTTGCCCATACTTTTTGCCAAGGCACTATTTGAGTGAGCCAAAAAAAGTCCTTTTTTTAAAATAAAGAAAATTTCCTTGGATTCCCTTTTATACGAGGCATTTCCAGTTAAACATAGTTAACTGTGACCAGATTCCTTATTATGGTAACTACGACTGGCTTTACATTTTGCAATTGATTCTTAAACAGGCATATGGGAATATTCAGAAGGCAGTATGATTGCTTGCATTAGGGATTGTTCCAGGTGAGAAGATGCAAGATTGCAGGCTCGCCTGATTTCTCACCAAGGCATGAAAGGAAACCAAGTCAGAGGCCTAAAGAGAAATATATTGAGAGAAATGTATTTTACTTTCTAGCTAATATTACGATTACAGTGTAGTGACAACTGCAGTGGAAGATGACAAGTAGCTGAGAAATCCTCTGAGGTTTGGAGATAGCACAGAACTTCTTCCATCCTTCCAGCTTGTGAGACAGGAAATATAAAGTAGAGACATTCTGAGAGAGACTTCAGGGTGTCCTTCAGTTGGACTTGTTCCAGACTTGGGTCATATTTGTTGTTCCTTCCTTTCTCCCTGTCTGTCTGCTTACATACCTACCTACGTATTGTATCTAGAAGGCTGAAAATGTCCTTTTGCAAGCAGAGAAATATGTTTGCATTTTTGTGATTGCAAACTACATTCAAAGATAAGGCTAGACCAGGGGTTGGCAAACTTAAACACTCAAAGAGCCGTTTGACTTGTTTCCCACACAGAAAAGAAAACACCGGGAGCCACAAAGGTCCTAACTGGAAGCCCCCTGTTCAATTCTAGAGCTGACCGGAAGTTCAGTTACCCCACCATAGAGTCTCCTCCTAGCGCAGCGTACTTTTTCCTCTACCTATCATAACCGAAAGCCCTATTAATTGTGGACACAACTGGAAAACCCTTGCCTTAGAGTCTTCTCCTGGCGTACCGTGCTTCTCTTTCTCCCCCCCCCCCCCCGGCAAGCTCCTCTCAAAATTGTGGCTCCGACCAGTGACGGAGACGCAGCAGAGGGAGGAAAGAGTCACATGCGGCTCCAGAGTCGCAGTTGCTGAACCTGGGCTAGACAAAACCAAACAAGAACAAAAGAGTTAACATTCAGTACAACCATTGGTGTGCAATATTGGAGGTGAAGCAGCCAGTGGTATTTCAGATCTGGCATCAGCTCTCTTACTATACCTGTTGGCTATTCCTTCAAGGAACGGCTTCTTTTTCTTCAATAAGCAGCTGTGCAAACTTAGGAAATAATTCAATTCAGGAATATTCTTAACTCAAACATTTTCTGGAGCCCAAACCTTACCAGTCCAGGAAAGGTTATGACTCCTTTAAGGAACTGCAAAAAAGCTATAGCAAGGGACACAGTCCTAACCCTTAGCATTTTGATTGCTTCAAATCTAAACTTTGCTCATATCATTATGTCCTTCAAGAGCCTTCTGAAGCAATTTATGCTGCTGAGAGAAAAACCTCCTGCACTAGATCCTATGTGAACTTTATAGCAGAGGTGGTATTTGGCAGGTTCTGACCAGTGCTGGAGAACCTATAGCGGAAATTTTGAGTAGTTCAGAGAATTGGTAAACACCTCTGACTGGCCCAGCCCCCATCTAAACTGGTACAATAGTTTCCCCTGGATTTCTAAAGAGATAGATGTTTATGCAGGATGAAAGGCAGCTCATGTAACATCGCTACCTCCCAGGCTGATTTGTCTCTGCCTTGACCTCTCCTGCAGATAATGAAAGAATCAGGTGACTGGCTCTCTGAAAGGGCCTTTGTTTTCCTACCCAATTCTATTTCAGAATGAGATTAAATACAAATATTATCTTTAAAAAGTAACTTTGCATTTTAATGCAGGACGTTGCAATTCTGTGGGCTGTTCATCATGAATTGCCTCTGACTTTCGAACCAAACCACATGCAGTGGATGTTGGCGTTCATTAATTTGTATCCCTTGGTTTTGCTGCCAAGAGATAGTGATGTTTCATCTCTAGCCTAGCCAAGCGTTCATCTTTGTTTACTTTCTCCACAAATCAGTCAGAATCATTTGTTCCTAGGTGGAAAAGTGGAATGAGGGGCAATTGATGATGCTATGGCAGTAGCAACATTTTTAGCTGCTTTAATGCCTAATTTGGGAGCAAATAATCTCTGGATCTGGGGTTAGAAAATACTTCTCTTGAGAGCTTCTTGCTGTTCTCTGAGCTTGGTTGTTTCCTTGCAGATATTTCATTACCCAAATGTAACATCATCAGTGCTACACATCAATGATGTTATCTAGTTTGTGTAATGAAACATCTGCAGGAAAACAACGAAACACAGAGACCACCGAAGACCTCTCATTTCAACCCTAGACTGCAAATATTCTCCTTTATTGATACTTCTCTTTACATAGTGTTTCTCGCCCGTGTCAATTTGAAGAACTTCCAGCATGCTCTTTGGGGAATTCTGGAGGTGAAGTCCATGCATCTTATGATCGACAAGGTTGAGAAACACTGGCTTACCGAAAGGAATGAAATACACCAGATATATTACTGGCAGGAAAGCACTTGTTAGAACATTAAGGAACCCTGAAAAATGGAGAGATTACTGGCTTACTTTGTAGATTCCCAATTATAGTAGGCTCAAGGACCCTTGTTGATGGACAAAGGTTCATTGTACCATTAAGCCATCCAGTTGAGCTGATATTATATACCATGTCATAATACCATGAAATGACCATAAAAAGAGATTATAACTGAGTAAACAGACATGTATTACAAATAGCTACTATTTTCTGCTGGATTCCCTTTTTCTCATTTTTCTGTCTGTTTTTTCTTTTCTTTCCTTGATGTATATTGGCTGCCTATTGTAAACATAGCTTCTTCTCCTTTTTCACTGAGTTGTAATGGATCCAACTTTGTGCAACAAGCTATAATGCAGCCTCTTCGCAATCTTCATTCTTTCAAAGGTTGTTGTTGTTCAGTATGTGTCTTTACTGACTGGCAACACTTCTTTAGGGTTCCCAGTTTCAGCAAGTGGTCCCACATTTGAACCTGGAACTGATGAGGGTAAAATGTGCTAAATAAACAAGTCCATTAATGAGATGTTCGGCATCAGGAAATTGTGTATATAAATATGGACCAGAGAATGGAGAGGAATTTGGTTTGTGAAAATGTGTCACTCCTTCCAAATGCTATCCTGTCACCTGGGTTCGTATCACAATAATAGCTGTTTTTAGTGGGCTACCTCCAAAGTAAATCTTTTTTCATTCTTGTGTTTTAGTCTTAAGAATGGTGGATTTATTCAGTCAAGTGTATTGATTTCCTAACGGGCATTGCAGTAGCCAATGTGAACTAACTTAGGCACACATAGATAGGCCTGAAGTAAGATTTAAATGGGAAGAGGCTATAATTCATTGGAAGATTGTAGTGGGAGTTTATCTCAGATCAGAAAGCCATAATCAGTCAGAATAGACAGTACTGACTCAAGATGTATGCTGTAGGTAGACTTCTTCAACTTAGGCTCAACTGTTGGTAACCTCATGAACATTTCCATATACGCCCCCATTTCCCCAAAAATAAGACCCAACTGGAAAATAAGCCTGAGCATTATTTTTTTTTCAGGATGCTTGTAATATAAGCCCTACCCCTAAAATAAGCCCCAGTTAAGATCGTCAGCAGAGGGAAGCATTTAGTACTGTATTTTCCCCAAAATAAGACCTAACTGGAAGATAAGCTATAATGCGTCTTTTGGAACAAAAACAAGAGCCGGTCTTATTTTGGGAGAAATACGGTAGGTAGTAATATGGAAATAGTTTCTCTTCTTCTGGATTTTTATTTTTTGGTGGGTGGGGTAGAGTCTGTATTTTAGTTCCTTCCTAGTTTAAACTTTAACCCTGGGATTTCTTTGTAGTCTCTTATCCAGCTGTTAACGAAGTCCAGTATTGCTTAGCTTCCAACATCAGACAGATACCATCCATGTGAATGGCTTATGTTTGTAAGAAATCTACTCTTTATTCAGCTCCTGGGGTCAAGGATGATGGGGAGATCTGTCACTAGTCAGAGGTCTCTGCTTCTCAAAATACCCTATGACAGACTGTGGTTATAACTTGTTCTAACCAGGGTGAGAAAAATCCCTTTCTTTTCCCCTGGATGGCATCGATATGTTCTTGGTATTACGTGGTAGGTTAGTTTTAAAAATAACTGTTAATCTGAACTGAAGTTTGCATTTTAACAAGCTTAGCTTTTAGAGAGTAATTACATACTTAGAACAATTGCTTCTATTTTTGTTTTTCCCTATTCATCTATGGAAATTCCTTGTCTTGCCTCATAAATTTTGATCAGGGTTTCACTGACCTGTGTAGCATATTACTAGAAGTAGTTCCATTTTCTTCCATCACACATAATTCAGATAGTCCCTCGACTTACAACCATTCACTTAGTGACCATTTGAAGTTACAATAGCACTGAAAAAAGTTTACTTAGGATCATTTTTCACACAACCATTGCAGCATCCTCATAATCATGTGATCAAAATTCAACTGGCTTGGCAACTGGTTCATATTATGATGGTTTGCAGTGTCCCGGGGTCATGTGATAATTTTTTGCTACCTTCTGACAAGCAAAGTCAATGGAGAAACCAGATTTATTTAACAACTGGGTTACTAACTTAACAATTGCAGTGATTCACTTAATAAACAAGAAAGATTGTAAAATGGGGGCAAAAGTCATTTAACCTCTGTCTTGCTTAGCAGCAGAAATTTGGGGGTTAATTATGGTCATAGGTTGAGGACTACCAGTACCTGTATGAAGGTTGGTCTCTTGACCTTGCAATGGCATAAGGAAAGTCATCTTTAACCTTTAATGTAGGCTTTGGAAATGAAGTCAAGAGGAGTGTATTCCTGCCAGTGAGCAACTCCACAAATATGGAAGTTAGGGGAAAGAATTAGAATTAGAACTTGTGTCCTTTTGTTTCTTTTGAACTTTTCTGCACAAAAAGATACCTTAGTTGGAAAACTAAAGTAAAACTGACTTTGCCTTTCCCCAGACATAGATATCCTCAGCAAATCCCGAGTTGAAACTCTCATTGTAACTTATTGTAAATAGCCATGAAAAATGACATGATGACACTGTTAATCAACAAATAGCAACACTGTCATACAAAGTAAGCTTCCAGTAATGACTGTTGTTGTGTGGCCTCTTCTTTCCTTAATGGCACATTCTTGTCTTACCACAGGACTCCGTTTACTGGGATAACTGACTTTTCTGTGACAAAGAATAAAATCATTCAGCTGTGTTTGGATCTTACCACCACTGTTCAGAAGGTCAGTTAAGAGTGTGTATGTCTGTTCTCTTTCTCTGCTGTTATTCTTCCTAAAGGTCCCAAAGGAATGCAGAACAGTAGATGTACAGAAATAATTGTAATATAATTTTATGAGCAGCTTAGTGATGCATGTGAGTTTTGGATTTTGTATGATCAGATCAAGGAGCTTTGGTTTAAACTGTTGTTGTTGCTAATACTATTACTTTAACAAGGATTTTTTTAAATTAAATTTTTATTAAATTAGTTACTTAGGAAGTTCATTATTAGATTTTTAATTCTAACAGTACCTTTGTAGCAGTTGTTTGTTGCTAATAAACCGCCACTGTTAGAATCTCTAAAAACATAAGGCCTTAACATATAATTTTCTCAAGGTTTTTACTGGTAATACGTCTTTTTTTTAAGGCCAGAACAGTAGAAGGCATGCCATAAAGCAAGGCAGTTACAACCCTGATTAATTTATACATAGCAGCTCATTTTTGCTAGTAGCAACTTGTAGTTGTGCCATCTATAAAACCAAAAGAGAGATAAATACACAAAAGGAAGCAAGAACTGGAATAAAAAAGGTCCTTGACTTACGACCATTTACAGTACTTAGTGTCAATTTGAAGTTACGAAATCACTGAAAAAACATAACTGATGATGCTTTTCACACGTAACAACCGTTGCAGCATCCTCTTGATCACGTGATAAAAATTCGGGTCGCTTGGCAACTTGCATGTATTTATGACCGTTCCAGTGTCCCAGGGCCATGTGATCCCCTTTTTGCGATCTTCTGACAAGCAAAGTCATTGGAAAGCCAGATTTATTTAACAGCTGTGTTGCTAACTTAACAACTGTAATGATTCACTTAACAATTATGGCAAGAAAGGTCATAAAACGGGGCTAAACCCACATAACAACTGCATTGTTTGTCAACAGAAACCTGGGGTTGTTGGTTGTTGTTGTTGAGGACTACCTGTATATTGATCCAAAAAGAAAGACAGAAAGAAATACCCTGTTTCCCCCAAAATAAGACCTCCCCAGATAATAAGCCCAATCGGGCTTTTGAGAGCATGTGCTAAAATAAGCCCTCCCCCAAAGAAATATTGCAACAGAGCAGCAGCCATGAGATGACCATGCTCGCCACCTCCTGCACCTCAAAAATAATAAGACCTCCCCGAAAATAAGACCAAGCGCTTATTTTGGGAATAAAAAAATAATAAGACCCTGTGTTATTTTCAGGGAAACACGGTAAGTGATGCATTCAAATGTAGAAACAGTTTAGAGTCAGACTAAACATAACAGCTGAAAGATCCAATAAATATTTTAATTCGCGGCTGGGTCTAAAAACCTGTCTCTGGATGTGTAGGGTTTGTGGGCAACAATAGCTAATATTTGTTTTTTCTCTAGCCACTCTTGCCTTTATTGTCACTTTCTACAGTAATCACACACAGGATTAAAAAGATTATGCTCTAAATATAGGTGTGATTATAGTTATCTTCAGCTGAAGCCATCTTTACAGAACTGCACATTTTAGGGTCTTTTCTTTTCCCAGTAATGGCATGGTCATTTCTTCTTCTTGCTTGGATCAAGATAAATTATTTTAAGCTGTAACCTATTGAGGTGCTTACAAGGCAATATATATTCAACAGGAGCAATGAAGAATTAGAAGATTACAGACACTTTCTTCTTTTAAGAAACTGTCTGAGCCAGAATGGCAAAATAGACATGCTTGTATATTTTCACACTCGCTGGATGTAGTCCTTTCATCCCAGAGTCTTGCAGGTAATATTTGCAAAGCCAAACACCTTTCTATGAGAATACATTGTGAATCACATTTTTGGAGTTATAGTAGAGCAGGTGAAGATAATAGCACTGCTGGATGAAAGATGTTGGAAGATGCAAACTTCCAACTTTAACTGGAAATCTACATAACAAATAGGCCTTCCTCCCATTTGCTTCCTTCCCACTACTTCCCTGTGTCCTTCAACTAGCAAATCTTTTTGATCAAACTTTCTCAATTTAGTGGGATTGATTTGACAGTCAAGCTGCTGTCCAATATTTTTAAGCTGGTGGATGGAGGATTTGCACATAAGGGCCCTTATTTAGATGCAAATCATTGTGTTTTACATTACTTTTTTATATTGTGTGTTCAGAAGATGTACAGGCTCTATTGTAGTTGCAGACACATACCTTACATGATAGATTGAGTGCCTTGTTCCTTTGTCCTGGATTGTTCCTTAGCATCTCTGGTTAGGATTGGGAAATACTTGCCTCTGAAACCCTGGAATGTTACCTAATTTGGGTTATGGAACATCTGCAAGAAAACAACCAAGCTCAGAGACCATTAAGGACCACTCATTTCAACCCTCAATTTTTAAGTATCCTCCTTTATTGATGCTTCCCTTTTCTTTAAGCACTGTTTCTTACCCGTGTCAATTTAAAGATGTCTGGACTTCCAGCATGTTGTGGGAGGAATTCTGGGAGTTGAAGGCCACACATCTTAAAATCAATGTTGATTTTAAGCTGCCAGTCTATTGAGGAACGAATGGTTTAACTTTATGCTTCCTTTAACCATCTATTTTATTTATGTGAGGCTTTGATTAAACGGCTTATAAAAACATTTTAAAACCAACAGTAAAGATTCTTGCTGAAGCTTCGCAGAGAAGCTTTTGGATCATTGTAAAAAACACACCCTTCTGCATTGTTCTCTATGCTCCAGACATATTTTACTGACTGTCAAGTCAAAATTACAGTTTGATGCTATATAAGGATTTTCCAGTAATAGAATATGTTCTTTTAAAGGACTGCCTCGTAGCTGAAATGGAAGATAAAGTTCTCAATGTAGTAAGTATAAATGTTTATGTTCAATTCATTTTTCAAATTCCTTTCTGTTAAGGACTTTTTTATGATTGAAAGCAGCTTACTTATTACAAAGCTCAATAGGAACAACAGGCATCTATGGCTCCTTATTGCCTAGTTTCCAGGCTTATCTAATCGCCTAAAATGAGAAAATCCAACTATTTTTGGATGATCCAAAAGCCCTGTTTTGATATGTAGCTTGCTTAGTTGAAGGCTAAAAATGGACAAAGTAGAGGCCTCCATTCAATGTAGGGAGCATTTTCCCTACATTCTTTCTGCTGCTGATTCAGTTTGGTTTTCATCTGCCCTGAAATGCAAATACAAGTCTGTTCATTATTCTGGATTCCAGCTCAGTTGATAGCATTTTTTGTTTCTCAAGAAATGCATATAGACTCCTATCCCGTCATTGCAAGACTCATGACTAAATATACCGAGGTTGAATACGAAGGATATTGGCCCATCAAATGGGGAGTTTATATTCCTTTTTCTGTGTGAGCAGAGAAATTTCAGGACAGGAAATGGAAAACAATGGGAGCTGCTTGTAATGTGACCCACAGAGAAAGCAAATGAAAGATTCTTGTCCAGTTGCATTGTTTCTGCCCTTCCTTCGATCTACTCAACCCTGCTGAGTTTCAGGAGAGCTGTCAAACCTGGCTCTTTAATAGAACCATGGATCTCTTGTAAGTTGGGGACCTCCAGCCTAGGTTGTATGGATGCTTACTTATGGTTCCTTCAATAGCCATAGTTGTCTTTGTAGTACTTTTTCCTGCTGTGACTCTTTTGTTATGTGGCTTTATTGTTTTAAACGTACACATTCAGAGTCTCACTGGACCTCAGTGGCCTATAAATCCCAATGAATAGTATTATTAATGTAAAATAGGTGGAAAGGAATTCTGTTCTTTTTTCTTTTAGTCACTGCCTTGCTTTAGTCACAATTGCTGGAGCAAAAGGGTGCTGACAGATGGAATAGTATGACAATCTGTTTTGAGGCCTCCAATGGACGTAGGAAGGCTTCAACAGAGCTCAGAGCTCATTGTTCTGGGGACAGAACTTTAAGGGGAACACACAACAAAAAAGGTAAAGGTTCCCCTCGCACATATGTGCTACTCGTTCCCGACTCTAGGGGGCGATTCTCATCTCCGTTTCAAAGCCAAAGAGCCAGCACTGGCAAAGACGTCTCCGTGGTCATGATTAAACGCCAAAGGTGCAGAGAACGCAGTTACCTTCCCACCAAAGGTGGTTCCTATTTTTCTACTTGCATTTTTACATGCTTTGGAACTGCTAAGTTGGCAGAAGCTGGGACAAGTAATGGGAGCTCACTCCGTTATGTGGTGCTTGGGATTCGAAACGCCAAACTGCTGACCTTTCTGATCGACATGCTCAGCGTCTTAGCCACTGAGTCATCGCGTCCCTTGACAATACATTACAACAGTAGAAAAAACACTCTTTTGAATCAGAAGTGATGTGAAAGGAGATTTTTCCAAATACGTTTGAGGCAGCCTTGTGACTGGAATAGGGATGCAGTGACCTGCGTTCAATATTTTGTAATGGTTAATCGTTGCTTCCTCCTTTTGACATGAATCGGGCTGTGTTCTTTGATAAGGCCTTCCGCCTGCCAGTGAGATGGGGAGGAATTCACAGCATCTAAAAATACTCACACCTCCATTCAAAACAGAACAATTGTTGATTACCCTCCGTAAAAAAAAAAAACCAAACGCCCTTCTATTTATGCATTATGGTTTGTTCAATACTCTTACTTTTTATAGTAACATTGTTTGGTGTGTGTGTAAGTGCAATTGCTTTCAACAACTGTGTTCTAAAAACATGAGAAGCTTATAGCTTACAAAGCATGCCTATCCAGCTCACTGGCTCCTTTTCACTGCCCCATATCCCTTTCTGGTCTAGTAGCCATGATTGTTTAATTAGTATCATACTGTGTGTTGGGTTGGAGCTTGAGAGGTGTTCCTGACACTCTTCCTATATTGGTAGCAGAGTGGATTTGATTTGAATCAACTCGATTTAAATCAATTTTTTTAAAGAGCAGCTGTCATTTTTGTCCTGCAGAGGCTCCTTCTCTGATCTGCTCTTGACTCACTGACAGTCCCATTCACTTTAATGGGACGGCTGGTGATGCGGCAGTGACACAATAAGGTGAGGGATGTGGCAGGCAGAAGGTGAGTGGATGCCGGCTGCCATGATGGATCGGAAATGACAGGTGCTCTTTAATATTACATTTATAACCTGTTTAGAAGGTTTCACTTTAATTTTTACTGCTTGGTCTTCCTCCTCACATTTAGAGCCTGGTGGTACAAATGCATTTCTCTTCTAACAATCATTCAGTTTGTAGTACATAAGTTTGCAAAAAATGGGATAAAGGAATATTCCTGAACTTTATTTTATGATTTATGTTTTATGATTTATCTCATGGTTACTGTGAAATTGTGTGAATGCATCAATGCAGTGCACGTTATCTCATCTTGCAGAACTTGGATTCATTGAATGAGTTTACCAAAAATTTAAATATTGCAGAATATACAGCAGATATATCATCAATTTTTATTCACCCTGATCGGTAGTAACATTCCCCATAAGGGAAATGCTGTGATAGGTATTGGCTTTGGGGCAATTCTCCAAAATAGTAGGTAAGAGTCAATTTATTAGTCAAATTCCAACAACATTTGTATACAGTGTTCCTAGCTTTTGCAATAGTAGGTACCAGGAGTAAATATTACTGAGGCTATAATTGTTTGTATGAGATGCAAGATACAGATAATTGCTTTTCCTCTAATAAATTATGGTGGAACTTGCAACACTTATGGAGATAGAACTTGCAACAATACAAGGTTAGGTTTGAAATTATACATACATATTGGTGAATAAGGGATAAAAACTGGGCACTGATAGCAAGGAGAAGCTGGAAGTACAAGGCTGGATAGGTATTAGATAAGTGTTGGAGAATTTCAATTGATTTGATTGTTGAGATTAATACATTATTCTGACTGACAATGGAGATGCACATGTAGGGTAATTGCATTCATTTGTTATAGGAGTATCTTTTCTTTAATTTGGGGATATTTATATTTATAAACTGACTTCAGCAGCTCTCAAAGCTTATTCTTCTTCTTGATGATTCCTTGATTTACTGAAATAATGTTTCACAAAGATCTTTGAAGTTTGTTTTCTTACTTCACTGTTACAATATGCCTTTTATGACTGGCAATATTTTATTTTTTTCAATTTTCAAATGATTTGACCGTAAACATTCCTGCATACAATTGTGTACCTGTGCACATAGATTCTGAGACACGGTCCAACATCCAAACCTGTACCTATCTTCTGATGCTTTCCCTCTAGTTTTCTTGAGTGACATTTTGTTTGAGAGCCCATTGAATAATTGCAGCCTCATTCTAATGATTTTATCCTGTTTTGCCTCATGATATATAACCATTGCATCCTTTTAAAATGTGAGATGATGTGGAAACAATTCTGAGTGTTTATCATTCAGTGATAACATTGTAGATGTTGACGGTGCAAAGATGCATTCTTTTGAGAAGACTGTCTCTTGGTCTTTCCTTCCTGTGCCTTCTACAATTGTGTCGAACATCTTTTCACTTCCCTGTTTGCTGCTGCCTTCAGGTTTCAATGCTCTTGGCTAGCAATAGCTCTTAGATATATATACCACTCCATAATGCTTTACAGCTGTCTCGAAGCAGTTTACAGAGTCAGCATATTGCCCTCAACATTCTGGGTCGTCATTTTACTGACTTCGGAAGGATAAGAGGTTGAGTCAACCTTGAGCCGGTGAGAATCGAACTGGTAGCAGTCAGCAGAGTTAGCCTGCAGTACTACTTTCTAACCACCACATCACCACCATGGCTCTTTTTCCTTATTATTTGACAGGAGGAAAATTCTCCTTAGATCCTCAATTGAGCATGCTATGACTGTTAATATTCCCTCAAATTACTTTGGGGGAGCTTTTTAGTTTAGAAGGAAAGGGATGTGTTTAGAGGAAAGAGACTTAGCCATTCAGTATATGTACAGTGTAGGGAAGAGAAGAGATTTTCCCTATGATCTTGATGTGTGGTTATATATATATATATATATATATATATATATATATATATATATATATATATATATATATATATATATATATTGTATACTATGCATTTGGTGGATGAGGAAGTTTGACTTTTTTTCTCCATTTCATGCTGTAAATATTCTGCTGAGTCAACTCAGAAGCAGGGATCACAATAGCAAAAATCCACAATGGGAAGACTTTGTTCTTCAATGCCTTTCTAAAATCCGCTTCGCCTTGGCCAGCTTCAGTTTGATCTAATTTTGATCCCTCCCTCCCCGCGGTATTGTTAAATTGCATCTCCGAGCCAAAAGTTTGGGATTCCAAACAAGGCAATAAAATGTTCTTTCATTTGAAATATGCATCCATATTTGGGAATCCAAGGCAACTAATCTCATTATTTTTGAAATAAGTAAATACTATAAAGGTTAAAACCTAAACAGTAACATTGCCAACTCAAACAGAATTCATTTAAATTTTATTTAAATGCATATTAAATGATTAATACTGGATTTTCTGGTGTATTTTAGGACATAAATTCTATAATTTAATAACCACTAAGATAATTAGACTAACTTTTTTTCTTTATAAAGTCAGGTTTTTGGTTAATGTTGGTGACCGAACTTCTGGAAATGTTCTCCTCTAACTTGATTTTCTCCATATGAGATGAGATTGTAAATCTAGTAATTCCTAGCTGTTGTCCGCCCTGATTGGACATTTGTAGTACATCTGATTGGGCATAGGGAACGGAAAGCTGACTTAGATACGGGAGAGGAAAATCTCCTGGTTAATTCATGGTTTTCAGGTTAATTGGACTCAGCCTATATGTATCATTTGTCCCAGAGGATTGCCAGTAAATATTATTTACTATTTTCCAGGTTTGTGGATGATAAACAGTTATAGCCATCTTGGATCGTATGTGTCCAAAATTAAAAATGACTTTATATTATGGCTGTAGAATTTTTAGTTTGAAATAAAGTACCACAGCTTTGTTACCAATGAAATTAATGAAAGTTAATTTTGAGCAGAATGATGTATCCTATGACTCTGGAACTAGCTATTCTTAATTTAGGTTGTTATTTTCTTTGTTGGAGGGGCTGTGCATGAGACCAGCACTCCACCTCCTGAAATAATGTATAAAGCATGTTCTTCTTCTTCTTTTTTCTAGTCAAAGGTTTTGAATGGAATCTGTGACAAGACAATCAGGTCAACAACTGATCCACTGATAAGTCAGGGTGCCTGTCTCGAAGAAGTTCATTTAAACAATATCAAACCTGGGGAAGGCTTGGTAAGAATATTTGCATTTTCTTGCTCTTCTCAATTGCTCCCAGCTACTACTTTAAATTTATTTAAAATAACAAAGTCTACTTTATTTCTCAAAGCAGGAAGGGTAAAAGAAAGTCAAGATGGAGGCTATAATTGCATAATTGAAATCCTGCCCTTTTTAATATGTATCTTGTCCACAGCGTGTATGCACATATAAAAGGAGTGGGTCACCATCTTGACATTTCTCTTCACTGTTTGCCTCTTACATACATACATACAAAACAAACAAAGACAGACAGACCTGTGGACATTCCTATTTATGACAGTATTTTGGCTAAGAGCGCAAGGCTTAGGCCCAGGGTACCTGTGAGACCACCTACTGCCACCAGTAGCCTCCCATCGTCCAGTGCGATCCCACAGAGTTGGCCTCCGCAGGGTGCCAAAAAGTTGGCTTTTCCAGCAAGCCAGCCTGGCCTGAACAAAACAAAATAAATTATTGGTCATTGTTAATTTTAATTCAAAATTTTTTTTTTAAATGTTATTGTCAATTCTTATTGGGTTTGTTTGGATTATTCTATTTAATTTTTTTAACTTTTGTATTATGTATTTCTTTTAATGTTGTACGCCACCCTGAGTCCTTGGGAGAAGGGCGGCATATAATCTAATAAACCATAAACCTAAACCTAAGTGCCCTCTTAATTAGTTGAATAATTAGTTTACATTGCAAACTGAAATATAAAAGTTGTAATTCTTCATGTCCAGGACTTTAATTTTTTTTTCAATAGGGAAGTATTCTACTATATACAAGAGAACAGAGAAACACTTAAAAACAGGGTTCTTTGTATTGGCCCTGAAACGTCATTATGGAGTCCCATTAAGATTTGTCATGCTAAAAATGTGGATATCAAGAGAGGATTTGTGTATTAATATTAACGTTTTCATTATATTGAAATTGATTTGTTTTAGAGGAACATTTGAAATATTGCAAACCTCTTGGTGATCTATGCTCTAGCTTAGAAAACATCTTAAAAAGCTAAATTTGACAACCAGCACGTATATATACATTTTGAAGAGTTTCTAGGCTATATTCAGACTAAAGATTTTCAGCCATTCCCACGAGACCCACACTCATTTTGGTCCCTCATCTCAATACCGAGATGGGGGAATAACATAATATGGGGGAAACATACCCTTGTATATTATTTATTTATTCATCACATATGCTTATATACTGCTTCAATTATACAATTCAAAATGAGCATGACAAGCAATGCATATAGTATGCTACAATAAATCAAATTGTTCAACTTTTATATACAGATAAATCATTTTATGCTGTTTTATTCATTAGATACCTAAGGTCGCCCAATTCCCATCAATAATAACAAAAGTAGGAGTAAGTACTGCCAGCACAGATTCAGTAAAACAATACCATCCTAAAATAACATGAAGGACACTAAGGGAGATGGGTGATTCAAAATGTGAAAAATAGATAAACAGAACATCAAGCCACCTTGACTAAACATAAATATTCCTTTTTATTCCCCATGTTAAAGATCCAAATAAACAGTTGTTCCCTTGAGCCATTCAAGAATTTTCTGTTTGTGATGTTCTCCTAAGAAATAAATTGAGATCACTTTGCTCCATGATGATTTGGAGGGTCTTGGTGTTAAGTAGTTTTTGTTTAGATTCTGACCTCCGTAGGTGAGCAGGTTTTATTTTCCTTTTTTTTCTCCAAAGGAGGCTATACTCTGTTTACACAATTCAACAGGGCTGGTTTGGGGCAGGCTCCAGCGTGGTATTATCAGCCACACTGTTCCTCAGAAATAATTGTCTGAAAGCATTTGAGGTATAACTGTGGATGTGCTGTTATTATTCTTATGCTTATTTTATCTTTCTATTTCTCAATTTAGGGAATGTACATAAAATTCTACTTATGATGGTTTACATGTTGTAACTGGGGACAACAGAAAATGTAAGTATTCTTAATGACTACATCAAAGGGAATTAACATTAACTGTTTGTGATAAAGTTGAACCAAAAGCAAAACATTCTTTTTTTAAAGTAGTAGTTTTATTAAACGTTATAATTAAAAAGATAAGAACTAATAGAAACTGGAAAAGAAAGTGCAGAAAATAAAAGTATAGAAAAGAATTAAAAAATGGAATATATAAAGAAAAACTTTTCCTTCATAACATATATAAACAATTTTAGTAATTTATCACCTTCTCTTTTCCCCATATTCCATCTCTTTATACATAAATCTTTAAAACCTTGACATTCAGTCCTGGTCAGCAAAAGTCCATTAAGGATTACCAGAGATAACAGCATATACTATTTTAAATCTTGGTCCAATAAACTAACTTCATATTCCTTTTACTTTACTTGATATTTTTATATTCTTACTTTATTTTTAACACTCTTGATTCTTAATCCCCTCAGAAATGTCCTAGAGGTTGATTTCTTTTCATTTTTTCCTTGTCCCATTTTAACAAATTAAAAAAAAACCTTTTAATAGGTCTCTTGTAAATCTGGCCTAAGAAAGTTATCCAGGTCATTATTTTTAAACAACCTAAACAACTACCAATATAGTCCAGTCCAACTACCAATATAGCCTATACCAAGAGGTCCATCTGAACAGGATGGTTTTAACTGCATTGTGAAGTACAAGTAAAGCTGGAAGCCCCTTGTACTTCAGGGAGTAAGGTATAGAGGGTTGTCTTGGACTCACAGGCGTTAGAGACCTGGAGTGCCCATCTCAGGACACATACATAGGGTGTAACTGATTCTTGACCAAAGAGTTGTCAAGCTAGTCTGTTAAGCTATCAGAAAGTTTCATTTGTATATCCAGTGTCCTTACATCATTTCTACAGCCCTTAGTCATTTTAAAATCACTTTCCGATCAGTCTCAATCCTATCCTTTGAAATGTGTTCCTCTTCCATATCATCTTCCAAATGCAGTCCTTAAATTTGTATTTATAGGAAACTCATTTGGTATAGCAAATCTTGCCATTTGAAGGTTGATTAAAATCTGAAAAGCAGTTAACCAGCCATTTCCAAACTTGGTTAAGAAGGAAGTATTTGAACCCTATGTACATAAAGACACAAAATCACAGTTTGGGCAAAGGTTGGGATCCCTCATATGGACTTCTAAAACTGCTGGAGACTACGTGTTTTCCCAAACATAACATTGGGTCTTAATAATTTTGTTCCAAAAGATGTATAGGGCTTATTTTCTGGTTAGATCTTAATTTGGGGAAATACGGCACTAAATGCGCCCATCTGGCTGCCAATCTTAACTGGGGCTAATTGGGGGAGGGGCAAGGCTTATATTAAAAGCCTCCTGAAAAATCATGCTAGACTTATTTTCCGGTTAGGTCTTATTTTCAGGGAAACAGGGTACCATCACCCGGAAGATACTTGTGGACAATTCCAAATCTCTCCTAGTCCAGAATCCTGAAGAGCATGTCCATTTGTTGGAACATTGCAGTCCATATAGTCATCAAAGCTCCATTGTTTTCAGTTTGCCATTTCTTCTACCAAAGTGGCAAAAAATGGGATAGAAAGCAACTACTTGTGTATATTTTCATTTATTTTGATTTCATAGTGTTATCATTATCTTATTGCTGGCAGCAGTAATTTAGCATGTGCATGACTGACTATCTGTTCTATATCCACCTTTTAGTTCAGTTTGCTGTATGCAAATCAGTAAAAGTCTTTCTAATGCTACTTGGGGTTGTACAACTGGAATTCCCAGAATGAGCAAATGCTTAGACTGAAAATGCAGTCTCAGCAAAATCATGCTCAGTAGTGCACTCTATTCCTTCCGGAAAACACCAGCAGGATATTTAGACTGGGCATGGAAGAGTCCATAGGCTTCCTGGGAATCAAAGGAACTTATTAAAATAAGAGAGAGGAGAGGGAGGAGGGAGGGAGAGAGAGAGAGAGAGAGAGAGAGAGAGAGAGTGAGAGAGAGAGAGAGAGAGAGAGAGTTATTTAAATGCATAGCATCTCTAGAATTGAAAAGGAAAAAGCCATGGAGATTTAATTAATGGGTGGGGAAAACTAATTATGAGCTCCAGTTCATTTTTGCCCTTAATAGAAAGATAACGATTCTATTCTCTACCATGTCACTGTCCCATTGAACTGCAGATATAGAACTGGATGACAATCCCATTCTCCCCAGCCAGTGTGGCCTTTGTCATTGAGATATTCTTTTGCCTCCTATCCCAAACCATATAAAACACCTAAGGAATGGATGTGTTCAAATCTTTCTCCTAACCATGCCAAACTGGCCTTTTTAGATTGACTGTTTATGTTTTCTGTTGAACGAATCAGTGCTAGGAACCTTAGTTGGCGTTCACAAGCATGTAACCTTCTTTTCTTGGGTTTCCAGATCTCTGCTGAGAAATCATGTTGCTAAGATAAGCGTCCTTTCTCTTCTTTGTAGCAGTATAATGAACAGCGTCTTGCCTCTGTTGGCTTCCTGTCATTTGGTATCTATCCAGCTGCATCTCTGACATAGCAGCTCTTAGTGCCATGGAGAGATGTGTCCAATTCCTGTCAGGTGACAGGATTTCCAAGTTGTTTTAAATGACTTTTGATTTCCTGCTTTTGATGGGAATGTTTTGACCCAAACAAAACTTTCCAGTCACTTTCCAAATCCTAGTGATGAAAGCTGATTGGGCTTCAAACCACCCCCCCCCTCTTGTTTATTAACAAATTAATTCTCAATTCAGAAAGAATGTGTTTTGGATACGCAATGTCTACAGTTGTCTGTTTAGAGGGAGATCGGCTAGGTCCCTGAAAGGAATGTTGTTACTAAAAGGAAGTTATCTTGGAGTCTGTATGTTTCCCAATGTCTCTCCTCTCTTTCGCCAGAGCTTCCATTTATGAAAGGATGCAACATGTATAGTTTTGCCTCTTAATGCTGATGTGTAAGAAAAGAATGCCTTAGTTCAGTCCGATGACGGTGGGGATTTCTTTCCTAATAAGATTTTCCATCTCAGATGGCCCTAAGGGAATTTTTCTTGCCCTGCATTGCACCTGATAAGGGAACAGGGGAAATGAGCCATTGGTTTCAGCTGATTTGAGTCACACAGGTCAATTCAGGAACTTTTTTTCTTTCTCTATGATGAGATCTGTCAGAGAATCACTGGAACAGATTTGCAGCTGCAGAGCCATTTCAAACAAAGTCTGCAGAATTCCTTTCCTTGTAGTGTAAGGTAAAGGTTCCCCTGCACATGTCATTTCCGACTCTAGGGGGCGATGCTCATATCCGTTTCTAAGCCAAAGAGCCAGCACTGTGTGAAGACTTTTCTGTGGTCATGTGGCTGGCATGTCTAAATGCCAAAGGCGTATGCAGTGCTGTTACCTTCCTACCAAAGGTAGTTCCTATTTTTCTACTTGCATTTTTACATGCTTTCGAACTGCTAGGTTGGCAGAAGCTGGGACAAGTAACAGCTCACCCCGTTATACGGTACTAGGGATTCTAACTGCTGAACTGCTGACCTTTCTGATCAATAAGCTCAGCATCTTAGTCCCTGAGCCACCACGTCCCTTTGTGTCCCTTGTAGTGTAGAACTGAGCAAAAATTCTCCTAATTGTCTTACTAACTTTGCCAGCAGAGCAGAACTTTCTGCTCTTCTTCCCACACTCTGATGGAGTCTCTGCCGCAGACTTTAAAGGCACATAAAGGAATTCTGGAATAATTTTCCTCTTGTTTCTTCAGCAAAAAATATTTTCCATCAACATGATATGTTGATTGACTCCAAAGCTGCCTGCTAATAGAGAATGAAACAATTCACCTCTTTTCCTAGGATCTCTGAACTCTGAATTAAAAATTAAAGTTTTTAATTCTCTCTTTCAGGTTGAATATTGTCAGGAATCAAGTGGCTTTTCCCTCAGTTAGGGATGCATAATTAAATTTCAGGTGTCATTAGAGAAATAGAAAAGAATTCTGCAGATTGAAATGAACTCCCTCCCCCCCTTTTCAATTGCTAGCTTTTGTTTCAGTGTAAGAAAAGTCCTTTTTGGGTTTTAACAATTGGCTAGTTATTTAATGACTAGTAAATTGTAGGGGGCCTGCCTTTGGAGCTGTAGCTCATACAGAAACACTGCAGACATTTCCATTTATATAGTTTTTCTGCCAAAGGTTGTGTATCATTTGAAGGTTTTTAAATTGGAAATGTTTGTTCTCTTTGTTTTTATACTATGTAGTCTCCTGCTGATCGGTCTCAGAAAATCCATGCTGGTGACGAAGTGATTCAGGTGAACCGGCAGACAGTGGTAAGTAGATGATCACAGCAGAAGTGGTTCAAAAGATCCCACTTAGAATCAAAATTTAGCCTGAATTACTATTGCATTCCTTTATTTTTACACTGGAACACTGCTTATACCTTAATGCGTTCAGTAGCAAAACCATCTGTTAAAAAAAAGAATTAAATGTCACAAACCACTTTGGTTAAAGAAAACACAGGCTTGAATAATTGATTCTTATTAAAAAATAGAGATACTTAGGTAAAGATAAAGGTTCCCCTCGCACATATGTGCTAGTTGTTCCAACGTAAGTGGCAGTGCTCATCTCCGTTTCAAAGCTGAAGAGCAAGCACTGTCCAAAGACGTCTCCATGGTCATGTGGCTGGCATGACTAAACGCTGAAGGGGCACGGAACACTGTTACCTTTCCACCAAAGGTAGTTCCTATTTTTTCCACTTGCATTTTTACATGCTTTTGAACTGCAGAAGCTGGGACAAGTAACGGGAGCTCACTCTGTTACACGGCGCTAGGAATTCAAACCACCGAACTGCCGACCTTTCTGATTGACAAACTTACTGTTGGCTGCTGAGAACATTTCATGGATTATTAAGTGTTTTATGAATTTATCCAAGCGAAATGTCTAAGATCATTATGCAAGGAATGTTGTAAATGTCCATGAATGCAGCCTCTGGCATCTTTACAATTACAAATCATTACAATTATGATGAATACTAAACTGTATAAACAAATGCATCTCTATTTAGCAGAATTAGCATTTTATTATGGGAAATATTTCCACTTCAAAGAAAGGATTTTATTTATTGCTTTACAGTTTCTCTCTGCCTTATGTGATTTTGTGCTTTGCTAGTTGTCTGCCAGCTTAAAAGTTTTGAGCAATATAGTCAAGCAGCACATACACTAAATATTATATTCTTGGCCAGTTAAGTAAAAAAGGCTTTGTGCCTTTCCATCATAACCAAGGACGCACAGAGAGCTTTGGAGGAACAGGAATTTGGGTGGCAGTTTCCATTTTGAAATTGTATTCAGGTTTAATGGCCATCATCATCATCCCCATCGTTATTTCTTTTTTGCCCTAGGATAGGATAATTTGTTCCCTGTTTATTATTTGCCTTCCCTAACTTAACAGTAATCATAGTCTCTGCCAAAAAGCAAAAAAAGAAAAATCAAAGTGTTATGGTTAGTGGTTAAAAAAAGACAAAATTAATTCTTGCATTGGCTAGTTATTTTTGCTCTTAAAATGTCCAAGTGGCTTGAAAGTTTATAGAACTAATGGAAGTGGTCTGTTAACAGAAAAATACTTAATATCCTCAAGAAAGCTGGAGAGAGTTTATTGGTGTAACACTTCATCTTCCACATGAATTAACCATATCTACCTACTTGGGGTGACGTAGATCCTGTAGCTACATTATTTATTCCACAATGGTTCTTCCTCTAAAGCTATTCGACATTTGACATCCAAGGGATTCACAGAAACAATATACCTAAGATTAGTGATATCCTATTTGTCCATAACTGTTTCATGTCAAAGAAGAAGAGTGTATCCATCAAGACTTTTTACTTACACTCTTGAAAGCATGCAAAAATAAAAATAAAAATCACAAACCATAGCAATGGAAAACATTTTGACTTTCTTCTGATGTATTGAAGATGCCCTTATTTAGAATTCATTTCTTAAATTGGATTTAATGAAATGATTTATATGTTGTGTATTTAAAAGGTGGGGTGGCAGTTGAAAAATCTCGTAAGGAAGCTCCGTGAGAATCCTTCTGGAGTTACTCTCCTAGTAAAGAAACGCCATACAGGGTCTTTTAATTTTACCCCCGCGCCGCTTAAAAATCTGAGGTGGAAACCACCACTTGTACAGGTAATATGAAGTTTTTTCCCCTTTATATATACCTATTTATTTATTTATTTACTGAATATGTATATTTTGTCTCCATAATTGGTTATGTGTGACAGAACTTTTTAATTAAATTTTGCTATTATGCAAACTACTTTGGATTTTACAAAGCTAGGGTGGGATAGAAATGTTATCATAAATGCAGTTTTCATATTGGAAAACATATGTACTTTTTTTGTGTGTGATCCATTTAACCATGCAAAATAAGCACTAGATAGAGTCCTTGTTGAATTGTTATTTTTCATACTGCTACTGGTTGAAGTTGTTTGGTATCCGGTGATCTTCTATTTTAAAAAAAACAAAAACAAAAAGATAGCTTCTCATAACGTGAAAAATTAGGATGTCAGAAACTAAGATTTTAGAGTAGCTGTGATTCTTATATTCCAGTTTCCCGTATGCAGTTTTGGGGATTGTTTTTTTTAAAAATCTTTTAATCATTGGCATTTGACTCTGTGATCTTTCATTTACATACATTCCTGCAGAAAGGACTGTCTTGCAAAAGACAGTTTTGAATTGCTTACATCTCTCTTCCCCTATTTCCTTTGTATTTGGTTTATTGTATTTGGTTTATTTGTATGCCGCCCTTCTCCAGGAGGGACTCAGGAATTACTTAAAATGTTCCAACATTGATTTCAGAAAATGAAAGGAAGAAAAGGAGTCAGCTCGAATGATAGCACACTTAAAGGTGTAAACTTGATTGTTATAGATTATAATGGGAGGTGGAAATGAAGCAGGCTCTGCGTTTGAAACATTTTACAGCATCATTAGCTCATAACAGAATTTTTCAATTAAGCTAAGAAGATGATTTTTTAAAAACACATGTTTTTTAAAAAAATCACAGTATAAAAAACACGATATAGTAAATACAAATCAACCCGGTCAAATTAGCTCAAAATGCAGTAAATACATATTAATTCTAAGATAACTAAAGCAAAAATAGTACATCTAAACAGTTCCTTTAGATAGGTTGAGTTTATTTACTTAATGCGATTGTCCGTTTTAAACAAATCTGGGTGGCTAATAATTTTTTTTTTAAAGCAAGAAAATCAACAAAAAATACAAAATCTCCAAGAGAGCCAGTGAAAAGGTCTGAAATGTACTGAGATATATTAGTATCATTAGTATAATTAGTAGCAAGTGTGTGTATGTTTATAAATAAATATAAAACAAATTTAATAATTGGTAGGTCATAATGGCTGATTTTATCAAAATAGTTTTTCAGCGTTTTTTAAAAATTTAAATGAATTTGTGAAGTCTCCTTTTATAATAATCTTATTTTACTGCACAAAAGAAATTAAAAAAATAGGGAAGAATAATTTTTTCCCTTGACTCCCAGAACATTCTTAACTGGGGTGGATATCTAAAAGGCTATTTGAGCTGAATTGTTTATACTCCTTTGCAAAAGTTGAATTCAGGAAATAACTGTGGATAGTTGGAGAGTAGAAAAATTGTGACCAAATATTGCATTTGTCAAAGATTAATCTTTATTAGCCTCTCTGAATTATGCTGTTATGCTGAATTATGCTGTTCCCCCTTGAAGTGCCAATTGCTGATATTAGCAAAACTGGAGGCATTGTGTAACCTGGGAGGGGAAAAGGGTGTGGAAGATACAGGGATTAAAATCTTTTCAAAGAGAATTTCTTTGGGGTCTAAGCAGATAATGGCAAGGGAAGGGGGAATTCAATATCTCTAAGAAAGAATCCACTGAGGAAAACAGTGCGCCTTAAAAATTAAAAAACAATATCTTGGTTTTCTTTTTACAATATTAATTCATGCTATATAAGTGTAACAAAATCTATACTCTTCTGCAAGTTATTTAGGATCTGAACCATATATAGGGGAAATACTTAGAATCTAACTGAATTACCCTATGAGATTAATCACTTGAATGCTTGAGGAGGTTTGGGGAAAGATCATATTGGGGAAATGGCTTCCATGTTGATGAACAATCTTAAACCTTCCATAGATAGCATCTGTCTCTAGTAGGGTAAACCTGAATTTCTGCCCAATGTTTAATTCTTAATTTGTGCCTAATGTTTTAAAGCAATTCTGTATTCCTAAAACTGCTTCTGTACTTCTGTTTGGCTTAAAGACTTTGGCCAAACCTAAGTCCAACATGATAGAACACAAAAAATGAAAGGCACCTGTGTGTGGGACAGAGTATTTATTTTTAAAACATTGTTCATGTCTTTATTGTCAACAACCCTAGCTAGTTAGCATATGATAACATTCCAAGAATAATTATCCTAAAATAAAGTATTTAAAGTAATCATTGTTTCCAGTTTCCAGTGAATCAGATAAAAATGAGGAATGGAGAATAACGTAAGCATATGGTAGAGAAACTGGCCTGACTGCATTTGTAGTTTTAAAATGATTTAAGAACTGTTGTATCTTCTCCCTGTAGACCAGCCTACACCCAACTCAATCATCAGAAAACACCAAGGAGACATCACTAAAGAAAGAGAAACCAGCCATTCTGGATCTTTACATACCTCCACCACCAACTGTTCCCTACGCACCTCGGTATGCCAACAGCTACATATTACTTAAAAGAGCCACTCATTATTATCTGGCTATTTGGCATTCATTTTCCAGATGAATTACTTTGTTGTAATGGGATTTACTTTGTATTTCATAGAGTTTTGAACTCTTAAATGTACGGCAGTGTTATTTTCTGTTGGCTGAAAAAATATTTGTCAATAGAATTATAGAGCACAGGTTTTACTACAAAAAGAAACTACTAGAAAATTTTTACTAGAAGATGTATAATTTGGTTAGGGGTAGTGCTTGGCAAAACGCCTACATTTTGTCCATTATGTATCTCTGCTTCCTAAAAGGTTCCTGTCTAGCACTAGATGTTTTTATTTCTCTTTTCTAAATGGTTGTGCCTCTAAATCAGGGGTCCCTAAACTTGGCAACTTTAAGACTTATGAACTTTAATTCCCAGATTTTTCCTGCCAGCATAGCTAGCTGGAGAATTCTGGGAGTTGAAGTCCACAAGTCTTAAAGTTGCCAAGTTTGAAGACCTCTACTCTAAATCTTTTGAATCCAAGTTGGTGTGCTGAAATAACTTTAAGCAGTTGAAATGACTTAAAGTTGCTTCATCTAGGTTCAAAGGACGTGAGCATTCACAGTGGCTTGATTGCAGTAGATATTTAGCGGAGGCCACATTTATTTATACTCAAATAAAAAAAGCATGTGGAAATAAAAAGAGATGCAAATGTCTGTGCATCTCTCGTAAATGTTTTAAATAGCTTACGTTTAGAGCTAACATTGGTTTTGCTTTTCAGAATGAAGAAAAAAGCAGGAAGGGCATTCTTGGGGCATGTCAGAAAGCCAAGATGTGAGCATGATTGCAGAAAAGATGGTGTAGTGGAATGTGTAGATGACCTTGAGATACAAGGGGGAAGAAGTCTTGCCTAGGAAATAATCAGACAAGAGAGGGAGGAGCCCCCATTGACTTAATGGTCAGAGAAAAACTTAGGGAGAACCCAGTCTAATGGATCAAACAGTTAAAAGTGGCAATGGGTAGTTTGTACTTTTAGACTTGCTGGATTCTCTTAATGTAGTTTTACAATAAAGTAGAATCAAATCATCAGGGTGTGTTGCCTGTCTAGTTTATTGGGAAGACTGTCAGAAGGTCCCACTTCTATTCTGGGGGTGGAGTTTTGATCACACGGGTACCTGCCATCTTGACTTACCCACCTTCCAAATGCCTCTGAGATAGAGAATGCTGTATGCTAAGACTGTGAATTGGAAGCCAAAATAGCCATGCCAAAGTCACTTAAAAGTGAAAAAGGATAATTGTCTTCTGATGTTAGTGTGGAGACTTACATTAAGCACATATTCATGCACAACACTTGCAACATGGTAAAGCTTCAATTGGAATCTTTTGCTTTGGATAAAAAAAATCTACATGTTGAATACTCCATTCAGATTCTACTATTCAGAGATTTGCCAAAACATTTCTGTCACATGAGTGGGAGGGTGAGAGATCTAGTTCAATCATTTATGTCCCCAGAAGCAAATTGTTCTTTAAGTATTGTTTTACTCTGCATATGGATATTCTCACCTGGATATTCAGCAATAAAATAAATGTAAGATGTCAGAATCAATCTTATGCAGTAGTTCTATGACATCTCTAAATGATTTGTTGAAACAGCTTCATTCTTTCCAGCTTTTGATAACAAATCATTCTGTCTTTCCTTTTCAACTTTTTATTTATTACTTAAATTTGCTAGCTTGGGATGTAATTTTAATTGGTTTTGAATACTGGTATTTTTACATATTGTAAAAGGAAAAAGTAAGCTACCTTGAAGTTACTGTCAGTTTCCAAATAATGCATCCATCACAAATAGAACTCTGAGGGATACTGATGGAAAAGTGCGCAGCAAGTTTTCCTATAAAAAGAATAAAAGTTTTATTTTTTTAAAAAAAATCCTTGTAATATTTGACAGTACTAACCAGTAATTCCCTTGTTTTAAAAAAAATCTTATATAACATTAATAGAACACTAAAGGAAGGTAAAAGTTTAGTTCTTCTGCTCTGTATAAATTAGGAAATGATATATAGGTGTGCTCATTGTGTAATTTATTGAAAAATTATGAGTCAGGTCTCTTGCATGATTTATTGAGTTGCTGCCAATATTAGGGAAGAACAATTGAATTGCAGAATACTTAGGCCATTCTTTTGATCGCAGTGATTTATTCAGCCGCCTGTCTGAGTACTATGTGATAATATCTGAGTTATCTTTAAACATGCTGTTGCTTGCACCGTAAAATCATGGGACTTTATAAAGAAAACAGAAGAGAAGAAAATTTAATTCTGGGGCTGTCCCACATTTTCTACTTTTCCCTGCAACTTGCAAAATTGCAGCAGGCATATAAACTCCGAGTTCCTTTTGTTTTCCTTCTGTGTTTACGCTTTTCACTATCTCTCAGGTAGCAACTGAATAGCCTTAGAATTGTTCAGGGTTTCAGGCCCTTTGTTTATGTTGCTAATTAAATCTCATATCTTTTCAGGGACGAGAAGGGGAACTTCATTTATGGAGGAGGCAATAAACCCAGACAGCCTCTCCCTGGTTCTAAAGGTGCAGAATCTCCCAATTCTTTCCTTGATCAGGAATGTAGAAGACGAAGGTTTACCCTGATAGATTCTGATCCATTGCCTGCCTATCCCAGAGAAACAAATATTCCACTAGCAAAGATGAGGGAGAAAACTCCATCTTATGGTGAGAACACCGTGAGCCTATATTTGGTTTTTCTTCTTCCGAAGGTTTAACCCACACCTTTGAAAAAAAAAACTCTTTAAAAAACTCTTCCTTTTTAGAAAACTCAAACATAGAGAATCTGTAACTGATAGAAATACTGTATTATGAAAAATTATGAAATTACTTAAAACGTTTTTAAAATATACCGTATTTTTCAGACTATAAGACACATCGGACTATAAGACACACCTAAATTTACAGGAGGAAAACAAGAAAAAAATAGTTTTTTGTCTCTGTGTGTAGTGTTTTCACCCTCCCTGGCCCCCAGAAGCACTCAGCAGTGCTCTGCATGACCCATTTTCGCCAAAAGCGTTTTTGGACTGCAGAATGCCTCTGGGGGCCTGGAAAGACAGAAACACAATGCACAGAGGGCTTAGGAGTCTAAAAAACAGGCTCATTTTTGGAGAAAACATGCCAGTTTTTGGCAAAAATGGGATATACGGAACACTGCAGAGTGCTTTTGGGGGCCGGGGAGGATGAAAAAGCGATGTACGGAGGGATTGGGAGGCCAAAAGTGCCCATATTCAGTCTATAAGATGCACCATAATTTTCTCCCACTTTTAAGGGGGGAGGGAGATGCATCTAATCTGAAAAATATGGTAAGCTCTGCTATGTATCTGGAGTTTATAACTTTTCTCCTGCCGTCTTATACTCACTGACATAGGAACAATTCCCATATTAACCTATTAATATCAAGCTGTTTCTGAATAGACCTGCAAAATCATGTGTTGCTGAAATTTAACTCTAAATAATTAGTTCCGTTCTCACCCTCTGCCAAAGAGATAAAAGTAGAGGATCAGTTAAGGTGGTCCATCTCAGATGCCTGGATCCTTTAGTAGCAATAGCACTTAAGACTTATATACCGCTTCATAGTGCTTTACAGCCTTCTCTAAGCGGTTTACAGAGTCAGCATATTGTCCCCAACAATCTGGGTCCTCATTTTACTCACCTTGGAAGACAGTCAGTTGTGCCACACAAGTCCAGGAATATGGAAATAGAGTGCAATGAGTGCTTTCCAAGGAATTGTGAGAAACAGAACAACTGCAGGGAGACATACAGTAATGGTGGCAGAAGGTGAAGAATGAAAATAATTCAATACAAGTGCATGCCCTTATTTAGGTCTACGCTGTGGTGATAAGAATGATGAAAGTCACACTTCTCCACACTTACTGCATGCATAGAAATTCATGTTTAAGGTCAGCTGCTCCCTGTTGGACAAGAATAGACTGGACAACTCTCCTGCAGACTGCTCTGATATATTAACTAGATTTTTCATGGGATAAATGCATGGGATTTTTCAGATCTGGGAATTATTTCAAGCTGTGGTACCTGAGGGACTGGGTAGGCATAATGGGTTTTAATGTATTTTTATAATGTTATTTGCTGTAGGCTAACTAGGATAGCATACAAATTAATGTAATAAGTGAAAAAATAATTATCAGTTCATCTGCAGATTATTAATGATTAGTAAATCAACACCTGAATTTTGTTAACTTATATAAACTTCCCATATACTGAAATAGTCTAGCTTTAGATATTAGGACGTAAAGAGGTCTTGCTTGTGAGAATCCAGTGGTCTCTTGATGGGAGCTGCTGGCCTTAGATGAACTTGTTTAAAGTTGTCTTCTCACAATAATTGCCATCACACAGATCACATGGAGGAGAGTATATGTAGCTCAGGGTTGAAGTACTGGGTTCTTGTTACCATCAAGGCAAAAATATCCCCCTCTTACATTGATGATGTTACCTAGCCTGGTAATTAAATGTCTGCAATAAAACAACCAAGCTGAAAGAGCACCAAGAACCTACACATAACTTAATAGTATCTTTGTAGTAACACTATCTGTGGTTTTTAGGAAAGCCTCGCCCATTGTCTATGCCTGCTGATGGAAATTGGTCGGGAGCTGCAGAATCTTTCTCTAAGCCGCGAGCGATGGGGAGAAAAGGTAAGAAACTTGTTGACATTCAGTGGCTTTTCCCAATGAGAATGTCTGTTCATGGTACACGTTGCAATTTAATGTTAGATTTCCCTCTGTACATTTGCCAAGCAGAGAGACACAGGCATCATATTTATTTAATCAAATAGCCTCCCTGGGGTCAGCAAACTAGACATTGTTTTGGCAAATGTCAAAGCAATATTTGACTCTTAGTTTATATTATGTTAATCTAATAGAAGAGGTGCTTTCGATGATACCTTATACTCCAGATATTAATGTAATAATCTGTTGTTATACTGAGAGAAAAAGTGCACAACCCTGGCTGCCCATGGCTCCCGAAAGCCCTGGGTGTATGCATCAGACACCTCTGGAAATGCTTACCAAATTTTAATTTTTAATGCGATAGATTGAGGAAATTTTGAAATGCTTAATTGGAGAGTAATCACATCAAGACTTATGTTTAATTTTAATGAAGCGTAAATGAAATCACAATACAGTTTGATGTCACCCATATTGAGGCCCTTAGCCTAGCAGGAATTGTGGACTTTTGCACAAACACTGGTTTTAATGTCTCATTTGAGATGAATACCAAGTTGGGACATTCCATTGTTGCTAAAATACTGTTTAAAATGCTCACAGCTAGCAAATCTTAAGTACTAGGCCGAAATAGGAAAATGTCTGTCTCCTAGAGCCTTTTCCGGGCATTGGCGTTTGCAAGGGATGTGTGAATATATTTGTGTGTGTCAAGTCCAAAACATGCACCGTGGTTCAGAAAGTGTGACTTGCATACTTGCAGCAAACATTAGGATGCAAATGTGCATCATTACATCACTATATCTGTGTCAGAGTTTGAAGCAATCTCAGTTTGCTGTGTTTCAAAAGCTTGCTTAGAAGGAAAAGGCATGGAGATGGTAGAAGTGATAAATGGAAAGTTCCAAAAGAAAGACTGAGGAATTAAACAACTTTACTCATTAACATTTGGGCTGGTGCTGTTCCCGATGATTAAGATTCAGGTTTTAGCGGATTAAGAAAAGGAATGTCAGTATAAAAAAAAAATGTGGAGGCCAGTTCAGGTTATATTCCTCCTGCACAACAGGCAGAGAAAATCATTTTCTCATGTTTGCTGGAGAGTGGCATAATATTAAAAGCTACTTAGTCTTTGCAGGCTTTTTGAATGTGAATTCTTATAAGACTTTTCTGCTTGGTTTTCCAGCTGAAAATGCCCTCTGCCGATACTTCAGCAATGAAAGAATCCCACCCATTATTGAAGAAAACTCCCCTTTGCAACATCCATTTCCCAGACCAGTGGCGGAAAAACAGTTAGTAAAAGGAGCCGACTACATCAGGGGTAGCAGGTGTTTTGTTAACGTGGATCTCCACAACAGTGCAACCATCCCTTTCCAGGAGGATGTTGCTAAAAGGCCGCCTGTGACCACGTCCACGAAATCTTCCTCCACAGAACCCTCTTTGCTGGTTAGCTGGATCACAAGGTTGAGGTTATTGACTCATTGAGTAGATTGGATGGAAAGTGGCTGAATGTCTCACCAAGTGCCTTCTTTTATTCTCCAGTCCGAGAGATCTCTATTTCCTAAAGAGATATTTAGTGGCTATGTCTTTTATTCCCCTCCTCCTCCTTCAGAGAATCCTTCTTTTTCCCTAATGTTGCTATCTCAGATTCACTGGTGGAGCTGGGGGAGGGGAGGAGAGTTATTGGAGAGGCAGAGGAGAACTCAAGATGTTTAAAAAACAACAACACCTGCCTATGAAGAGAACTTCCACGTAGTCCTCCAGAGAAATCAGTCCAGGTTGAGAACTTCAGGAGTCACTGCTAATGTGAAATCAATGGATTCTTGTCAGAAGCAGTCTCTACTTTGGCCTAAGGTCAGGTGGCCTTTCATTTGCTCAGATGCTATGCAGCTATTCATACGTGGAGGCTTTGTAGCACTGAGAGAAAAACCTCTAAGCTCCAAATCTGACCAAGGAAGAGGAAAGGAGAAGGTGTCATTCTGCTTCAAAACTATGCAACTTGCAAGTGCCTACGGAAGCTACAGCTCTAAGGGAAGAGAAGGCTTTCTTCAGTCCTTCTGGTTCACCACAAATATCACTATTTTGGGTACAATCCCAATTATTAAAACCTCAGTGCCGTTTTGAGTTATCCTTGCCTTAACTGCTGCAGTCTTGATCCCCTTGACATAGATTGTCACCACATGTCACCGATACGCCCTTTAAGTGACAATGGTAAAAACTAAAGGAATGTATATTTTCTTGTGGAAAAATAAAAAAAGACTGAATAGCTGTTAACCAAAGTGGTGTTTTAAAACCCTGCAGACTTCTGGAGAATCCTGGTGGGTCAAGGTTGAACTGGGTTGATGTTGTTTGTGTTATAAAGATTGAGTTCTGATAAATGACAATGTTGTTAAAACAGTTTGCTATGTTAAAACACTGGTAGACAAAATTGTGTCTGTCCCAATTATTTCCGTAGCATTGGGTTGGAATGGGAGCCATTTATGCAAGAAAGTAATTGCAAAATGACTAAGAATGTGTTGTTTTTTAATGTAAAAAGAGTATTGGTATAGTTTCACAAAGAGCGTTCATTTTTAAAATAATTTAAAAATGGCATTGTGCTGTATTTTTCTGTTAAAGTTTATTTATTTGGATTTAGAGGTCATTCAGTGTATTCCCTTAGTTACTAATGAGTATGAACCAATGGTGGGCTTCCATTTTTTAAACTACCAGTTCGCTCGTGTGTGCTCACACATGTGCGAGATGCTTCTGTGCATCTCTACCACTGCCACTACCAGTTTGCCCGATCCGGGCCAAACTGGCAGAAACCCACCTCTGGTACGAACCTATTGTTATCTTATCTCACTTAATTAACTCATTTAGATGATTTCAGGACAGCTGTGAAGGTGCCATTGTTATTAGATTTGTCATAGTCATATACTCCCAAAAACCTCTTTTGGGGTATATTATTTGCAATGAAAAAGAAAAAGGTAGATTTTACATTGCTTTCAAATATTGGATTGACTTCCATAGGTTGTATACTGGGCAGTTCATGACAAATCTATCAACTAAAAATGTTAATTTTGAAACTAATAAGGCTTTTTTTTTACATTTGGAAAATAGGCATCACATAATCTATGAAGCCAAAGCAAATTAGATTCTATTCAAACTGCTAACTGAAGCTGATCAACATAATATGCCTTGTAGTCAAGAGCCAAAAATGAGACAGCAATATTGCTTTCACACCCAACCTGATAGTGGTATCAGTTCAACAAACTCCAGTAATGCTGGAGTCATCATGCCTTATTTTGTTTGCGTTCCCATTGTATCAAAAATATTTGCAAGTAGCCCTCGACTTACAACAGTTCATTTAGTGACTGTTCCAAGTCACTAAACGGCCCTGAAAAAGTAACTTGTGGCTGTCCCAAATTGCTTCTTGAAAAACAAGAAGCAACTGGACTTTCTGGGTTTTCTTTGAAGATGTTTCACTTCTCCTCCAAAAAGCTTATTCAGCTCTGTCTGAATGATGGGGAATGAAAAGAGCTTCAGAGCTTCTTCAGCTCTGAAATGATGGGGAATGAAAAGATTCCGTTCCAGCACCTTTGAGACAACCATGACCTGGATGACTGAGAATCTCCATAGACATGTCACTTATGGCCATATTTCACACTTATGACAGTTGTAGTATCCCCATGGTCAAGTGATCAAAATTCAGACACTTGGCAATTGATTTCCTATCTATGACAGTCACAGCATCTTGGGGTCATGTACCTTTTGTAAGTTTTTGGCAAGCAAAGTCAAATGGGGAAGCCAGATTCATTTAAAAACTGACTGTGTTACTAACTTAACAACTGCAGCCATTCGTTTAACAAATCGTGGCAAGAAAAGTCATAAAATAGGGCAAAGCTCACTTAACAAACATTTCATTTCACAACAGAAATTTTGGGCTCAATTGTGGTCTTGCATAGAGAACTACCTGTATTCTAAAGGGAAAGACACTTCCTCCACGCACTTTTCCCCAAAAACTCAAATGGAACTGAAATTCAGAAATGTCTATAAAAATTTGGATAAGTATACTACAAAGAATTCTCATAAAATTTAAACAGTTCAAATACAATGATAGAGGAGGATGTTTCTAAGACTAGCAAGTTATCTTGGGGGTTTCAACAAGTTGGACAAGAGACCTAACATGCTTTTGATATGTCTGTTTAATCAAGCTGATAATTTCTCTACAAGTTGAGGCAGAAACCACTGCTGTGGCAAAAGAAGGAATCTTGTGCCTTAAAACCTTTCCCAGCTTAGCTAGCAGGTAATGGAAGGTACATACTGAAAATAATAAGAGAGAAAAAGGTGATTGTACTACTGATTGTGAGTCAAGAAGCCCTGAGTTGAGATGTTATCTGACATTTAATGTGTAATCCTGATTGGACTCCCATTTAGCCTTTACCTTCTATCTGTAAGAGTGAGGTAATGCTTACATTGAATGAAGATTTGTCTTTTTAAATTTGTAAATGAACCGATGAGGCATAGTGGAGTCTAATCCTGATTTTACTATTTTTAGAGTAAAAGTTCTGAAAAAACATATCAAAGATTATTTTGAACGAAGGCATGGAGAATTGTTACGGAGATGTTTGCATCGCTCAAGCACTGTGTTTCCTTTGGTGAGTTATAGAGTACAGATTCAAAACAGTGCAACCCCCCCCCCCCAAGTCTACTTTTCACCATTCCAACTGTGGGGCCATTGATTAAAGTACAGGTAGTGCTTGACTTATTTAGTGACCGTTTGAAGTTACAATGGCAGTGAAAAAAAATTGACATGACTTTTTTCACACAACTGTTGCAGCATTCTCATGTCATCGAAATTTGCCTTGTATTTACGAAGGTTGCAGTGTCCTGTAGTCATGTGTTCACCTTTTTTTTACAACATTCTGACAAATAAGAGTCAGTGGGGAATCCAGATTCAGTTAACAAGCATGTTACTAACAATGCAATGATTCATTTGACAACTATGGGACGAAAGGCTGTAAGATGGAGCAAAAGCCAACAACTGTCTTGCTTAGCAACATAAATTTTGGGCTCAATTGTGGTCCTACGTCAAGGACTACCTGCATTTATAGTAATGGGTTATGATTTATAGATAGTGGCTAAAGGAATTAGGTATGTTGCTCCAGAAGAAAAGACTAAGAGAAGAGAATATAACAACAGCCTTTGAATATCTAAAATGCTGTGATATAGAGGAGAGAGTGGACTATTTGGTTGCCCCGAACGGCAAGACTAAACAATCGGGAAGAAATAGAATCAGCATAGATATGGGAAGTTTCCTGGTGGTAAGTGCTGTCAACCAGTATAATGGCTTGCCTCATGAAATGGTATGTTCTTTTTCACTGGAGGTCTTCAAACAGGTCCTGGAGAGCCATCTTGGAATTGCTCTAGAAAAACTGACATTAAACTGGACTCGATTAGGTGTTTCAAACTTTCAGGCCTTGCAACTTCCCAGATTTTTTTAAAAGAAATTTCTTGGGACCTGATGATGGGCCAAAGTCCATTAATCTCTCATGAAATATCATCTACCCACAGAAGCACAGTTGGAGAAATCATCTAGAACTACATGATCTCTGAGGTAATCTTGGAACTATGCTTGTATGAATTCAGTGCCCGTAATAGTTCTTTCCTCTAGGGTATATTTCAAGGATCTCTTAACAGAATTCTTTAGAAATAGATACCACCGCTTTAGAAGGCAGTAGGCATGCAAATTTCAGTTATATTTCTTCTATTTTAGAAAATACAGAAAGCAGAACAATTGTCCCGCCCAGGCCAGCTGCATTTGAATTCTTTGCATCAATGAAAAGGAGAAAAATTTAAACCCGCTCACAATTACCCATTGCAAAGAATATGTCTCCATGGAAAGTGACCAGATACAGTAGGAGGTCTTGCAGATCTAAACTATAATATAGTCTTTTTACATTTTACGCATGCAGCAAATGCATAAAAATTACCAGAAAAATTAATGGCTTTGCTATCTGTAATCATGCATATCCATGGAGATTCTCAGTCATCCAGGTCATGATTGTCCAAAAGGTGCTTTTTCAAAAGGCAACTAGACTTAGTTTTTTTCTTGAAGATGTTTCACTTCTGATCTAAGAAGCTTCTTCAGTTCCCTCCAGATCTTCATCCAAGAACCGAAGAAGCTTCTTGGATGAGAAGTGAAATGTCTTCAAGGAAAAAACCAAGTCCAGTTCTCTTTTGACAAAGCATCTTTGGTTATAATCATGCATGTAGTAAAGTTCAACTGTTTTTAGCCTTAAGTGTTTATGTACACAAGGGAGCAGTTCCTAAGTGCTGCAGTTCCACAATGGGAAATAGGGCAAAACATATGAATTGGTCAGAATCTGTCTACCCTTGGAGTGCCACTCTTGGTGGGAATCAGCCATAAAATTAGCCTTTCTGTATGTGGTTGTTGTAATTTGCAAGATATGTGCAGTTTTATAGTGCTGATTCTATGGTTGCAGAGAAGGCCATAGCTTTACTGCAAAATAAATTTAACTTGTTGAGAAGTGGAAGCCAATTAAGATTTTAAAAATGAGATTTGCCAGCTTCCTTTATAATTAACTGCATATTCCTGCCCGGGATATGATAGCTGACCTCTACTTCACAAGTCCTTCTAGGTTCATTTGGAATTCAAAATCAGCTTGTCCTTTTTTGTATGTGTGAAAAAGCAATTTTTACTTTAATTTTGCTGGTGAGTGATAAAGTAACAAATGAACCTTGCTATGAAGTCTGCAGTCAAAGGAAGTCACTACTTTGGGATTAGCAAAAAAAAAGTGTTTAAGTAGATACCAACAGTTTTAAGTGGATGTTTGCATTTTTGTGCTGTATTGAAACCAGCAACACCACTCTTGTTATCCTAAACTTTGTCTAAGTTTTCACACTTAAATTTAAATCAATTCATCACAGTGTAAACAGATTTATTCTATCCTGCAATTCCCAGGCACCGCCAAAATCTGCATCCTGGAAAGACTACCCAAGGAGAGGAAATTCCCACACTTTCCAGAACCATAATGAAATAGGATTGAAAACGATCTTCCTCCAATTCCTTGTTTATCATGTAATTGTCATTAGTTAGGAGAACTATTGTTTCCGTTCGGCCCATTGGAGAGATACATATTCACAACCATAAGAATTGAAATAGGTACAGAAAGAAGGTAGTCAGTGCAGAATTTAAATTTCTGGCAATCTCCACTTTTAAATATGGAAAACATGCTTCTAACTCTCATACCTGACTCCAATAAAATATAGATGAAGTTTCTTGAATTCCAAAAAAATCCTAAATAACATTTCCATTCAAGGCATGGAGCTCTAATGACCTCGTTGATTCCTTTGCCTGAAGTACATTGTACCAAAAAGCAACACATATACTGTATAAGTAAAATATACATGTGGAAATGGAGCAAATTTCCTTATTTGACTTAATTTGTATATGTAAAGATCAGAGTGCACACATGAATACAAATTTTATGGCACCAGAGTGTCCATATCCTAAGATGTGACACTAAACAGGAATAAGATTAGACAGACAGATAGAAATGAAGATAGATATAAATATTAAAAAATGATTCTGAAAAAGTTCCACCATAGTTCCCCACAAAACTAAAATTACAGCGATTCTTGGTCGCTATAACGGGTGAGAGAGAATGTTTACTTTTCCTTGGTATCCTTTTCTTAATCAGCAAGATGGTCTCTTTCTTTTCCATTAAACCTGACTAAGTACCATATTTAGTCGGAGCCTTAATGAGCTGCTTTTCTTTGTAAATTCTTTCCAAAGGGAAAGTATTAAATGATAATACTATATTAAATGATATTAAATGACAGCTGTCATTCGACCATCATATAGCGGCTGTGACCAGGGGGGCATTCGCCCAGGTACGCCTGGTGCGCCAGTTGCGACCCTACCTGAATCGGGAGGCCCTCACAACAGTCACTCGGGCCCTTGTGACCTCTAGGCTGGAATACTGCAATGTGCTCTACATGGGGCTGCCCTTGAGGAGCATCCGGCGACTTCAGCTAGTACAGAACGCAGCCGCGCGAGTGATTGCGGGTGCACCCCGATTCACCCGCATTACACCTATCCTCCGCGAGCTGCGCTGGCTACCTGTCGATCGCCGGATGCGCTTCAAGGTGCTATTGATCACCCATAAAGCCCTACATGGCAGTGGATCTGGATACTTGAGAGACCGCCTTCTGCCAATTACCTCCCTACGACCTATAAGATCCCATAGATTAGGCCTCCTCCGCATTCCATCGGCCAGCCAGTGTCGGCTGGCAACCACAAGGAGGAGGGCCTTCTCAGCAGTGGCCCCGACCCTTTGGAACGAGCTCCCCGTAGAGATTCGTACCCTCTCCACCGTCCAAGCCTTCCGCACAGCCTTGAAGAACTGGCTCGCCCGTCAGGCCTGGGGATAAGGATTCCTACCCCGCCCGAATGTTGTATGCATGTTGCCCATTATTTTATTATGTGTTGTTGTCTCAATGTTGTATTTCCCCCTTCCCTGGTTTTCTGTGAGCCGCCCTGAGTCCCCTCAGGGAAAAGGGCGGCCTACAAATGCAAATAAAACCTAAACCTAAACCATAATTTAATTGCATGCTCATCTCATTATTCCTTTTCCTGAGGAGATTATTTTCATGCCAAACTTTTGGCTAAGTAATCAAAAGTAATCACTTTTAAATTTGGTTTGCTCCCTTTTTCTCTGCCAAGTAAAAGGTAGCAGAAGGAGAATACCACTTCTCCATCTTTTTAAAAATACCTTACTTTGGAATTAAGTCTGGATTTGCCTCCCTAATTAAATGTTTTGATCCAGCTCCTATAAATATATAAAAAGTGTTTATTTGTTTTAACCTAGTTTATCTTATTTCAAACCAACTTGGAAATAACTGACACATTGCTATAAGTAGGTCAGTTTTAAATATTAAGAAATAAGTTTTAAAATAAAGTTTAAAAACAAGCTATTCTAAATGTGCACATGTAGCCTTTGAGTACCCAGGAACTGCAAATATGAATTAGAAAATCCGTTATTAAAATGTTGTTAGCTAGGCAAATTCACTGGGAACTGACTAGTGACTCAGGCCGGTGAGGGAAGAGGCTCCTGTAGGAGAACGAGCTCCAGGGGGCCCGAAGAAGCAAACAGCTGGGTCGCCGTTTTGGGCAGCCCTCGTATGATGCCTTTGGGTGGCACCTCTCAGCTTTTTCGGCATTTTCAGCTGCGCCTTCCCGACCTTGAGGACTGCGAGGAGTTCTTAGAACTGCACTGGACTATCCATCTTCTTTGTCCTAGGGAGAAGGCGGTCAGCCTGGGACAGCACTGGGAGAGAATGGGAGGTCGTTTCCATCTGCTATTATTGCACCCCCCTTCCTCTCCCCTCGGCCTGGCCTCTCCTGTTAGTGCATTCTTTCTCCCACTGGGCTCCCGCCATTGCAGGGCCTTTTACTGCGTGAGACTTGACTCCTTCTTGAGAGTGGCTTTTGGACTTTTTGGACTGTATTGTTATCTGCCCTCTTACCTGCACTTCCATCTGCACCTCCATCTACCATGTCCATCACTGCCTGATGCCACCTCGGACCTGCTGCTGCAGACAGCACCACTACTGGACGAGTGGAGGGCACTTACAGTTCGCAAGAAGGCCCTCCCCCTCCCCCAACCACTCGGGACTTTCTTTTGGACTTTCCCAGAATTTGCACCTTTTAAGTAACTGCGCAATTTTCTTCTCTTCTTTTCTTTCTTTTTCTTTCTTTCTTCTCTCTTTTTTCCTTTGTATGGGATATGTATGGGATACGCATGTGATTGAGCGAATGGTTCCACTTTTATTGACTTATCTGCTGTATTTTGTGTTTTAATTACCGTGTGGAGACTGCTTGGGTGAGTGAATGAGTATGAGTGCCTCGGAGGACCTGCTGGGGAACGCGGGGGTCATCGGGGTGGCTGGGGGGACCAGGGATACGGGAGTGGGTCGGAGCATAATGGTCACTACAGGGAGAGGCAGATACGGCGGGGACTTTAGGGCTGGCCATTACCGGGGAAGGAGGGTTCGCTATATTACAGAGATCCCTCCTTCCGGCCCTATGAGTCCCACTCCAAGGCCAGATGGCGTGAGTAGTCAGGACCCTGGTCTCAGGCTGCTGTTGCTAAATGCCAGGTCTGTGGTTCACAAGGCTCCTCTCGTCCGGGACTTAATTTCTGACGAGAGGGCAGACCTGGCATGTATTACTGAAACCTGGCTGGGCACAGAAGGAGGAGTCCCCCTTGTAGAGATGTGCCCAGAAGGATTTCAGGTGCTTCATCAGCCGAGAGCCCAGGGAAGGGGTGGCGGTGTGGCTATTGTTATCCGGGAGTCTCTAGTACCTCGTAGGGTCCCTGCTCCGGAGCTTGTCGGGTGTGAGACTCTGCTGGTGAAGTTGGACCTCAAGGGTCAAGTGGGTCTGCTGCTAACGTACCTGCCTCCCAACTGCGTTGCAGCAGCCCTCCCCTCGCTCCTCGAGTCAGTAGCCGAGCTGGCAATTGAGTTCCCCAGGCTTATGGTTCTGGGGGACTTCAATTTGCCATCGCTCAGTGAACACTCTGATGGGGCGCAGGAGTTCATGGCTTCCATGACAGCCAGGGGCTTGACCCAGGTAATTCGGGCCCAACCCACTCAGCGGGTCACATGCTCGACCTCGTATTTCTCTCGGAGCAGTGGATGTGTGATCTTGGTCTGAGGGGAAATGACACCATACCCCTGTCGTGGTCAGACCACTGCCTACTGAGGCTTGACTTCCGGAGGCCAAACCCCCACCGTAGGGAGGAGGAACCGACCAGGTGGTTCCGCCCCAGGCGACTGATGGACCCCTTGAGGTTCCAGACGGAGCTTGGGGTTATTCCTGATACTCTCGCCCACAGTTCGGCGGAGACTCTGGCTGCTGCCTGGTATTCGGCGGCATCAGAGTCTCTTGACCGGATTGCGCCACTACAGCCCCTCCGGGTCAGCGGATCCCGGAGACCTCCTTGGTTCACCGAGGAGCTCCGGGAGAAGAAGCGCCGGAGGAGACGCCTAGAGCACTTGTGGAGGTCCCATAAGTCCGAGTCGAACCGAGCACTATTAACAACCTGCACCAAGGATTACATCAGGGCACTTAGGGCAGCAAAAAGATCTCATATTGCCACCTTGGTTGCGTCCGCTGAGTCCCGCCCAGCCGCCCTGTTTAGGATAACCCATTCCCTCCTAAATAGGAGGGACGCGGGGGAACCCTTGCAGGGTAGAGCTGAGGATTATGCCCAATTCTTAGCGGACAAAGTTGCTCGGTTTCGGTCGGACTTGGACTCCACCGCAGCAGACCCAGCCGGGACACAAGAGGATCACTTGGCAAACCATCTCTGGGTTGAGTTTCAGGATGTTGCCTCTGGGGATGTGGACAAGGCCATTCGAGCTGTGGGTGCCTCCACCTGCATTCTGGACCCGTGTCCCTCCTGGCTGGTTGCCAACAGCAGTGAGGTGACACGTGGCTGGATCCAGGCGGTCGTAAAAACGGCGGTGGTGAGACCCCTCCTGAAGAAACCATCCTTGGATCCAGCCATTTTAAATAACTACCGTCCTGTCTCCAACCTTCCCTTTGTTGGGAAGGTTGTTGAGAAGGTGGTGGCCTTCCAGCTTCAACGGGCCTTGGATGAAGCTAGCTACCTTGACCCCTTCCAGTCCGGCTTCAGACCCGGTTACAGCACAGAAACCGCTTTGGTCGCATTGACCGATGATCTCTGGAGGGCCAGAGATAGAGGCCATGCGTCCATCCTGGTTCTCCTTGACCTCTCGGCGGCTTTCGATACCATCGACCATGGTATCCTTCTGTGACGACTGCGGGAGGTGGGGGTGGGAGGCACTGTTTTGCAGTGGTTCTCCTCCTACCTCTCGGACAGGTCGCAGTCGGTGTTGGTGGGGGGGGCAGAGATCGTCCCTAAGGCCCCTAAAATATGGGGTGCCGCAGGGCTCGGTCTTATCCCCCCTACTATTTAACATATACATGAAACCGCTGGGCGAGATCATTCGGAGGCACGGGATAAAATACCATCAATATGCGGACGATACACAATTGTATCTGTCTGCCCCGTGCCAACTCAATGAAGCGGTGGATGTGATGAACCAGGGTCTGGAGGCCGTTAGGAACTGGATGAGCGCTAACAAACTGGTACTCAACCCGGACAAGACCGAGTGGCTGTTGTGTTTCCCTCCCAACAATTTGGCTAATGTTCCATCTATCAGGCTGGGGGGTCAAATTTTATACCCCTCAGATAGGGTTCGTAACTTAGGAGTCCTCCTGGATCCACAGCTGACTCTCGATCATCATCTGTTGGCTGTGACCAGGGGGGCATTTGCCCAGGTTTGCCTGGTCCGCCAGTTACGACCCTACCTGAATCGGGAGGCTCTCACAACAGTCACTCGAGCCCTTGTGATCTCTAGGCTGGAATACTGCAATGTGCTCTACATGGGGCTGCCCCTGAAGTGCATCCGGCGACTGCAGTTAGTCCAGAATGCAGCCGCGCGAGTTATAGTGGGCGCACCGCGGTTCGCCCACGTTACACCCATCCTCCGCGAGCTGCACTGGCTACCTGTCGATCTCCGGGTGCGCTTCAGGGTACTGATGACCACCTTTAAAGCACTCCATGGTAGTGGATCTGGGTACTTGAGAGACCGCCTTCTGCCGATTACCTCCCTCCGACCGATTAGATCGTACAGACTGGGCCTCCTCCGAATTCCATCCGCCAGTCAATGTCGACTGGCGACTACACGGAGGAGAGCCTTTTCTGTTGCAGCTCCGACCCTGTGGAACGATCTCCCCGTCGAGATACGCACCCTCACCACCGTCCAGGCCTTCCGCGCAGCCCTCAAGACCTGGCTCTCCCAACAGGCCTGGGGATAAGTCCTTAATTTGCCCCACCCGAGTGTTGAATGTAGAATGCATGTTGTGTTTTTACTACTTATTTTGTTTATATATTGTTTATTTTGTATTGTACCCCCTCCCTAATGGTTGTAAGCCGCCCTGAGTCCCCTCAGGGAAAAGGGCGGCCTATAAATTTTAATAAAATACCAAAATACCAAAAAAAAGGAATTATTAAACCTTATAAGAAAAATGGAAGATGGATTTACTTTTAATGGCTATAGAAAAGCTCATTACAGAATAAAAATATAAAACCTCAGAAACATGGAAATGAATCAACATTTTGTTTTCTCTCTGAAAAAATGGTTTTAAAACATTTGTACAATATCTGGGATGGGAGGGAATAGTCTGGATTGTCTGCCAAATGAAGAAATGGGTGGTAAAATGGAGCTTTCCTATTTTATTGGGTTTTCATTGGTTTTACAATAAAGATGTCCAGAAGAGGCAGAACATGCTCTGCTAATAGGTTTCAAAAATGAGCTTTGGAGCTACACTTATTTTAATCTTTCATAGAAACACCAAGTTTCATCAAATCAAAGAGTTGGAAGGGATTGTGGAGGTCTTCCAGTCCAACATCCTGCCCAGTGTGAGAATTTACATATCCTAGACAAGTAGCTCTCCAATCTTGAAGACCTCTGGTGATGGAACAGACACCGCTTCAGGAGACAAGCTATTCCACTATCTAATTATAGCTCTAATAATCAGAAAATTCCTCCTATTTCAGGTTTGAATCTCTCCTATAAAGCTTCCATCAGCCGGTTCAAGTCTTACCCTCGAGTCCTATGTGGAATAAAACCGTGCCCTCTGCTCTGTGACATCCCTTCATATCAGAGGTGAAATTCAAATTTTTTTAGTACTGGTTCTGTGGGTGTGGCTTGGTGGGTGTGGCAGGTGAAGGATACTGCAAAATTTCCATTCCCTCCCCACTCCTGGGGCCAGCCAGAGGTGGTATATGCTGGTTCTCCAAACTATTCAAAATTTCTGCTACCGGTTCTCCAGAACCTGTCAGAACCTGCTGAACCCTTCTTCATATATTGGAAGATTGCTCTCATGGCTCCCTTTAGCCTTATCTTCTTAGCCTAAACATATCAAGTTCCATTAATCACTCTTCATAGGATTTAGCTTCCAGGCCCATCGCTTTGTCCATTTTCTCTGCATTCTTTCCAGTTTCTCAGCATCTTTCTTCTATTGTGGCAATATAAAAGGATACAATATTCCAGATGTGGTTTGACCAATGCAGCATAGAAAAGTGCTATCATTTTTGTTGTTCTTTTCATACTATTCCTTGCTGCAGTCCTAAGTTACATTGGCTCTTTTTGCAGCTGTATCAAACTGCTGGATTCTACTTAAAGCTACAGTTTGCAAGGGCACCTTGATTCATTTGGCAAGTATTACTGTTGAGTCACGTACCACATACCATGTATGTTGGCATCTGGTTTTTCCTACCAAATTGCAGAATCGTAAGAAATTCTGCATGCTGAATTTTGTGCTTTCTGAACTTAGCAATATACATGCCTTACTTTGTATCTTCTGCAATGTTATGAGCACCCCTTCTATTCCTTCATCTAAATTATTTATCAAGGTGCTTTAGAGTTCTGGGATTAGAACAGAATCTTAAGGTACTCCACTGTATATTTCCCACTATGTGATCATAGACCTGTAATGGCAAACCTATGGCACGCATGCCCAAAGTGGCATGTGAAGCCATATCACCTGGCACACGCGGCCTTGCCTGTTTGTCTTCTTGGTTTCTGGCATGCATGCATGCACAATGATCAACTGTCCTTCGCATCTGCGGCAGTGCTGAAAACCATCTGATTCCGGGCATAGGTTCGTGATGGTGAACCTATGGCAAACTATGGCAACCTATGGCAAAGTGGCATACAAAGCCATGTCACCTGGCACCTGGCCTTGCCTGTTTGTCTTCTGGGTTTCTGGTGCACATGTGCGCGCAATGATCAGCTGTCCTTCGCATGTGCGGCAGTGCCAAAAAACAGCTGATTCCGGGCACTCGGTGCGAAAAAGGTTCACCATCACTTTCATAGACCTATTGAGAACCATGTATTGGTTATGATCGTTTGGCCAACCACAAATCCATCTGGTAGTAGTGACAAACATCCTAAATCGATCTAGTTTATTAAGATGGAGACTATAGTCTATCAGATTCCCTACAGAGGTCTAAGTACAGTATACCTACAACATTCCCTTGGTCCGCTTATCTAGTCGCAATATGAAAGAACAATACATTGTCTGGTGCAAGCTGTTTTTAATAAACCCATCCTAATTCAAGTAATGTCTAATTCATTTCTAAATAATTGCAAGCCCACCGCTTGATTCTTTTTAGAATTTTCTAAGATATTAGTATCCTGCTAAATGGTCTATAGTTTCCTTTTTCCCATTTGGAACAATATTGTCTCTTCTCCAATCTTCTGTGCTTTGGGTTTGCTCCCTTCTCCTCGGGGCTCTAAGACAACATCTAGCAGTTCTGTTACCACCATGGGCTCCATCCAGTACAGGAGATTTTGAATTCCTTCAAAGCAGCTAGGTGTTCTCTTGCCTTACCTATTTTGACCTGCAGAGCGAGCATCCGTTTCCTTTATTTTTGTCGCCTCTGCAGAAACCCAAGAAGCCCCTTTTTTCTGACATTCACCACAAACCTCAGCTCATGCTGACCTTAGCTTTTCTAACTGGACTTGTTGGAGATATGGGCTAGTTCTGATTCATCTCTCCTCTCTCTCTCTCTCTCCTCTCTCTCTCTCTCTCTCTCTCTCCTCTCTCTCCTCTCTCTCTCTCTCCTCTCCCCTCCCTCCCTCCCTCCCTCCCCTCCCTCCCTCCCTCCTCTCTTTCTTCTTTCTTTCTTTCTTCTTTCCTAGTGCCTTAACGACTACACCAACTGGCTCTCATTTCTTGATTTCTCATTTCATTTCATGCACTCATCCTTTTTGTTTCTTAGTTTATTAGAGAGATTTTCATGCAACCATGTTGTCCTTGTTAGTGGCCTCCCCATCTTTATTATTATTGGTAATTAAGTTTTAAAACTATTTTTCAGAATTACTCAGCTCTCCTGATCTTTTTTCCTCTGTAGCATTTTTTGTTCATGGAAACTTTCCAAAATATGAAAGATTTAGTTTGTTGAAGGCCTCTTGAAATCTAGAATACTTAACTAGCTATCTGCAGTTTTCCATGCCTAAATTCTAATATAGTGAATTTTTGGCTCATGTGGTCACCTTCATCCAAGGTTCCTACTGGCTTCACTTCAATGACCACTTCCTCCCTCTTGGTAATATTAAATTCAATTTAGCTGACCCTCTTCTTCCCTCCTTCACCTTCTATACAATAAAATTATCAACAAAGCATTCCAGTTTTCAAAATAAATTTCTGTAAAAAATCTCCTTCCTAATGTGGAAGGCTGGAATTATGTTTTGAAATCCTTAGCAACATCACAAAGGCTTATGGAGTTCATATATAGATTTTAATACTTGGGAGTGGTGGACAGCTACTTCCAGGCAAAATTGTATATAGTGAAGAGGTCTTTTCAGTGACATCACTAGTTTAGAAAGGAAGGGATCACTCATAGCTTTTTCAATTATATTATCTGAATGGATCCGTTTAGTTCCATCTTTGTACCTTTCTCAAAAACCAAAATGAAATACAAAGACTTCTCCAAAGATTAAAACAAAGTTTATAATTTACAACCCTGTGAGATTAAACAATAAAGTTGAGATTCGTTTTTGCTTTGCCACTGAATTGTTTTTCAAAATTTCTTGCAGTTAAATATCAGCATGAAGCAAAGCCTTGAAAACAAAGTTAGGAAAAAGTTCCCCTCCAGATGATACATTCCAGTTCCCATTTGAATGTCTGCACATTACCCAGCTTTGCTCTAAAATTAAACATATATCAGCCACAATACATCACACTGGATATACCACAGTGTAGGAAGAGGGGTCAAAGGTCAGAAAAGCATCACTCCCATTGCTGAGTTTCTTTTCCAGCTCCTAATATTCATAGTGTCCTGATGAGCAATGGTATGAAATCAAGTTTTGTCAAGTTATGTTCCTAATTCAGTGCCTTCCTCCCCCCACTCCAATTCATACTGAAACCATGCCAGAGATAACATTTTGGAAGAAAGACACAAGCAGTAGAAAATCTACTATGGCTAAATATAAATGAAATATTTTAGCCTTCCTCAAAGTAGCCTTTAACACAACATGGTGTTCTGCTTCCTTATTCAGCTCAAGCAGAAGTTAAAATAGATGCATGGAAATAGTCCAGAAGTATCTGATTGACGCATTTAACAAATATAATCAAACAATCAATCAGTCAATAAATTAATCACAAGTTCTCCACGTTTGCTCCATTTTTGTTTGTTTACATAGTCTAGCTTTTTTCCCCAATTAAATGATAGCCATAATACAGACAGGTGAAGCTAAGTCTTAATATCGAACGTAATGCAATTTAGGAGACACCGAAGTTACTGTGTTAGCTTTAAAAATAGAACAGTGTTGTCTGCAGAACAAGACTGAGAATTCAGCCCTTGACTTTGAAAGGAAAGTAACAAATGCCCATTCTGTCACATTTAGATAGGAAGAGAGGGAAAGACACATTTGCCATGTGCCTATTTTAGAAGGAAATGGGATTACTGTATTAAGGACTTTTCAGTGAATTTAGTGGCATGGATTATCTTTGCATAATGATTTGCTTTTGTATGTCTATTTTGAAAAAAACAAGATAGATTTCTTTGGGCCTTGCTCACTTCACGTTGTGGCTTCACTCGCCATCACCTTATGTTCTTCATCTGCTTTCCCCTGAAGGTTGGGTGGAGAAAAGCTTTTTCACCCTAAGTAGAATTAGATTAATGTACACTTTTCTTCAGTGTACTTCATCCTAAGATTTGCTCTTTAATTTCTTGTTGCTTCTTGGCCTTATTTTTACCCTACCTCCCCCTTAAAAAAAAAGATTGGGAGGGACTCCAACTGTGTTCCCTGTCTCTGGCATATGGATACTATCAAGGAAAAGGAGTCCAAGTAAGGTGCTATTACTGGTAGGAAATTAGAAGAATAGAAGAGAATAGAATAGAATAATTCTTAAATAAGTCATAGTTGGCTATGGGTTCTCATAATACATCCTGTCAAAATCAAACAACATTATGGCTTAGCCTCATGTGTGAGTCTAAGTTTTAACTGGCTTAACCGTATAGAATAGAATAGAATAGAATAGAACAGAATAGAATAATTCTTAAATAAGTCAAATTGGCTATGGGTTCTCATAATACATCCAGTCAAAATCAAACAACAGTAGAGTAGAATAGAATAGAATAGAATAGAATAGAATAGAATAACAGTTGGAAAATGCAACATAGAGCCATGTTTAGCTGCCCATTGTTTCCTCATTTCCAGAGCAGCTATGGATATTCAATTCTGAGGTAATTTGCTTAATATGGAAGGAATAAGAATCCCACATATTGATATGAAAAGAGTAAGAATTCCATAGCTAAAGATAAAATGACATACTGCTATTTCTACAACTTTCAGCAAGAGAAATGAGGAAAAAAAAATGCATGTTTGTATCTTTGTATGGTAACCAAAGTTATTATTGATGCAAGAAAAAGAAAAGCCCCCTCACCGTGATACTTGTTCAGCATTACAATAGTCACTGTATAAAATGTCACGATCTGTTCAAATTTTGGCCTAGGCAAACATCATTTTCCAAAGTGGTTAGCAGAATATTTTGATATAAGGCCATATTCATAGGAAATAAGACAAAATGTGGCTATTATAGTGTGCTGTAGATTACCTGACAGTTCAAAAAGATTTGTGGAGTGAAGTAACAAGGTCACTGATAATCCATGTGAGAGGTCTCTTCAAGGTTGAGGGCTATGCTACACATGCTAGGATTTGTTTAACTTGGCAAGAGATTATAATGATTTATTAAAGGCTGTTTTTCTTTCATCACTGTTGTATTGAACTGCTAGAGTTTTGAGGAGTGATAAAGTATTTCTGGCTACAAACATTAAATTGACTTGCAGCAAAATTAGTTCTTCTGGTAGAACAGCAGCGCAAGGAGAATTTAAACATCAATGAACTATACACCTACATAAATTGTAGCTCCTACTTTGGACAAAATCATTGTAAATTCATAACTTAACAATATTGAGAAAAATATATAAGGAAATGATTTTTCCATTCATCACAAATAGAAACAATTTTAGTAGCTTATCACTTGATTCTAAAATACAATAAATGATCTCTGCTTCCCATATCTCATGTCTTATCCATAAGCAAATCTTTAAAACCACATCAATTCTGTCCGGATCAGCAAAGTTTCATTAAGGGTTACCTGAGATAACAATGTATCTACTTAACCTTGATTAAATAAACCAACTTTATATTCCTTCCTTTTATTTATTTATCTTAATATTTAGTTTCTTCAAATAATGTGTTAGAGCTTGATTGCTTTTCATTTTTTCTTTGTATCTTCTCAGAAAATTCTTCAAAGATTTAACAAGCCTCTTTTGTAAAAATCCAATATAGAAAATTATCAAAATCACTTTCTTGGTACCACTGTCTTGTGATCTCCTCAAAAGGAGCAACTATCTGGAGCATTTGTGAGTGAGCTCTAGTCCTTTCCTTGTCCGGACAGAGGAATTATGCTCTTCATCCTACTGTGGCTGGTGACTTTTCTTTTAGCAGCGCTGTCTTCAATTCACCGTTTCTTCCCCGAAATCACCCACACCTGTTTGCATTTTGTTCTTTGTAAATCAGACATTGTTTGCATCTAAGCCTTAGCTCTTACATTATTTTCCTAACTGTGGGATCAGGTGTATAATCTTAACTTGACCCAAGGGAATACTTGGAGAACAACATTTTGTTAACCATTTACAAGAAAATGTTATTTCTCCCTGGTAAATAAAACAGTTGAAGCATGTGCAATTTATGTACATGTGAGAAACAAAGTAAGAACAATGGAAAGACATGAATATCTAAAAACATGAAAACAAAATGAAACAAGCCTTGGAATGATGACACTGTGGATTTAATGTTGTATGATGTGATGTTCTTCTTTGTTATTATTTCTTTTACTTGTATTGGTGGCTTGTTGATTATTGTGAGCTGCTTAGAGTTAGCCATATTCAGATAAGCATAAAACGTATACTAATACATCCATCCATACAGCCCATATAGATTATTCAAATGTAACGTCTGTATAATATCCAGGCAAGGGAATTATCTACAACAGGGGTGCTCCAACCGCACAGTCCACGGAATATCTGAAACCGGGATGCACAAACAAGTGGAACCTCTATTGCAGAATACAGACAGTATACAAAACTTCCAGTCTGCGAAAAAAATCTCTCTACACAGAACTGGTCCCTAGTGCCCAAAAGGTTGGGGGCCGCTGATCTACAACATATATTCTTATTCCAGTAGAGATTTACTTTCAGGCAAGTGGGCATTTATAAGCATGACAATGACATAAATTCAAACCACAAATACAAAGTTTGTTATCCCAAATGCAATGTCTCTTAAGCTCCAGTGATGACCGTGGGACCTTAGCAATGGTGTAGTTTATTAGCAGTAACGAAGCAGACTGTCTTTGATGTCCTGGTAGGGAACTGAACAAGAGTAATAGAATGTTGGTCTGATAAATCTGCAGATCTCATGCTTTTATCAGAATCAGCTACTGGCTGCCCATTCAACAAGCTCGTTCTCTGTTTCCCAAATAGAGATGGTGCTGATATTTACTTGGACCAGTAACTGTGGACCGCATTCAGGGCAGCACAAAGCCTTATTTGTGTGTGTGTGTTTTTCTGTAAAGTTCAAGTGAGGGGAAAAAACAGATACATACTGTAGTTTGAATAAAACGGGACTCCCATTTTTTGGCTCCTCTTTACTTTTCCTGCATATGGCTTTTAGTATTTTGGGCTTTTCCTTTGTGCCAAAGGAACATACTAGATGAATGGGGAATGCAAATTAAAGGTGCAAAGAACACCTGTGAGCAGCTCTGCAGCCCTCTGTTTACCCTTACACAGAAGCCCAATTGAAGAATGAATGATTTACTTATGAGTAGAAATACACAGAGTTGTTCTGTGCAGTCTTTCTGCTAGGTGCACCTGAACTCTTTTAAGACATGTTCTGATATAAACGCCTTGCACGGGATTGAGTGGGCATGTTAATTTAATGTGTTCTTACCAGGAGTCATCATGAGTATTCTTACCCTGAGGCATCTTCACATGATCAAAGAGGAGCGCGGTGGCTCACGAGGTTAGAACACTGGGTTGATGATTGACAGGCTTGCATTTGAGACCTGCTGCTGCCATGGGGTGGAATGAGCTCCCGTCAGAGAGTCTAGTTCCTGCCTGCCCAGCAGTTCGAAAGTGGGTGACCAGATGCAAATAAATGGGTACCATTTCAGTGGGCAACTAATAGGAACACAGAGGAGCCCCCAACTGGGCAATCCCCGAGCAACAGTAATGTCACTGGAAAATCATTTCAACCCAAAAGTAGTAGTATGTGATTAGAGGCACTTCTTTATGCATGAAAAAGCACATTGCATGTTGTGTGACTTCTGGATCAATTTAGTTGTTTTATAGTAGGAAAAAAAGATGCAGGAAGCTGCTATACAGGTAATCCTTGTTCATTTAATGACTGTTCAAAGTTACAAGGCACTGAAAAAAGTGACGTATGACTGTTGCAGTATATCCGTAGTCATGTGATCAAAATTTCTCCTGGTTTGATTAATGCTATGTGCATTTTAATTTTTCTACAATTTTAATCAATCTACGATAGTTTATTTGGTGACCATTAAAAGTTACAATGGCTCTGAAAAAAAGGTGACCTTTTTTCACTCTTATGACCATTGCAGCATCCTGATGGACTCATGAACAAAATTCAGACGGCTTGGCTACTGATTCATATTTATGACAGTTGCAATGTCCCAGGGCTCATGGGTGCAATGTAAATGCTGGGTTCAATTTTGGTCATAAGTCAAGGACTACCTGTAATTACGATGAAAATTCATATGACTTTGGGACCCAGCAATGGTCATAAATACAGGCCAGTTGCCCAATGCCTAAATTTTGATCACATGGGGATGTTGCAATGGTTATAAGTATGAAAAATGGCCATAAGTAAGTTTTCAGTGCTGTTGTAGCTTTGAACAGTCACTAAATGAACTGTTGTAAGTTGAGGACTACCTGTACTAAACTGACTATGAAGATTGTAGCTACAGCCAGAAAAAACAAAAGGGTTTAGACTTGACTCTAAAAGAAGAGGCTGGACATGATGAATATACAGAAGGGGCTCTTAAGGCAAGCAACGAGAACAGGAAATCTAATCTTCCATTTTTTTCTATATATAGTAAATGCCTCAAAGATAAGCACATAATAGCTTGTATAAATATATCTACAATGTGTTTGCTAGGCACATATTTTCAATATGTTGCCATGATAAGAACCATATGTAGAACTTGAAGAGTGAAGCAAAGCTACATTAAGTGTTTGCCCCTAAGTAAAAGTTACGTGCAGTTTATGTGTGTGTAAATATTTAACTGGAGGAATGGCCACATGAGAACTACTTCAGAACAATCTTGGAGACAGGAAGCCACAAATTAAAGCTCTGAAATTTAGCATGCTTGCATGTCTACATAAATAAAACCAAATGGAAAGTCTGAAAGAAAGAAAAATACAAATGGGGGAAGGGCAGATCAGAGAGAAAATGATGTTAAAATCTTCTTGGCTCAGATAAGAGGACTTAGAACTGATTAAAACCTGAAATCACAGCCTGGGAATAAACAACCTTCCCAGCTTTAGTCTACATTCTGGAAAGTGTTAGGCCTGCTCTCAAAAATATTTATATTCCATGTGAGCAGCCTCAGTCATTTTTGGCAATATGGACAAATGTAATCTGTTGATTGTGTAAACCTGGATAAATGCCATAGCTCTTCCCAAGCTTTTAGGTGGTGGCCTGTAGGAGCTCTTCTGAGAGACCATCATCAATTATATTTGTGTGGAATGCTTGGAAGAGTAGTCCAGTTTATTGGGGTGTATAAAAAAAGATGGCATCTACCAGTGGTTAAATAAAGAATTCTTCCTTTTTTGATATAGCCCATTTGGTTTTTAAGTGCTGAATTCTGCAGGGGGAATAGGGGAGGTAGCCATAGCTAGAGGGGTCTAGGACAAGATAATAGAGGGGTCTAGGACAACTCACCATGGCCAACTCAGCATGACTTGCTGGAGCTAACTCGTTACAGGACAACTCAATGCTGTATTAATCGTTTCATTCAGATACTTTTGTTATTGGTGATCATATTTTCATTGAAACGATTGTATTTCTTGTATTGATTTATATTTTATTATTATTGGCCACAGTGCCTTTGAAATTAATTTAACTTTTGTATTTGTTGAATTGTCTTTTCCCCCAGCGAGTTTTTCAATGGCAGGTTGGACATGGCAAGTTGTCCCATTCCGCAATAGAGAGCAAACCCAAATTGCTTGTCTGAAGCTTATATAGAACCTTCCAAAATTGTATCATCAAATTTAGCTGCCATCGGTCCAACCATACTGCCATGTTTCCATTCATCAATAAAAATGAAACAGGCGTTATAGCCAATTAGGTTTCACTGAATTGCACTTAATTCTCAGTAATCTTATGGGTAAATCCTTACCAATTTTACCTCTTTCAAGAACATTTCAACAATCTCTTGACCCTGTCTATTCCCTTCATCTGTTGCTTTCTCTTTCTTCTATGCACCTCAATCTTGCCAGATTTTTAGATTAATCCCAAAATATTCTGAAAATTGTTGGAGGATGTATAACAAAATCACCTTGACCCATATATGAAAAAAAGGTTTTCAAACCACACCTATTTCTTTTAGTGACCTCATTGTTTTACAGACCCACAGCTATCATCATCAACATCATCATCATCATTATCATCATCTTTCATAACATAGGGTTTTCCACATCCAAGAAAACTCCCAAGTTTTTGTTCCTTCCTGACTTTAATCATTGAATTAAAGGCAGAAGGTAATGGCTAGAAACTTAATTCCTGTCTGCTTTGCTTCAAGTAACCATGTAGGAACAATTCTGTGGCAAATAGCAACTCAGATTGTTCTTTACATGATTGTTCTTATTTCATGGGTGAGAGGATCGTTCAAAAAATTACTTTCTGCATTTGCATCTCCTGTGGTTATAGGAAATATATATAAATAGATGAGCTATCTATCCATAGGAGTGGGCACAAGAAAACTGCAAGGTCTCCAAAAGCAATTTTAAAGGCATTTTAAATTGGAATTAGAATTAGAATGAATGAATAAATGAATAATTCAGTCCACGCCCTTGGCTGTTCTGCTACCAAATAACAGAACAGAATAATAGAATAACAAAGTAGGAAAGGACTTGGAGGTCTTTTAGTCCAAACCCTGCTCAAGCAGCCCTATACCATTTTAGACACATGGTTATCCAATCTCTTCTTAAAAATCTCCAGTGTTGGAGCATCTACAACTTCTGGAGGCAAGCTGTTCCACTGATTAATTGTTTTGAGTGCAAGGAAATTTCTCCTTAGTTCTAGTTTGGTTGTCTCCTTGATCAGTTTCCATCCATTGCTTCTTGTCCTGTCTTCCTGCAACCATTCTTCATATGTTTTAGCTTCCAGTCCCTTAATCATCTTTATTGCTCTTCTTTGCACTCTTTCGAGAAGAGTCTTTATTTTTTTAAAGAAAAGATAAACTTTATCTAGAAGAGGAGGCAGTGGCCAGATCTTGACCATCGATAAATTTCCTTTTGCTAAAAGTGACTTTATACCATAGGGGCAGTGGTGGGTTTCTCACAGTCCGGTCTGGTCCAGCCATACCGGTAGAAGCCAGGAGCAGCTGATAGTGTACCGGTACGGTGGCTCATTTGGCCCACCCGCTTGCCTGCGTTCTATACCTGTTTTTAAAGAAACCAGTCAATTGCGCACGCACACACAGCGTGCAGGGCCTGCAACAAGCAGCTAGGTGTCTCAGGGGCGGTGGATTGCGCACTTGTGCACAGCCCGTGTGCATGAACAGGATGTGTGGCCTCGTGAGCAGCGTACCAGTAGCAACAGTAAGAGCAACCCACCACTGCATAGGAGTAAGAATGATGCTTATGAACAAGGAGGGTCTCACATGGAGGCAGTTCTGTTGCTATGATGGCTTTGGAGAAGGGAGAGACACAGCCTGTATGCGTGAGAAAGAATTTGGAGCTGGAATGAGCAGGACGAGAGAGAATGGAGGGCTCCTTGGTGGAATTAGTGTAAACTTGTTGGGGAGGGTGGATGCCGTCTTGGCAGTGAGCCTCCCTTGTTATCTTGGGATCATCTGCCTGCGGTACAGAAGGAATGCCTGTTTGCCTCTACTTATGCTCTGCTTGAGAGGCTGTAAATAAAGTCAGTTTCCAGATTTCCAGTACTCTCTCGCATAAAGGAAACTAAACCTCTGTAGTGGTAACTCTTGAATGCCTGATGGTTGGGGAAATGGGCATGTGTATAACTTGCTGAATGTGCAACTCTAGGAATTGAAAGGGAAGTAGCCAATGCTGAAGAGCTTCTGCTTTGACTAAGAGGAGAGGGGCGGGGGAGAGACAGAGGGCATCTTGGATTTTTCCAGCTGAGTCCTGGCACTGCCACAAGGCAGAAGGTAGCAACTACCTCAGACAGCTGGGGTTGGGCTGGTGGTGAGGTGCAAGCAGATAGATCTGGGTCAACCACATTAGATGTCCTGCACAATTATCTGGGTTGTGATTTATTTTATTTCAGAATAAACAGGATATGCCATGCTATCAAACACCAGCATATTGGCCATCAAATGTTGGCCTTCGAATCTCGGAAGGGAAGGGGATCAGGTGCCTTAGACACAATAAATAAATAAAGTGTGTGTGTCTGTGTGTGTGAGAGAGAGCGTGTGTGTTCTATAGGCAACTCATATAGGCAATCCTTCAGAAACACTAGGAACAAAACATAAATTGTTTTAAAGAGTTGAATTGCTTCCAAAATTCACGAGCCAAAACTCTTTCTACAAGGAAAGAGTTTAGCAACCTTGGCTGCAGGTTTAGACAATCCCACAGAGACCACATTGAAATAGTTCATAAATGATGGAAACTAAGACTGGAGTTGCCATGGCCAGATCTGTGGTTCTCAAAAATTACATGTAATAATTTGAAAGCCGAGGAAAAGTACAGATAGTCTGTGCTTGAAATGTAAGGCTAGGATGACATTTTCTGTGCTGGATGGGGCTGAAAGATGGCTTGTCCATTAGGTAAAAGCACCCCAATTTGCAAACCTGTAATTTTAAAGGATATGGGACGCGGTGGCTCAGTGGCTAAGACACCGAGCTTGTCAATCAGAAGGTCGGCAGTTCAGTGGTTTGAATCCTTAGCGCTGAGTAACGGAGTGAGCTCCCGTTACTTGTCCCAGCTTCTGCCAACCTAGCAGTTCAAAGCACATAAAAATGCAAGTAGAAAAATAGGAACTATCTTTGGTGGGAAAGTAACAGCGCTCCGTGGGCCTTTGGCATTTAGTCATGCTGGCCACAGGACTACGGAGACATGTTTGGACAGTGCTGGATCTTCAGCTTTGAAATGGCGATGAGCACCACCCCCTAGAGCCAGGAACCACTAGCACATACGTATGTGCGAGGGAAACCTTTACCTTAATTTTAAAGGATATGAAGTCCTATTCAATACAAGTCTCTATTCCCAGAGGAAAGGAAGGCTACTAATATCACAATAATGTGTAAATGCAAAACGTATTCAGTGAGCAATTTACCAGGAATGGTTCACTCTTGTCTGGATCCATTTTGAGTTCTTTACTACTTTACGTCCTGGTTGAAATTCTTACCCAGGAGTCGTTGGAAAGGAGCGAGAGAGTCAAAAGTCTTCATTTGAAAAAGTTGAAAGAAAATCAAATGCCATTCTTCATTCTATGTTTTCTTATTGGTTATAGAGAAAGTCATGTGAAGAATGCTGTTCTTTCCTTCCACTAAATGCAAATAATTAACCTAGAGCAGGAATAATTATCCTTGCTTCTGTATTGGTGCCTAAATCTTCACCTGAGACTGTTGACAGGAGTCATCATCCTAACTAAACACACAATGCAGTCTTTCAGTTACTGTGCCCACACTGCAAGCAATCTTTTTTCATATAGAGATTTCCCAAGTATTGCCTTATGACTTTTGTAAGCCACTCTGAATATTTACACAAATACAAAGTTGAGTTATAAATTTAATAACCAGGCAATTATTATTTTTTCCTTACATCAGCATGTTTGTTGACAAAATCCTTTCGGCTGTACCATTAGAATCTATTTTGGGAAGCATTATCATAAGTCATAGAGCAAGGGATGTCTTGAGGACTAGTTATTTATTTTCTGGGTGTTGTGTCTTGTGGTAGGCCTTTTAAATGGTACACTTAAATGGTACACTTAATCAGCCAGTTCTTGAATAGACCCTGCAGTGCTTACTGAAAACGTTTGCCTCACAGATATGGAGTTGATAGCATAGTTACTTCACCTAGCTAATAATGGCTGTTAACACAAGCTGGTTCATAACCCTCAGAATTCAGCCCAAGGAGTCAAACTATTTTACATGCTCAACTTCAAAGGTTTGCTAGCTTTGAAAACCAGGAAAATCCAACTGCTATGTGTTGGGCTGTTATGCAAAGAAAAGGAAATAGAAGAGCAACAATCTAAATAGCTGGCCTGTTAAATGAGCTATCAAGTACCTTCTAATTCACACTTTTTATGATTTAGTAATACTGATGGCAAATGTGATCAAAGGTATGCTCAAATTATAGCACAACATGAAGGAAGGAAAAAAATACTGCAGCATTTTAGCTTTGCCTGTTCACTGTAACAGTATTTTGCTTTCCTGGAATCTTGGAATTTTGGAATTTCCAAATAATTTTAAATGCTAACACCTTACCAAAATTTGTCTCTACCCTTACAAATTGTTGTGTTGTTGTTAAATCCTACCATTCTTTTGTGCAATTCAAGGCAGTTTACATACAACATTCTATCCTTCTCCTATTTTCTCCCAGCCTTGTGAGATAGGCTGAAAGAGAGTAACAGAATAACAGAATTGGAAGAGACCTTAGCAATCCTCTAGTCCAACCATCTGCTCAAGCAGAAGATCCTAAACCATTTCGGACAAATGGTTGTCCAATCTCTTCTTAAGGATCTCCAGTGATGAAGGATGCATAGCTTCTGAAGGCACTCCGTTCCACTGGTTAATTGTTCTCACTGTTAGGAAATTTCTCCTTAGTTTTAGATAGCTTCTCTCCTTGATCAGTTTCCATCCATTGCTTCTAGCCCTGCCTTCAGGTGCTTTGGAGAATATCTTGACCCCCTCTTTTTGTGGCAGCTCTTTAGATATTGAAACATGTCTTTATGTGTGTGTCTCTCTCGCTGTCGGTGTCTGTGTAGCATGTCAGCAGAGTTAAGTTAGGGATTTTCCAAATTTTGGACACACTAAGTCCAAAAAGGGCCAACACCCCTGCATTAGGTTCAGAAAGACAGCTTGAAACTTATGTACATTGTGAATTTGCCCTATGTTTCTGTATCTCAATTTTATATTTTAAGAAAATGAAAATCATTTTAATTAATCCCTTCCAAAAAAAATATGTCCACGGAGGTAATGAATTTTTGGGAGATGGAATAGAGGATTATTTAGCTGTCTCTGAAAAGAAACATAGCCGCCTTTAGTTGGGAAGCAATTGTCAATAGGAATTAACTGCAATGATGCAAGGACAGAATTTTAAATATATCTTTGAATACTCTGATAAAGGTGGCTTCTGTATAGTTTTCTCTTTAATATCCTCTATGGGAATATCATATGAATTAAATTGGCCATGTAGAGTTTGTAAGTCAACTGCACAAAAGCTAAAGTTTCCTTCAAGCTGTCTTCAGCTCTTGATAATTTTATAGATGACTGATTGATCGTGTGCCATTAAATTAAGGTTGACTCTTGGTAGCCAATATTTCCCCCCACAATGAATTGCTCCTAATTTAGTCCTTTAGGTCTGCCAAAGATATATGCATATCACCAGTGTAACTGAACCCATCCATCTTGTTCTTGGTCATCCTCTTCTCCTCCTCCCTTACAACTTCATAAATAGGTCCATATAAATAAAACAGAACAAAATACAATAAAATAAATGAATAATCTTTTCTTTCTTCAGTATGGAAATGTTTTGCTTTGCCTTCTGAGATGCTTTTCTGCTTCTTGAATTAATCTATAGCTCTGACAGTTCCTGGTGATTTCCCATTCAAGTACCAACCAAGATGGATCTGCTTAGCTTCTGAGCCCAGAGAAGGACAGTCAGATGCTAGATTGAAATTATAGATATTTGGATTGATCTAGTTTAAGTGTTTTACTTTTCCTTCTGATTCTCTACCTCTTTACATCTTCTCCTTTCAAATTACTAACTTTGGTTGGATTGAGGCCACTATTTCCCCAATCTAGAATGTTTCCAATGCATCAGTATTTAGTAACTAGCTTATGGCTCTTGTTTTCTATACTTCACTTTGCTGATTCTATTCAGAGAAATACTGTAAACTCTCTTAGCTAAACATGGAAACTATTGGATTGCAGAAAGTAGACACTGCCACCTTGTGGAAAAATTAGGAGGAACCTAAAGATAGGCCTCAAATTACAACCACCATTGAGCCCAAAATTTCTTTTGTTAAGTGAGACATTTGTTAAGTGAGTTTTGCCCCATTTTATGACTTTCCTTGCCATATTTGTTAAGTGAATCACCGCAATTGTTAAGCAACGTGGTTATTAAGTGAATCTGGCTTTCCATTGACTTTGCTTGTCAGAAGGTTGTAAACACTTGAACTTGGAACACAGCAATGGTCATAAGTATGAACCAGCTGCTAAGTATCTAAATTCTGATCACAATAGTCTGCTACAGCATCCTACCTGTCAACGACTACTTCAGCTTCAACCTCAATAATACATAGGCAAACAAAAGATACAAACTCAAGGTAAACCGCTCCAAACTCGATTGCAGAAAATACGACTTCAACAACAGAATGGTCAATGCCGGGAATGCTCTACCTGACTCCGTTGTTACTTCCTCAAACCCCCACAACTTCAACCTTAAACTCTCTACTGTGGACCTCACACCATTCCTAAGAGGTCTGTAAGGGGGGTGGGGTACATAAGCGCACCAGCATGTCTACTGTCCCAGTCCTACTGTCCTCATTTATTTGTAATCATTTCCTGTGCTCATGTCCATGTTTATAGTCATACCTATTATCTTGTACATGTTTGACAAACTAAATAAAATCAATCAATAATAAAAATGATAATGGGAATGCTTCAAAGGTCATAACTGTGAACAATGGCCATAAGTCACTTTTTTCAGTGCTGTTGTAACTTCAAACAGTCACTAAATGATTGTTGTAACTACTTGTATTAACATTTCTGTATTATTATTTTAATAATAGCTCATGAATGCAAATAACAGATATGAAAAATAATTGTGGTCCTTTGTTGATATTTTCAGGGCTATAAAATATAAATAAACTGCTTAAAATATCATTCATGCCTTTAAAAAAAGCTGAATGATTATAAATACTAATGTGAGATTTGACAGATTAAAAAAATACAATAAAAAGGAAATGGTTTATATTTGTTCTGAAAAATTTAATATAGTAAAAGTGATTCTAAAAGCACAGTACCCATTTCACAACTAGAAAATAAAATCTTTATCTAACATATTTTTCAGAGTATAAGACGCACCGGAATATAAGACATACTAAGATTTTGAAGAGGCAAATTAAAAAAAAAAGTTTTTGTACTCTGTAGACCTTCCAAAAATCCCCCATTTTTCATGAAAACTGGCCCATTTTTGTCAAAAAAGGGCATGCATAGCCTTTTGTAGGCTTGTAGACTGCTCCTGGGGGCTGGGGAGCAGCAAAAATGAGGAAAAATAGCCCGTTTTTCGCAAACACAGGCCCGTTTTTTGTCATAAACCAAGGGTTGTAGAGTGCTTCTGGGGGCTGGGGGAGCAAAAACAAGCAAAGAACGACCCATATTTTGCTAATTTTTGTCCTCCCCAGCCCCCAGAAGCACTCTGGAAACCTCCTAAAGGCTACTCACGGCAATTTTTACAAAGGGGCGGGGTTTTGGGAGGCCAAAAATGCTGTATTCAGTGTATAAGACCCACCCAGATTTTCATCTTCTTTTTTGAGGGAAAAAGGTGCCTCTTATACTCCAAAAAATACAATATGTGCTTATATGTGTATGGGCAGAATTTCAAACATACGTAAGTGCTGTCATGATGTGACTTAACATTTAAATTTATATAATACATTAAACCATTGCCACTTAGAAAAATGGAAATTTATTCACTTTAGTGAAAAATGACCGTTGTCTTACCTGAACGGTCTTTCTATGGGTGCTGTGAAGGGAATCCAATCATGGGTTAACTTAGCCCTCTAGCCTTGAGACTGAGTATGTAAATTTTCAAACCACGCCTCCTCTGGCTGGACTTCTCCAGTTTTCGCACGAAGTCCGCCAAAGAATAAGTATGTCAATGTCAATCGAGCCGTAGGCAATCCGGTATTAAGGCACAGACAGAAGTCCAGTCAGAAGGTAAGTCAGTTACAGAGTCACAATCAAGGTGGAGCCCTGGCCAGCCGAAACTGCGGGCGGGTTTGGATTCCCTTCGCAGCACCCATAGAAGGACCGTTCAGGTAAGACAACGGTCATTCTCCTGTGTGCTGCTCAGGGAATCCAATCATGGGATATGCCAAAGCAATTGATTCCCAGGGCGGGAGCTAGGCTGGTCAGGCTCCTCCGCAGAAGGAAGGACCCTTTGCAATACTCTCCGCCCAAAGGAAGCCTCAGCCGAGGCATAGACATCAATCTTGTAGTGTCGAATAAAGGGTGAGGGCGACGCCCAAGTGGCCGCCCGACATATTTCTTCCACTGACGCTTGCGTAGCCCAGGCCGCTGTGGTGGCCGCACTCCTGGTAGAATGGGGGGTGATTCGCCTGGGAACCGGTCGCGAGTGACTGTCGTACGCCAACGCAATACACGCCTTCAACCATCGGCCGATGGTGTGGGAAGACACCTTCTGTCCTATTGACGAAGGCTGGAAAGAAACGAACAGTGCCTCCGACCTCCTGAACGAAGCCGTGCGCTTCACATAGCGGCGGAGAGTCCTACGAACATCCAGATGGTGCCACTGGCGTTCCTGAGGATGGGAGGGATGTGGACAAAAGTCCGGCAAGACAAGTTCCTGCGTCCTGTGAAACAAGGAGTTGATCTTAGGAAGGAAGGTCGGGTCCAAATGAAGCACCACTCTGTTTGGATGGAAGATGCAAAGATCCGCGCGAACAGAGAGCGCTGCCAACTCCGACACCCTCCTGGCCGATGTAATGGCCACTAGAAACACAGTCTTGAGTGTCAACAACCGGAGACTGATGGAGTGGATAGGTTCAAAGGGAGCAGATGTGAGAGCCCTGAGAACCAAGGTCAAGTCCCATGTGGGATAGCGGTGCACCGTCGGTGGACGTAAGTTGGAAGCACCTTTCAAGAAGGTTCGGACCCGCGAGTGCTGAGACAAGGAGCGACCTTGACCTCCTCCAATCACCGTAGACAAGGCTGTGACCTGCCGACGAAGTGTGTTCGGTGCCAGACCTTTGTTGAGACCGGATTGTAAAAGGTCCAAAACCTGAGGCACCGAAGCCTTGACGGGATCGACCCCGGTGCGGCGGCACCACCGACAGAAGGCCTGCCAAGTGGCCTCATAAATACGGGTAGTCGATGGACGATGGGCCGCTTGAATAGTGTCAATGACATCGTCAGAATAGTGAAGGGCCGCTAGAATAGCCCGCTCACGTGCCACACGGCTAACTGTAGCAACTGGGGGTTCGGGTGTATGAGAGCTCCCTGGTTGAGCTGAATCTGATCGTCCGGAATCCTCCAAGGACGCGAAACGGACAGATGGACGAGGTCTGCATACCAGGGTCGTCTGGACCACATCGGAACGACCAGCAGCACTTCCGCCTGCTCTGTCAAAATCTTCTGAATGACCGACGGAAGGATTGGAAGAGGAGGAAAGGCATAGAGAAGGCCGGCCGGCCATGGGCTGCGCAGAGCGTCTACCCTCTCCGCTCCGGGGGTCTGGTACCTGGTGTAAAAGTGAGGGAGCTGAGCGTTGTGCGGGTGTGCAAATAGATCCACCTCGGGTTTGCCGAACCGGCGAGAGAGCTCCTGGAAGAGAATGGGGTGGAGTTGCCACTCCCCTTGATCCACAGTGGCCCTGCTCAGCCAATTCACCTGCATGTTGGCCACGCCCGAGATGTGTTCCGCCCGAATCGACAAAAGTCTGGACTCCGCCCAATGGTGTAACCTTTCCGCCTCCAGCATCAGAGCCCTGGAATGGGTGCCCCCTTGACGGTTGATGTGGGCTTTGGAGGCCACATTGTCGGTCAAGACCAACACATGATTGTGTGATACAATGTCCCGAAACTCCAGAAGGGCTAGGCGGATGGCCCGTAGCTCTAACCAATTTATGCTGTTCGCCAAATCCTGATCCGACCAGTGTCCCTGAGCCACCCTGTCCAAGGCGTGGGCTCCCCATCGAAACAGGCTGGTGTCCATCGTGACCTGGATGCATTCCGGTTCCTTGAATGGGCATCCCCGGAGAAGTCTGGAGGACATCCACCAACGCAGGGACTGTTGCGGTTTGCTCGGAAGTCGCACTTTGATCTGGGAATGACTGGTATGCGCTCTCTGGAAGGGTAGAAGAAACCACTGTAGCGGACGTGCATGAAACCTGGCCCAGGGAACCACGTTGATACAGGAGGTCATCTTCCCCAGTAGTTTGGACAACGTCGCCAGCGGTAGCAGCCTCTGGGACAGCACTTGATGAGCCAGGCGTTGTAAGCTCTGCCGCCTCTCTGGAGACAGGGAAACCTCGCACGTCATGGAGTTGATGATGGTCCCTAGGTGAAGTAGGGATGTGGTTGGGTGTAAGTGGCTTTTGGGCAGGTTGAGGACAAACCCATGACTGCGCAGTGAGTCCATCGTGACCTGCAGATCTCGCAGGGCCTGGCTTCGAGAAGGCGACAGCACCAATATGTCGTCTAAATAACAATTGACACGTATTGGAATCGAGCGAAGGGAGGCTGCCACCACGGCCAGGAGCTTGGTGAACGTGCGCAGAGCCGAGGACAGGCCAAAGGGCAAGGCCCGATATTGAAAATGGCGGCCGTTGAAGTGAAACCGCAGGAACTTCCGATGCACCGGATGAATGGGCACATGGAGGTATGCTTCTTTGATGTCTATTGAAGTCATCATGTCGCCTTGGCGGATGGAGGCCAATATGCTCTTGAGAGACTGCATTTTGAATTTTTGGTATTTGATATAATGATTGAGCCGTTTCAAATCTAGGATAGCCCTCCATCCCCGGAGTTTCTTTGGTACTAGGAACAAGATGGAATAGAACCCTAGGCCCTCCTGCCCCTTGGGTACTTGTTCTATGGCCCTGATAGTGAGAAGATGGTGTATCTTGGCGCCCATGAGACGCCGCTTCGATGGGCACCTGGGCACCTGATGAACCTTCTCGGGGGGATGGATAGAAATTCTAGAGTGAGGCCCAGTCTCACGACCTGAAGGGCCCAGGCGTCTGACGTGAGCTCCGCCCACTGATGGGCGAAGGCCAGGAGATGCCCCCCTATGGGTCCTATCTCCTGCGAGTCACCGGTACCTTCGAAAGGACCGGTTACCTGCTCCCCGAAAGGACCTTCTATTCTGGGACTGCGCCTGATTCTGCTGGCGACCTCTATCCCTAGATCCGGCGCGGGTCCTGGCCACGGTCCTGCACCTGGGAAAACCCCCTGGTGTAGTTGGGAACATAGGGAGCAGGGGCGAATCCCGAGTCCCCAGTCCGAAAGGGCTGCCGCCTATTGTAAGGCTGCTGCCTTCTGTTAGCACGACCACTGATAGAAGGGAGGACCTTGCGCTTATCCCGTGTCCTCAATGAGGATGGGATCCAGGACTGAACCAAACAAGGCGCCCGCCCTTGAAGGGTGTGGACGCTAGGCGCCACTTGGATTTGACATCAGCCTGCCAATGGCGAAGCCATAGCAAACGTCGAGATGCACATTAGAGACTACACCCGGGATGCAAACTTTGCTTGCACTAAGGGTGGCATCCGCAGAAAACTCCAATGCTGCCATCAGCTTGATGATATCCTGATTGAAGGCGCATTTCCTCTGGGCCAAGTCTACCTTGTAATTGCTTACAGCCAAACCAAAGACGTCCTATTAAAAAGGATGCTGCGTAAGGCCCAAGCTGCAGCCTGATGAGTTTTGCGAATGACCGTCTTGGCCTTGCGATCCTCAGCCTTCAACCCCTCTGAAATTTCAGAAGGAATTAATGCCGGTGAAGCTAGAGCAGCAATAGGGGCATCTACAGTGGAACTGAAGGAGGCCCTCCAACTCTGGAGTAGACGTATATAGCTTCCTATCCCTGTCCCAGAGGATTGACCGCAGTCGGCTGATTCCACTGCTTCTGAATCAGATCAAGAAAGAGCTTGGGAGATGGTATAACATCCTGCAAGGCCACCTGCTCAGCCAAAGAGGGCGCTCGGTGGCATCCAGCCCACAGCTGTGCTCTCTTTAGAAGCCGCCTCCCCCATGTGGGTGGTGGTCTTGGCCTTATACAGTAAAGATTTGAAAAGAGCATGGCGGAATAGCCCAGGGGCAGTAGGCTGGTCTCTAGGGAGGCCTTCGTCATCGGAAAATTCCCTATTAATAAGTTCACCTTCCTCCACTAAGGCAGATTCCCCACTGAACACTGAGGGTAAAGGCGAAGGAGGATCTGTTTGAAGAAGAGAAGAATCTCCTTGCCCCACCTGGGAGACTAGGCCCGAGTGGGCCACAGTAGGCCTAGGGGCCTGGGCCCTACGCAGTAACTCTGCATCCACCCCTTTAGAGATAGCCTCAGATATCATAAGGTATAAATCGGCAGGAAGGCCCAGATCCTGGCCCTCCAGAGGCCTGAGGCCTGCAGCTGTGGGCGTGAAAGTGGCAGAAGGCCCAGCCCGTGGGGGCGAGTGAAGAGAGGCCCCACTAGCTTCAGAAATAATTGGGGAGAACGGGGTCCAAAAACCCCCACCTCAGGGAGTGGAGCCTGGGGAAGCTGAATATCAGGAGACCAACCCTGCTCATTCACACGCACCAGAGAGACATTTTGTGGAATTAGAACCGGGGGTGGACAAACGGGAGCCCCAGAAGCCTTTGGTGGAACCTTGGCCTTGTCCTTGCGCTTATGCGACTTGTCCCGGGCAGTGGATGAGGCTCGAGGCCTACTACTGGAGGCCCTGGTGGCGGCCCTGCCGGGCCTAGGGCTAGCCCCCCCCCTCGCCAGGGGAACGGGGCTCTGAAACTGGCTCTACAGTACCTTTAATTACTGATTGATCAGCCATGATATGATATTTGAAATAGCTCAATCACTGAACAAAGGAATCCAAACTGCGCACCACCGCCAAGGCGCCACGTGGAAGCAGAGGCAGAGACAAAGCGACCTCCTCCCTGAGTCAGCAGCCTCGAGTGAGGGAAAGGGGAGGGTCGCCAGAACTGCGCAGACTCCAGCGCGCGAAACAAAACGCCTCGTCACTTTCGGGCATTCCCACGCATGCGCGAAATCGCCCCCCAAAATGGTGACCAGCAGCAAGGGTGCGAAATTTAAATCGCAAACGGCAGGGAGAAACCAACTGCCGAACCACTCAGCCTGCCCGGCAGCCGCTCTGACGAGAGAACGAAGGAGGGAGGAGGGGGGGGTAGCCCGTTCAGGCAGCAGCCTAGGATCCGACCGCGCCCGCAGGCGGGTGCTATCCGGCACGAAAACGGCGCTGGGAGGCTCACAAAGCCGACGCGCCGAAGATAAATAGAGGGCAGACAGCAAAGCTGCTTCCAGAGCCGGCAAGATCATCCGATGCCCAAGCTGTTGAAGCACAATCCCTAACGAGGGAAAAACAGCGACTATGAGGAATTGGGCGGCAGAAACTGCCGCCTTCACCTTAAAATAGATAGAAATCCACAACGGAGCGAATTCCTATTGTAGAAACCAATAATCCATGAGAACTTTGTCAATTAGTCAGAGAGAGAATTGAAAGACGTCTCGTAGGCTTGGACTGAGTAAAGAAAACTGGAGAAGTCCAGCCAGAGGAGGCGTGGTTTGAAAATTTACATACTCAGTCTCAAGGCTAGAGGGCTAAGTTAACCCATGATTGGATTCCCTGAGCAGCACACAGGAGAAGACCAGGCTTCAATGTTAAATCTGGAAAAGTTCAAAGTCCATAAATTCCAATCTTGAAATATATCTGAGTACTATAGTTAGATGTTACAGGGCTTTAAAAAACAGAAAAAGGAAACACAACTTTGTAAATGTACACTTTTGTGGTCAAATATTCAAGAAACAGCACTGTACACTTTAAATATCTGAAAAACTTTTATTGATTAGAGAATGGAAGTAAAAAATAATAAATACTATGAACTTGAAATCTATTTATCCATGAGATTTTGCTCAGTTAGCTATCAGTACCCAGTTCAAGTGCTGCCTTCACACAAAGCACTGATTCACCAACTAGCCAAGTACATTTTATGTAATACGTGAAATATCTAGTATCACAATACATTCAACAATTGGATATTAATTCCCTATAGCAGGGGTGTCAAACGGAGGCCATGCATCACATGCAGGCCACACCCACGTGAGCTCTGCAAAGGCAAAAAATATTACAATATGTTCATGTGGACTCAATGTGACAAGTCATTAGTGTGACATCACAGCGAGTTGACACCTGTGCCCTTTTGGGTGTTGTTTATTCATGAATAACTGAGGTTGACTCAGCCTCTCCAACCTTCCGAGGTCAGTAAATGAGGATCAGATTGTGGGGGCATTATGCTGATTCTGTAAACTGCTTAGAGTGAGCTATGAAGCACTGTGAAGAGATAATGTTTAAGTCCTATTGCTATAGGAAAATTGGTGAGTGGATTAAACATTCCTCTCTTATCTATGGCCAAGAAACTTACACTAGCCCTCTCCTAATACATAGTCAAGGGCATCCTCTATGAATACTGTTAGGAGGAGAGAGGGAAAAAGTTACATCTAGATGTTCCATGATCTTAAGTGTTACATCTATTTCAGCCACAATCTTCTGGTGGAAAAAGTTAGTGTGAAACAGAACAACCTGTTTAGGTTTGAAACTGCCCTGTTTTGAACGATGTTAATTGCCTGAAGAAACAACTTTTTAAAGTTGGTGGGTGACTTTAATTCTATTGATAGAACTTCTAGTGGAGGTGGGGGTAAGTGGTCATCTGGAGAAGTCAGAAGAGAGGGCAACATGCTGTCTGAATCATTCCACCTGGGGAGGTTTCTCTGTGATCAAATGGGCTGGATGAGTCATTCATTAAGCCACATTGTGTGGGTTTAAGAACAGCAGAAGAAAGGACTTTCCCCCCTTGAAAATCTAACCCCAAGACAGACATGACTTGGCAATGGGCCATGCCTTTCTTCTGTCCTGCTGCTCTCCATGACCTGCCTTCACATTGTCCTCTAGCCTATCAGTCAAAACAGGCTTAAGTTCATGCTCAGCTCTATTGGTGTTAAACAAATATTTTCCTCCTTATTGTGACATGGTTGGAGGGCAGCCTCAAGGTATGTATAATCTATTAGAGGGGAAGGTGAACTGACTACCATGGCTTCAAACAGGGTCTGTTGAAGCAGGTTAGCTGAAGCTGAAGCAGAAGCCAATCTTTATTCTTTCAACAATGAGGACAACCAATATTATGTTGTGCAGTTTTGGTCAATAGAAGGAGGGCTGGAAAACATGCCTGCTCAGAAGTGAGAAAACATCTATTCTAGTTCTCTGGGGCTTCAAACCCTTGCCAGTGCCAATCTGTTAGAGAAACAAGATAACTGGTCAATTTAAAGGTAAAGGTAAAGGTTCCCCTTGCACATATGTGCTAGTCGTTCCTGACTCTAGGGGGCAGTGCTTATCTCTGTTTCAAAACCGAAGAGCCAGCGCTGTCCGAAGACGTCTCCATGGTCATGTGGCTTGCATGATTAAACGCCAAAAGTGCACAGAACGCTGTTACCTCCCCACCAAAGGTGGTCCCTATTTTTCTACTTCAATTTTTACGTGCTTTTGAACTGCTAGGTTGGCAAAAGTAACAAGTAACAGGAGCTCACTCCATGATGCAGCACCAAGGATTCGAACTGCTAACTGCTGACCTTCTGATCAACAAGTTTGGCACCTTAGCTGCTGAGCCACCATGTCCCAGGTCAGTTTATATGGATATAATATCGTCTCATCCCGCTGTGATTGGCCCGTCCTACCAATGCTGGCTGAGGTGGCATGCTGATGGCCCATCAGCCACAGTATTCCAGCAGTTGGGGTTCAGGAGAAGAGCCTTCTCTGCCATTGCTCCTTATCCGTCGGAAAGAGGTTGGCTCCAACCCTCCTGCCCGTCTGCAATTGCTTACAGACCTGCCTCTGCCAGCTGGCTTAGGGTCCAATGGGAGGGGGGATCTTCACATTGGGACCAGTTGACAAACTAATAGCAAGTCCCACCTCCCCTCCTGCTCATCCTATTCCTTCTCTCTTCATAGTTTAGTTACAGTTGGATATTTATCCTTTTTATAATTTAGTCTCTTGTCACGATCCAAAAGTAAATCAGAGTCCAAGGCAAAGTATTGGTCAAAGTTCTAATTTATTAAGAAAGTTGCATATCTGGGAACACCCAAATCTGAAAGCTCCCCGATTTTGCCCATCTAGTTGAATGTTCAAGATCTTGCCCCACACCCACAAGCCCATCATATGGTCCAATCTCCCACTGCCATGCTGGCAGTTCCACCCATCCAATTCTGGTCAAGTGCAGAAGCAAAGGATGACCTTGGCTTTCTAGAAATAATTTTGTTGTGGCTACATAGTATGTGACTCCTTACAATCCCCCCTCCCATTTTCCCCACAATAGAAAATGCATAGCAGAATAATAGAAAGTGTGGCAGGCCAAAGACCCAAAAGAAAATATGGCTGTGTATAGGTTTTGTAAAATTTTATGGTATCTTTTTAATATCGTAAACTGCCCTGAGTTACTTTGTGGTAAGATGTGAAGTCAATAAATTTAATAAGTAAATAAATAAAAACTAAAGAAATGCTAGCTGTGATTTCAGCTGAAAAATGTACTGAATGATTTATATGATGCAATATAATCAAAGGTTTTCGGTTTGTATCCCTGAGAACATCAGAAATTTGAATATTTATCCAGGATTTGGGTTTCCTTAAATAAAGTTATTAGAATTGGGAACATTTGTACTATTTATATGTATTAATGAAATATATAATAATACATACAATTTAGGCAGCTGAACAAAACTATGTCATAATTAGAGATATAAATGTGGGAATCCATTTTTAGTAGTACCCAGTCAATCTTGACTAATCTAAACAATATATACTGGTACTTGATGAAGGAATCATCAAAAAATGTAAAGTCTTTAGGTTGGGCTGGGAATTTGAAATTCCATATTCTTGACAAGGACACTACAAGAAAGTTTTCATGAAATCACTGGAATGGAGCTAAATGTGAGAGCAATTACTTTTTGGGAAAAAGAAGAAGGAACAAATATGTTGACAAACTGACTCATAAAGACCTTATTGCAGTATACACCAGACAAAACACCTTTATCAATTAGTACCGTATATACTCGAGTATAAGCAGAGTTTTTCAGCCCACTTTTTGGGCTGAAAAAAGCCGCCTCGGCTTATACTCGAGTCTACAACTGGATCCGGCAGTGCTGTTGCCTGTTGGAGGAGGAGGAGGCGAACCAGTCTGCCACCGCCGGCCACCACCACCCCGCCGCTCTTCCCGCCCCCTTCCAAGCCCCACAGTCCAGCGGACGCAGCAGAAGCAGCCCCGGGGCTCCGCTGCCGCTCCCTGCATTTTGTGGACGGGGGTCTCGCAGGAAGGAATCCCCTCTCCAAGGGATCCCTGTCCAGAAATGGCGGGGCGCGGCAGCGGAGCCCTGGGGCTGCTTCTGCTCCGTCCGCTCCTCTCTGCTCTCCTGTCGCCAGCTGGTGGGGCTGACCCTGATCCATAAACACTGCCGAATTCAGCCTCGGATCTTTGTCGGGACCTCTTTCTGGTCCGCCTCTGAAGTCCATATTCTCCATAGTCTCTCAAACTGCTCCCCCCCCACCTCCAGTTTCTTCCTAGTTTGATCCCACGCGCCGCTGACCTAGGAACCGCATACCTGCCAGCAGTTTTTTCAGGCTGCTCCCAGATGGGAAGGGAAGGGGATTGTATTAGCCAAAGGGGGGAAAGCGAGCGAGCGAGCGAGCGAAGCAGTGGGAGGGGGAAAGGGTCCCTGTGAAGCCCTGCGGCCAAGGAGCGCTGCCTGCTTTTAAAGAAAACCTGGAAGGGGAAGAGGGCGGGTTTTTTTCCCCTCAGTTGTGAGGGCAATGCTGCTCGTGACTTTCCCCTAAATGTTGGAGAAAACTTTTCACCGCTGTCCTCCTCGGCTCATTTGGGAAGGACGATTGTAACAGGTTGAGATTTCCTTTCAAAACAAAACAAAACCAACCCCTCCCCCAGTCCCAATGTTTCAAACAACCCCCTTTCCTGCTGGGAAGAGCCCAGCCAACCCCCCCGTCCCTTCCCATTCGAAAGGGAAGCTCGTATCACCTTCTAGAGAAAGTGGCAAATGCCCTCCGTGACTTCCTTGGTTTTTCTCCGGGCTCTGCTCTTCAGCATTGCCCTTGGGGAAAACTGCCGCGGTTTGTTTCCTTGAATATATTAACAGGCGCGTGGAAAGCAACTAAGCCAAGGAGCGTACGTAGTCCAGCCAAGCGAGTCTAGTTTCCTGGGGTCCCTTGCTCGCTCGCTTTCCCCCCTTTGGCTAATTTGGGCTTCTCTTTCAAAGAAAGAAAAAAAGAAAGAAAGAAAGAGAGCCTGAACTCTGGAAGAGGAGGAGCCAGGGTGTAGAAGGGGTTTACAATCCCATCTGGGAGCAGCCTGAAAAACTGCTGCCGCGCCACGCCTGCGCCCCAAACAGAGCTGGGTCCAATCAGCCTTTTTTCCCCTTTTTATGCCCTGTCTCAGACGTGCAGGTGCGCATGCTGTGAACTTGCCCACTTAGACGTCGAGGTTGCCGCGTGCACTCTTGTATTTTCCCCTTCCTCTTACGTGTCCCCCTTGGTGCAGCGGGCTAACGCTGGTGAAAGGAGTGGGGTGGACACAACTGGTAAATTATAAACCACAGATTTTAATCCTATTTAATTTTTAATGGTATCAAATTTAGCTATAAAGAAGAGAGAAAGAAAGAGGGAGTGTGTGCACAGGAGTGTGGATTTTCTAAAAATCCCATTGAATCCAGAGGAGGGAAGAGAGAAAGAAAGAAGGAGTGTATGAGGGTGGGAGATTTCCTAAACCCCATTGAATCCAGAGGAGGGAAGAAAGAAAGAAAGAAGAAGTGTGTGCACAGGAGTGTGGATTTTCTAAAAATCCCATTGAATCCAGAGGAGGGAAGAGAGAAAGAAAGAAGGAGTGTATGAGGGTGGGAGATTTCCTAAACCCCATTGAATCCAGAGGAGGAGTGTGTGTGTATTTGTGTGTGTGTGTGTGTGTGTGTGTGTGTGTGTGTGAGAGAGAGAGAGAGAGAGAGAGAGAGAGAGAGAGAGAGAGAGAGAGGGAGAGAGAGAGAGAGAGAGAGACTATCACTGTGTTGTAGCTTATGATTCTTGATGAATGTATTTTATTTTATTTTATTTATGTACACCTAAGACAAATTCCTTGGGGGTTCCAATCAGGCTGCTCTATGCAAACAGTCATGTCATCACTTTCTATAATATCAGCCTGCATTAGGCCTCAAAAGATACGGTACCCGAACAAGTCTTTTTTTTTTTTTTTTATCCTGTTAGAAATGGATCCCAGTACTTCTACTGGTAATCCTCGACCAAAACAAAAACGCAGGTCATTCGAAGCTGGTTTCAAACTTAAGGTTGTGTCAAGAGCAGAAGAAAGCAATAACAGTATTGCAAGTAGGGAATTTTGTGTTGATGAAAAACAAGTGAGGGAATGGCGGAAAAAGAAAGCTGACTTGGAAAAGATTCCAAAGTCAAAAAAAGCTCAACGTGGTTTAACAACTTCATATGGGGCTCTAGAGACTGAATTGTATGAATGGGTTATGGAGTGTCGTCAAAATGGTTACTGTGTAACACGCATGGGGAATTCGCTTACGTGCCCTTCAAATGGCACAAGATGACAAATTTAAAGCACCAGGCATTGAAAAATTTGTTGCGTCAGCAGGATGGTGTACCCGCTTCATGAATAGGTTTTCCCTATGTTTGCGGCAAAGAACAAAGATTTCACAGAAGTTGCCAAAAGACCTTGATGAAAAAGTGATGTCATTCCATTCATTCATCATAAAACAAAGAAGGATCCATAACTATGACCTGGGAGATATTGGAAATATGGATGAAACACCTATGACCTTTGATCTTCCAAGCAACAGAACTGTGGCAAGTTTGGGAGACAAAACTATTTTTCTCAGAACCACAGGAAATGAAAAAAACCATTTCACAGTTGTTCTGTCATGTTTGGCTAATGGAACTAAGCTGCGGCCTGTCATTATTTTTAAAAGAAAGACCTTGCCTAAAAAGGTCAAATTCCCACCACGAATTACAGTGCGCGCACATATTAAAGGCTGGATGGATGAAGACGGAACAAAAAAATGGCTGGAAGAAATTTGGAAAGAACGACCAGGAGCAGCCTTAAAGAAAAAACCATCATTGCTAGTTTGGGATATGTTCAGAGCCCACACATCTGATGACATAAAAAAAATGGCAAAATCTTCTCAAGTTACTTTGGCCGTTATTCCAGGTGGGCTTACATCTGTATTGCAACCGCTAGATGTGTGTTTAAATAAACCTTTTAAAGACCGTGTGAGAAAGATGTGGCATGAATGGATGTCATCTGGTCAAGCCCGACTGACAAAAGGTGGAAATCTGATGAAGCCCGACATAGAATTGATAGCAAAGTGGGTTTGTGATGCATGGGAAGAGATTCCGGAGGACATGGTGCGACACGCCTTCAAGAAATGTGGCATTAGTAATGCTACGGATGGCAGTGAAGACAGCGCTTTGTATGAGAACGACAGCTCTGATGGTGATGACTGCGAACTCAGTGATGATGACAATGTCTATGCTGATAACCTCACACTAGCTAATGCTGAAGCTCTGTTTGGACATACAGATGATGAGGAGGAATCCAGTTTTGAAGGATTTTAACTCTTATGTTTTAGCTTGGTTGCTGAATGAGCTAAGGTTTTTGTACATTTAAAGTTATTGTTGATACCATATTGTTTTTATTGACCCTCTTTTCCACTTACAGAGCTAGTTATTTATTTATAAATAAATAATATTATTTATTCAAAAACATTATTGGTATCTATTTTTATTTTTGAAATTTACCGGTAGCTGCTGCATTTCCCACCCTAGGCTTATACTCGAGTCAATAACTTTTCCAGCTTTTTGGGGTAAAATTAGGTGCCTCGGCTTATATTCGGGTCAGCTTATACTCGAGTATATACGGTAAATGTGGATGCTTACTGGTCATAGTAAGCATATCATATTAAAACTCAAAGTGTGATATGTTTGCAGTGATATGTCACTGTATTGTACTGATTAAAGTGAATAGAAACTGGTCTGTGTCTGGACTGCTACCTGTTGCCCATTCTTAGTTTAATAGAATGTACAGAAAGAGGAAAAACTTGAATAGAAGAAAATCTTCAAAAATTCTCCAGGGAAAATTTTTTAGTATGGATCTTTTGTATATTGTGCAATACTTGGATCCAAAGTGGGGGGAAATTACCCTGTCTGATTGTATGCCGCTAAGATCTCATTAAAGAACACCCATCTCTTTCTTGGTTTTGCATGGTAATTGTGAGGTCATGGTAATTGGTTTTGCATGGTAATTGAAATGAAGCCTTCTTTATTGGTTCAAGACAGGTTAATGAAGCATCTTTCCACTGCTCAGCTAGTTGTGATTGACAGATTGATTGACAGAATTCCAGTATTTCAATTTCCAATTGTTTGCTATCCTCTAGCTTTAGACTTATGAGTTTGGGGATAAACAGACCTGAATTTTTTGTCTTGTTACTTGAAATATGCCAGATTTTCTGAAAACACAAACTGTGGATAAAACATAGATTAAGTTTTTGAAAAGCTATCAAATATCTCACTAAACCATGATGTGATTTGTTTGCAACTTATCATATTGTATCTCAATGAATTTTGAAGCTTACTTATTTAGCTAACTATCCTTAAATTAAACAACTGTTTTGCTTTTGAATGACATGTAAAATTGACATCACTTAAAACAAGAAAATTGCCTTAACTCCTCTGGGGTATACAAGAAAAAAAAAGACTTTGCATGCTGAACCTATGTCTGATCATCCATGACTGGCTAAACCAAAAATTTCCAGATGAGATACCAGAATTTCTGTTGCTCCTAGGCATTGGCCAACTCCAAGATTAAGGAGTTGTTAGCTTGATTATTTTAGTCTAATATCTAGTTAAATAATACGGGAACCTGCAATCTGTTTGTTTGGTTCTGGGAATAATTGTCCGATAAATAATTGATTATCAAATTGTTTTTCTTAAGACCATACCCTTTATTCAGTGAATTAGTTAAGCCAATTTCTCACAAGTCTAGTGAAAGTGATAAATAACAGATAACACTTCTTCCTTGAGTTCATTACAAAAGCAATGTCCTTTAAAAAAAAAGAAACCTAGAAAATATACCTAGCTGTACCATAGAGCGTGTTACAATCACATTTCTCAATTGTCAAGAAGACTCGCTAAAAGCAGTATAAATTTTGTAGTTCCCAGATTTAGAAGTGATTCACACCTTCGGTGAGCCTGAAAATAAACTGTAGTTTTTCTTAAGAAGTTTGAAACAGAAATGATCCTAAAATATTTGCAACTTTTTTTTTCCTGGCTCACGTTGAATCCTGAAAAGCATCACTTGTGTTTTAATGAATAATACTGAACTCCGGTGCTTGTTCAAATCTGAAGTGCTTCTTCTGCATCTTTGGGAATAATATGAACATTTCATCTCTGTTAATCTAAGTGAAGTAACGTAATCAGCAACTTCCTTTAATAACATAATGAAGAACAAATATTAAACTCTTGGATTGGATTGTGATCTTAAGCAACCTGCCTTCGTTAGCTCACACAAAAGAACTCTAACAAACAGCACATAAGCAAGGAATGAGAATGCACTTTGAATGCACAGCATGAACCTTTAGGAAGATCACCGCTTGTCCTTTGCTTCCACAGACAGTTTTGCTCTTCCACAGGTTAGCAAATTACTTATCTCTAAGACATTTAACAACAGATGCTTTAGAAGTACTGCCAGGGCACAAAGCCTTGCAGTTCTGGACACATGGCAAGAAAACACAGTGCAGCAGTTTCTAACTGCCGTGCAGTGATTTTTGTCACAGGCTCGGGAAACTGAGGGGCCTCAGATTTTCTGTCTTGGTTAGGGTTAGCATGGGCACGGGGGTGGGGGAACGGCAGCAGGAGCTTACACGGCACAGCCGGTCTCCTAGGACCTCCTAGGCACCGGCTGCGCCGCTCATTACCGTCAGTCGCCCTGTGTTCATCAAAGCAAATGCAGGGAATTCCTTTGCAGGTGGCTAGAACTGGCCGCCCGCAAAGGATCTCCCCAGACTTGTTTTGATGAGCACGGAGCGACTGATGATAGTTTGCACCGGCCGCGGCCTCTCAAACTAGTGTCAGTCACCCCGTGTTCAGCAAAGCAAGCCCGGGGTGGTCCTTTGTGGGCGGCCAATCCTAGCCGCTTGTGACCAGCACTGCAGCTGAAATGAACCCCCAAAGCCCCCGCCGCCACCAGAATATCTGCTGCCGCCTCCTCCTCCTCCAACAGCACTGCCGGATTTGCCGCCCGACGCTGCGGCTGAGGTGAAGCCGCCAAAGCTCCCATCAGCACCCCCGCCTGTGGCAGTGGTGCCTCTCCCTCCACGCGGAGCACCTGAGCTGACCCCCACATTATCCCTCCCCCTTCCTCCTCTGCCGTGCTTTTGAGGAGCCATGAGGCCGCGAGAGCTAGTAGGAAAGCGGCGGAGGGGGTGGGAGCAGGAAAAAAAGGCCTCATGGCTTCTCAAAAACACGGCGGAGGTGGAGGCGGTGGCAGGGGTAACCCAGTGCCCAGCTGAGGTGCTCTGAGTGGAGGAGGAGGAGGCACCACCGCCACTGCCATGGGCGGGGCGCCAGCGGGAGCTTTGGTGGCTTCACCTCAGCTGCAGCGCTGGGCAGCAAATGTGGTGGTGCTGTTGGAGGAGGAGGAGGAGGCAGCAGCAGTTATTCTGGTGGCAGCGGGGGCTCGTTGGCATCATCAGTGGCAGCCCTGCCCCCTGTGAAAAAAACGAAGATGGAGCAGATCCACGCAGATGACGTCTCTGCAACGTGACTGGAGGAGGAATTCTGGGAGTTGAAGTCCACAAGTCTTACAGCTGTCAGGTTTGAAGAACCCTGGGGTTTTTTTTCCTAAAGGGTTAGGGGTGCGAGGGTCTTGTAACTTGACAGCTTTAAGACTTGCATGCTTCAAATGCCAGACTTTCTGAGCCAACATTTTGGTTGCTAAGCAGGAGTGTTGTTAAGTGATACTGATATTATATAACACTTTTAATTAAGCGGGTACCTTGAATAAACATAACTTTGAGTTTCAAATAATACTGATTTTGTTGTTGTCTTAGGTGACATCTGTGAAAAACATTCAGGTGCTCAGGCATGAAAATATGTCGCTCAAACACTATACTTTTCTGCTCACACTGAAAAAAAAATAGAGGGAACATTGGTCCTGGAAAGCCAGTTGTTGGATACAACTCCAACTTCACAACATTTGGAGAGCTTTTGATCTCCCATCTCTGCCAGGGAGCATATGCTTTTATCCTTCTTCTGTACAAAGTATTTTGATTGCACTTCAAATATTAACAAACCTCTCTGGGTAATTTTAAAATGTTCCCTCATAACTAAATTATGGCAAAATGTGGTTGGAGAAGATGACGCAGCAACATGTTAATTTAAAACCTGAATTGTTTTTGTTGTGTCGCCTACCAGGGAAATATAGTAAAGAAAATGTGCATTTGATTATTCATGTAATAACTGCGACTAGAATTGTATTTGCACAAAATTGGAAAGATGAAGTAATCCCTACAGAGGAAAATGTGATTACGAAAATATTAGAATGTGCAGAAATGAGCAGATTAACACTAGCAATTAAAGGAAAGGAAGAATTTGATTATTATAATATATGGGGGTTGTTTTATCATTGGCTAGAAACTTAATATGGATAAAAACATTATAAAATTAAATAAATTAGGAATGGAAACGTTATAACAGGAGATATGTTATGTTGTAATGTTAAGATAAGAATAGATACACGTAAAGAATATGGTGGTGAACTTTAATTATTATGACACAAAAATTTGGTACTCAGGCGACACACTGATTAATGAATGATGAAATGTTTGTACTAAAAGAAAACAATAAAAAACTTTTACAAAAGAACCCAAAGAAATTATGAAGAGTGGAAGATGACTATTCTAATCTTAGACAAAAAACTGATTAATAAAACTAGCTGCCAATCTTCTAAAGAAAACTCTTTTTTTGGTCTTAGGTTTGTACCATGAATGTATCAGTGAAGTGAATGACAAATGAATTGTTCTTGCATTTGTTTCATCCAACTTTGAATAAGAAAACTCCATGCTATGTCTTCATTTGGAGCAATAAGCTTGTGGGTCAAATGGTTTTCTATGGTTGTTATACCAACGAAACTATTGTCTTTGGTTTGCCTACTCAAGACTTTTCCTCCAGCTTCCTCTTGTGTAATCTTTCATTGCAGAACATTTGTTACTCAAAGAAATGAGTGAAGTTTCCTGTCTCCTTTGAGAAAGAAGAGAAGGTGGGACCTCTGGCAGATTCTTTAGAACTCCTAGCTCTCCAGTATGTGCATTTTGCTCCTTTTAAAACTCAAATGCCATTCTGGTGTTTACTTCAACTGTAAAATAATTGTTTGGAATTAATGATAGAGAACAGGCATTTGCTCGGTTTTGTTGCTGTTTCCCTTTTTTCAAAGATCAGTGTGACTTCCTCTTTTCCTTTAGTTCTGCAGTGCAGATAAGGAGTGAGAAGATAGGGCATGGCCCAGAAAAAATTATACCTTTTACATTCCCACTGATTTCAAGGAAAGAGATTTAAATAAGTCAGCTTCTTTGAAAAAGGGGTTTATTTCTGAATTACTGCCTTCAATGCACATATTGAAATCTAAGGACATTTACTTTGGGTTTTTATCCTGTTCATTGGACTCAGATGGTGTTTAACATTCATAGTGAAATGTAGGAGAAATGCTAACAGAACAGTTCAGGTTCAGAATAAAGATGTTATTATTGCAATCAAAACAAGTACAAATGAGTATAGTCTTTATTTTCAGTATCAGTAATTTGCTTTTAAATCTAAATATATGCATATACTCATGTTTTTGAATGATTGTCTACCTCAATTGTATTTAACTGGACTTGTTGCTTGTGTTTTGTGATATGTTTGGCTGATTGGGAAAAGGTCCAACAACTGTGCATTAGAAACTTTGATTAGATGTATAATATTATACATTATTATAATATCCATAGCATAAATATAGAAATATAGCAAGAGCAGCAAACCAGGCCTCACCTGTCAGATTGCATAAAAACAAATTTACACACCAAAGGGCACATCTCAATCTCTCTTGAATTCTGCTTCAAATTGTGGATTGTTTTTCCACTGTGGTTACCTCCAGCCTTGATAGGAGTAAAACTATTCAGAACTCAGAAGGGCTAGGCAGCCTGACATGTTTCTTCATAGATCCTAAGACATCTCATAACAACTGTCCCAAAACTTTATATAAAACATTCCTTAGAAGTTTGGAAAAACTGGGAATGATGTTTGTCACCATTTCCGGTACTCCTATTCCTTGATTACCCCAGTTACTAAGTTAAATATGATCAGTTCACGGGAGGGAGACAGAGAGAGTTTGCCTCCTGATGGGAAATTTTGCTCTGCTTAATGTATTTTGCAGAAGAATTGATTACAAGTTTCAAATGTTTTGGCAAGTTTACAAGAATTAATTTTAAAATTAAACGTGTGTGGTGCTGTTTCCTTTAAAAATTAAAATCTTTCTAGTTTTCTAATTGGAACATATTATCATATGTTCCAAATTGGAACACATTATCAACTTTTGGGGCATTCTCAATTTTATTTACAATTTTAAATAAGGGAATAAGAAATGAGGAAAAATTAAAAAGTACAGAAGAATTTTTGCTAATCAATTCTAGTGCGATTTTACTGTTCATTTTCATCTGGTTGAATACAGTGGTGCAGTACAAGAGGTTAATTCAATATTTATTGTTATGCATCAGATTTATTATGTCAGAATATTATGAAACAAAAGTACAGCTTTCAGCAATCATGCAACACAAATTTAATAAAAAAATTCTGAAGAATTTTTAAATTATACATTCTTTTATTCAAATTTGTTTTTTTAAATGATATTAATGAAGTAATCTTATACAGATTGCTCCTCTCTATATTATTTTTTCAAGACATAAATACTGATGTTTTGTACTTCTGCTTAAGATTGCAAACATGCTTAGTATTTATAAATATATCTAATTATGCATGCTATTTTTTCTTATGGCCTTTTGTCTAGTTTCTGTTTTCTTGTCTCGTTTTTCTGGGTTTTGTAAAATTTTTAGTTGATCACAGCTTAATTACTCTTCAAGAAACAGAAAAAAATCAGGAGGTCCTAATAGTTATTCCAATTAATGAAGCTCATACCTATTTATCTTCTTGGATATAAACTAGCAACTATCTAGTAAAGTAATGAATAGACACCAATTTCTTATGTGTTTGTCAGTTTCACATATTATGTCTGAAATTTTTTTTTACAAATTAAGCAACTGGTGAAAGCCAGCCTCATAGTGCCCTTACTTTTTTTTTTTTAACCATACAGAAGGAACAAATGAATCAGGAAATAAATGAGATCAATTTTTAATGCACATTTTTGTTTTTAATTCAGTTTTATGTATATGAGTTCATACCCCTCATTTCTTAGATAATCATCTTTTTTCTGGCTTTTGATGGAAAATTCATCTCACTGTATTTATAATAAATTCTTTCTATCATATGAAGACATTTCATTTTCAGTTCATCAGAATAACCATTGTGATCTGATCGGTGCATCCCAAACCTGAATCTCTTCATTTAGCCAAAGAGTAACTTCAGCATGTGCACAACAATCTTTCACTGTGATGTTGATTTGTGCAATTAACAGGAAATGCGTTATACAAGTTACTTCCTTTCCAGTATTATTATTTCTGATTGTTCCACAATGATTCTTACTCTCTCCTTCACCCCTATTTTTTCCAGGTTTTTACACTGAAGCAAGCATTTTAGATGCAATAACAAAAGCGTATTTTATTTTGTTACAGGTAAGCAATTCATTAATTTGATTTATTCTTTACTATTGACTCTGATTCTTAAGTAGTAGGTCTGTTTAGGAATGTTTGAGTGGCTTCTTCTCAATTCAAGAAAGCTTTTTCTAATTCTGGCATTTTTTTTACTTTATCTGCACCCAAAGATCAACTTTTACTTTCTTTCCAAGTTAGCAGGGGCATTGGATATCAATCACACTTTAGTGGTACATGTACCACTAATCAATAAACCCTACAAAATCACAGATAATTGACTCCTCTTTATCTCATAATAATACTGCATTTCTGCCATCTGTTCAAATACTTTAACAATCTTTTTGTCAGCTTTGCTGAATATAAAAATCAACATGGACTTCTTGACCTAGAAGTAACATCATCTGCCAAAATGAATCTTTGCAGGACCGGTAAATGACAATAAAATATCTATATATCCATTCCAGTCCCAAATCTGTTTAAATGTTATAGTTGGAAACATGGATCAAAGGATATGTATAGCTATAGCAATAGCATTAGTCTTACATACTGCTTCATAGTGCTTTACAGCACTTTCTGGATGGTTTACAAAGTCTTCATTTTACCAACCTTGGAAGATAGAAGGGAGTCAACCTGGGTGTGTCTGTGTGTTTGTTTGTGTGTGTATACATGCTACACACACATATATTAAATACTTACTTTTTATGGAAATGGTGTTTATTAAAAAAGGTATTCAAAACAGTAACTGTGGATTTCTTAGCCAAAAAAAAAAAAGCCCTGATGAGGCAGGATGATGTTATCTAGGATCATCTTGGACAGTTTTCAAACAAAACGTCTAAGAAATATCTCAAGGTTACCACCTGTGTTACAAATGTATACTTTGATGGGAAGTGGAGTCAGTGACTTGGATTAATCTCTGGATAAATATCTTTACCTACTTGTTAAAATTATGCCCCAACCCTAATAGATTGACCCTCTATACCGTATTGGCAAACAACTATAAATCTGTCTGAAAGGTAGAATAATTTCTAGCTTCTCTTACAAGAGCTGAAACCAATGTTAACAAAACAGTGATAGGTTTCCCTGCCCTTAATAGTTACATAGTGAAGTCCAAATTTCAGTTCTTACCTGAAAATTCATATTTAGATTTGGCAAGGGGATATTTTCAGATGATCCAGGAAACAATGGCTTTAGTCAGGTCTGGATGGGCAGCTGAAGATTTCGTGTGTCTGAATGTATGGAAGCATTGGAAATTCAGGCAGTTTCAAACATTCCTTACTATTTGAAGGATCTTTCATCATGCTACATTGTTTTATAAATTAGTTACTAATATAGTCAAAGAGCAATGTTCAGAGAATTTTCTCAAAGTTGCACAGGGAAACATATGCATTGTCCTTTATTCCAAATGATAATTAGAGAGTTATAGGAATGGAATATTTCAAGCCAGGACAAGCAAATGGATGCTCTGGACTGGCATAGCCATAATAGCTGACATTGGCTATGATAACTGGGTTTATGTATTGTAATAGCATAGCACTTAGACTTATTGACTGCTTTACAGTGCTTTACAGCTCTCTCTAAGTGGTTTACAAAGTCAGCATATTGCCCCCAATAATCTGGGTTCTCATTTTACCCACCTTAGAATCATGGAAGGCTGAGTCAACCTTGAGCCTGGTGAGATTTGAAGTGCCAAATTTCAGGCAGCCGGCAGGCAGCAGAAATAGCCTGCAGTACTGCACTCGAATCACTGCACCACCGTAATCCCAATCATCTAGATGGCACAATGTTATCTTTCCCCAAGACATATTATACATGCCAGGCTCAGATAAAATTAGGGGAGCCTCTGATTTCATAAAGTTACTTACTGACAGTGATCTAATACAGCCCCAAGCAATCCATTGAGTGTTGCTGAAAGCAAAATGGGCTATTTTTCTCCAAACACATCAGACACCAGACACATCACTAGAAGCTAAAATCATAAGGCTACATCTGATTTAGTTTGGCCATGTCAAGCGTGCAAATCCATTGGAGAAGGCAACGATGCTAAGGATGGTTAGTGGAACAAGAAAAAGGGGCAAGCAAAGAACATGCTGGCTTGATAGCATCAAATCTGATACAAAGTTGAACGTCCAACAATCGAAAGAACTGTGCTTGACAGGATAGCTTATAAAGTCATCAAGAGTCAGACACGATGAAATGGCTAAAATAACAACAGATCTACAGAAAGATGTATGCCAACAGAAATGACTAGGTACAGTTTCCCCTTCTCCCTTTCTCAAGAAAAAAGAAAACAAGTCAAAATGAAGGTTTCACTTAATTACTAAACTTCACAAGATGGACCAGGGATTTTTTCATCTCTCTAAATCTTTTAAAAAGCCTGGTATGCTTCTGGCAGCAAGTGATCTTTTTGCAGATGAGAATCTTCTCTGCATTTCCCGGTTTGGTCATTTGACTTCATGACATTGCAAATTTACATAGTCATTTCAGGAAGGCTTGGAGAAAGGAAGAAACTTCTCTGCAAACAGCTGAGTTTCTAGAGGTTAAGCAAAGCTGAGTTATTTTACATAGTAAAAAAATGTAAATATGATTTCTATCTGCTGCCATGGAGTCTGGGGAATCTTCTTTCAGATTCTTTTGTAGAATTCCAGACAAACATAGCAGATCTGCACTAATCCCCTTATAACATTAAGTAGGAAGTGAGTCCTTGATAAATTGGGAGAAGCTTAGAACTCTTAGAGCAGATGCCATCAGGTATGCTAGAAACACACAACTATAAGAGCTGTGGTGGTGCAGTGATTAGAATGCAGTATTGCAGGCTAATTCACTGCTCACTGCCAACAGTTCAATTCTCACCTGCTGAAGGTTGACTCAGCTTTTCATCCTTCTGAGGTTGATAAAATGAGGACTCAGATTGTTGGAGGCAATATGCTAACTCTGCAAACCTCTTAGAGAGGGCTGTAAGCATTGTAAAGTGGTATATAAGTCTAAGTGCTATTGCTATTGTTGTTTTGGAGGTGGCAGTTGTAACTTCCCTCTCTTGGTTGCAATGGGAATAATACTTCACTATAGTCCACCTTTCTCTTTACTGCTTCTTATAGGTTTTAAGTTATGATAATATTGTTTGTTACATTATATCTCTTTTTCTGTTTAACTTTTGTTCTTCCTTATAATGTATATATCAAAGAAAGGATTTCCTATCTGTCTGCTTGGGATCCAATTTTTATACAGCACTGAAAATGATTTTTATAGCATTCCTCTTCATTTGTTGAAGCCTTATTTATAGCCAAATTTAACATCTCTATTATTTTTAATTAATTATAGTTAAATATGTTAAGCCGAATGTTTTGATCTATTGTTAGCCATGATGATTTTTTAAATTAAAAATAATGCTTCCAAGTTGTCCTCATGAAATTGTCTTCTTCAAATTCAGGGTTTTGAGGTTTGGACGTGTGTGTCTGTGTAAATGTCCATCCATATATAAAGTAATTTTCTTTTTTGTTAAGTTAACTTTCCATTCCTTAGGTCAAATATTTTTGAAAAGGCAGAGAGAAATATTTTTATGAAGAATCTTGGAGTAATTGAGGCACCTGTGGTCTATCAAGTTGTGCTTCAATCCTTAATATCAAATTTAACTCATGGGAATTGCTCAAAAACCCGTTGGGTGGATTGGTGCAGTATCAGAGTTATGTCACTAAATAGATGCTGCATCAGTTATGCCTCCTTTCAGTGCCATGGAAGAATTGGAGACAATTTGAAGAAGCACAAAATTAAAATAAAGACATTTCTTCATAAAGGGTGAAGGTGGCAATCAAAGATTTAATTTCTAAACCGTAAAATTTGGAGGCTGCCTTTGCAGAGATATGGATGAAAAAAAATACACCCAAGCTTTCTAACATCACAGTGTGCACTGTTGTGTGCCTTGTGCTCCTGTTTTAAGCACAGTGGATATGTACTCTATTTGTTGTTATTGCCCATTGAGCAAAAATTACACTCGGAACAAATATTCCTGCAGCAGTGGCCCCGCACATCAAAGGGTTTCCTACTTTGCAATCTGGGCCTTTGGATTCTAACTCAGAGTGTTGGGTGTAGAAGAGAGAAAAATGTCTCATGAAATATTTGATTCCTGTCCGAACAATCAGGGAGTTCTACCAGTGGTATAATTGTGAATCCCTGGAGAACCTTTTCCTCTTCTTTACTGTTTATCCTTTGTCCTTTTCTCCTCATAGGTTTCAGACTCCATATCGTGCTTCCCCAAGCCACATCTTCTATAGTCAATTACCGGAAGTGGAGGGGGCTATTCATTTTTAGCCAATGTATACAAACCCAGTTAGGGCTAATCCATTGCGTATCAACCAAGCAATTTCTAACTACAACCAACTATGATTTAAAGAATTCAAGTTCAGTGCTATGTATGGAAGGAACCCCTTTCTTTCTTTCTGAGCTCTTTCTTTTGGCTGTTTGTGTTTGGTACCTTAGCTCAATCCTCAACCATGCCTGCAGGCCTGCTATTTAGAGAGCTATTTTCAATTCTGTTGCATGGAATACAGCACAGTGAAACTAGCGCCACTCCAATATGTCCATTAAATGCTAATGACAAGCATTTTCCTAGCATTATTAGTTTTTAAAATGTAATTATACCCTTTGTTTTCCAGCTTCACCCTTTATTTCAATACTTTGGATGGCAGCTGATGGCAAAGCCACGGTTAGTATATAATTTTAACGTTAATGAGAAAAAAGAAATTAATATTATCCATTTAGAGAGAAAGTTACTTGGTAGGGTTATAAAAGCTTCTTCTGTATTCTTTTTGGCCACTCACTCATCCAGTAAACTTTCAAGTACCCAAATGGGATAATGACTTTGGCAGGAACATTGTAAATTGCGAAAAATCTGATTTTTTTTCTGATGAGGACACTTTCCCAAAGGACACTGCCTGATGATACTTAGATACAGTACTTAGTACTGTACATACATATATACAAACTAATTGTTCTAATACAGATGAAGCTGATTAGAAGCTTCATGAGTTCTATTAGAAGCTTCATGGATGGGTTTTCTCGAATCCATTTAAAAAAATTAAGTGGGCTATATAATTGCTAGATTTGTCCCTTCCCAGGCTTTCAGGGTTAATTTAATGCAATAAATCTGAACAAGAGGTTGGAATACAGAATTATTCTGATCAGAATTCTAGATAATCCATTCCATTAATCCATCTCCTTGGTATTCATAACTCAACAAACAATGAAATTTCTAAGTTACTTTCCTCTCAAATAATGTGGGCGTGCAATCCCTCTGGTGCGTGGGATATTGTAATTACAAAGCCCTTGGCTATGTATTAAGCAATTGGCTTAAAAATTCCAACCAAATTTCAGAAATAGAAGACACCAAAGTTTGACAAAGTGGCTCCTGGGCCTCTTCTCTGCCATTCTTTCCAGCCAGCTCTTCCATTTACTGGAAAATTGGAAGTGCTGAAGTAGTCAGGTTTATGACTGAATTGCTGTTTCACAATGAATATGTCTGTAGTTGATGGCAGTGAAAATTATGATGGCATTGTCCTGGCGGTTTACCGTAGAGCCATTTAAGTTGCAATGATTGGTGGCTGAGTTTTCCCTCGCATTAACATTCTCATTTGCCAGGTGGAAAAAAAATAAGCACAAATTGCTGTCTCTGCTGCTGGTGGGTGGCAGAAGCAATTTTAGGATGTTAACAGGTCTCTCTCTTACTCCTGTCCACTGCAAGAATCGCATGCAATGCTTTAGCCATGGAACAGAGTGATCTCAACCCATTCATGTGGATCTGTTGCTTATAGATGGGCCATAGATGGGTTGGTGTGGGCTGCCAAGCAGGGCATGCTCTATGAATTTGGAACTGGTGAAGACCAAACTTTCCCAGGGGTTCTTTTGGAATGGTGGTTCACCATTGGTATATTCACCTGTGTTCTGTATGAATGTCATTTATTGGTTTTGATATGTTACAAATGTTGTGGTGTTTATTTAGGCTAAGGCTAGTCTTGCCAAGGACATATTAGAATATGTGGCACTGTTGCAAGCTAGCTTGAATGTGAAAGGATACAGTGGAATACAAATTTATCTAACAAGGTTGTTGTCACCACCTCCCTAATCTTGTGGGATGGACTGCGGAGGGAGCACAGACTGAAGTAAGGGAGATATTCCAGATCATGCACAGGTTAACAGAGAAAGTTTCCCTCTTAAGCTACGGTGCACCACTGTGCGCCACGGTGTGCCATGATGGCATCGTGTTTAGAGTGCACTACTGCAGGCTACTTCTGCTGACTGCCAGCTGCCTGCAATTTGGCAGTTCAAATCCCACCAGGCTCAAGGTTGTCTCAGCCTTCCATCTTTCTGAGGTGGGTAAAATGATGACCCAAATTGTTGGGGGAAATATGTTGATTCTGTAAACCACTTAGAGAGGGCTGAAAAGCACTGTAAAGTGGTATATACGTCTAAGCACTATTTCATTTCATTTCATTTTATTTGTCTTGTATGCCGCCCACTCCCGAAGGACTCTGGGTGGCTCACAACAGACAAGGGAAGGGGGGATAAATAGACAAAGACAACATTTTTAAAAAGACGTAACATTCACAATTTCCGTGGGGCTGGATGTCTCACAGGCCCCCCGGCCTGCTGGAGCAGCCAGGACTTGGTGGCTTTGCTGAAGGCCGGGAGGGTAGAAAGGGTCCGGATCTCCACGGGGAGGTCATTCCAGAGGGCTGGAGCTGCAACAGAGAAGGCTCTTCCCCGGGGACTCGCCAGCCGGAATTGGCTGGCAGATGGAATCCGGAGGAGACCTAACCTGTGCGATCTAATCGGTCTCTGGGAGATAATCAGCAGGAGGCAGTCTCTCAGGTACCCAGGTCCGATGCCATGTAGAGCTTTATAGGTAATGACCAGCACCTTGAAGCGGGTCCGGAGACTAATGGGTAGCCAGTGCAGCTCGCGGAGGATAGGTGTGACGTGGGTGTACCTAGGTGCACCCACAATCGCTCGCGCGGCTGCATTCTGGACTAACTGAAGTCTTCAAACACTCTTCAAGGGCAGCCCCATGTAGAGTGCGTTACAGTAATCCAGTCTTGAGGTCACAAGGGCATGAGTGACTGTCTGAAGGGCCTCCCGATCCAGGTAGGGTCGCAATTGGTGCACCAGGCGAACCTGGGCAAAGGTCCCCCTGGTCACAGCCAACAAATGGTGTTCTAAAGTCAGCTGGGGATCCAGGAGGACTCCCAAATTGCAAACCCTCTCTGAGGGGTGTATAATTTCACCCCCCAGCCTGAGAGATGGAATAGTTGGCCAATCTTTGGGAGGGAACATCAGAAGCCACTCGGTCTTGTCTGGATTGAGTGCCAACTTATTTGCTCCCATCCAGACCCTAACAGCCTCCAGGCACTGGCACATCACTTCTACTGCTTCGCTGAGTTGGCACGGGGCAGACAGATACAGCTGCGTATCGTCCGCGTATTGATGGTGCTTAATCCCGCGCCAGTGTATGATCTCACCCAGCGGCTTCATGTAGATGTTAAATAGGAGGGGGGACAGGACTGAGCCCTGCGGCACCCCATAGTTGAGGGGCCTTGGGGTCGACCTCTGCCCTCTGACCAACACCGACTGCGACCTGCCCGAGAGGTAGGAGGAACCACCGGAGGACGGTGCCTCCCACTCCCACCTCTTGCAACCGTCGCAGAAGGATACCATGGTTGATGGTATCGAAGGCCGCTGAGAGGTCAAGGAGCACAAGGATAGAGGGGTGACCCCTATCCCTGGCTCGCCAGAGATCATCAATCAGCGCGACCAAAGCAGTTTCTGTGCTGTAGCCAGGCCTGAAACCCGACTGATAGGAATCTAGATAATCGGTTTCATCCAAGGACCGTCGAAGTTGAGAGGCCACCACTTTCTCAACAACCTTCCCAACTAAGGGCAGGTTGGAGACTGGACGATAGTTGCTCAAAATGGCTGGGTCCAGAGACGGTTTCTTCAGGAGGGGTCTCACCACCACCGCATCCTTTAGGAGGGGGCGGGAAGATTCCGTCCCAGAGAGAGAGGTTAACAATCGTCCGGATCCAGCCATGTGTCACCTCTCTGCTGGTCGAGACCAGCCAGGAGGGGCACGGGTCCAGTATACAAGTGGAGGCACTCACTGCTCCCATGGCCTTGTCCACTTCCTCAGGAGAAGCAAGTTGAAACTGAATCCATAAAGTATGCTCAAGACCTTCCCCCAGTACCTCGGCTGTTACCGTGCAATTGGAGTCCAGCTCTGTCCGAATCCGAGCGACTTTATCTGTTAAATACTGAACAAATTCCTCAGCTCTACCTTGTAAAGGGTCATCCGCATCCCTCCCTTTCAAGAGGGAGCGGGTTATTCTAAACAAGGCGGCTGGGCGTGATTCAGCGGATGCAATAAGAGCGGCAAAATGCGAGCATTTCGCCGCCCGTATTGCCACGAGATAGGCTCTGATAAAGGCTTTCATCAGTGCTCGGTCTGACTCAGATTTACTGGTCCTCCAGCGGCGCTCTAGGCGTCTCTTTTGGCGCTTCATCTCCCGGAGTTCCTCGGTAAACCAAGGGGCCCTCCTGGATCCGCTGCCTTGGAGAGGTCGCAAAGGCGCAATCCGGTTTAGAGCCCCTGCCGCCGCTGTATTCCAGGCAGCGACTAAGCACTCCACTGGATTGTGGACGATAGTGTCAGGTATTTCTCCAAGCGCCGTCTGAAATCCCATAGGGTCCATCAGGCGCCTGGGGCGGAACCACCTAATCGGTTCCCCCTCCCTACAGTGGGGGATTGGTTTCCAAAAGTCAAGCCTCAATAGGAAGTGATCAGACCATGACAAGGGCAAGGTTTTAATGCCCTTCAACTCTAGATCACATCTCCACTGCTCCAAAAGGAATACGAGGTCAAGCGTGTGACCCGCTGAATGAGTCGAACCCCGAATTACTTGGGTCAAGTCCATGGCTGTCAAACTCCTGCACCCCATCAGAGCGTTCACCAAGTGTAGGCAGGTTGAAATCCCCCAGAACCATAAGCCTGGGGAACTCTACCGCCAACTTGGCTACTGACTCGAGGAGCGAGGGGAGGGCTGTTGCAACGCTGTTGGGAGGTAGGTACATTAGCAACAAACCTACTTGACCACCAAGGTCCAACTTCATCAACAGGGACTCACACCCGACAAGCTCCGGAGCAGGGATCCTACGAGGAACTAAAGACCTTCGGACGATGACAGCCACTCCCCCACCCCTTTCTCTGGGGTCGCGGCTGATGAAGCACCTGAAATCCTTCTGGGCACATTTCAGCGAGGGGGACTCCTCCCTCCGGGCCCAGCCAGGTTTCAGTAATATATGCCAGGTCTGCCCCCTCGTCTAAAATTAGGTCCCGGACAAGGGGAGCTTTGTGAACCACAGACCTGGCATTTAGCAACAACAGCCTGAGACCAGGGCCCTGACAGTTCTCGCCATCTGGCCCTGGAGTGGAACTAGCAGGGCCGGAAGGAGGGATCTCTGTGACGTAGCGAACCCTCCTTCCCCGGTAATGGCTAGCCCTGAAGTTCCCGTCGTACCTGCCTCACCCCATAGTGACCGTAATGCTCCGGCCCACCCCCGCACCCGTAGACCCCATATCCCCTCCCACAGCCTCCGCACCATCCAGAGGGCAATCTTTGTCACTCATTCCGGGACGGGAGGTAGGCCTGGGCCCCCTACCACTTCTGCAATAGCACTCAGTGGAGGAGGCACCAGGCTGTACTCTCAGTCCTCTCACACAAACACAGCCACTCATCCATGCATTCCCCACATAGGTCAATTAAAACACAAAAAATACAACAATAATAAAGTTAAAAAAGTGGGTACAGTCATCAATCAGGCATACCATTCACACCGCATTCCTAAAAATTTATGGCGCACTGCGCAAGTATAGATTAATAACTGTGCAGATAGTTCTTAAAATTTGAGATAGCTGAGCACCAACAGTGGTATACAAGTGGTATACAGGTGGTAGGCAGGTGGTATAACTAGTTCTTGGAAAGGTATAACAAAGGATCCAGAGTCTAAAGTCCGGGGTGGCTGAGGTGGATCGTGAAAGAGGGGGGGGGTACATTAGAAACATTAAGTCCCCCCTTGTAGTTCTGCCATCTTCCGTCGCTCCCTCCGTTGGACAGATGTACCAAGGAGCAAACCAAGGAGCAGACTATAGATGTTACCGACAAGTCCGAGGGCCTCCGCACTCGTTGTAAGTGCCCCCACCCATCCAGAGTCCAACATGCCGCAATGAGATGACTTGAGCGGGTGCTATCCAAGATGATACCCCAAGGGCAATGGCGGGTGATAATGATGATAATGATGGTAATGATGGTAATAGTCAAAACCAGATGGGGCTGCGCCAGCGAGTCCAGAAGCCCAGAGGCCGTGGCCAGAGGAGGCCAGGTGTTGAGAGACCAAAGCAGGGGAGAGCCAGATGCCAGGCAGAAGACACAGGAGGAGAGCCCACAGCAGCGAGGGTGGGCAGAGGAGAAATCGTGCCAGGAGAGCAGCCAGGCCAGGCAAGGAACAAACAAGCCAGGCAAGGAACGGAGGAGGAAAGAGGCAGCGTCGGCAAGGAAGTGGGGCCAAGCAGGGAGGGGGGGCCGTCTGGAAGGGCTGCTGCGGCGCCAGGCAAAGCCAGCCGCCCAGTTTGTCCAGTCCCAGTAATAGTCCAGCTCGCTCACCCCCTCTCCGGGGCGACTATTGCTATTGAAGCAGCTTCAACTCCTGTGCATCTTGCAGGGAGGCTGTGCAAGGATGTGGGAAGGGAAAGTAAAGATGACTTCATAAAGATGACTTTCCCTTCCTGTCACATGACCTGCGTGTCAGTTCTTATTCAGCCAATATGACTGTTGGGTACCAGGCATACTAGTGTCCAGCTTATTCAACAGGAAATGAGCAGAGGGCAGCCCCTTTTACGTAATCATCTCCATCACCGCTTAAATACCACAATCAGTAGTAAAGTTTGTGTTGAGAGACGATAAGAGATACTCATTCCACAATGGGTCAGACAGTTACTAGGACTTGACTAAGCATAGGGGATATGAAGAAGACACTGTCATGAGCATCGTATTCTTAAAGAGTGGTTGCAATCCTTGAAGGCTTGGTGTGGTGTGGAATATAATTATTTTTAATTGTTCTGACCTAGAGAGTATCACTAATGCAGTTCCAGGGAAAATGTTCAGGGGAAAAAAATCAAATCGCTTCAATTTTCTGAATCTGTTTAGGAAATTTGTAAATGTGAAGAATGCTTCCAGGTTGTTGAAATAGCTTCATTACATTTAATTTAATCATTTGCTTTGACTTCAAATTCACTGGGGAGGATTGTTTTGATTCAGAGATTTGATTGAATCAATTTCAATTGCAATTTCTAAATTGAAGCTTCACACAGACCCCTTAATCCAGAACACAATACTTTCTGCAAGACTGACTTCAATTGACATAACTAAGGTTGGAGACAAAGATTCTGCTAAACAACTGCATTTTCACCCTTTATTTATACAAAACTGAAATATGTTGATTGGGAAATACAGGAACAGATGCTTTGGATGAAGATTCCCTCTTGACACTTGTAATAATGTAGTAAATGTTGTACAGGCATGGATAGTCTCTTTTGGGGCAAGATATCTGAGAAGCTACTCGATGAAGACCATAACCTAAGCTTCCCCCCCACCTCAGTTTAGGGAAGCAATCAGCACTAAAGTTGCTTTCATTACTTTTATCATTGTCTCTCCAAAGAGAGGGAGAGGGACATGCAGTATATAACTATTGTGTACTCTAAGCTGTCTTCTACATATCTGGACTCAGTGTCCTAACAGTTTCACTTTTACCTGCAAGGTCATGTTTAAAAAGTAGTGCCATGGGAATTCTGCTTGAACCCCTAGCATAGAAGTCTTGACGTTCCACTGTATTCTGTGTTTCCTGACTTACATAACAGTCTATTTGGTTTGAACTTTGGATCAATCCATCTGCTGGGTCATTTATAAATTACATAGAGTCTGGTGATAATAATAATTATTAGTCTTATAGATTGGAATGAAAAGCGTTCTACTTGTTGGAAGTGACCTAGAAGTTTCAACTAGCGTAGATATAATATTGATGTCTTAGCTGGTTTCTTTAGATGAATCCATGTTACATTATTTCCAAAAGAGCTATATTTGTTGTTTATTTGTATCTTTTTAAAGCCAACAGATGAGGCATATGTCTAGTCCTTCCTTCCTTCCTTCCTTCCTTCCTTCCTTCCTTCCTTCCTTCCTTCCTTCCTTCCTTCCTTCCTTCCTTCCTTCTAAACTCTGTACAATGAGGTTATCACGGGGAAGTTCACCTTTTTATTCTGTTTGTGAGAATGACAAAAGGATCTCAGTGATTGTGGCAAATTTTGGACTCCAAAGGGAGTACATTTGGCATCACCAAAGTGTGAATGTGTGTGTGTGTGTGTGTGTGTGTGTGTGTTTCAGAGGTGGTATTTAGCAGCTTCTGACCATTCTGGAGAACTGGTAGTGGAAGTTTTGAGTAGTTCGAAGAACTGGTAAATACCACCTCTGACTGGCTCCACCCCCATCTATTCTCTGCCTGCCAAGTCCCAGCTGATTGGGAGGGAATGGAGATTTTACAGTATCCTTCCCTTTCCACCAAGTCACACCACGTCCACCAAGCCACAGAACCGGTAGTAAAAAGAAATTGAATCTCACCACCGGTGTGTTGGCATTAGATGCTCTTTTTTTAGTGCCAATTTACTTTTATTTGGTAGTAACATTAAAAATTTATGTAACAACGATCTCCCTCACGTTAAGTAAATTCAATTGTTTATTTCCAATTGTAGATTTTAAGAAATGCTGAAAGTGTGGCCTCAACATTCTATAAATAGTTTTTGAAAATGAATTCACATAGATCTGGACTAAATTGAAATACATTTTCATGAGGCAACTAAAACTAGGTGAAAGAACAATTTCTGGCTTTGATGTTGCAAATTTTCTTCCCTGTTGACATCCATGTTGCTCCTGTGACAATGTGGTGTGTTGTTTACTCATCAGCAGGATGATGATGAGACAGCATTGTCCTTTCGACACTGTCTTTGAAACAGAGATGATGTGATAGTTCCCTAAGAGAGGGGACAGTTCAATTCATATCAGAATCATTTTAATTTACATTGATTGAGATTCATTTCTAATCTTCCATTCAGTAAAATCAAATTAACTTTTGTTTTTATAGATCTTATGGTAACTTCCAGAACTCCATATGTATTTCCAACTTCCCATGTTTTGAATAGGTTAAGATATAAAATGGATACTTAAGATATATAAGGCACACTAGAAAACTCTAACTTCTCCTGCTTTTGAGGAGAAAAATGAATGTTTAATCTTTTTTACCTATTTTGTCCCTTAAAATGCCCACAAAATCCCACAAGGGTTGGAATACGTTGGCCCTGTCCAAGAGATTGCTCACCTATGTGCACCCCAGGCCAAAAATATTGCTCAAGTCTTTTGACTGAAGTCATTTGAGCTCTGTAACTCCATCATTAGTGGCAATATGGGCGGCAAAATGTACACATTTTTCCGCTCTTATTGCGTCCGCAGAATCTCGCCCAGCCGCCCTGTTTAGGATAACCCGCTCCCTCCTGAAAGGGGAGGATGCGGGGGAGCCCTTACAGGGAAGGGCTGAGGAATTTGCTCAGTTTCTGTCTGACAAAATCACTCAGATTCGGACAGACCTTGACTCCACTTGGACAGTACCAGCGGAGATGCCACGGTAGGGCCTTGATCAGACTTCTTGGAATGAGTTCCAGCTTGTCATCCCTGAGGAAGTGGACAAGGCCATGGGAGCGATGAGTGCCTCCACCTGTTTACTGGATCCATGCCCCCCCTGGTTGATCTCGACCAGAAGGCTGGCTCCAGAGGATCACAAACATGTCTCTGCAGGAGGGATCTTTCCTGCAACCTTTGAAGGAAGCGGTGGTAAGACCCCTCCTTAAGAAGCCTTCTCTGGACCCAGCTATCCTTAAAAACTATCGTCCAGTCTCCAACATCCCTTTTTTGGGGAAGGTTGTCGAGAAGGTGGTGGCCCTTCAACTCCGACGGACCTTGGATGAAGCAGATTATCTAGACTCCTTTCAGTCTGGTTTCAGGCCTGGATACTGCATTGAAACCGCCTTGGTCGTGCTGACCGATGATCTCTGGCAGGCCAGGGATAGAGGACATTCCTCTATCCTGGTGCTCCTTGACCTCTGAGCCGCTTTCGATACCATTGACCATGGTATTCTTCTGCGACAGCTGGAAGAGGTGGGAGTGTGAGGCACCGTTTTACGGTGGTTCTCCTCTTACCTCTCCGGCAGGTCGCAGTCGGTGTTGGTTGGAGGACAAAGGTCGACCCCTAGGCCCCTTAAATATGGGGTGCCGCAGGGCTCGGTCTTGTCCCCCCTCCTATTCAATATCTACATGAAGCCACTGGGTGAGATCATTCGCCGGCACGGTATTAAATACCATCAATACGCGGATGATACTCAGTTGTATCTCTCCGCCCCGTGCCAACTCAGTGAATCAGTGGAAGTGATGTGCCAGTGCCTGGAAGCTGTCAGGGTCTGGATGGGAGTGAACAAACTTGCACTCAATCCTGACAAGACCGAGTGGCTGTGGATGGACAGTCCAAGGACAGTCCAGATATTCCATCTCTAAGCCTGGAGGGTGAAACTTTACAACCCTCAGAGAGGGTCCGCAACTTGGGTGTTCTCCTGGACCCACAGCTGACATTAGAACATCACTTGTCAGGGGGGACCAGGGGGGCCTTTGCCCAGGTCCGCCTGGTATACAAGTTGCGGCCCTACCTGGACCGGGAGGCACTTCAAATGGTCACTCACGCCCTCGTCACCTCAAGACTTGACTACTGTAACGCGCTCTACATGGGGCTGCCCCTGAAAAGCGTTCGGAGACTACAATTGGTCCAGAATGCAGCCGAGCGAGTGATATTGGGTGTACCAAGATACACCCATGTTACACCTATCCTCCGCGAGCTGCACTGGCTTCCTATCAGTCTCTGAACGTGTTTCAAGGTGCTGATTATTACCTTTAAAGCCCTACATGGCCTAGGACCCGGATATCTGCGTGACTGTCTTCTGCGGCATACCTCCCAACGGCCGATAAGATCACACAGGGTGGGCCTTCTGTGCTGTCGACCAGACAATGCCGTCTGGTGGCTCCCCGGGGACGGCCTTCTCTGTAGCCGCTCCGACCCTATGGAATGATCTACCCCCAGAGATCCGGATCCTTCCCACTCTCACGGCCTTCCGAAAGTCTACCAAAACCTGGCTATTCTGGCGGGCCTGGGGCTGTTGACTTCATGAATGAGGTCCAGCCCTGCCTAGATTGAGTGCATGAAGTGATCTTTTAATCTGTTTTAATCTGTTTTTTCTCTCTATTTTTAATTCTTAATTTTTTTTTAAAAAAAAATGTATTTCTGTAAGCCACCCGGAGTCCTTCGGGATTGGGCAGCCTATAAATTTATTAAATACTTAAATACTTAAATCATGAAAAAAATAATTCTCCTGCCTCCAGTCTAACACCTTGATTTCAAGAAAAGATTACACTTTCAGAGAGTTTCAGCATGTCTGCTCAGCTTTTATTTCTGGTTGATTACAGTTCTCTGAAAGTGTACAAGTATTGAAAACAAAAGAAAGAATGTGAAACAAATCAATATAAAACAAAGACAGCAGTAATAACAATAGTAAAAATAATAATAAATCCATCTGGAAAAATAATAGTTGATATGCTTTGTAGATTAAAAGCAGATATCAGAAAAGTGTCCAGCAAGATTCAGTTCACAGATGGCAGAGTGGGGGGAGGAGGAATCAGTCCTGAACAAGTTCTTCCCTTGTGGCCACCCCTCTTGCCTCACTAGGTAGGGATCCACGAAGAAAGATCTCAGAAACATACCATATTTTTCAGAGTATAAGATGCACTTTCCCCCAAAAAAGAGGGTGAAAATTTGGGTGCTTCTTATACCCTGAATGTAGCTCCACCCACCCACTGGCCCCCACCCTTTGGCCTCTGCCTCCCAGCAATTTGCCTCCTTGCAGCAAACAGAAAACAGCCTGTTTCAGTTTCAGCTTCAGCACAGCCTGATTAGCATAAGAAGCTGATTGTCTGATGGATCGGCCTTCTGATGATCAGCTCAGGCTGCAGGGATTGCCATTGCCTATTGCTGCTTCTGTGGGTCCCATTTTCAGCCTCCACATGCCCCATTTTTCACCCATTCTGATCCCCATGGTCCAGAACAGAAAATGGGGCACAGAAGTTTTTTTAAAAATCAATATTATTGAAATTGCAGGACCTTAACTCAGAGAAACGTTGTGCCAATATCTGCTCTTTCCCAAGTTATAACCCACAATGCAATAAAGAAAACTACCATAACTAAAAGATTATGTTATGGGGAACATCTATTTAATTTTTTAAAAAATTCAACAATAAGACAAAGGGTGATGAATTGAGATACTAAAGTGAAGCATAGCACCCTTTTTTGTCAGGGTTGAACAAAGAACTTACAACTTTGCATATTTACATTGATTAAATGTGTGAATGGCCAGCTGTGTGACATACCAATGAGTTAAAGTTCATTCCAGTTCAAAATCTGCAAATACACGATCACAGTAACCACACTACTTCCACTAGAGATGATTCATATGTTTAACTGAGAGTCCTAAAAGAAGGATTTGCTATGTGATATTTGTCGATTGAACCTTCATATTTATGTCTTATTGATTTCAGTAGGATTACCTTGGCTATGTTGTGGTACAAACTGGTGACAAAAATATAGGTTGACTCTCTCTCTTTCCCCTGATTCTTTGCTATTTGCCGAGCTCTGCCATGGGAATGGCTGCTGAGTGATACAAAGATTAATGGTAGTTATGCCATGTGGGATGGGCAGGTTTTCATACTTTACATACCATTGAGTCCTGGACACACAATGTTTTATTTTACCCTTTGAATATTAGGGACTGATATAAAGCTGCAAAAGCTTCATTTTCAGATGGCTGCTTTTTGGTTTGTGTTCCTGTATCTAGCTACCCTTACACAGACTAGCTTGCTGCAGGTGTGAAACAGGAAGCTGTACTGAAAGAGAAAGAAGGGAGAGAGAGAGAGAGGGGGGGAGAGGGAAAGGGAGAGGGAGAAAGAAAGAAAGGAGAGAAAGAGTGAGAGAGAAAGAGAGAAGAGTGCAGTACTTTTTCTCTAGGAGCTCCACATGAATCAATTTTAATTAGAGCATGTTATGCTTCAGCTCCTGGCTTTCCCATTTGCTGTGTGGCGAGCCTGTTTGAAAGATTGCATTCTATGGCAAGCTCTACCTCCATCTCTTCTTCTTTTTCCTCCTCCTCCTCCGTCTTCTGCAAATGTTACAACATCAATTGAAATTTCCTCTTTTCTTTCTTTTCTGCGTGCCTTGCAGATCCCTTTGCGTCAGAAGACGAGAAAGAAAAATCAAGGTACTGAGTCTGCTTTGTTCCTCTTTTTGTTTACATTGATATCTTACTCATGTGAAGCTGAGGGCTTTTCAAATCAGCTTGTGGTAGTGCTGGTGGCGGTTGCTGTTTCGTACTCTGTTCAATTTTTGGTTTGACAGCAGAAAACAATGACATGCTCTTCATTTGGACTAAACTGCTTTGGTATGTCAATAATGGTGTCTCTGAGTGTGTGTGTGTGTGTGTGTGTGTGTGAAGCAAGACAAATGCCTTATCAGCTGTGACCAATAATTTTGAGGCAAATTAGCTTCGAAGGATATTTTAGCCACACATTAATACTTGCTGGAGAGATCTCTAAGGGTAAAAACTAGCAGCTGATTTTCATTGGAAATATATTTCTCACTCTGAGGGAGTTTTCCTGAAAGCGTCGCTTTCACTAATTTAACTCTGTGAACAGTTTGTACCCTGAAAATCCTAGGGTGCATTTAAAAGTAAAAATAATATTCAGCTTGGGGTTTTTTGTGTGTATTAAAGTGACACTTGCTTCTAATCACACAGGTTTTTACACCATGAGTCGCCGAAGGATCTCATGTAAGGATCTCGGACTGGCTGATTGTCAGGGTTGGCTGTATAAAAAAAAGGAAAAAGGAGGCTTTATTGGCAACAAATGGAAAAAGTTTTGGTGTGTCCTGAAGGCTTCGTCTTTATACTGGTATAGCAATCAACTGGTAAGAATGTCAATTTCTTCATTTCTATAAAGAAACCAAAATAGAATTGTACTTCCCTACAATTAAATCCTGCCTAAAACTTAACTATATATATCTGGTGCATTTCAGTGTCATATATGAGGTAATTCAACAATGGTGGGAAAGACACTGTTTCTGACGGGGATAGTGGGGTTGTCTGTTGTTGATAAAAAAATATGTTAATAAACTATATCTCATGTCAACCAACAGCCAGAGAGAAGTTTGGGGTTTGTAAGAAGAGAAGAATGCATTTATTTCCCACTTCTGTGCAATCAATCCTATCCACATTCTTTTTCCCCCTACAGTTTGTTAGGTAGGAAAGGGAAAATGTTATGACTGGAGTATGTCAGAATGGCTACAAATGCTACATCTTTCCTCTCTACCCCTCTATGAGGCTGGCACCAACTCTGCTGGCCTTCTGGAAGGCCCTTGAAACATGGTTTTGTGTACCAACTTGGATATAACATGCTAGTGGAACCTGCTTGATGCTATGTATGACAATTAATGGAAAGCATCTTGGGATGTTTCGCTGCTATTTTGTTTTTTATCTGTTTCACCTTTTTTAAAAAAAAATCAAACTGGCTGTTTCAATACTTTTTATATATTTAGATTATTATTTTGAATACCGCCCATATTCAAAATAATATGTGAGACGTCAGCTACATCAGCGTGATTGAATCAGTCAACAAATGAAAACTGTTTGTGCTCTTTTTGCCTAATCGTGCTCACTAGCTTGATGCAAATGAACTTATAGATCGACAATCCAAGCAATTTCTTTATTGGATATAAGCATTTATGTCCCACTTTCCTTACACCCATGTACGATTCACAGATGTCCTTTCCATTAGAGCAGTTTTGTTCCGAGATGGCATTTTATAAATAATTTAAATATGTCCTTCATTTTTTTAGGAAGTTACACTGATAAATTAGTGTCAGCAAAGCTTAACATAAATAGTTTCTGTTTCTATTATTGTTATTATGCCAACTGACCTTTATCTGTCTTTTCCACTCTTGTGGTCTCCATATTGCAATATCTATAATTGCAGTTACTGCCTTGTATGGAGATTATAGGACTTGTGTTTCAATATGACTAAATTTTTCTTACCATACTGCATTCATAAAGGTAATCTGGCATAACATTTTTTGAAAAACCAACTAGTTAGGGGGTTACTTATAGTGTAGATGTCTGGACCAGTGGTGGGATTCAGCCCGTTTGCACCGCTTTGGGAGAACCGGTTGTTAAGTTTCTGAGCAGTTTGGTGAATTGGTTGTTGGAAGAAATCATTAAGGCAGAGAAATGGTTATTATATTATTTGAATCCCACGACTGGTAAGCAGGGCAAAACACCAGTTCCCCAAAGTATAATTCATTTGAGATTCCAAGGTGACTAGAAATATGAATCAATTTAAATGTTGAGATTCTAATCCAATTAGAATACAGAAACAGCTCTTGTTGCCTTCTGGGAGTCAAGGTGCTAAGGTTGTTTTGATATTTTTTTTAAAATAAATCTGACATCAGTATCTCTTTGATCCACTGTAAGGTTTGGTAACTGTGGAGTCCTTGATGCTCTCTTAGATATTTTCTTGGAGACATTTTATTATCAGACTAGATAACATCTTTAGTCCTAGATGGTTCAGTGTCAGAAGTTTTCCTTGATTAAGAAGTTTGTTCTAAGAGAATTCTACTCTTAATCTATGGATATCACAGTATTTTTAGTATCCTATTAAATGATAGCATGGATACTGTGCATCAAGATTTTGGTGAGGAGTGTGTCCTGATTAGTTTGAAGACATGAAAAGCTGAAGAGGGTTTATCCTTTTGCCTTTGTTTTAACTGTGTTGTTAAACAAATAGTTTCAATTTTGGTTCACTACTGCCTCTGAGGTTTTACTGAAAAGAAGAATGAAAAACCATTAAATAGATAGAATTGACAACAATCATTTTAAACTTGATTCTAAAACAGTTGGAGATATTCATGGGGAAATCCACTCAACATTAATTAGCATGATTTGCTTGTTAAAAATGGAATCACGGTCTTAATTAATGATCACTCAATTTAATTGATTCCTATGTTATTCTTGGAGATATATATATATATATATATATATATATATATATATATATATATATATATATATATATATATATATATACACATACACACACACACACACACACACATACACACACATGTGTGTGTATGGTTATGGTTAGCTCAATGGATAACACATCTGCCTAAGAGGCAATAGAGCACAGGTTCGATTCCCAGCAAGGGTATGGCTAGCTGATGAGAGCTAAATAGCTTGAAATAGATCTATACTAGTCTCCCTTTATTTATTTATCAGCACAAATATTACATACATACATACATACATACATACATACATACATACATACATACACACACACACACACACACACACTCACACACACACACACTCAAGCATTTAGCAGCTATTTCCATAGAAAAGCTAGAATGAATTAGTGCATTACAATCTACTTAGGGTTTCCCATTAGGATTCAGACTATAGCAAGTCTTATGAATGATAACTCAACACTTCTGAAAGCATTTTGCTCTTTTCTGTTCACAGTTTTGTTCCTTATAATCCTTTGGGATTTGATTTGTTACCATTGTCATGACATATGTCATCAACAATCAAACTACGGTTTTTATTCCACAGTGGTTCTCAACCTGTGGTCTGTGGATGCTAGGTTCACAAAGGCTTGAAAAAATGTTATGATTTAAAGCTTGAGTTAAATCTTGGTGGTCTGTGGCCATGGTCTCTGGCCACAAAAGATATTTAAAGGGGGTTCGTGATGAAGAAAAGTTTGAGAACCACTGTACAACCATTAGCATATAGTCCTCCCCATCCATATCTTACTGAACTACCATTTTCGGCAGACACTGTTTTTCTTGCTAATTCCTGAGAGTTCTAATTCCTGAGAGAGTCCTGCTACAGGTTCTTCACATCCCATGTGATAGATGGGATGATATTGATTACCACCTGATGATCCCCAAAGGTATCTCCTTGGGCATTGTGCGAAAAGAATGCAGGACTTGGTAGGCTTTTGTCTTAGTCTAGTATGGCTTTTCTTATATTTTCATTGCCCTGTAGCAAGAATGATAAGAAGAATTCCATCTGCTGTATGTTTTTTCTCAATTTATTTATTTAATATCCCACCTTTATTGTTATTTTTTTATAAATAACTTAACACACACAATACTCCTTTCTAATTCTATTTTCTCCACAACAACAATCCTGTGAGATGATTTGGGCTGAAAAAGAGTGACTGGCCCAAAGTCACACATAGTCAGATAGAGCTCCAGAATATTTTGTACAGCAACAGAATAGTTCAATGATGGCCATTGAGTAAGACAGTGAAATGTATGAATTTGGAAAAAAAAATTATACATCTGTTGATTAGACTATAGAAAATGTATGATTTATTCATTACCTGTATTTCTAAACTGCCCTACTCCTCACAACAACTCAAGGCAATTTATTAAATATATGATACATTTAATAGGCTGGAAGTAGAAAATAGTTTGTGCTAATATAGCATAGCAGATGGTTTCTTGAATGTGATAAGAGAGATATATGCTGGAACTAAACTATGAGCGAGGATAAACAGAATGTGTAGATTTAACACTGAACAGGATATGACCACTTGGTTGTTTAAAGAATTGAGGTATAAACATATCAAGGATGTTTTGGTGATATTACAGATTTTTTGGCTAGGTACATGAATGTACATTTTTGTTTTCAACCATGTTGTTGGTTGAAAATCTGAAAGATTTGCAATGAATATTAAATTGTATGATGCAAAAAGAAATAGGATCTGAAAACTAAAATATCAAAGGCAAACATATTTGTAGCTGACAGGAAATATAGGTGAATTATTGCATGTTATACCTAAATAGAATATAAACGTATACAGTACTTGTGTACTGTGGCAGATTGTTTATTAAAGAGGGAAAAATTAATGGAAAAATGTTAGGATGGGCAAATGTTAATAGAATGGTAGTGAATGATATATAATAAGTAGCCTGTTCCCAGAAATTATTATTGTCAAAGGAAAATGTCTGTGTATAAAAACATGATTTTGCCCATCTTGTTAGAAAACATGAGGACTAGGTATGTCAAAAGAAATATAAAAGTAAACTAAATGGAGAGGGAAGGGTCTGTGGTAAACCATGAAGAAAATTGAAGATGGACGAGTGCTGAATTATATAGACTGAATATAAAATGACTAACAGATATAAAAAGGATACATTGCAGTGGATTGGTCTATAGACAGAATGAACAAGGACTGGGCTGAAAAGTAAACACATGAAAGAAATGGAATGAATTGAGAAGAGAGGAAAGTGGATGGAGTTGATGAAATCCTGACAGTACAGAAGTGAGGAATTTAAAGGTGAAAAGACAGTGTCTGAAACAATATGTAGATGTGATAGGAGCAGGGACTGTCTGAAGAGATGAAAAGGGGTGGAGAATTATTATGAATATTATTAATTGGTAAACAATTTCTTCCCTCCCTCCCTCCTTTTTATTATTTCTTATATCTTTCCTGTCCCAAAGGTGCTTTTTCCCCCAGAGGCAACTGGAATTTCTGGTTTTTCTTTGAAGATGTTTCGCTTCTTGTCCAAGAAGCTTCTTCAGCTTCTTTTTTTCAAGAGTCCACTTGCCTCTTGGGGAAAAAAGCACTTTGGGACAACAATGAGCTGGATGACTGAGAATCTCCATAGACATTTATCTCGTTCCTGTACTCTGCATTATATTGCTTAGCTTAAAAGGGAATGTGATATATGTAGGACAAGGCTGGGAATAAGGTTTTGGCTGTGAGCTTCAAAGCATTACCACCACAATAAGACCTATATTGCCCATTTACCTGTAGAGAGGTTTGTGGGTGATTCTTTTGATAGTGTACTGTACACTGGAAGCGTTCTGAACACCTCAGCAATCTTTAGGCACCATTCGGTATTCTCTCCAGCCTCTAAAAATTTGGGACTGAAAAATTGATTATTTAATGCTTACCGCTAGAGGTACCATGGATGATCAGACTAAAACTACATCAGGACTTATCTTTACTGAATAGTGAAGGGAAAAGAGATTTTGATAGTTGAATTTTGTCTGATCATGAAGGCTGTGTAAATAAAAATCTCTTAGTTGGTCCATAGAAGTCTTGCTCTTTTTAAGTTATTACTCCACAAATGATTTTTCATGAATAAAGAGCAATAAAAAGTTCAGCCATCTTACCTAAGAAATGCTCTTACAAGTGGACACGTGTGGTGCTCCAAGTACTTAAGGCACCAGTCACATGTGCAGACATGTGTCTCTCCCACCTAATAGTCACATAGTGGAAAACAATAGATTTCTTTGGTCATGTGGGTATCCTCAGGCTCTCTAAACCCAGCATAAAATAAGATCTCAAAATTACATAACCTCACAATTATAGAATAATCTTTTATGCCCAAGGGAAAGAGATTGATTATCTGTGAGAAGGAAAAAGTTTTTCCACGAATGCCTGTCAGTGGAAGATCATAGACCTCAGGAGCAAAGAAATTATTTGTAGTACTATAAACAGAAATTATGATTCAAGTTTCACTTCCACATGGAAACAGTCAGTTAACTGCCAAGAAAAAACAATTGCTGTGCAAGCATTCACTTTCTTTGTACCACTATGAGATGAAATGCTCTAATGCATTCATAATGTCTTTGACTAAGGAAGATAGTTCTAATAATGAGAATGCATTCTTGAATCAAGTGCCATGTTGAGGTCTTAAATTCCATTGTTTTTGTTTATCAGGGATGGAGACAGCTCAAACCCAAACTCTCTTGGTTGAGAAAGAATATGCATTGTATTCTAACCATGTTGACTAGATATAAGTTTTGGGTTTCAGATAGGGGTTAAGCATCTGACCAGCATTTGCTAGCATTTATTTTTCTTGGGGCTTCCCTATAAACAGGTGGCTTCTGTTAGCAAAAGTGCACTGGATGTAAAAATGGCAAGGCTGTTTTATGTCTCCCAATAGAAATAGAGTTTTCAAGATCAAAAGCTTTTTCTGCAAGAAGAAATTGTAATTGCAACCTAGCACCCATTATTTCCTGGGGTTTTAGGAATATGGTGATTTGTAACCTTCACTATTCTCTGCAATCCTATCCTCACTTCACATTCTAATTTTATAAATGGAAATTTTAGTCACTGATCTGTTTGTTGAGGCAGATACCTTCGTCTCAGAAACAATGTTCATCCTTCGATTGCTTGGCCAGCCATGCTTGCTTTATGCTTCTTCAGGATGGGAAATAATATTTTTATGAAGGAAGAAGACTATTATCTTTGAACAATATCTTTTGTTGCCCAGAGATTCTGGGGTATGTAACTTAGCAACAGCAGATTTGTGCTGTATATCTCCTAGTCTATCAGTGAGCTTCCAGAGAATATAAGTATTCGTTAGGCTTTTAAATTAATTCAGCCTACATTTTGCCCTTTCCACACATGTTTGCCAATTACAGGAGAGTCAATTCTCATTGAATCACACAGGCTGTTAGCAAATAGGGATCTACTTTAGTTTTTATTAAATCCTGAAATGAACCGTGCAAAGTCAGACAGATTGATTGATTGATTGATTATTACTATCAAGTTGTTTTTGAATCCTAGCAACCGCCACCTGGATAGACTTTCTCCAGGGTGATTTATCCTGTTCATCCATCATCAATGTAACACAGTCCATCCACTTTGCTGCTGGTCATTCTTTTCTTCCCTTGCCTCCTGCCTTTACCTGTGTTGAATTCTTTCCCAGAGAACTAAGAGTTCTTTTCAAAAATGCACAAATGTGAATCTGAATCCTCCTAAAGTAATGTTAATGATTCAGAATATGTAAAATAATAGAGAAAGGGATATATAGCCTCCAAAACTCTTTATATTTGGAGAAAACATCATAATTAGACAAGGAGAAAGAGTTTTGTTGCTGATGGATCTACTTTCTAATTATGGTAAATGGTTTACCACAAAACTGTCCAGCAGTGCTGCTATAGAGGGTTGCAATCTTACACGGGAAAAGACCCGAATACAACAAGACCAGCATATATATATATATATATATATATATATATATATGTATGTATGTATGTATGTATGTATGTATGTATGTATGTATGTATGTTTGTGTGTGTGTGTGTGTGTGTGTGTGTGTGTGTGTGTTTTATGAAATTTGTATTATGGCACATGCTTGTTCATGTTCTTCTGTTTATACCAGGGTTTGTTCCATATCCATCTAGCCTCTTTTCCCTAACTGACAATAGGGACAGTTTAACAGACTGCACGAAAGGTATTGAATAGTTTTTAGTTCACTAGCACCTGAACCAGTTTTTCTTAACTTTTGTTTGCTAATGTTTTTGACCAAGGAATGGGCAGCTGACTCACACTCCATTTGCATTTGAAGATAATAAAAATTAATGAACTGATCTTTCTAAAACCTTGCAGGCTTCTTACTTGGTGCCATTTATGTGAGAAATGCAGCTTTCATAAGTACAAAAATCCACTCCTGGGAAGAATGGATTTTATAGCATACTCACTATACTATACTCTATACTAGAGCATACTCTAATATAAAATTTGGAAATGAGAATTATTTTTGCAAGGTTGTACCTGAAAAAAGGTCACTTTTTTCAGTGCCGTTGTAACTTTGAACAATCACTAAATGAACTGTTTTAAGTTGAGGACTATCTATGTTTGTTTGTCTATGTTTGTTTTATTTAAACCTGAATTTATCTGAATTTCTGCAGCTCTATTTCTGCAGAGAACACAGTTATTTCAGATTTTACAGCTGTCTAGAATCCTATGAGCTAGTGATAGAAAATAAACCCCTGTCTTGTCCAATTAAATAACTGCTAAACATTTGAGTATAAGAATGCAGGAAGACAACGTAGAAGAAAGAAATGTGAAAGCTAAATAAGTAAGCTTATAAAGAAGGCTATAAAACTATTTTATATTGTTATGTGTTTTGTTTTTTCTGTATGTGTTGGGTTTTTTCTTTTCTGTTTTTAAAGGTTAAAGTGCTTAATAAAAATTATTTTTTAAAAAAGAATGCAGGGAGCAAAGCAGTGGTGGGTTTCAATTTATTTTACTACCAGTTCGCTTATGCGCGCTTGCTTGTGCGACACTTCTGCGCATGCGCAGAAGCATCCGGGCTGGTGGGCGGAGCCTCCCACTGCTGCCACTACCAGTTTGCCTGATCTGGGGTGAACCAGCAGAAACCCACCTCTGGAGCAAAGGTCCTGTATATTTTGTCCTTATTTGTTATATACTACTGGAAATAATTCCTCAGAATATATTATGGTTTATAATTTAGCCCAAGCAGCTAAAATATATATTTTCCATAATGTGAAGTGTGATACAAAGTTCAATCAATTTCCAATATCCAATTTTTATGAATAACATGGCATACATTAATCTTTTGTGGGTTTCTCCTCCCCCCCCCCCCTTAGGCAGAGAAAGCAGAAGGCTTCCTCAACCTTCCCAACTTCACAGTGGATCAAGCAACAGAATGCAAGAAAAAACAGTAAGTCTAGCATTCTGTTTTGGTCTTTGGGAAAGTTACAAATTATTTTGAAGTTACAGCGAATTAAGAAGAATAAAGCAGAATAAAGCTGGGATTGAACATTGCTTAAATAGTAATCCACCCAAATGCATGATATTGCTTTATTCTGGAAAAAGGAGAGCACAACATTGCAGCCTGATGGATTTTCAAAAAGTTTGTATTTCATTACAGGGATATTTTCACTGTATTGAAATGTTTCTGATTCTTTTATTCAGCCTAACTTTTAGAAAGTCTAATATTTTCCCATATGTTTTAATTTGTTTGGAAGCGCGATGAAGATCACACATCCACAAATCAAGACATTCTATTTTGCAGCAGAAAATGTACACGAAATGAATATGTAAGTAAAAATAAATACCCAACTTCAGTTTCTTTCAGTGGATTAATTATATTGTTTTGATTATTATTTCTTTATAGACTGTTGTCTAAAGTGTCAGTTCAATGGCTTTTGTTAAGGTGGTGGCCTAGAAATCAGAAGACTGTGAGGTCTAGTCCCACTTTAGGCTTGAAAACTAACTGGGTGACTTTGGGCCACTCACTTTCTCTCTCAGTCCAACTTACCTCACAGGACTATTGTGACCAAAATAGGTGAGGAAGGAGTATTATGTATGTTCACTGTGTGGAGTTACTTATAAAGTAATCAAGGCAAGAATCCCCAAAGAAGACTGTGGAAAATCTGTTGTCAAGAAAACTGTACAATTATATCTCTGATGCCACCAGGAGTTGGTTGAAGGCCATTTTCGCCTTTATCCTAGTGTATGGAATACAGCTGGCAGAGGGATTCCTGCTCAAAGAAAGTTGTGTCCCAAAAACAACTATCTGTGCAAATGAGAAATTGAATGTAGCCTATACTTGAAGGTTTGTTTTGAGATATACAGCAGTGGAAGTGCAAATAAATATCTTCAATTATTTCCATTTGAGTGAAGAACTTTAATAGGGATTATGTCTGCTTGGTAGGTTTGATTCAGTTTACTTTAATACATACTCTAGTAAATTATCAGTTTACATGAACACATATTAGTCTATGCTGTTCTAAGACACACTTGATATGACATTCAAGGTTGATTCAGCCTTCCATTCTTCCGAGGTTGGTAAAATGAGGACCCAGATTGTTGGGGGCAATATGCTGACTCTGTAAAACCCCTTTGTTGTAGCCCGCTGGTAGCCAGTGCAGTCAGACAATAAAGAGGTTGGGGAGGAACATGGGCCAGTCCTGGGGATTAAGGAAAGCTCAGACGAGGGCTCTGCCTCAGAGACAGAGAGGGACAGCAGTGAGGCAGAAGAACAGCTGGAACTTGTTCCCAGTTTGCGCATGTGCAGAGCTGCCAGAAGACAAGAACAACTAAGAAAGCAGGGTCGAATTAGGAGTAAAGCCATACCTTGGAGGTGATTGGCCTCTCCCATAGGAAACAAAAGAGGAATGAACAGGGAGTGGGCTTTTGCAGGAAACAATTCATTCATTTGGTTGGTTGGCCAACCAAGATTGGCCAAGTTCTTGTGTGACTTTAAGAAACTCTGTGCCAGGTTTGCCTTGCTGTGCATTTGGAAACTAGTTATCTGGCAGCACTGCAAACGAGATAAGGTGTGTGTGGATAAACATTCCTCTGAAATACTGTTTACTAAACCTTGCTAACTGTGAATGAAAGGAATTCACAGTCATGTAAGTAAAAGAGATTTTGCAGGGACTAAGACTTTGCTTCTTGCTTTCTAAGGAAGCCTGGGTCAGAACACTCTTAGAGATGGGTGTAAGCACCGTGAAGCGGTATATAAGTATTGCTATTGCTATTCTATTCAAATGTATCTCCATTTTAAATTTCAGATGGCTAAATAAATTAGGCGTGGCAGTCTTAGACCAACAGGCTAATAAAAAAAATGAAGAAGGTAAGTTCAGATGTCAACTTTTTACAAGGAATCTCATTGTGCTTTTGTATATGAAGATTACTTTTTTTTGTGGGGGTGGGGAGAAACAGTAGGGAATTTAAATATTTGATTAGACCAAAATGAATCCTTAGTATTGAACAACTTCAAACATTTTGCAGGATAGGGACAGGATTAGTTCTGGGATATGGGTGGACTTGGTTCAGTATGCATTCTTAAACCATCTGACTTGATTTCTATTTGTATCAACAGAAAGAATATAGCAGTTTCCTTCAGTTTTCATGCTGGGATATCAGCTAAAAAACGCACAAAAACATAAATGAGCATGCACATCTTAGATTAAAATGTGTGCAAACATTCATTAATAGGATCAAATGAGTACAAAATGCTCATTTAAGGTGAAATGTATCAGACCGCATATTTTATGGGCAAATGCACTAAAATTATATGAATGGTTGTGTAATATTCTTTTTTAAATCACAGGGTTAGGTCTTTGCAAGAGCACAGAGCAGATTCAGCAATGAAAAGGCTTAAAATGTTAGGCTGTTTCAAAATATATCAGTTTCTTCATTCCTATTCAAGGCTTTTGCCATTGTGCCAATTCAATTAATCCATGTAGAAGATGCCCAAAACACTGAGTGTCTTGTGGCTACAAACTATTGCTGAACTTAACCTCTTAATAGCCCAGCCAATAAGCCTAATGAAGAAGGATGTTTGAATTGGAGCCGTAAAATCCCTAAGATATGAAATCTATATAAAGGCTTTATATATAGCTTTTATATAAGGCTTACACGAACCTTTATGTAAGCCTTTTTTCTCTCCTCAAGTAGTAGTCCAGATATGAAACAGACTGACAATTGAGTTAAGGATAGGTTGCAACAATACAAACACAGCTTTGTGTATTCTCTTCTCTTCTCTTCTCTTCTCTTCTCTTCTCTTCTCTTCTCCTCTCCTCTCCTCTCTATTCCTATTCCTATTCCATCCCATCCCACCCCATCCCATCCCACCCCACCCCACCCCACCCCTCCCCTCCCCTCCCCTCCCCTCCATTCCATTCCATTCCATTCCATTCCATTCTATTCTATTCTATTCTATTCTATTCTATTCTATTCTATTCTTTCTAGGAAAGAATAGAATAGAATGGAATAGCTATTGCTATTCCTAATTTTATTCTATTTTGAAAGTGGGTTTTTAGGAAAAACAAGAAGTTGCTCTTCAAGAAAGTTGCTTGCATTCAAAATTCCCTTTCTGAATGATAGGGTCAGAAATCAATATGTTCTGCTTTCAATTAAAGTAATCATGAAATGTGCTTTATTTTACAGGACATTAAATAGAATGTCTTCCACATTTTAATGGTTGCAATCTTGTTTCAGAATGCTATAGTGAAAGTGAGCATGAAGATCCAGAAATAAATGCAGAGACACCACCCCCTCCATATTCAGATCAGTTGCTGCTGTCTGATTTGGTATGAATTATAGTAATTAACTTGCTACCATTTGCTAAATGGCTTGTCCAAATGTCACCCTGTATAGTTTAAAAAATAGCTTCCAAGATAGGCAATCTGTAGAAAGAGTTGTGAATTGTTTATCCTGTTTAAAGTCATGTGACAAAATAAATGTTAAGCAAATCACTAGGGTTTTTTGTTTCTTTTAAGGAATCATTTATTTTAAACATTTTATACTACCAGTCATGTAATCCTCTCCAAGCAGTTTATAATTGCAAAATGCATAAAAAATTCAAGATGATGGACTTTTGATCAAACATCAAGGGATGCAACCTGTTGGCTTAAAAAAAAAACTTGCACAGTGGGATTTAGTGTAAAAGTTTAAAGGATAATCACACAAGCCTCTTGCCTTACAATGGATTGATTTATTTCTCAAAGAATTAAAAGACAAAAAAAGGCCAGATGCACATCATGGATTTTATGGACTGCAATGCCCCTTATCCTAATGGGCTACCTTCTTTCTTACCCAGTCGAGAATACCACTCCCCACTGAATTCCCTTTCACAAAGTTTCTGATTTTGCTTTGCTTTTCCCTTCTCCAATAATAAGGACCATTATGGTTGTTTTACTGTTGTGCTTGAATGTCCCTGCTGATCTTCCCTTGAGTTGATCCTTGGAGAAGTATTTAAGAGCACCATTAGGAAGGGTAGCTCTCTTTTTCTGTTCTCCTTTCACCATGTTTTCTTTCCTTGGGGAAGAAAAAGTAAAAACAAACAAACACACCAAGTAGACACATTAGGGACTGGGAAATGATGCAGCCTGACCCCCAGAGCATCAGGAAAGGAACATAAAAATGGCATCTTCATTTGAAGAGGAGATTAGAGATGATGGGAGCTAGGAAGGAAGCTAGAGGAAACAGTAAAAGGGTAAAGGTAAAGGTTCCCCTCCCACATATGTGCTAATCATTCCCAACTCTAGGGGGCGGTGCTCATCTCCATTTCAAAACCAAAGAGCCAGCGCTGTCTGAAGATGTTTCTGTGGTCATGTGGCTGGCATGACTAGGTGCCAAAGGTGCACAGAAAGCTGTTACCTTCCCACCAAAGTGGTCCCTATTTTTCTACTTGCATTTTTGCTTTTGAACAGCTAGGTTGGCTGAAGCTGGGACAAGTAACAAGAGCTTACTCAGTTACATAGCACTAGGGATTCAAACCGCCGAACTGCCAACATTTCTGATCGACAAGCTCAGTGTCTTAGCTACTATTCTCCAGCTCTCAAGGGAATACAATAAGATATTTGGGTTGTGCTTCTTCTGGAAGCCAATCAGCATCTACAATGAGTTTCTCAACCTCAACAATTTTAAGTTGTTTGGACCTCAAGCCCCAGAATTCCCCAGCAAGTGTGTTGACTGGGAAATTCTTGGAGTTGAGGTCTCTGTATGTTAAAATTGCTGAAGTTGAGAAATCCCCGGGATGTGTAATAGAACAAAGAGGCTCTGTGGAAAGAATATTTTAGCCAGCATTAGTAAGAACTTACCAAAGAACCACCGTCAGACAAACTTCTCATTCTTGATTTAGAGAACAAACCTTTCAAAATAACATCTTCTGGACTATGTACCTGATTATCCTAGTTCCAGTGAGACAGAAATGTTGTTTGAAACCTCTATGGTTCCTTTTTAAAAATAAATGTAATGTATTGAGGATTAAAATGATTTGAGCTGCCTCAGTGTTTATCCTGAATAATGGTTCCACGTAATTCAGACAGTCTAGAGTCTAGTTGTTATCCCCAAACCATGACTTCAAAATATTCACCGGTGAGGTATTTTACATATAATTAATGGCCTTTTGCTGGAGGAATGGAGAGATGCAGGTTTTAGCCTTGTCAAGTTTGCAAATATCAAATAAGGAATTATGGTATTAGAACAGAGGGCCATGCAAGGCACAATATTTTCTCCTAATGGTTTTCTGCTGTTTTAGTAAGATAAGGTAATCCTTTCCAACTGCCTCCAACTCAGTTGAATTCTGTGGTGAGGAACAAGTGCATATGTGTGCCGACATGCACAGACATGCATCCATACATAAGTTTGCACACATACATACATGCACATTGACTATGCAAGTCCATGGTAGAAAAAAATAAATGCAATTAAACACATATTTCTATTTTAAGGTGAAAAAGGTCTGTAATTCTGAAAGCCTTCTTAGCAGAGGAAGAGGCTATTGTTGCCTGTTTTCATCTTTTAACCTGCCGTCTTCCTATACTCTTCTGAGAGGACCTCCAACCTTCAGAACAGATGGCAAAAATGTACAGGTGGTCCTTGACTTATGACCACAATTGAGCCCAACATATCTGTTGTTAAGTGAGACATTTGTTAAGATGCCCATTTTGCGACTTTTCTTGCCACAGTCATTAAGAGAATCACTGAATTAGTTAAGTCAGTAACACGATTGCTAAGTAAATCTGGCTTCCCCATTGACTTTACTTGTCAGAAGGTCACAAGAGGGGATCACGTCCAGGACACCGCAACTGTTATAAATATGAACCAGTTGCCAAGCATCTGAATTTTGATCACATGACCACAGGGATGCTGCAATGGTCATAAGTGATGGAAAATGGTCATAAGTTGCTTTTTTTCCAATCCTGTTTTAATTTCAAACAGTCACTAAATGACTGGTTGTAAGCTGAGGATAACCTGCACCAATAAAAAGAAATAACCTTGCCCTTGAGAAGAGCACTTCCTGTGGAAACCCTGGGCCTAAACCTGAAAATACTCTCTAAAAATATTGGTTCAGTGTAAAGAATGGTGGCCAACCAATTCTTGAGGAGGCCCCAAACTTAACAAGGGAACATATTGTAGGAAATGAATGTCTTTCTTGGCCAAGGTGCTTAGAGTCACGCCATACATGCATACGAGGCTGGATATTTTTGTCCATTTTTTAAGGGACAGGGTATTATTTTTCTTCGTTTTTAAAATTATTAAGCCTAGCTCAGAATTAATATTGTAGTTTTCATCTGCCTCAGAATTACTGCAAGGGGTGGTTAGTTAGGCTACAGTTGTCTCCAGAAATATTGGAAGTATGAAATGAGAGTAGTCATAAGTTCCAGACATCTAGTTGGCACTGATGGGCTGCTGCATGGTTGCAAGGGTTCAGGTGAACCCTTAGCCTGAGCTCTGGCTGGGCTCAGCCCGCCCTCCCCCCATGTTCTAAACTATCCATTTATAACTTACTTTCTGGCTCGTTGGCTGGCCCAGCTGCATTCCCCGCCCCGCCCCCTGCTGTTCTCACTGGAGCTGCCTGAGCTGATTAGGACTCTGTTTCTCTCCCAAAGGGGCGTGCGCACGCTCACAACCAGCAAACCCTTTGTTAAAGAAAGTACAGCCCACCTCTGCTAGATACCCAAGGAGCTGTATGAAAGCGAATTTATTGATTCTTGGTAATAACAATAATACAACCCTTTCTCTTTTACTTATTTTTATTTGTTCTGGGAAACAGGCCCAGCAAGAGCTTTCCTCAACATCACATTTTTTAAATGAACTACCACAGTCCTTATCTTCCCCAGAAAGTAGTACGATGAAATCCACAGGCTCCTCTTCTTCCTCACTGTGCAACCTATTGCATTCAGAGAGACAGTTGTGGCTGGACTTAATTAACAGCTCTTCTCCTCAAGAAGAAGTGGACAATCAACCTCCAGCTGCCTCCGGTGACTCTTCAGACACTGATTGCTGGTTGACAGACTGTAATGAAAGAGTGGAAAGCGGTACCAACAGATCCAAGGAAAACAGTCCGATTACAGTGAATGAAGACAAATCTTCATTAGGCAAGGCCAATGATAACTTAGCTGTACCTGGAAAAATAGCATCGGCAACTCTAAGTAAAGGTGAGTAAAACAAAAAAGCAACCCTATACATTGTTCTAGTATACCCCTCACTTTTGCTTTTAATCTATCTTTTAAATCAAAATTGTCTCACAAAACTAAAAGGTAGTGTGTGAAAACACAATACAGTCAGTCAGTGACATTTGAAATTATGATGGACATCCCCCCCCCCACACCCAAGGTACTTACAATCCAGTTCCGAAGGGCCAAATATGCCCTCCCCCTTAGTCAAGTGGGTGGTACTTGGCAAATGGCCCATATTGCCATTTGCCACATGCCATGGTTACATGAGCCTGCAGGATCCCTGGTGGTGCAGTGGTTAGAATGCAGTATTGCAGGCAAACTCGGCTTACAGTCTGGGCTTTGATTCTGTTGGAGACTGATTCTTGAGATTGACTCAGCCTTCCATCCCTCCAAGGTTGGAGAACCTAGATCAGTGATGGCGAACCTTTTTGGCACCAAGTGCCCAAACTGGAAGGTGTGTGCATATGTGTGTGCCAGAGCACTGGAAACCAAAAATCCAGCTGGTCTTTGGGTTTCCAATGCACATATGGCTGTTTTTGGCTGTTTTCCAGGCTGTTTTTCTTCCATTTTCCTGGCTGTTTTCCGGACCGTTTTAGTCAAAAAATGGCCTGAAAACAGCCCAGAAAATGGAACAGAAAATGCCCTGTTTTTTGGCTGCTTTCAGGCTGTTTTCCAGTGCACTGGCACCCGGGAAGAGCAGCTGGTCAGCACGCAAGTCTGCGCCAAAAACCAGAAGAGCAGCTGCCGACAGCGCGCATGCCCAAAAAGAGGGCGCTGCTGGCCTCCTCTGGCATGCGTGCCATACATTCGCCATCAGGGACCTAGATAGTTGGGAGCAATATTTTAAACTGTCCAGAGAGTGCTGTAAAGCACCATGGGGTGGTATATAAGTCTAAGTGCTATCACTATTACATGGTCATAATATTCAGAAGTTTTTGCTGGTTTCTGATTTTCTGGTTTCTGGCCAAAGAACCGCACATTGCAAAAATGTGTTTGTTTAACAGCCACACATTCACTTAATGACCACCAGTAAAAAGATCATAAAATTGAGTATGGTTACATAGTGACTTGCTTAACAACTCCCACAACTTGTATAATTTCAGGCTCAATTGCAGCTGTAAGTTGAGGCCTACCAGCAAAAGAGCTAGCAAATAAAAAAAAGAAAGCATTAGTAAGAATCAGAAATACTTATGCAGGTAGGAAGACAAAATAGGTACTGAAATAAAAATAAACATTTCCAAGAATGCACATTATTTTGCTGGACAGAAAGTGTTGTTCAAAGCTTCCCAGGAGGTGATTTAATATCTGAGTCATCGCAGCTAAAATATTTTTCTCTGGTTGGAAGCAGGCAGGCACCCTATAAAATTGTCTGAACTTTAATGAAATGGAGTCCAATACTCTTGTACTTTCAAAATCCAGTTAGTTGTATTGTTTTTCCAATCATTTTGAAAAATAGCCTTCACATTTATTGCAATTCAGCCGAGATCCAAATCCTTTGGCTTCTGAGTTAAGAAAAGAGTTATACCTATTATCTGGAAAGAAAGCGCTCTCCTTGAATTTTGAGGACCTGGCTTTTATTCAGGTCTGAAGCTAAATTGGAATCGCTCTTGATTTCTCACTTTTTCCAAGACATCTGTAGTTGGATGTACAGATATACTTAAGAGAAGCCAATGACCAAGGGCCATTTCACTTTCATTTCAGACCAATATAAAGCACTAAAACTGCTTTGGTTACCATGACTGGCAGCCTTAATTGGAGGAGAGATGGGAAGAAAACTAATGTTTGTGTGTAATCCTAGATTTCTATATTAATACAACTCCCTAGGGATGGTATATATTGGAATTTTCAGTGTGTGTGTTTCTTTTTCTATTTAGAATAATCACATACGTGTATTCATACCTTCAGTCTATATAAATAAACTGGATTGAATCAATCCAGATGTTGCTTCTTCCACACAACTGCATTTCTACTATCAGTTTAACAATTCTTAACAACATGCCAAAATTCCCACAGCAATATATTTTCTATACATGCTCCATTCTTGATTTAAAAATAACTTGGTTTAGCAGACTTCAAATATAGCAGACAAAGTTTCCCTCTAGACATCAAGTCAAAATAATGAATAATTACAGCATAGACAGTTTACATCAATTATGACCATTCATGACGAATGTCCTTTCTGCCTTCTGAATTGTCTGTTTAAACGGAGGGTTTACTGCATTTTTGAACATGAGATACAAAATCCCGATAGATCTTTATTCTGTGGCAAGCTTTAAGTAGTTTCTTACAGAATAGAATCATTTGCATGTTGTCTTCTGAAAGTAAAAAGTGTGAAATGATTTTAGAAGCCTTTCAAGAAGCAGGAAACCAAATACTAGTATCACAGGAGTTTCACACGCTATTGAATGTTCATTTTCACACACATTATTGCCTATTTTTAAACTTAAAATTCAAATGTTTGCATGTATTAAAATACAACCTTTTATTTTTTTTAATTGAAAACAGGTACTTACGGTAATTAAAATACACACACACACACACACACATCAATACATGCAAACATTTATGTGGCCTCTATTATTTCCTTCTGTGAAAAAAAAATACTGGATAAATGACGTGAGAAAAAAGAGGGTAAATCAGCCTGCCATGATTGACTAGCTATCTTTATTAAAAGAAGAAGACAATAACAAAGGAGTAACCCAAGGGTAAAAAATAACCAGAATTCCCAGTTGCACATGTTTGACTATACAACTATAAACAAGGATTGGCACATGAATTGTCAATCCAGAGGTTTGCTTCTAATCTAAAAAGTAGGTAGACAGAAGCAACAACCTAGTCACTGTAATTTTTCTTACATTTGAGGGAGTTTCATATGCTTAGTTTTACCAGGAGGCTATAAAAACTAATAACAAAGAGGAAATTGCAGAGCATGAAACAGAGCTACAACAGAATGGGCCTTACTTATGTTGTATTGGTTCATCTATGATAGCAATCACACCCTCTTTCTGAGATATTTATAGACCTCTTGCAGACAATTGCTATAGGGAGGTCCAATGCATTTTATGTCCAATCATTTTTTTCTGTATTTTATTGCCTCATTAGAAGATATCTATATTTGGTAGATAATGACTATAGGTAATTTTAAAACTTGATTTTCAGAAATTAATGGACGCAAACGAGATAGACAGAAGCTTCTAGGTATCCTTGAAATGCAGAAGTATGGGAGTAGTGTTCAAAATATCTAGAATTTAAGAATGGCTCTTCTATCCAAGTGGGATATCATCCTGGTCTTCCATTTAAAAAAAATTGTGGCCAAAACATTTTCCTAGTGATAGGGCACTTCCTGAAGGCCTAAAGGAAAAAAGTGGGAATAAATTAGATCCAAAGTCATCCAATGTCTAGAAATCCTTAGAGAGTCACTAGAAATGCTCAATCCTGGTTTAAAATCATGTTGAAATAATTTGTTCTAATATTTTTACACATTGTCAGTGGAGAATTGGCTGTTTGAATGTCTAGAACCATGATAGCAAACTATGGCACGCGGCCCAAAGCTGCACGCGAAGCCATGTAACCCAGCATGCGTGGCCTTGCCTGTTGCCTTCTGGGTTTCTGGCATGCCTGCCCATGCGCCAATCAGCTGTTCATGCTTACGGCAGTGCCAAAAACCAGTGTGTGCATGTGCGTCGGCAAACTGATTATGGGTGCACATGTGCACCAGAACCCAGAGGTTTGGCTTTTCTGAAGCATGATCCCTATGCATGCGCAGCAGTACTGAAAACTGGCCTGTGCATGCATCCTGGCCAGCTGATCGTCAGGTGTACGTTCCGCTAGAACCTGGAAGTTTAGCTTTTCCAGAGTGATGTCCTGATAAGTGCACATGCACATGACGTTCCCATGCAACCTTTTCAGCATTCGGTGTTGACAAAGGTTTGCTATCACTGTCTAGAAGAAAGGCATTCCAAAGTACAGAGATTAGAATCACCTTGATTTCACTAGATTTTGATGAGATCTTCTAAGAATTCCAGTTGAAAAATAAGGCTTTATATATCAATGTCATCGACTCCCTTTTGGAGGATCTAGAGATTCTTTGAAAGAAATTAAAATTATTGATTATATCAGAGAAAAGACCTAAAAAAAAACTTGGTATACTTCAAATGAAGACAGTGGCTCATAAAGGTTCTAAAGATAACTGCCTCATAGTTCTTTAACTGTGAACTTAGAAAAGATGTTCAGTAAAAGTTGAAATTAACATCATGCAGAGAAATACTACATTTTCCCCTACCTATTCTCATTCAAGCCGTGGAGATAAAATTTGCCTGACTGGGTCTTGCTTAATTAACTCTAGCTTACATTGGCTTTTTCCTACAACAAACGGAGTCACATTTAATGAGGTGATCAGTCAGAACGAAACAACAAAATAGCATATTGGCTATTAGTCTATAGAGATTCTCAATCCTCCAGGTCATATTAGCTATGTAACAGGCTATTTTGCTAGAGTCCAGGCAGTTTCTTCAGCATTGGGCTTAAGTAGTAACCCAAATTTAGCATTTATTCAAGGACAATTATGGCATGTTTATACTTGCATAATTCTATATGAAACAGGCATATTAGGGATTATTTAATTACAAATGTTTGAAGTGCACCATTGTATTATAACATTACTGTTAAAAATAAATAGTAGACCTGGTACAATCACATGCCCAGTTATACTGCTAGGTTCCCTATAAAGATCCAGACAATTCAATCATAAGTTGCTGGAATAGAGACATCCATCATTAATGCATCATATCGGATATGTGTACATTTTGGCTATTACACCTGAAATCCTGAGTCCTGTTTTTAATATTCTTCATCCAGTACGCTCGCAGAGCAACTCATGGGTGAGAATATCAAAATAGTTCATGTATTATGTTTCCCCCTAATTTCCTCCAGGTCCCAGAAAAGGCCCTCTCCCATTCACCGACCATGCTTTACTTAAAAAAAAAATAGCTCATCTGCACTCTAACACAGATTCCTCTCTTTTATCTCCCATGCAGATCGTACCAAATGTTCTGTGGATGAAATGGAGAAACTATACAGTCTTTAGAGCAAGCAAGTTTATCTCCCATTGGGGACCGGCGACCTTCTACTAAAAAGAGTTGAGAAAGTCCTTATCAAAAGGAGCAAAAAACCCTTCTGTAAATGAGAAACTTCATAAAATCCGAGCTCTGATAGTACCTTAAAGGTAAAGGTTGATGAGGAAAGATGTTCTACTGTTTTGGATTTAGAAGGAAAACTTTTGGATGTATTCACATGAACAGCTTAATCAGACTAGTGAAAACAGTGAGGGTTGCAATCACCCGGTGGACTGCTTGTAGTTAGTTTTTAGTTCTGGGTTAGTGAATATGGGCATACATGTATGATTATAGCTTAGCTTTTTGTATAAACCCAATTACTTAGTTATTTTGTAATGCATTCTATTATTTATATAATGAAAATCTAACTATTACGACTAGTAGGATATTAGCAACTGTTAAAAAATATTTTCTCTACTGTGAAATGATTACTTTTATGAAACAATTAGTAATTATGAGAAATAGTTTTTCTTTGAAAAAAGTAATGGAAAGACCAGGAGACTTGACATTGAGAGATAGTTTTCTCAGTTTTCTGAATGTTGGGTATATGTAAAACAAGAAGACTTAGAATAGCGTAGAATAACAAAGTTGGAAGGGACCTTGGACGTCTTCTATTCCAATCCCCTGCCTAGGCAGGAAACCACTTCATCCAACATCTTCTTAAAAACTTCCAGTGTTGAGCACCCACAACTTCTGGAGGCAAATTGTTCCATTGTTTAATATTGTTCTGTCAGGAAATTTATCCTCAGTTCTAAGTTGTTTCTCTCCTTGACCAGTTTTATGCATTGCTTCTTGTTCTACCCTCAGGTGCTTTGGAGAATAGTTTGACTCTCTCTTCTTTGTGGCAACCCTGAGATATTGGAACACTGCTATCAATGTCTCCCCTAGTCCTTCTTGAATTATTTATCTGTCCCCAGGTCTACTTCTAGTAATTTGTTTTTCTTCTTGTATTGACTAGTGCAAAGAACATGACTTGGCCATGATAAACCAGCTACTGGAGGACCATAAGCTAACAGCAACAAAGTATAGAGAATGGAAGAATACAAACTCATTTTGATTCAAGATTTCTATCAGCCACCAGACACTATGTCTACAACTGATGGATAACACACAGAATCAGAAATGACCCCACAATCATCTTTCATGGATAATAGTATTCACTGGAAATACTATCTGAGGACAGTGAACTTTCCATCACTGATCTCTTCAGTCATTCAGTTTGAACTGCACATCGTCAGGTTTGCTTCCATAGGTACTCTACTTTTCTGAACTGGAACAGACCAGTCCTGAATTAACCAATAGAAAAATAAGCACATGCTTAGGGTACTAAGGAAGTGGGGTCACCATAGAGGTTTTTCCCCCCTAACGATCATGCTTTAATTCTTTCACTGCTACACTCAACTTTAGTTTTCAGCACTTACTAAGTCTTATGTCTTGTCAATTAAGCAATGGAAACGTTGAGGAGCAGTATTATTAGAGTATTATTATTATCAGGTTTAGAGCATCAGTTTGACCTTAATCTGCCCCTGGAACACAGAGACTGCTGTCTAGAGCATGACTCCCTTTCCATATCAATAAGATAGGAAAAATCTCCTCTAATGAATCCCATCATGATACAACTCTTGTTACAGTTCTAAGAAGACTTTTATCTGGTGGATGAGATTGGGATACCTTTTGTAAAATCACCAACTTTACAATAAGAATAATATTTTAGAAAATATGTTTCTCAGTTTCTTAATGTAGGTACATACACAATAAGATTGGGCCATTTAAATTTGGTTGAGAGAGAGAAGCAGAACACTTCAGGTTGGGGAAAAAAAAACCTACCAGGGTAAGAATTATACAAAATGCACTATTTTGCCACAGCTCATCATATGTTAATTGTTTCTGCTGATGGATGGTTTTGAGTCACAGAAGAAATAAATAAAAGAGGGTTGGTGTTTGTATTCTATATAACCTTCTCATGATCTATTCAAAGGACATAGTTGCGGCCATAATAAGCTTCAGGTTTATGGGGAAAAATCAATTTATCATGTCTGCAAAGTTGTGTTTGAATTGGTTTTTATGAGCAAATAATTCATTGGGCAAAATGTATGTGTCCGTCTTACCTCAATGTTTTATGGAGCATAAACCTAACAGTAAATGAACACAAATATAAAACACAGACATATACGCTTTGCTTCTGCTTTTTGTGAAAAGGTAGCTATTTTTCAGGTCTCACTTAGTCATATGTGACTGATCTCAAAAAGCTAAGCCAACCCAAATTGTCCTTGGATAGAAGATCACAAGGAAAGTCAAGTGGTATAAATTAGATTTAGAAGCTAAAAACAAAACAGCCCACAGACAGGCAATGGCAGGTTTTCTGCAGGTTTGTAGATTTTTTTTAATAGCTTCTGCTTATTGGTAAAATGACTTTGGGATGATACTGTGTGAGACAACATATATGTGCCAAGGTTTGTATTTGTTGCCATGAAAACTACTTAGATATAGCAATAGCAATAGAACTTAGACTTATATGCCACTTCATAGTGCTTTACAGCAGTTTACAGAGTCAGCATAGTGGCCCCAACAATCTGGGTTCCCATTTTACCCACCTCGGAAGGGTGAAAAGCTGAGTCAATCTTGTGCCGGTGAGACTATTGGCAGTGGGCAGAATTAGCCTGCAATACTGCATTCTAACAACTATGCCACCACGACTCTTAAGTCCCAATACATATCACAGGCATGTCTTGACAGTTCTTCTCAAATATGAATCCTTTCCAATTTGCATGCATACATTATCTTTAGTATATTATTAGCTGGATAAAATAGAAGCAAGTTAACAAAGCCTAGCACTTCAATATTGCCTTTTTTTCTTTCAAGAAGTCCCTATAAAAATACACAAAATTGGTCATTCAACTGCCACCACATTTTGCAGTTTCCTTTCTGGTCCCAGTCCCCTGTTTTAAATTATTCCTAATTTTGACATGCACAAATGGTTAAATCATGAACTGGCCACTGATCAAGGAAAAGCAACATTTTCATCTGGTGAAAGGGTCCTATTGCTTTTGAAAAATCAGAGTATGCAGCTATATGTTTATTAGCTTCAATGTTTGGTTTGAAGTGAAGTAATTTCAGTGAAAATCCTTTACCACCACTACAACCCCATCAAGCCCCCAAATCAACTTGTTCAAATGCTTCAACTTATAGTTACTGTTTTCATGGTTGAATGTTTCTTCCTCTTTCCTGGATTAGTGAGATGGTATCATCTACACTGCAATTTTGCCACGAGCAGAATAATACTCCAATATAAAATCTGTAAATGAATAGTATGTGTCAACCCAGCCAAATCCTGAGATAGGAAATAGCATGGTTTATTTACAAGATAGAAGGGAGCGCTCTTGTGAAGACAGCAATATTTACCTATTAATCAAATGTATGCAGCAGAGAGTTGTGCAAGTAATCCATTTTACACTAAGTAGGGAAGTAGAGGATTGCTTTTCCCAACCTTTTGCCTGCCAAAATTCCTGGTAAGTCTCTTAAAGTCATGTGTGAATGGGTGGCCCTAAAAAATGAGATGTCTATCGTTTTGAACAGTTATTAAAAACTCTTGTAATTATATGTGTTCTTAACTTTATCGGATGGGTGAATTTTCTAACAACAGGAAGAAGGTTCTGTGGTTTCTATTATTGTGGCATGAATCTGCCTTAAGAGAGAGAAAGAAAACCAGTTAAACAAAAATTAAATTTAAAAAATGGTTCTGCATTGGCCAACCAAATGACCATGTTCAGAATGCTAAGAGTGGGATTGAATTGTTAGGGCTGTGTTGGTTGCAGCATCTGCTTCTGCCCAGAAAGTGTGATACTGGCACACAATTGCCAAGTTAACCCTTGTGGCCAAACTGGAAATTAAGGGAATGCTTGTGCAGAATAGCTGCAGGTTCAAATGTTTAAGCATGTAGGGTGGGATTTATCCATCACCTTGCATATAACAGTATCCAATGGTGTCCTGATTCCCGGGGCCCAATATTCTCTCTTGCTAAAAGATTGATCATGTGTCAATTTTATGTAGGATTATAGGATTACAGTTCCCAAAGTACCGTTATATGATTAATAGATATGGAATTATTTCTTTCTTATCCTAACTTCAATGCAGCCTGAATTCATCACCATTTTGGATGAACGATGTAATAATATCTATGGTAGAAAAATAAATCCCCACTTTTAAAAAATATTCAGGCAAATTCTTTTTCAGAAGAACGAAAATGCATTTCCCAACATCATCATTTCCTCCATCTCATTTCCAGGTTATTCAAGGAAAGAATCTAATTTATTTATTTCAAACTGAGCTACATATAAGCTTCTGCAGCATGTAAGTGCTATGAAACTGATCTGGTACATGAGTGCAACCTTGTGGCTTTTCAGGGTGTTACAAATACCAGTTACTGTATTTTCCTACTGTATTCATTTTTTTGAAATTTCAATAGTATTTAAACACTTGAAGATGCTAAAACCATAACTTAGTTAGATCTGCAAACATTTTGAGGTATCTCTCTTTTCTATCATCTATCTACAGTATCTATCTGTCTATCTATCTATCTATCTATCTATCTATCTATCTATCTATCTATCTATCTATCCATCCATCCATCCCTCCTTCTCTCCCTCCATCCATCATCCATCCATCCATCCATCCATCCATCCATCCATCCATCTATCCATATATATATATATATATCACCTATCATCTAGGATTAGGATTAGGATTTATTTCATTTATAACCGCCCTTTTCCCCGAAGGGGACTCAGGGCGGCTCACAACTCGGTCAGGGGGGGGTACAGACAGGGGATAAAAAGACGAAACATAACAATACACAATTTAAAAACACACAACAACCATACCATTCGAGGAGGGGGGCAAAAGCTCTTTAGCCCCAGGCCTGTCGGAACAGCCAGGTTTTAAGGGCTTTGCGGAAGGTCTGGAGGGTGGTGAGGGTTTGAATTTCCACGGGGAGCTCGTTCCAGAGGGTCGGAGCAGCCACAGAGAAGGCTCTCCTCCGGGTAGTCGCCAGTCGGCATTGGCCGGCGGATGGAATTCGGAGGAGGACTAATCTGTGGGATCTGATCGGTCTATTGGAGGCAATTGGCAGCAGGTGGTCTCTCAAGTACCCAGGTCCAATACCATGAAGGGCTTTATAAGTGACGACTAGCGCCTTGAAGCATATCCGAAGACCAATAGGCAGCCAGTGCAGCTCGCGGAGGATAGGTGTTATGTGGGTGAACCGAGGTACACCCACGATCGCTCGCACGGCTGCATTCTGGACAAGCTGAAGTCTCCGAATGCTCTTCAAGGGATGCCCCATGTAGAGCACGTTGCAGTAGTCCAGTCTAGAGGTCACAAGGGCATGAGTGACTGTTGTGAGGGCCTCCCGGTTCAGGTAGGGGTGCAACTGGTGCACCAGGCGAACCTGGGCAAATGCCCCCCTGGTCACAGCCGACAGGTGGTGTTCGAAAGTCAGCTGTGGGTCCAGGAGGACTCCCAAATTGCGAACCCTGTCTGAGGGGCGTACTGTTTGACCCCCCAGCCTGAGAGATGGAAAACTTGGCCAATTAGTAGGAGGGAAACACACCAGCCACTCGGTCTTATCCGGATTGAGTACAAGCTTGTTAACCCCCATCCAGGCCCTAACAGCCTCGAGGCACTGGCACATCACATCAACCGCTTCACTGAGTTGGCATGGGGTGGACAGATACAACTGTGTATCGTCCGCATACTGGTGGTATTTTATCCCGTGCCGTCGAATGATCTCACCCAGCGGCTTCATGTAGATATTAAACAGGAGGGGGGACAGGACCGAACCCTGCGGCACCCCATAATTCAGGGGCCTAGGGGTCGATCTCTGCCCTCCGACCAACACCGACTGCGACCTGTCCGAGAGGTAAGAGGAGAACCACCATAGAACAGTGCCTCCCACCCCCCTCCCGCAGTCGTCGCAGAAGGATACCATGGTCGATGGTATCGAAGGCCGCTGAGAGGTCAAGGAGCACTAGGACGGAGGCATAACCTCCATCCCTGGCTCTCCAGAGATTTAGCCAGGCCTAAATCCCGACTGGAAGGGATCTAGATAATCTATCTATCATCTCTATCATCACGTACCAATGGAGAGAGAGAGATGTATTTAGCAGGGGGGAAAAGAAATTTAGTTGTAAGGCACTCTGCTGAAAGAAAGCAGTATCCACTATAAAGAAAAAAAAAGAATTCAAGAAAAAAAAGAAAACTGGCTGTAACAATTGGAAAGAGAAATAAATAAATAAAAACATTGGATTTTGCTTCAGTACAAAATCATTCCATCCTTTGTTTAAAGCCATGAGTTCATATCTATCAGTACATGCAACAGTTAGATCACAATTTTTCATGCTTAGGCAATGTCATTAACATTTCCCTGCCATTGTTTTCTTTTCTAGTACCATAAATCAGGGGTGGGCTTCAAAAATTTAAGCAACGGGTTCTCTGCCCGGTTGCTGGGTGGGCATGGCTATAAGGCTTTCCTTGAGCCTCTGGGAGGGCAAAAATGGAGTGCCTTAAGCCTTGCAGATATTAACTCCCTATCAATCCCAGCAGCCTCCCATTGGAGGGAAGATTTTAATTCTCTATTTTTAAAATTCTAATCCTCCCCCAAGGAGCAAAAATGTGGCCATACCTATTAAAACTATAGAAGAACAAATCCAATGTGATACTCCAAAAGGATACAAAATGGTAGTTGTGCCTGGGAATTCCCGTTTTGACATGTTTCTATGTGGGAAAATCCATTCTAAGTGGTTAGGCTCAAGATAAATTGTGAATGAATTTATTTTGAGAGAATATAGCTTCCTTCAATACAGGAGCTCACTATATAGGGAAATGCAAAGAAAAAAAAAGTAACCTTCCCTGATTTTTCATAGAAGTAAAGGTAAAGGTTCCCTCGTTAGTCGTTCCCAACTCTAGGGAGCAGTGCTCATCTCAATTTCAAAGCTGAAGAGCCAGCGCTGTCCAAAGATGTCTCCATGGTCACGTGGCCAGTTTGACTAAATGCCGAAGGCACACGGAGCGCTGTTACCTTCCCACCAAAGGTGGTTCCTATTTTTTCTACTTGTATTTTTTACATGCTTTCAAACTGCTAGGTTGGCAGAAGCTGGGACAAGTAATGGGAGATCACTCTGTTATGTGGCACTAGAGATTCAAACTGCTGAACTGCCGACCTTCTGATTGACAAGCTCAGCCTCTTAGCCACTGAGCCACTGCGTTCCCTTTTATAGAAGTACCATACTATATAAACATCTTGAACCTGGTGCCTCTAGATATTTTGGAATTCAGTGACTATTTTCCCCATTCTATTTGCACCTGACTCTTGAGAAATGAAACATGAGTACTGTATATGATTGATGCAGAGACTACCAAAACTCAGGAATAGGGAAATGTGTCTTGATCGATAGTTGCTGAAAACATGTCATAACCTATTGACTGAGCCTGCAAAACTCTAAGCATTTCACAGCTTAGTAGTTTAGCACTTAGCAGTATTCTGTTAGCAACCTTCATTTCAGCTACACATCTCAGGCAGACCATTATCTAGACTAATGTTTTTCAGACTTGGTAACTTTAAGATGTGTGAATGTCAATTGCCAGAATTCCCCAGCCAGCACCTTTCTCAGCTACTTTTGCTATTTAGTGGGTTTGTCTCTTTAACTAGGTTAGTTTAAAACTTAGCAGCATTCCTATTGCATGCTATTGCAATGAGTTAGTTTTAGTCTTTGGTAAATTCTTTGAAGATTTGGCATTGAAGAAATGCACATTATGATTTAATACACTGTGCAATCTTGCAAAACAAATGAAAGGCATTGGATGAACCTATCTATAGAACCAATCTATGTTTAGCATCAATTTTTTTCTTCTTCTGACTGCTCTGAGAAATTTATCTACAATATTTCAAATGTCAAATAATGAGGGGGGAAATAGAAGACTGCATTGCTCATTTGTCTCCTCCAAATTTTTCAAGGGCATTTTGGGCAGTTTTCTCTGGAGAGATTGGTAGTTCTTGGAAGAAGAGAATAAAAATCTTTGAATTGTCTCCCCATGTTTGAAGGCAAAGTTGCCTGCTGCAGTTGTTATATGATCACTTCAAATTGTTCTTAATACATCTTAAATGAAGCTCAGAGAAAATTACTTGTGTGCTGCTTTTATCTATTCCTAATTATTGGTATGGAGCAGTGACCTGCGGTGAGGTTTATGGCTGGTGAGGCAGCAATTTTTTAGATTTGTGGACTTCAATTCCGAGAATTCCACAGCCAGGCATGCTCAGTTCCGATTTAAAGCAACAGCATTTGTTTTTCTCCTTTGCTAAATAAGTTTCCTTCTTTGTTTTTCTTCTCCCTTCCCCTCCTTCCTCCATCTCGCCCTCCCTCCCCTTTCTCTAAAACACACACACACACACACACACACACACACACACACACACACACTAAAAACACAAAGTTGCACCAGGATTAAGAAAATTTAGGTTTTCCTCCTCAGCCCATGTTAGCAATACCACTAGCAGCATTTTGGCTGGCAGGTATAAGTAGAAGTGGAAATTAATTCTACTGAAAACATTGTTTTTGCTTATGATTGGATAATTAAAATTTCAGAAGACCCAAAGGCATAGTATTAGAGTGTTACATAGTACATAAACTAAAGAACTGCCTCAAAATGCTCCCTCCCCTCCCGCCCCCCTCTCACACACACAAAGTTGCACCAGGAGGATGAAGTTTGAATTCCTCCCCCTCCCTCTGACCCACACATACCTTTTCCAGCTGTTTCAGAGAGGATTTCAACTCTGCTCTTGCCTGCCATCATGAAAAGAAAAAATTTTAAAAGGAAAAAGGCAAGAGCTGGGTCAGGATGAGCTAGTTGCTGCCAGAGTCACCATGGATGACTCTGCTTAGTGCTTAACTGTTTAAAAAAGCCTCTAAAAAAGCACCCTCTACAGGAGGAGGTGGGATAACGACGTGCCTCATTTACATCAGGAATTTTTCGGCTTTTAATCCTTGCTTAACTCTGCTTGAGTGATCATAAAATGCCAAACTAGATGAGGCACATCATTCTCCCTCCGCCTCCTGTAGAGGGCACTTTTTTAGAGGCTTTTTTAAACAGTTAAGCATTAAGCAGAGTCATCCATAGTGACTCTGGCAGCAACTAGCTCAGCCTGACTTCAGCTCTTGCCTTTTTCCTTTTACATTTTTTTTTCTTTTCATGATAACAATGGTGAGGCTCTGCCTCCCCTGACTGCATGTCCCTGGTATGGAGTTATTCACTTTGTTGTTTTGCTTTTCTTTCTTTTTTTTCTTCGAAGGCAGAATTGATCCAAATATTGGAAATGGGTTAATTAAGCAACTTCTGAAAAGGAAGGGTCAGAACATGTGAATTGGTTAGGGTAGAGTGAACTGTTTTCAGATGCTGGCCAGATGGCCAGTGAGGGTGGAAATACAGGTAGCCCTTGACTTACGACCACATTTTTGTTGCTAAGTGAGACATTTTAAAGTGAATTTTGTCCCATTTTGTGACCTTTCTTGCCACAGTTGTTAAGTGAATAACGCAGTTGTTAAATTAGTAATGCCGTTGTTAAATGAAGCTGGCTTTCTGATTGACTTTGCTTGTCAGAAGGTTGCAAAAGATTATCACATCACCCCAGGACACTGCAATGGCCATAAATATGAGTCAGTTGCCAAGCCTCTGAGATTTGATCACATGACCATGGGGAAGCTGCAATGGTCATAAGTGTCAAAAACAGTCATAAGTAACTTTTTCAGTGCTGTTGTAACTTCAAATGGCACCTAAATGAACTTTTGTAAGTAAAGGACTACCTGTATGACTTTATGATATCAATTACATCAGTGATAAATTAACAGAAAAGTGATTTGCTAATTGTTGAAGCTGGTAAGAGCATGATTTCAGAAAGAGAGTCTCCATGCATAAATACATGGGCTTTTTATAATTTGATCTCATTTATTGAACTCATATTTTTACTCAAGATGAGTAGAAATGTTCTTCCTACAAACTTTTTCTTTCGCAAACCAGCAGTGTAAATGCAGTGCTAGACATTTTTAAAAGAGAGCAATGGATAAGATTTTCTTTACAATCAGAACAAAAATACTCCTTTATTTTTTGCTTCCTATGTGCATTTTGAAAATTTAATTGCAGAAACACTAAACAAGTATAACATATTATTTAATTACAAATGATCTGTATGATTATTTCTCTTTCTTGTTCCAAAAATTTTTGTTATTTTGACTTGAGTATACGTTTGTAAGTTAATTACTCCAGTGGCAATCACACAGAGACAAATGAAAACATTTGCAATGATGTAAAAAACTGTGTATAACACATTGCATGTGTTATATATATATACATAAAGCTATTTTGAAACATATTGTTTAATTTCATGCTGCGTCAACATTTCTTAACATATATGTAGAAATGCTTCACTACTTTACATATACAATTACACTCACATTTTTGCACACATTTACACATAATGACATTATTTTAGAAGAGTCATAACATATACATGTAACCTTATTCTATTACTCAGATTTTGAAACACAAATGTATTATTTAAATATCTGGCATAAAATCAAATTGTATGAATATATTTCTTTAAAAATGAAGTACTGTCATATATTTCATTGCCCAAATGTTAGCACTGTAGAGATATTGACAATAGTATTTACAGAACTGGCTATTGCTAGCCATTTTTGATACAAAATGTAAGATTAATGTGAATTACTACTCTTTGCTATTATTCACATGCCATGTGTCTGAAAAAGAATATTACATAATCTGACACCTCTAGTAATATTGGAATTGTATCTGGCTGGGGAAGTTGGTTCACACTATTTTTCCACAGGTAACAAAGAAGTTTTGTCTGGTGTTTAAGGGGATATGGACAATCTAGATAGAAGCTTCAATTATTATGAAAGGGTGATCTTCAGTTGATATGGATTGTACTTTTAGTGAATGAATGTCTTTTTTCAATATCTCAGAAATAGCATTGACCTATTTTATCATTGCAGCTAACTTGTACTTCCCCCTTCCCACAAAGGATTAGATGCTAAGAATATTTTCATCAACAAAAAATTCTTTACAATTGTTTATACCTAAAGGGATTTGTTTCAAACTCCTATACACAAATGCACTTAATATGTTAATAGGTCTTTATCATATATTTGTTTTCCATGTCACACATTATTTTACGGGGTGAGATAGAAGTGGAATTTGCTTGCATTGCATGTAGTTTTGTATAAAATAGTAATCTCTAACTGTTTGTTCCAGAAAGAAGATTCCCAGCTCCAAGACTAAATATCTTTCCAGAGTTATATTAAAATACTTGCTTCTTAGCTTCCAAAGAATTAGCAATAGAACACCAATCTTTGTTATCTCCCTCAAATCAGCTCTGATTATTAGAATTAATCTGTAACTCTTACCACCTTCATTATCCTCACTCATCTGACTCCCTCATGTTCAACAGTCTTTGAGATCTCTCCAGCAATAGTTTCAAAGTTTTATTTCTCTTCTAACAAATTTTGAACTTTAAGAGTTTTGTGTATGGCTGGAGATGCAAGAAGAGTCTTTGAAAATGGGTTCATGTTTACCTAGAGAGTTCTGTCATCAAGGTAACACTAAACCTCCAAACATTTCAAGGTTCTCCATAGTAAATATCAGCAGCACTAATTGGACTGTCTACCAGAGACATTGTAAGATGTTAGGTAGATCATCATCTTGTGTACTGGCAGTTCTTCACTTATTCAAACATGATATTACTACCCGTAGTTTACATCCTATTCATTCAAAACGTGCCACATTGAATAGAGAGAAATCTTTGACAAACATATATTAACAGGCACAAAGGAAAATATACACCAGGTTCCAAACTGCTTCTATAAACACATTGGTAGAAAATGCATTCCTATATTTCCTTCTGCTTTGAGCCAGGGGTGAAAAGCTATTGTTTTGCCTCAATGTAATCCTTGTATGCTGAGCATGTTGAGTAATTCCAGTAATATCATTTAAAATCATCAGCTCTTCCGAGCTTTGAAGATGCTCACATTATTACAGTTCTTGGGCGTGGGATGGGGGCGGGGGAATGCCAGGTCTCTGGTGCTTTAGAGAAGGCTAGGAGGATAGAAGCTTGCTAAACTTCAAGACAAAGGATGTTTCCCAGGGCAATGGCTGCCATAGAAAAAGCATGCTCCCTAGCTCCCAATAGTGGCAATATTTTAAGGAAGGGACTAAGAATAAGCCCACCCTATCAGTTCAGAAGTGGCCTTGTCCTGTTTTGCTTTAATTCAGTCTATTCCTGAAGATCTGCATGAATATAATACCAGTACATTTGAAGAATGTCATTTCTTAAGGACAGCTAACATATACCCAATCCAAATTTTTGCACATTCTGATAATGTTTATTACTGGAGGCTTTTCTACAGGTTAGAATAGAGGGATCTAGTTAGCGGTGTGGTGGCTTAGAGGTGGAGTTCTCACCTCACAATCAGTCAGGAGGCTTGTGTGATCGATCCCAGGTAGTGGTAGATATATCTCTCTCTGTGTGAGTAATTGTCTGCTGTGAACTCCACATAGGAATCAGGAAGGGCATCCGGTCTGTAAACACTCAACTCCAATCAGTCGCCCTGACCGCCCCACTGAAGCAAGGGATTGTAGCATTGGTGGGATTCAGCCAGTTCGCACCTATCCGGGAGAACGGTTGGTAACTTTCTAAGCAGTTCGGAGAACCGGTTGTTGGAAGAAATCTTTTGTTTTTTCCCACTTTACAGGGCTAATCCTGTAAGGAAGGCAGGAAGGAAACATTCTGGTGTTGTTTCTAGCCTGATCTTTATTGCCCTACTTACAGAAACTGTCTCTCCAGTTAACCCTTATTACCATTGTAACAACTAAGGCGAAGTGCCCATCGACCTGAGTGACATTTACTTGATCACATGACCACTGAGCCCCACCTACCCAGCTGGTCATTAGGGCAGAGAACTGGTTGGTAAGTTCTTTGAATCCCACCACTGGATTGTAGGGTCATTAAAAGAATACAAGATAAAGAGATCAGCTTTAATTGATTCTTCCCACTCTCTGTTTAAGAAGATGCAGAGAAAGGGTCAGCACCATTTACCAGTCAAACCCACAAAGCGCCTTCTTAACAGTCTTGGTTGGAAATTTAACCAAGAAACACTCACAAGGGACAGTTTTTGTGAGGTGCTAAATAACTTAAGCCTGAGTCTTTCAGTAGATTTAAAGAGTGTTAGGTGATAGAAATAAACAATGTCAAGAAAACAAAAGGACAAAAAGCCATATTTTAGTTTTAGCAAGTCACTCTAAGTCTTTTAGTTTATCTGTGAGTTACATTTGGAATAAGGTATATTTCTTGTCTTGAATCCTGGCTCTGCTGTAGAAATAAAAGTAATCAATAAAACAATGTGTTAATTTATAGAAATACATGATGTACTATATACATTTATGTCTGGTTATCTCTTCTTATGGGGGGGGCTTTATTGTATATTATTAATGTCACAAAATATTATTTAAAAAGTTAATGATAGACATACTAACAACAGCTATAGTATTACTAATTGACATACTGCATTCCAAAGACATTATGATTTGAAATGTGGGTCCAAGTATTGCATGTGTGAGTGTGTTGAACACCACACATAGCAAAGATAATAATGTAATGTATTGATATTTGCCTTTAAATTGATACACTACACTACTGCAACAGTAGGCATGTTTAAAAGTCGCTGTTATCTGCTTGGCAAATTGTATACAATTGAAACTTTCATTATGTTGGTTGGCCCAAAGAGCAGGAGGAAAATCCAAGGAATTTACTGGTCTTAAAGAAGAATGTATGATAACATAATATGAATTATCAAATCTTCAATTATTAAGTTCAGGTTTGAAAAATAAAACAATGGTGAATTTAGCAGATCCTTATTAGCCTAGAGATTTCCATTTTTGGAATAGGAGAGACAATTAAAACAATATTCTGAATATATTTTTTTCTAAAGCTTGTTACCTGTATGAGTTCTTTTGATCATGAGCTGAAATATTGCTGTTTATTATGCCCAGGATAATTTGTTTTTCTCAGACATGCATTTGCAAAACAGAAGTGAGAGAAGATTGTCCAGTCCTCATACTTACGACTGTCATAGCATTCCCACGGTCAATGGGGGAAGCTGGATTATCTTAACAACCACGGCATTCACTTAACAATTGCAATGATTTGCTTAACAACCATAGCAAAAAAGTTCATAAAATCGGACATGATTCACTTAACAACTACATTGCTTAGCAATGGGAATTCTGGTCCCGATTGTGATCGCAAATTGAGGACTGCATGTATATATTTGCACTAACTTTCTATTACAGGTAGTCCTTGACTTATGACCACAACTGCAGTTGCAAAAGGAAATGACTTTGGGACACAGCAATGGTCATAAGTATGAATCTGAATTTTGGTTACTTAATCATGGGGATGCTACAAAAGTTGTAATATGAAAAATGGTCATAAGTCACTTTTTTCGGTGACTAAATGAACTATTGTAAGTTGAGGACTACCTGTAATTGCAGGACTACTAATATTGGAGAACTGGTTATGAGGCAGCAACTAGTTCATATAGGTCACATAGACCAATGCTCTGATTTGGTATAAGAAATTTCTAAATATACAAAGTTCTAGAATGCTAAAGTAGCAAGCATTCAGTAAGCAAAGACAATTGAAGCATCTCTTCTGTTTTCAGCATATTGAATATATATAACACAATGATATCCAGACTCAGTCTGGCCATGCAAGAAGCAACTTGAGGGGTTCTCTAGCTCCCCATCATCATAGTCGGACTGGTGCAACCTCCCTAGTGCATCTGGATAAGTCTTTCCATCTTTGTGTATCACCTCAGCCAGGGAACATAAATTGGAAGAATTTTATAAAACTTCCAGAAGCTACAATTCAGTCAAGACCGTGACTTCAGAATTCATGTCATCTCCAGGAGGAATTCTTGTTTCCAAGGTTGACATCTCCACTTCTAGTCATACTTGCTGGTTAGTCCTATCCATTGTATGGGCGCTGGAGGCATGATCACGGGTGTGGGCGGATGCGGGTGGAGTTTTGCTGTTCGATGGTTGAAGTGGTTGGGATACAGAATTCTCTGAAGCATCTTTTGAAGTTTTCATCTAGGAAGGCATAAAGGATGGGATTGAGACAACTATTTGTGTAGCCTAATGCAATGCAGAAGTGCCAGGAGATGGTTTGGAAAGTAGTTTCTGGAATGTGGATTAAGGCTTTGATGATGACGTAAATATGGATTGGAGTCCAGCAGACAATGAAAACAGCCACAACCACAAGGACCATCCTGGTGATCCTCCGAAGATTTCTGTCCTTTTCCTTGGAGCCGGAGAGCATTCGGACGCTCTTCAGACGTAAAATCATCAATCCATAGCAGACCGTTATGATTAAGATGGGCATGATGAAGGCAAAGATGAAAACACAGATTTTCAGTAGGTTCTCCCAATACCAGGCTGGATGCGAGAACTTAAGTGTACAATCAATGGATCCTATGGAAATTAAAAGAAAACAAATGAATTTAAGCAAATCAGGGCAATTTCTTTCAGTGTTGTTATCCCTTCACCTCCTCACAAGCACAAAGATAACTAACAATTGCTTTTATGTAACATAACATGAAACCTACTTGTAATCTTTGTTTTGTGAAAACCTATTCCCATTAGAAAAGTGTTCAGACTTTTACTGTCACCATTAAGAGGAAAGGTAACAGTTTGCATAATCTAAAAATGCATATGTATGTATATGTATATGTCAGCGTTCCTGAAAACCCCAACACCAATGAAACTGCGAGACAGGCATTTTCTCAAAGCTCCCATTTATGAGAGTAGGTATACAGGAACATCAAACCTGAATCTGAGAATACCAGGCTTTCCCTCAATAAGTCAAAAGTCCCTATCCATCCGCTGCATCCATCAGTCATCCATCACATGGTCCAATCCCAATTCATCCCAACTTGAGACATCACTCCAACCACTCCTCCTCCAGTTGCATGAATGCCATGACCTTGACTGAAAAGAAGAATGTTATGTCTAACTACATTCCCTCTACTAAATCCCCACTCCTACTTTCCCAGGCGCAAGAATGTAGCAGTGTGGAAGCATCTGGTGTTAATATGGCTTCCAAAGCTGACTGACTGTATGTATGTATGAATGTATGCACCATATTTTTCAGAGTATAAGATGCACCTTTTTCAAAAAAGAGGCTGAAAATCTGGCTGCCTCTTATACACTGAATACAGCAATTTTGGCCTCCTGACCCCCCCCCTTTGCAAAAATGGCTGTGCATAGCCTTTAGGATGCTTCCAAAGTGCTCCTGGGGGCTGGGGAGGGCTAACATGAGCAAAAATGTTTTTTTGCCCCCCAGTCGCCAGGAGCACTCTCTAAGCCTCCTAAAGGCTATGCATGCACTTTTTTTTGACAAAAAACAGCCCATTTTTTTGCAAAAAATTGGCCATTTCTTTCTAGTTTTTGCCCCCCCCCCAGTCCCCGGAGCACTCTACAAACCTCCTAAAGGCTATGCATAGCCTTTTTTTGATTAAAAATGCACCCATTTTCGCAAAAAAATGGAGCATTTTTGGGAGGTCTGCAGATTGCAAAAACTTTTTAAAATTTGCTTCTTCAAAATCTTGGTGCGTCTTATACTCTGGTGCATCTTATACTCCGAAAAATACGGTATGTATGTATGTATGTATGTATGTATGTATGATATATGTATTTATTTATTTATTTCTTTATTTAATTTATATGACCACTCATCTCATACTAAGAGATTCTGGGTGATGTACAACAATTGAATAAAACAGCTGACAAATAAAACAACCATCATTCATGATAAAAAGTAATTGTTAAAATAAAAATATTAGTTAAAAAATCTGCAAACTAGGCAGAGAGCAAGTATTGTGTCCAGTTCCCAAAGACCTTAGGACAGAACCAGATTTTGAGGAATTTCCTAAATGATAGTAAGGTAGGATCAAGCCTCACGTCAGGGGAGGGGAATGTTTCAGAAAAAGGGTGTCATGGCAGAGAAGATCCACCTCTGGGACAGTGGTGGGATTCAGCCAGTTCGGGACAATGTGGGTGAACCAATTGTTAAATTGCTGGATGACCCCGCCCCTTCCTGTCCCACTCCTTTCAGGAGTCCCTGCACACCCTGTTTTGGCTTCCAGGTAAATACAGAGAGGCCTACTAGGCCCAAAATGGGGTGTGCACAGTGTAAAGGGTGTAAATTCACCCTTGAAAGACTGTTTGCCGGGACTTTGCTGGATGTGAATGAGAAGAATTCACATTAGCTTAATAAAAAGGGGACAAGGACACTGCCATGATTTTGTGAAGCCTAGGTCAGAATAGAAACATTCAGTGTAAAGATGAAGTGAGGACAGCTAATGCTCACAATGAAGAAAGGGTTGCCACAAAAGTAAAAACTAACAAAAAAAGCTTATTCCAACATGTTAAAAACAAGAAAAAAGTTAAGGAAACAATTGGTCCATTGCTGGGAGAAAATGACAAGAAGGTGACAAGCAACAGGGAGAAAGCAGAACTATTTAACTCATTTTTTGCATCTGTCTTTACACCAAGGGAAAAAACAGTCCAACCTACCAAAAACAGCATCATAAAAATCAGATTAGGAACACAAGTTGAAATAGGGAAGAAATTGTAAATGAGCACCTATCTACCCTAGACGATGTCAAGTATGCTTCCCTCAGTAACCAAGAAGGAAACCTCTCACTCCAATGGTTATGGAATTAAAAGTACTTTTACTGGTTATGAACAGATAGCAGCAAAGTAAAGCAAGGTCTGAGGCAGAAAAGTGCGAAATCATACATCTCAAACCTTTGCCTAGTCCCCTCCCTCCAACAACCCCCACCCCATTGCCCAATCTGCATCTCCCTTAAGTGTCATGTTGGTTGCATCTCCAAGTAGCATCATCAGGTTGGTATGCAGGATGATTGGTCTTGACCAGGTTCAAACAAAACTCCCTTGACAAATCCTCCTGTCCTAATTATTCCCATCCCAAATACCATGTCCCCCATTTCCATGGCAACCGAAAGCAAGCAAGTGAAGCAGAGGCTGACAGACGAGTTCAAATCACCAGGACCGGATGGATTACACCCCAGGGTTCTGAAGGAACTGGCAGACGAGATCTCAGAACCAATGAATTATTTCTTTCAGAGATCCTGGAGCACCGGGAAACTGTCAGAGGACTGGAAAAGAGCTGATGTGGTTCCCATCTTCAAAAAAGAAAAAAAAAATAGATGCAGGAAACTATAGACCTATCAGCCTGACCTTAATATCAGGGAAGATTCTGGAAAAGATAATCAAGCAATGAATTAGTGAACATCTAGAAGTAAACAAAGTAATAGCCAAAAGCCAACATGGGTTTTTCAAAAACAGATCATGCCAGACTAATCTTATTGCATTCATTCTTTGACAAAGTGACAAAATTAGTGGACCAGAGAAATGCCATTGATATAATTTACTTGGACTTCAGTAAGGAATTTGATAAAGTAGATCATAACCTACTACTAAATAAAGTAGAAAAATGTGGGTTAGACAGTATCACCACCAGATGGATTCGTAACTGGCTGACCAACCGCACTCAACGTGTAGTCCTCAATGGAATTGCATCTACCTGGAAGGAAGTATGCAGTGAGGTATCCCAAGGATCTGTTTTAGGCCCAGTACTCTTCAACATCTTTATCAATGATTTGGACAAGGGGATAGATGGGGAACTCATCAAATTTTCAGACAACACCAAGCTAGCAGGAATAGCCAACAGTCCGGAAGGTAGGCTTAAGATACAGAAGGACCTTGACAGACTTGAACAGGTACAGTATATGTAGTACCTTGATCAATAGTAGTAACTGTAAGAGGAATCTTGGAATCCTAGTGGACAACTATTTAAATATGAGTCAGCAGTGTGCAGCAGCTGCCAAAAAAGCCAACACAGTTCTAGGCTACATAAACAGAGGGATAGAATCAAGATCACGTGAAGTGTTAATACCACTTTTTAATGCCTTGGTAAGGCCACACTTGGAATACTGCATTCAGTTATGGTTGCCACAATGTAGAAAAGATGTGGAGACTCTAGAACAAGTGCAGAGAAGAGCAACAAAGATGATTAGGAGACTGGAGACTAAACATATGAAGAACGGTTGCAGGAAGTGGGTATGTCTAGTTTAATAAAAAAAGGACTAGGCGAGACATGATAGCAGTGTTCCAATATCTTAGAGGTTGCCACAAAGAAGACAGAGTCAAACTATTCTCCAAAGCACCTGAGGGTAGAACAAGAAGCAATGGGTGGAAACTAATCAAGGAGAGAAGAACCTTAGAACTGAGGAGAAATTTCCTGACAGTTAGAATAATTAATCAGTGGAACAGCTTGCTTCCAGAAGTTTTGAATGCCCCAACACTGAAAGTCTTTAAGAAGATGTTGGACATCCATTTGTCTGATGTGGTATAGGGGGTTGGACTAGAAGACCTCCAAGGTCCCTTCCAACTCTGCTATTGTATTGTATAGTGTCCATTCGAAGTCAGGAAAAGAAATTCTAACTCACCATTGCTCTCTTTGGTTGTTGCCATCACCATCACTGGTATACCAATTGCTGAAGAAATAATCCAGTTACAGACATTGACAATCTTGGCATTTCGAGGGGTGCGTAAATCCAAAGCCTTGACCGGGTGGCAAACTGCAATGTAGCGATCCACACTCATGGTGCAGAGGGTGAAAATACTTGTGAACATGTTATAATAATCTATGGATATTACAATCTTACAAATAGTGGTACCAAATGGCCATGTTCCCAGAAGATAATTCACACTCTGAAATGGCAGCGTACTTGTTGCTAAGGCATCGGCCAAGGCAAGGTTGAAAATATAAATGTTGGTGGCAGTCTTCATTTTGGTATATCTAAAAAAAAATCAACAAAGTTGAGGCATGAAACTCTGAACAGAGATCACATTGCTACAATAGGCTAGTAATTCGCCATGATGGCGAACCTATAGCACGCATGACAGAAACGGCAAGCAGAGCCATCTCTCTGGGCATGCGAGCTGTCCCCGTTGCTCTTCCAGGTTCCAGTGCACTGGTCTTCATGTACACAGGAGTGCTGAAAAGCAGAAGAGCAACCACTCTTCCGGTTTCTGGCATGCACTTGCACACTGGCCAGTGGTCTTTGCGTGCATATGTGTGCCAAAAACCAGAAGACCAGGTGGCTGGTGCACATGCCTGCACCATAAACTGGAAGATCATCTTCCTGGTGCACATGCTCCTGTTTCGGAACTCAGTGCCGAAAAGTTTTGCCAACACTGAGTTAACCCAACTGCAAAAGACAGAGCTTCCCTTGAGTTAAGCATCTCACTGTATTTTTGTATAAAGAATCAACAACATGGTTTTTAATTAACACAGAAAGTTTAATAAGAAGGGTCTTTCCACCATGTAAATATGCCAGTTCTTTCTCTATCTCAGGAAAAAAAAAAAAACTACTTCATTTTTTTCCTTTGTCTAACGATATCTTACATACACAGTACTTTAACATTAAATCATCTCTTAAGGCAAAAAAAGTTTTTGTGTCATGATATTAAAACCCAGATCTTCAATAGGATGTGTAGCAAACAAAACTAGTATCAAAAGATCATAAAAATTGGTTTATCTCAGCACAGCATTTGCACAAAGAATTAAGCACATTTATATACAACCCCCCCCTGTAAAATAATTTGTTTAACAATTACTGCAAAGAATAAGAAACTGAATTGCCTATTTCTTACAATTGAAGTGGCTTCATAGCAACACAAGTCTAGGCATTAAGCACCTTAATATAGAAGGGTTCCACCACAAAACCGCGAAGCCCTTATCCGCGCCGACATAAGTGCGGAGGGCAAATCCGCGCCATTCAAAGCGCTAAGGAAAAATGCGACCCTACCGCGATGACATAATTGCGGAGGGCAAATCTGCGCCTTCCGAAGCACTCAGCACCCTAAACCTAACCCTAAACCTAACCCTAAACCTAACCCTAAACCTAACCCTAAACCTAACTCTAAACCTAACCCTAAACCTAACCCTAAACCTAACCCTAAACCTAACCCTAAACGTAACCCTAAACGTAACCCTAAACCTAACCCTAAAGCAAACCCCTAAACCTAATCCTAACCCTTACCTTAATTTAAATCGGCTTTCTGCCGCCACGCTGTTTTTTTTTTAAATTATTATTATTTATTTTTTATTACACAGACAACAATGGGAAAGGGAGAAGATGGGGAAAAAAGGGGGGGGGGGGGAAACCCATCTTCACATACAATATGTCGTTTAATCACAGGTGCATCCCTACTAAGTTTATACGCCACGCTGTTTTAAAGAGCCCTTCTGTTGCCGCGCTGTTGTCACGGTGATGATGACACACGGTGATGACGTCGCGGCTTTAGCGACACAGTTTTATCACCGCTATTTTGACGAGCGTGGTTTTGTCATGCCACGATATAGAAGCACCTTAATATAGGCATATAGAAGCAGGTCTTTACCACATCAGACAGGATAATATTAGTACTATATTAAGGTGCTTATAATATTAAGCACCTTAATATAGGCATATAGAAGCAGGTCTTTACCACACCAGACAGGATCTGGTGCAGACTGTGTAGAAAGACCTCAAAGACAATCCAACAAATAGTGGCAGGGTGTAAGATACAAGCAGGAAGACTATAAGCTGGTATTTTGTACAGGAACATCTGCATAGTGGCTAGTCCCTCCCAAGTCCAGATGGAAGATTCTGCAGAAGTTCATGGAGAATAACAAGACTATGGTAGCCTTCCAGAGACAGGCACACAGGCAGGTATATTGTGGTAGAAGCAGGGTGTTACCACACAAGACAAACATGATGGTAGTAGATAAGGAGCAGAAGACAGTGGTTGTGATTGATGTAGTGATGCCAAGAGACTTCTTCTCAGGAAGAAGAAGTATAAGAAGGTCAAAGTGGTTCTAGTGAACTCAAGGTTGTGACTCTTAAGTTGAGAGAGTGGCTCCAATAGATCCAAAGATCAACATTAGACCTCTCTGTCCAAAAGATTGCAGTGCTAGGAACAGCTAAGATACTACAGAGAACCTTCAAACTCCCAGGTCTCTCGCAGAGAACATGAGATTGACGAAGACATATACCACCCACAGGAATGAGAAGGGTTTGTTTTTATGATTGACATATATTTTTAAATAGACAAACAGAGATAACACCACATTCTACTAGCAAGAAAATTTTAAAATCAATACCTATATTCCCCGAGTTAGATTTACATAGATAAAATCTTATTCTAAAATCTGAATATTTATGAAGCCTTCTTTAACAGCATTTTTGTCAGTTTCCTGAGGTTTTCTAATCTAAGAATAAATTTATGGTTGGAACATTTCATCCTTCCTAGCTCTAAGATCCACAAATATGTTTTCACTGCATTATAATATAGGAATTAGGGTCAGCAGTACAGTTTGCATCTTAACAACTTAGCTGTTGGTCCTCTTCCCTGAATCCTTCTTGTTTCATTGCCCTATGCTTTGTCTTGAATCATTAATATTCTTATTTCAAATTAAATTGTGCAGGTGTTGTCTCATCTTGACCCAATGCAAATTAATTTGACTGCATCCTTCAGTTCTTCAGTCTTTAAGAGAAGAAAAACCAATTTCACTTTGGAGCAATAAGAAATTAACTGCTTTAAAGTCTAAGGTTAATTTTTTCACTAGCATAGGAAAAGTACACCTTGTTTTAATTTATTTTGTTTGCTTTTCAACAGAATGAGAATATTCAGATGTTCTCTCATCTTTAGAGAAAATATATTTTTCTTTAGAGAAAAAAGTAGGTTGGCTTGCACAGGAGACTTTTATCATCACCACCATCTTATCACCATCTCCTCTTCCTCCCCCACCTTTCTTGTTTTATGATACCTAGAAATTTCATCCTGCTATAGAAATGGTTTTTTAAAAAACATCAGATAGTTAAGCTGAAGTATTTTTACACACAGCAAAAAAAAAGTGGGAGAGGGATTCACAAAATCTACTGGACAGTGTTAGAATCATAGAATGGATGGTTGGAAGGGACGTTGGAGATTTCAATTTAAACATCTCTAGCAAAGGGAACCCTTCATCTACTGACACAGTCATATCCACTATTGAATAGCTTTTATCGTTAGAAAAATATTCCTGTTCTCCAACCAAAATCTATTTCCTTGTAATTTAAACTTTTTGTTTCTCGTCCTGTAGATAAATTACTAAGGTAGGTAGATTGGATTGGAGGAGGCTTTCTACTTTCCTTGGAATCTTGCCTGAAATTAGTGGGTTGAAAAGAAATACATTATGTCTGCAATTGGGGAAATCCTTATTTAACAAGCTTGCCATTATTCCATTACTTGCCATATCCATTTCCTAGTTACTTGAGACTCTGCAAAGTTATGATGCATCAATTGACCCATTTCCCCTTAGCCCTTTCTTAAGTCATAAAACTGAATTCCTTACATACCCAAGACAAAGAAGCAAGCAAACCTATTTTGCAAAATCAATTCCATTTAATATGAAAGGAATAGCATCTATCACAACTCACTAGCCAAAGTAGCTAATTATGTCTATGCTGGTATAACTGAGGGTTAAGAATATAATGTGTGTGTATGTGTGTGTGTGTGTGTATATATATATGTATGTATGTATGTATGTATGTGTATATGTGTGTGTATATATATATATATAATATATATTATATATATATATATATATATATATAATATATATATATATATATAATCTCTATTTATTATAATAATACTTTTGACTTTTGGCTTAGTGTGTGTTGCACTAAAAGAAATCTACCCTAAGCTATAAAAGTTGGTGACTTTGGGCTAATCAACTTTTTTTCAGCTCAACCTACCTATTAGTTTAGTGGATTTTTGGGGGGTGGGTGGGTGTAGGATGAAGCTGCTGGAGGAAAAAATAGAACATAAATCTAACAAATATATGGATAAATACCATTTTAATGCTCTTCCCCATTTTCTCCATATTGCATTTTTATAATTGGTTCAGACGTATTCCATTTGTCTGTTTTATATTAGTAAACTGTCCTTTTTTTTCTCCTAGAAAGAATTGTGGCAGTCTGTTAAGGTAGATATGACTTCCTCTTTGTAAAGCAATGCATATATTATTTTATTGCTGCCAGGTTGGAATAGGAAAAGATAAGGGAGCCAAGAGTTGTATTTGAAAATGGGTATCCTATGAGCAGAGTTTTTATATAGAAATACACTTTTTCTTCATTACTTTCTCACAATTTTGTTTCATGGGTCTTGTTGTGTATTTATGACAGGAGCTAAATGACAGGCAATATTTCTTCAATGTATTTATTCATTGAAATTGTAGCAGTGCAGTCATGCACTGAGGGAAATCTGGCAAGATCCTCGAAAGGATAATCAAGCAATGGATCTGCAAAAACCTATGTAGAAATCATGAATTCGCCAAAAACATATCATGTCAGACCAACCTTATTGGAGTCTTCGACAAAATGACCACATTAGTGGACCACAAAGAGACCTTTGTGATAAGAATTAAAAAAAAATGTGCTAGTTAGTATCATCACCAGATAGATTCATAAGTGGATGACCAACTAAACTTAATATGAATTCCTCAATTGAACTACATCTACATGGAGGGAGGCCAATGCCAGTTTGAGTCACCCTGATACCAAAAAATCTGTTGAGACTCTAGAATGAGTATAGAGAATAACAATAACAATGACTGGAGGATAATACACACGATGAAATGTTGCAGGCACTTGGTATATTAGGCCACCCCACCCCCCAAAAAGACTAGGAATGACTTGACAGCAGTCTTCCAATATTTGAGGGGCTGCCAGAGTGGAGGGGTTATTCTATTCTCTGAAGCCCCTGAGAAAAGGACAAGAGTACCAGTTGGGACCTTATCAAAGAGAGATTTAACCTAGAACTAAGGAGAAATTTCCTGACAGTGAGAACAATTAATGAATTAATAATTAATCAGTGGAACAACTTGCCTCCAGAAGCTTTTGTGGTGGGTAAGGCATAGAAACTTTGTTATGCTTATCCAATAAGTTGTACAATGAACTTTATGTGTGACTTCCGCGGAAGATGACTAAAAGGAAAAAAAAACAAGGCAGAACGCTTTGATGCTGGTCTCCTAGTCCCAGGAAATGACAAGATACTGACCGTATTTGAAATAAGTCCTTGGAAATACTTTTTTTTATAGTGCTTCATGTTTTAGGAATGACCTGCTTTAGAGAATCTTCCTGTACAATTTTAAGCAGTGTATCACACAGTATAAGGGCCCATTCAGTTTCATTAGTCCATATTTCAGATCATCTTTTTCCAAATCTCATAATGTAAACCTTTGCCTAAACCTTGCCATAAATAGTCTTTCAAAGGCCTATTTATTTTGGAAGACTGTGTGTTGATGCAATTAGTAAGTTGTCCTTAATTTAAGTGGATTGAGCCCCCCCCTACCCCAAATGGACAGTAGATTCATCAGATCAAAGAGAGAGAGAAAGAGTGAGTGAAAGAGACAGAGAGAGAGAGACAGAGACAGACAGACAGACAGAAACAAAGAGAGACACAGACAGAAACACAGACAGAGAGACAGAATGACAGAGACATGTCGGTAATAATTCAAGTTTCAAGATTGTGCTAAGCCAGATTTTGTTTGTTTTCTGAAATAAATTGCAATATTGTGGAATCCTACAACACTTTAAATCATAAAATATCATTTAGAAACTACAGTTGCTCTGCCAAAAGCATAACAGTTTAACATGATGCATGAATTCAGCCATCAAAATTGTTACTACAAGATATGCTTATAGCTTTTGCCTCAGAAGGCTTTAAAAAGGTATGATATAAATTGATGGAAGATGAGTCCATGTTTTGCTATTACTATCTGGAAATTTTATACTCAGAATTATCCTCTTTATCATTTGGGGATAAAATCAGTTGTGTGGGTCATAAATATCATGCTTTACTTGTGAGATTTCAAGAGACATTGGATACATGTCCTTGCAAACGTAATATTGGATGAAATGGCCTATGTAACTCATCAATATATCTTCCTGTCTTATAAAATGTTACCCTGTAATGGAATGCCAAGAACTAAACTTCCCTTAGATTCAAATTATCTTTTCCTGACTCACAGAACCTCTATGAATAAAGAACTGAGTTGTAATGGAGGCTTTAACAATGAAAGGTGACTTCCCCAATCCTTCCATTCTATACAGTTCTGCACCAGTATTGTTCCAAAAGCTTCTTCATTCAACAAGAACAATTTGTGAGGAAGCACAAATCTGTGAAATTCCCTTCCGCTCTGTTTGAATGGGTGTGTCCCATGAGTAGAATTTCATTCATTGGAACTCTGGATGCCATATAATTTGCATTCTCTGTCCTTAGCTGAACTCCTCTCCCAAGTTAGTATGGTTCAGTTTTGAGCCAAGGCATGTACATGCAAAACAAGAGGGTGGTGGTGGTGGTGGTGGTGGTGGAATGACATTTTAGCCATGGTGTCCATGTCTATTTGAAACCTATATTCTCTGCAATTTATAATGGGAAATCAAGTTCAGAATTCTCAGTAGGCTGCAATGCTGTCATTAAAACCTAACATTTAAACATCATTGGAATTATTTGAAATCTGAGATCTTCTAAAAAGTGCCTTTAAATATAGCCATGAATTACATTTTTTAAATAAAAAACAGCCTATATGATATAATGCCAATCTAAATTGTGAGCTACTGCTTTTACAGAATAATATCCAAGTCATGCCCATTTTAATCTATGTATTACTAAAAAAATATATTTTTAAGAGACTGCAAGGTCAGTCCTAGAGGAGATCAACCCTGACTGCTTTTTAGAAGGGCAGATCCTGAAGATGAAACTCAAAAACTTTGGTCACCTAATGAGAAGAAAGGACTCACTGGAGAAGAGCCTAAGGCTGGGAAAGATTGAGAGTAAAAGAAGAAGGGGACGACAGAGAATGAGGTGGCTGGATGGACTCACCGAAGCAGTAGGCATGAGCTTAAATGGACTCCAGAGGATGGTAGAGGACAGGAAGACCTGGAGGAACATTGTCCATGGGGTCACAGTGGGTCGGACATGACTTCACAATTAACAACACAACAACAACAACAACAACAACAAGGCAGTGTTGGAGTCTAACTCTCAAAGTATATGGGTCTGTTCCCAATCAAAATGATGAGGCTAAAATAATGAAAAGTGTATGTAGTGATACAAGCTCCATCCTTTCATATTTGCATTACAACAACATCCACCAATATGCCATGGACAGAGTCTTCATTGTGACATTGCAACAGCAACACACAGTTTACCACTTCCCCTCCTCCTGCGTATCTCAAAAGCTACCATGACAAGGCCTCCCAAGGATTCATTTGTATCTTCTAGATATACCTTCACATGGAGCTTTTGAGATACACAGGAAGAAGGGAAGTGAAATATGTGTTACAGTGTCATAATGAAAACAACCCTAGGACTGTATTACTGACTGAGGAAATGATGTGAGCTTTTATGTCTTATGTGTTTCTTATTTCCTTGGGCCAGATGGTAACTTTGAGCTTTAGAAGAAATAACATTAGCCACAGCCATAGGTATGTCTCTTGAGGAAGTAGAAGTAAAATGAGGGATTGAGGGCATGTAAAATGATTTTGCTGTGTTAGGTAACAGTGTGATACACAGAGTGGGTTTTCAAGTATATAGTGGCAGAGCAAACAATATAAATGCACAACATCCTCCTGTGGGTAGGATTTAAAAGGCACTGGAGAATCTGATCATGCTTCTAGCAGAGATACTTTTATCTAAACCAGACATAAGCAATATATAGCCCATGGGTTAGGTACTTTTAAAAATACCACTATTAACTCACCTTGGTAAAATAAATGATGGATAAGGGGGATGGGGGAATCATGTAAACCTTTGCCCAGATGTTTTCTGATAAATCTAGAGATCTCATTATTCCCTTCAAAGATGAAATGAAGGAAGTGACTTAACCTGCCAGCTCATTTAGGACACTTCAGATCTTGGTTTTTGAACATTTTTTGATCTAGATTACCAAGACATAAGAAGTGGAAAGGAATAGAAATCTCTTTATTTCACTTTGAAGGGAATAAGGAGGTCTCTAGATTTGTCACAAGACATCTGTTAAATTTAGGCAAAGGTTTACATGAATCCCCCCCCTTTCCATCATTTATTTCTCCTAGATTAGATCAAAGGTGTATGGAGTCTGGTCTGGCATCCTGTTTTTGTCAATGCAATCTACCGGTAGTTGCCTTTGGGAAGTTCTTGAATAGGGCATCAATGCAACTGATCTTTACTTTCTTATTCTCAAATATTAATGTCCCAAGGCATAATATTTGATTTCTAGGGTGATATTGTGACTAATGGCACTGTTATGCTTATCCCCAAATAATTAGTCCAGAATTAATACTGTGAATTAATTAATGATTGATACAGAATGTATTAGCATATTTCGATGATTTAATTATAGTTGACATGATGAAATACTATTATTCAAAAGTGTTCTCCTATCCTGAATTACAAATTTTCTATGCACCCTTGCACAAGAGTCATTTTTACCAGCATTGCACCAAAACATCCTAAACATTAATCTAAATGAATTTTGGTGACTTCAGCATATTTCCACAAAACCAATATGCATACTGTACAGTTGCTAGGCTGTTAGGATAATCCTTGCTGAATTTGCAGCAAGTATTTGAAACACAAGTAAACATTTCATTTCATTAGTGTCCAGAATAGAATTTTTAGCCCAGTGCACATATCACCATTAAATTATTTGACATAGCATTCCATATTTCTCAGAAATAAATCTGTAAGTATGGTTCTATCCTACAATTGTGGGCATTGCCCTTACTGATCCAAGTGCTATGGCTATAAGAAAATGATTTAGCAGTTTTTTTAAATTAAAATCAACGGGACATTATCAAACATTTATACAGAATTTTAGATGCATGCATATGAATGCACACATGTTCAGTTACACACAATGTTACTGACACTCACAAAAAAGGAATTGCCACCCTTTATTACATCTTGCTAGTATAAAGTAAGCCACACTCAAGCATCATGCAAACCTTAAAGCTGAGGTATCATAGGTGAAGCTTATGTCTTAGCATATATCTGTGGGGAAGATAAAACTTACTGTAAATGCAATCCCTCTATAGAACTGATTGGTAACATTATGAAAAACAGTCATGGATAGCTTGATGAACAGGAAGGAAGGGAGATTAGAGCAGAAGGAACGAGAAAGGATTATTTGATCCTTTCCCCTTAAGGCTGCTTTTCCACTCCAAAATTGCTTTCTCCTCTAGAAGAAAGAGATGCAAGTCCAAAATATTTGTTTCCACTGATGGAAAATTTACTTGGCCAGGCAAATGGTAGCAATGACATTAAAGCAGTCCTTTCCCATGTCTCATGCTCTGTCCTGTGGTGGTTTCTTATTGATTTTTTAAATAGAAGAAAGCTACCTCCTTTTCAGTGTCACATGCCATTTAAATATCAACACTTATTTAAAATGTGGATCTGATTACTCCATGTCAATATTCAACTTTCATTTCTGAATTTTTTTTTTGGGGGGGGTTATTTTGTACCCATTCCATTCCAGGCCTACTTGCTTTATAATTACTAATTGTGCGCCATATTACTCTTTTCTGAATATTTCTAAAATTCCTATTTCTTTTACACATCAACCTACATTTGAAATCACTTCTGACTGCTAGTTTAAAGGTCTGTAAAGCACACATTCACAACAGTCAATGAGCATTATAGGCTGTAATTGCATCCCTGGAGAGAGCTATCAAATCTCTAGCCAACGTTCTAATTGCTCCCTGTTGTGATTTCCTGGTTTAATCAGAAATGAAAATGGTCTCCTATAAAGTGTAGACAGATTATGAAACTGGAAATATTAACTACTGGAAGTTAACTATTTATTTATTTATTGTAGAGAATTGGTGTCCCCTTCTGGCAAACCATGTAACATACCATGGCCATGATAGCCTCAGAGACGCATTTCTCATCAGTGTCAGAAAAGGGAATGGACATATGATTAAATCTGATCTCTCAGTTTCTTGCCTATATGTCTGAAAAAAGATCTTGTGTTAGGAAACTGACAATTATTTCTTTATATTTTTATTCGCTTTTCCCCACCCCGCCTTCAAAGAACTCTATTCTATCCTCAAAAATGGAGGATATCAGTGGGCAATAGTGAAAGGAAACAAGGCAGTGATGGAATTCAAATAATTTAACAACCAGTTCTCTGCCCTAATGATTTCTTCCAACAACCAGTTCACCAAACTGCTCAGAAAGTTAACAACCAGTTCTCCAGAAGTGGTGCAAATTGGCTGAATCCCACCACTGAAACAAGGTGTAGATGGGAACTCCATTTTAGTGGAGAACTGAACCTGGATATTTCAGGTACCCTAACAACTTTTTAAAAGCATTTATCTTATGCAAGGAGGGGAAACAAATTAGGCCTGCAATAATTCTATCAATCACTTTTACTGCAATATCAACTACAAGCTTAATTACTACAAGACATCATTGAGAATCCTGTATAATCATCCAAAGGCTAATTAGAAGGATAGTAATCTAACTGCTAAAGAGAAGTGTGTCAATAGTTCTATAGCCATTATGGACCCATTGAGGAAATCCCAAGTCATCTAAGGCAAGGAGGAGAAATGTGGGCTCATTCAGTTATTGAATCTGAATACCCACCAGCCTGCTTAATGGCGAGGCATTATAGGAATCGCAATTGGAAAATGTCTCCAATTGTTTTCTGTTCCTGTTCCAAGCAGAGCTAAAGCAGGAGGGAGACATGTAGTCAGAGGAAAACAAAGCCTACTCAGTAACTTCAAAAGGTTCAGCATCAAGTGAAAAGAAAAATAGAAAATTGATGACATAGAATGGCCTAGACATGCTACTTATGCCTGTTGGCATCTTCACTTCAGATGATGCTGTCGACATGCATTAAGCATAGCTTTTTGCCAGCCAACACGGTCCTGCTGGCAGCAAAGATAAGGAATTAAATAACTGGCACCAGATTGGAAGTGCCAGCTTCTAGTATTCTAAAGTATGGCAAGAACTCCCATCCCCCAATATTTAATCTGTGGTTATGTGTTGCATTTGAATATGAATGAATGCTCACCTTACTTTAAAACAGAGATGAGAAAGATAGAAAGGTATTTTTTTTCCTTGAAAAAAAAGGAGATAAATTTTGGACAGTAAACATCCCTTTCTTCCCCCTCTTTTTTTCTTAAGGCAAAAAACTCTTTCGCCCTCCCAACTTGGTTCCCAGAAGCAACAGTTTCCACCTGTTGTTATCCATCATTTCAATAGATGGTGCTGTGTTCCCATAGATATTGACTGTAACTCATTTCTCTGAAACATTTGTGAAATGCTAGAAGAAATTTTTTCCTCTACTTGGCTTTCATTAAACAAATCCAATTTAACATCAAACACCTATTAAAAACATACAAAGAACATAGGTCCTTTCATTAAGAACAGCCAATATGCTTAAATATGAGGCAGATTGCGCTACAGAAACTTTCAATGGATAATTATCTTTGTAGAAGAAGGCCCGTTTTCCATTTCTTTGGCTGAGGAATACTCTTGCTGGAAAAATGAATTTAGATTCTTTTAGTATGATTTCCTAAATGATACAAAGAAAGGGATTTTGGGCACCAAGATCAGTTGAAGAAAGAAATAGGAAACTAAACATCTGATATGATTGTTGGAACTGCTCTGCAATTCGTATCTGTGGATTCCAATGCCTCTCTAACATATTTCACTTCCTTGTATACCTCTTATACTCTATTTCATTATATCTGATTTGGATTTTGGTTGCAGAAATAGTCTGAGCTAATCATTTAAACTTTTTTTACATTATTCTCAGGCACATAAACAACTTTATTAACACGAATAACTTTTGCTTGCCTTGAATGCTTATGCTGCACAAATGCTCATTTGAAACAGCTTGTTTTTTTCTCCCCAAAGCACACATTTTTTTGTAGTTACATTAAGCAAAGCATAGTTATATTAAGCAAAGATTTTCAGTCTCTTACTTCCTAATAAATGCCCATATCCTTTCTACCACATAATTAGAAATTATTCTTCAGAATCATCCTAGAAGAACTGCTGCTTTCAAAATGTCTTTGGATCTTAAAAATGCACTTAGTTGACAATCAAATTTGTGTTTTTGTATTTGCCAGGATGGAGATGCTATATCAATCCTCTGGGACTGAAATCAGGAATAATCATTTACCCGAAACATGTAACAATATATGGAGACTCTATTATGCTATTTAGTAGGATTTGATCCCAAATGTGTTTAGCTTGCTTTTATGGGGAGAATTAGGGGAAGAACCACCAATAATTTCTTTCTGGAGAGAGAAAGAACCCCCCTCCAAAGCCTTTGGGGTTTTAGCAAGAGAAGAACCACACATCTTTTTCTCTGCTACTTAGCTTGTCCAGATTCAATAGAGCCAACTACAGAACCATTTCCTTGACTTTGGTGGTCTCATCATCATCATCACCACCATCATCAAATCCCCCAGCCTCCCTCCGTGCGTACTTTGCTTCAGCAGCCCTTTTGCTTTCCCTCCCACTCGGGCAGCTCCTCCCCGCTGCCAGTCTTCTTACCTGATGATGACATACATGACCAAGAAGTTCCCAAAGAGCCCCACTACACATACGACGGAATAGAGGGCCATGATCACTATGGCTGTTATCATGGAAGGGCTGACCCCAGAACATAAACTGCCTCCTCGTTCCCCAAGGGTCCCATTGGGTCCATCGCAAATAAGCTGGGTGCTGTTGGGCTCGCTCTCATTCCAACTCTCCGCTTCCATAATCGTGGCCGACCTTAATCGCCTGGAGTCTGGCTAGCAAGCGCCAGGAGTCAGAACATAGGATGGAGGCACGGGAAGAATGGCGCCGGGAGCTGTCCCTGGTGCTGACCACCTAGTTAGGTGCGAAGCCGCGCTCCTGGGCGAGGAAGCCACCCAAGGCAGGAGTCCCATCCAACGCTCTCTTTAGTCAGTTTCCGAAGGAGGACGGGGTCCCTGCAGTTGCCTGACGCGGCTGAGAGAGAAGCGAAGGACCCGTCGCACTTTGAAGCTGAAGCCCTGGGGAAACGTTGCCTCCTTCTGCGGTTTCCACCGCATTCCCCCCCATCGAGCGCCGAGGGAGAAGGAGGTCGAGGGAGGGGAGAACGGAGAAAGAGAAAGAAGTGCAGAAAGAAAGTCTTTGCAGGAATAAACCCACTGGAGCCTCTTCTCCCTTCAGATGTGCTCGCGCGCGCACACCTGTGCTCACACAGCTGGCTCTGATACACGCGCACACGTGCGCAAATTCGCCGGGATAAGTCTGGAAAGGAGGAGCCTCTTTGGCGGAGGGTGGTGGTGGGACGAAACTCTTTTTCTTCCGATCTACTCCGCCCCAGCGTCAGATCTTGGCTAGCAGGTGAGCAACAATCTCTCTCTCTCTCTCTCTCTCTCTGTCTGTCTCTCTGTCTCTGTCTCTGTCTCTGTCTCTCTCTCTCTCTCTCTCTCTCTGTCTCTCTGTCTCTGTCTCTGTCTCTGTCTCTCTCCCACCCACCTCCCTCCCTCCCTCCCTCCCTCCCTCATTAGCTTTCTCTTTCTCAGATTTCAGCCTTTACTATACAGTTGTTTACTTACTCTCAAGGCAGCCACAAGATGTTGCTGTCTTGGATTTTGCAAATAACAAAAGAATTTAGCTCTTTCTCTTCGTGTAGTTTTCCTGACACAATGAAATACCAAAACGTTCCTCTGACTACTAATGACCACCGTTCAGTAGAAAAATAAAATCCAATGGCCGAGACCTTCTCCAGATTAATAAAGAAGCCTGTTGCATATTAGGCACACCAAAAGTGTCTAATGTGTCCCATTCCTAACTTTACAGATATATCCCTGCAACATTCTATACAGCAGAATGAGAACAGCTTGTCATTGCCTTCTTGCAGAATAGATTACAATTCTGCTATTGAGTAGATGTTGCCCATCCAAGTGCTATCTGGGCCCATCTCTGCTTAGCTTCTGAGTGTAAATGGGATGCCGAATCTTAATGATTTATATAAGATATAGCTGCACAGCACAACTAGTATAGGTATATTCAATACAATTACTACTGTATTAAATACTTAGTAATTAATTCCATTTGGAACTCCTTTTGTAGGCATATGGTGCATAGTAGGCATACAATAAATCCTCAATTTATCTGCCAAAATAGTTCTCAGATCACGAAGAACTTTGTTACAACTTCTGCACAAAAGGAGAAACTAAACTGAACAAAATAATGAGAGGCTAGTTATTCTCTTTCAAGTGCAGCTGTAGTGTAGCAATAGAGAAGCTGTGTTACTAACGTGTATCAGAGATTGACATCCGAGTTACTCACAATCTATGCTTCATTGGATTAAAACCATAGTTGGGATTTCCAATTTATTCTAATGAAATGATTATGTTTGTGACACTCTTCCTTTAACAATTCACAAATGTGCAGATTATTCTTATGTAAAAGTTGTAATGATTGCAGTGCTGTACTCAAGTCACAGTTTGAGTCCTGCCTTTTGCGTTTGGCATTTGGGAGCAATGAAAATGATATAATGCCATATTTTGACAATACTCAGTGTTATAGCATTGAAAGTGATCTGTTTTCTAAATGTAAGCTCCTCCCCCTCTCTCTTTCTCTCTTTCATCTATCTTCTGCTCCCTCTCCCTCAAAAAAGATATTGATGGTTTAATTATCATTGACTGATGATTATTATGTGCTTTCAAGTCAGTGTCAACTCTTATTAACCACATCAGTAAATTTTCTCCAGGAGAAATATAGCATTAGGTTGAGTTAGTGATTTTCCAATCTAGGTAGTAATGGCTATGCTGTGTGTAAACTACTAAGAAAATGTCTTGTGCATAAAATAATAAAATAAATGATACATGAATATAAACATTATCCTATTCCATTCCTATTTATTTAAAAAAAATCACAAATAAAACTTATGTAGTGATTTCTTTTAAGAGCCTCAACAGAGTTATGGGGACAAAGAGGGCTAAATGAGATGTATCATAGGAATCTCAATAACATAAGTTCCTTAAGTTATAAACAATTGTCCATACCTTAAAGAGCTGCAGTTTATCAGTTTATCTATACAAAGAGGAGCTTCAAGGAGATTTAAATAAGGGGAAAATTACACAGGGAAATAAGTGATCAACCTAAGTACTACTTCACTGATCTAATTGGTCTCTCTGTACTCTTAATAATTTTATTTGGGTGGAGGTAGAATCTCTTTGCTAAACTGTTGAGCAAAGTATATTAAATTGAGAGCAAAGGCAAGGGCAAGTTGCACCCATTTTTGGGGACACATCTGCTTATTTCATTGACAAAACCAGTTCCTAAAGAAATTAACAAACAACCCCCCCTTTTCTCCAACCAGGTATATTCCTTTATCATGGATTTGCAAAGTATTTTCTTTGGGGACACTATGGCTGCAGTGAAGAACGAAACAGCAGCATAGTCTGAGCTATATAAGTAGGACAGAATGCTTTAGAAGTTGTGCTTTCTCTCTCCAAATGGCAAGAGTGATCAAGTGAGGCCTAGAGCTACTGCTTTATTATGTCATGCACACTGCAACCATCTGGTTGTGACTGATCTGGCAATGTGTTAAAAGGAAAACCCACAAAGTGTAAAGCGGTATGGAAGACAAAACCGAACCTCCTAAAGGCCTCCTAATGGGGAGATTCACGGTTTGCTTCATCTCAGTTATGGTTTTCTTGAGATGGCAATCGATACTGAGTATGATCCTTTGAATTTGTTCCAGTGGTACGTTTCACAAAGTGTTTTGCTGACAAACTCTGATTTGAACATAAAATCTGCTTTCATTCTTTGCAACCGAAAAAATAATTTGTATGCTTTTTTCCAGAAGCAATTGCTGACCTTTATTTAATATGAGACACATATAAGTCACAGAGACTGTGATTTTTTTAAAAAAAGAAATCATATATCTATTTAATGTGTACAGAGTGGTTTTTTAAGAAATCCAAACTAATCATTGTTTTTTATATAATGTATTTTGAGTTTCTGGTATCTCTAATTCATGCAACAACATCTATACATGTATTTGCAAAAATAATACAAACAGGGATAACTTAGGCCCAATTATTTGCAGACATTGATACTGAGAGAAGTGACTTTAGGCAGTCAGTCTGTCTCAGCCCAACAGAGTGGTTGTTGAAAAATAAGAGGAGGAAGGAATACTATGTATTCATTCCCTTGACTTCCTTTATTACTTTATATTTATTTACTACACTTCATGCGGTATTAAGGCAGGATAAAACAATCAAATGAGAACAAAACTAGGAGGGAAGCAGAAGGGTTGTATAAGAAGTATATAGAAATGTGACACTGTGGGAGAGAATTATTCTCTTTGCCATGGCAGAATGATCAGGGAACCTATTTTCTTAAATCAAATGTGATTTGATGTAAGAATATGGAACTGTACTACCTCCTGACAGAAGATTGCTTTGACATGCATTTTATCATGGTAAATATACTCCAACTAGGAAAGGCTTCCTCTTAATGTTTCTTTACAAAAACTATATATGTTGAAGACAGGTAGGAAGAGGCGATTTGGCAGTAGTGATGCCACCAGTCTTCAGAATGATTTGAATTGTTTCCCAGTTTCAACTTAAAAAAAATAAATTAAGTTAAATGGACAACCCTTGATGTTTGTGATGGTGACTATTAGTTGGCAATTTCAAGAATTACTAGGATTTTTTTTTTTTTTGATAACTATATAAATGCACTTAAAAGACCAAATTCTAAACTCCACCTAAACTCCATTAATCTATTAATAGATGATTCTATTCTACAGTAATTAATAGCTCTTGTAGTTGTCATTAATTCATTGAAAGGATTGGAAAGAAATAAAATCCTGAGTTTAGATCCCCACTTATAGATACAGTGAATATTTTGTGTCCAGCCTTTGGCTGTGGAATAAAGAAACAAACAGTTGGTAGCTATTAAATGAGATCTCCCTAAACAGAAAACTGCCATTAATATTAAATGCTGCATAAACTTCATGTCCTGCTTGTGTATATTCAGAACATCTGATTGGTTACTGCTGTTGACAATGGAAAAGGGAGTAGACAGGCTAATCATTGGGCAATCTCTTGTTCTGGATTAATTAGGAAGTCAAATTGATACTCTTGGTGTATGTGACACAAACAGAATATTGCTGAAAACCATCTTCTTAATGATAGATAGATGGATAGATAGACGGGATGGATGATGATATATGTAATGTGTATTTTATTGCCATTGAAGCATTAGCCATGCCATAGAAAAAGAGGGAGACTGCACTTTTTCAAGTTATTAATGTCACTCTAGAGCAGTGATGGTAAACCTTTTTGGCACCCAGTGCCCAAACTGAAACATGTGTGTATGTGCATGCATGTGCATGCATGTGTGTGTGCCAGAGCACTGGAAAGACTAGTTGACCAGTGTGCATGTGTGCGCTGGCCAGCTGGTCTTTGGGTTTCTGGCATGTGCATGCCTACCGATCAGCTGGTCTTTGTGCATATGGGAGCACCAGAAACCCAAAGACCAGCTGGCCGACGCATGCATGCCTGGTTTTTGGCTATTTTTTTGGCTGTTTTCAGGCTGTTTTTTGGGCTGAAAAAAGGCCTGAAAACAGCCTGGAAAATGGCCTGGTTTTTTGGCCATTATCAGGCTGTTTTCCAGTGCGTGCCGGAAACCAGAAGAGCAGCTGGCAATGGCATGCATGCCCACAGAGAGGACTTTGCATGCCTACCTGTAGGCTAATGTGTGCCATAGGTTCACCATCACAGCTCTAGAGGGTTCTTGTTGTTCACACACACACACCACACACACACCACACACACACACAAATACATACATAGCAATAGCAGTGGCACAGTGTTAGGGGCAGTACAGCAGGCCACTTCTAGCTGACTGTTATCTGCGGTCAGCGGTTCTATCTCACCGGCTCAAGGTTGACTCAGCCTTCCATCCTTCCGAGGTAGGTGAAATGATGGACCCAGACTGTTGGGGCGATATGCTGACTCTGTAAACCGCTTAGAGGAGGGCTGAAAGCCCCTATGAAGCGGTATATAAGTCTAACTGCTATTAGCAGTTAGACTTATATACCGCTTCATAGGGCTTTCAGCCTCTCTAAGCGGTTTACAGAGTCAGCATATTGCCCCCAACAGTCTGGGTCCTCATTTTACCCACCTCGGAAGGATGGAAGGCTGAGTCAACCCTGAGCCGATGAGATTTGAACAGCCCGAACTACATACATACATACATACATACATACATACATACATACATACATACATACATACATGTATAATATATTCAAAACAAAGAGAAAGCCAAGCTTACAAATTGTATTTTTTATTTTCTAATAAAAAGTGTTACCTATTCACTTACACTTTCATTCACAACAAGTCCATGCCCTTTTATCTGTTCATACTGTCCTTCCCAACTGAAAATCTAGTGGGACTGGTTAGATTTGGGTTCAAGAAGCAGCAAGACAGGACCCCCATCTGTGTATTAGATTCAGTCTATGTGATGGCTTCAAAATGCTATGGTTCCTATACAGATTTACAACTTTCCAGAAGTCTCAGCCTATCCCAAGTAGCTGCACTTCGTAGTGTGCCTCCTGGTATTTTAGAATATCACCCACCATATCTGTAATTTTCCATTGGGTAAGTTTTCCCAAATTTTTATAGGTGTCAGATCACATTGTGGGATATCAGTGATCATTATCACAATTTCAACATTTCAAGCCACTGATACTGTTGGAGGCAAAATTCTTCTGAATCCAGCTGCGAAGTGCTGCTAGTATATGCATTCTGATTGTGACTTTTTCAAAAGCAACTTTAGGAGAATTTTAAACAAATGATACTGGAATCCTTATTATGCTCTTGTTTTTTTCCACTATAGATCTGTTTTATTACCTAACTTTTATATAACAAGCAGATATTTAATCACTTAAAAGACCATTACCTAGCAAGTCCTACCATTCTGTAATAATAGGGGAAGTAAATGAGTATAAAAAGAGAATTTACTAAGAAAGTAAACAACATTAACCAGTTAATGTTTTTGGAAATCTGCTTTGGACTAGTTTCATTACAAACCTAGGAGCATATCTGGTAAGTCTTCCTTGCCATGGAGAAAAATCAGGAAGACGGCACGAAAAAGGGTGCTAAAATTTCATTTAGTAGATGCTGTTTGTTCAAAACTGCTCTTTACCTAAATCACACTGGTGGCAGCTTTACCATTTCAAACCATTTTTCAATTGCCCCTTCAGGAAGTCCTGAAATCCCATTTCTTCCTCAGGGAGCAATTTGTTTTGCAGAAAATCCAAAATCATAAAGAGGTTTATAATCTTTGGGTATAAAAATTCAATTCCCAGGGTGAAAATCTGAGGAACGTTTTGCCGAGAAAGACATGTGTGACTCACCATTGCTGGCAGCATTGTCAATCAGTCGGGCATTTCATCTGATAAGAATTGTTCAGTTCTGCATCCAGCAGCCTTAGCTATCCTAGTCCCAACTGAACCAGAACCACAAAATATAAAACCAAATGTTCAGACATAAATACGAACGATTTAAACTATAGACTACATGCACACAAATGGATGCATAGATATGCACACACACATGCACACACACACACACACACACACACACAAAAGCGCACACAAATGCATGTACACACACACACAGCTCCAATATTAACTAAGATGTTGGATCATTTTCCAGGATGGTGAAATAGATAATAATCCACCACCATGTGATTAAAGGGACAAGTAATAGATCATTTCTGCAAAGTCATAAACCCAGGTCTGTGTTCTTAATTCTTCTGCCCTCGGAATGGTTAAAAATTAGGGCCATCACGTGAACACGTTTGGATGGAGGGCTGATGCCAGAGAGTGCTTTATATCAGTGTTTCTCAACCTTGAGAACTTCAAGTGGGGTGGACTTCAACTTCCAGGATTCCTGGTCAGCACACACTTCATTCCTCTTCACACTGTTAACACAGTCCTTGGTCCAACATCTCTTCTAGAGGTAGGTTGCTCCCAGTTCGGCCCGGATCAGGCGAATTGGTAGTGGTGGTAGCAGGAGGCTCTGCCCAGCCGCATGGATTTTTCTGCGGATATGCAGAAGTGTCCCATGTGCAATGTGAGCACGCGTGAGCACGAGCAAACCAGTAGCGCTGGAATTTGCAACCCACCTCTGATTTCTTTCCTATGGTTACTACAGAGTACCATACTAGACACTGGAGGATCCTCTGGAGCGATGGCCATCAGGGAGAAATTAGAAAAGTGATCTCTCATTAGTGGGTATCTGAAGTGCTCTTTCCATGAATAGAGTACCTTTCCATACAAGCTTACGTTTCAAATGAGTGGGTTAACCAAGCATTGGAAGGATGAATCATTAATCCTTGCTTCTTGGAGTCCATCCTTAACAAAAGTGGCCAGCCCAGAATTCTGAGCATCTACAAATTCCATTTGTCTATGGAAGTATGTAAAACAATAGATCTGAGCTAAATCTGATTTCGCCTATGTAACTTTAAATTTGATTTCTTTTTTCCTCTTGTTAAAGTACAGTAGTACCCTTGATGCTTTGCTTTTTATTCCAATGGGTTAATAGAATCCGCTAAACATTATTCTCCCACACTGAAACCCTTTGAATAAAGACCAAATGATTTTAGTTAAAGAGATTCAACCTTCTATCTTACCCATTTAGTTGAAAACACTAGCAGTAATAAAAAACAATGGAAGTGCTTATCAGTGCCTGGAACATTTTACAAGAGCATTCAATAAAGTTTACTTGCAGGTATGTTTCCCTGCCTGCCTGCCTGCCTGCCTGCCTGCCTGCCTGCCTGCCTGCCTGCCTGCATGTATCTGTCTGTCTGTCTGTCTGTCTGTCTGTCTATCTATCTATCATCTATCTAATTTTATCTTAAAAGTTGTTCCATGCTTCAAAGAGAAAGATCTTCTCAAGGTGGTTAATAGATTGAATAATAAATGCAATTCACAATAATGAAACAGTAACAGCTAATAAAGCCACTAGATGCGAGCACATGTTGCTCAGGAAAACAAAAACCTTCAGCAAAATCAGTGAAAAACAATTCGGCTTACAGGGACCTCTAAAATTGAGAAAAAACAGCAAGAACAAGCCTATTTTAAAAAGCTTTCTCCAAAAAGCCTCTTAAAATGGAGCCTCTTTAATACTTGAACATTGCATCCTCTAGTCATGGAGCCGGCCCCAAGTTTACTTCTTACTGCTTCCTAGCTGCTTTCTTTTCAAAGATGGGCCTATGAGGTGACTTTGGAATACCCATATGGGTGAAAATGATTCTTCAGAAAACTGAGGTCAACATTTTTTAGGATTGAAATGGCTAACTGGAGGTAACAACCAGCACATCTGGTTCATTTTATTGATTGGATTGAACTCATGCTTCTGGCAATATTCAGGCAGCTGCATTTTGCACCAGTTGAAGCTGCAATATTCCAAATAATTTTAATACCATTTTAGAAAGATAAATAGAGACTTCAGGTGCAGGAAGGCTTCTTTGTCAACATTTAATTTAGAATTGGTTTTCCTCTTCTCCCAATAGAAGAGCAGGGAAGAAAACCACAGACTAATTGGTTAACTTTCTGGTACACATTTCTAAGCTTTTCAAAATTTCTATATTGCATTATATCTCTGTTGTATATAATTCTTGATCTTTCACAAAGCACAAAAAACACTTTTGAGAGAACACTGCAGCTGGATGCGTCTAAGTGATGGGTAACTAACTGAAGAAAGATCTGTCAGCAGGATATTCACTGGCCTATGGGCCAAATTGGTAAAAGCACACTTAGCACTCTCTGCCTCCAGATAGTGCAGAATCCAAGTGGAATTGCAGGGCCATTTGTGAACAGTTATAGGTCTCCATCTAAAATAGGGTGACCACTAAAATATCTTAAGAAAGGAGGGCCGTAACTCTAAAAAAAAAAAAAAAAAAAAAAGGAAAATATGATGGAGTAAAGGGAATATAAATGAAGATGGATTTCAAAAATCTGAACATGATATGCAACAACAATAAAATGTAGGCAATATATGTGTCCCAGGATTTTGGAAGCATCAGAACAAAATTCTTAGATTTGCAAGTGGTATTGCACACTATAAAAGGATAAATCATGCATTGTAAAGATTGCTTGGTGGTGGGAGATACTTCTAATGTAATGTGCTGGATCCTCTGCATGGATTATCCCTATGTAGTACAGACGGCGAAGAAGCTAATACCAGATTGAGAAAACACAAGTGAGCGGTCAGATGAGGAGTCTCGAACTCATTGGTAGCCTCACATTGCAATGAACAAGGACATATATTCAATCTTACAGCAACTAAGATTGTTGGCTGAGCAAGTACAAAAACAGCCAGGGAAGCAATTGAAGCCTGGGAAACAATCCCCTTGTCAGTCAACTGGAGTGTTGATTTACCACCAGTTTATAGGCTCGTAGGAGCCAAGGACTTGACAGCAAAAGGAAACAACAGTCAACACTCCAAACAGTCAATAGTAAGCCACACCCAACCATGCACCACATAAATACAATGCATAGAATAAACAAAGCACACATTCTGGTGGAGAGAAGTTCCTGAGGATGGGCTTCAGCACAAATCTGAAAGCTTGAAAGACTAAACCTCTGGTCCTGGTGACCAACCCAAATTGGATCATCCAATAAAATGTAATAAGACTAATGTAGATGTGTAGTCACCAGACCTACATAGACTATTCTGCCTCTTCTTGCCCAATATCTTCCAAAGTCTGACTCTGGTAAGGCTGAAAATTTCAGGCCAGACAGTGTTGTTACATACACCTGATGCAAATGTGTGTCTAATATTCAAACTACGGAAAAAGCACCCAAAGTTCACTAATTTGAAAAGGCAGGAATACTGATTGTATGTATTTACAAACTTACCCAGCCACCACTCTATCATCAGCTCTGGGTGCTATACAATATTAAAAGAAAAATTGTAATAAAAATCAAACATCAAAATCAAAATAATTATCAAAAATCCAAATCCAAGATACAATATATTGGATTTGATGCCTGTGTTTTGCAGAAGGGAGATCTTCTAGGTGTGTATGACTTGTTTCCTATCTGCAGTAAAGCAATTATCCAGAATATCGAAGCTAATTAACGAACTAGCTATTAATTATAATAATGAAGGTGGAATTGTATTTATGGAGTCCTGAGATTTACAACTGAGTATGGTGTGAAGTCTGACAGACATCAGCACCCCGCCTCATCGCATAATATGTGGATTTGGGGGCTTTTTAACAGCAAGTAAAAGCATCATTAGCTTACTTAGCAGTATATGTTTAAAATTACACTGGCAGCTGCCAAGAAGTAAGGTGTGAAAGCTTGATTTGGATTCAACTATTTGTTTTGCTTTAATATCAGCTTGTCCTGCTTTACCATCATGCAAACTATTTGAAGGTCAGCCAAGTATGATGAGCCTTAAGAAGTTGTTGCTGAACTCACCAATCCTGGACAATTTTCTGTCAGTTTGAAACTCTCTTTTTAGGGAATGTTGTGGAGAAAACAAATGAGCTTCAGTTCTAGAAATTGTCAAGATTGTCAAGAACTGTTTCACTGGGGATCCAATGGGTTTCAGTAGAAAGATAGCATTGATTGGACTTGTTGACCTGTGGCAGAATATGGATGCATCCATCTTCAAGCTCCTTGAACTGTCAGTGGCTTTCAATACATCAATCATTTTCTAGACTGTCTGCAACATTTTGCCAGGAATACTCTACTGCAGTATTTCTCCCTTTTTCTGTGTGTCTTTTGATAAACCATCACACTCACACATTCCCCTTTCAGTTCCAGTCTTCTACTAGAGTGGCCAATTATTTCTATTTCATTTCTAGTATTAAGAAATCAACCTGCCTGTCCATTGTAGTAGTAACTGTGAGAGAGAACTTGGAATCTTAGTGGACAAACCATTAATATGAGCCAGCAGTGGGCAGTAGCTGCTGAAAAAGCAACACAGTTCTAGGCTGCATAAACAGAGGGATAGAATCAAGATCACGTGAAGTGTTAATACCACTTATAATGCCTTGGTACGGCCACACTTGGAATATTGCATTCAGTTTTGGTCACTACAATGTAAAAAAGATATGGGAACTCTAGAAAGAGTGCAGAGGAGAGCGATTAGGGGACTGGAGGCTAAAACATACGAAGAACGGTTGCAGGAACTGGGAATGTCTAGTTCAATGAAAAGAGGGACTAAGGGAGACATGATAGCAGTGTTCTAATATCTCAGGGTTTGCCACAAAGAAGAGGGAGTCAAACTATTTTCCAAAGCACCTGAGGGTAGAACAAGAAGTAATGGGTGGAAACTAATCAAGGAGAGAAGCAACTTAGAACTGAGGAATAATTTCCTGACAGTTAAAACAATTAATCAGTGGAATGACTTGCCTCAAGAAGTTGTGGGTGCTCCAAAACTGGAAGTTTTTAAGAAGAGGTTGGATAACCATTTGTCTGAAGTGGTATAGAGTTTCCTGCCTAGGCAGGGGATTGGACTAGAAGACCTCCATGGTCCCTTCCAACTCTGTTATCTGCTCAAGAATGGCAAATTAGATTTTACTGCATGGTATGTTCTCAAATCATGAGGTCTAACTGCGGTATTTTCCAATAGCAATAGGTTTATTCTTTCTTTGCAAACTATGTGGACCAAATCACTGCTAAAGAAAGAACGTTACATTTTCAAAGGAAGGACATTGCACAATAAGGTTGTCCTCGTTGATTCTTCTCTCACTAATTGTTCAGCTTACTTTATTAAGTTGGGACATCTGGGCAAGAACTCATTTTTAGGGTAGAATGATTTTTCAGGTAACTGGGCTCCAGTTCCTCCAGTATTTTAGAGTTAATGGCTCTTTGAATCAGGCCATCTGCAGCATAGATGAAAAACACCAATGTAATGTGACTGTAAACATCTCTCACATTGCTGCTTCAACTAAGTTGGCTAAAATTACCAAACTTTCATATGCAAAAGAGGCACTGATTCTCCCGCCTCCTGATCGGGGAGCAGCGAATCATGCCTTAGGAGCACGCTTACGTTAGCACGCTTACGTTGGGCGGACAAGAGGAGAGTTGAGAGAGTTTCCACAGCTGGAAAAGGTGGATCAGATGGAGGGAGGGGGGTTTCAAATTTATTGTAATTTAATTTGTAATTTGTAATTTAATAAAAAAATTATTTTTTTATTGTGAGGTTTGTGTGTGTGTGTGTTTTTCTTCTTCACAGCGGTGGGGTCGGAGGAGGCAGGGGGGTGAGGCGGCGGAGCACGGAAGTGGCAGGGACGTTCTCGCCGCTATGTTTCAACAGGCCAGGCGTCTCGCATTTATGTCCACCATAAACGCGAGGACACCTGGCCTGTTGGACACAGTGGTGGTGGGGGGAGGAATTGGCTGGGTGGGCTGGCTGGCTGGGGAGGGGAGACTCCTTTAAAGCCCAGCACCGAGCGGGGAGGAGGAGGCGGAGGAGAGCGGTGAGTCCAGGCAGGGAGCAGGTCGGGCGGGCTGGCTGCAGGCCGGGGCATCAGGATTGTTTGTCGGAGGAGGCAGGGGGGGGCAAGGCGGTGGAGCGCGACGGTGGCGAGAAGCATCTCAGATGGAGCCAGGACACCCGGAAGGCAAGCCGTCGCGCTCCACCGCCTTGCCCCCCCGCCTCCTCCGACAAACAATCCTGATGCCCGGCCTGCAGCCATCCCAGCACCGAGCAGGGACGAGGAGGAGGAGGAGGAGGAGAAGAGCGGTGGAGTCCAGGCTCGGTGCTGGGCTGGCTGCAGGCCGGGCATCAGGATTGTTTGTCAGAGGAGGCGGGGGGGCAAGGCGGTGGAGCACGACGGTGGCGAGAAGCATCTCAGATGGAGCCGGGACACCCAGGGAGCAGGTCGGGCGAGGGGTCGAGCCGTTTCTGCTGGCTGCAGGCCGGGGCAGCAGGATTGTTCATCGGAGGAGGCGGGGTGCAAGGCGGTGGAGCGCGACGGTGGCGAGAAGCAACACCCCCACCACTGTGTCTGACAGACGTCTCGCGTTTATGTCCACCATAAATGCGAGACACCTGTCGGACACAGTGCCGGGGATGTTGCTTCTCGCCGCTGCTGTGGTCTTGCCTCACCAATGGTAACTGTCACCGCACGTCACTGTACAGGGTTGTAATCAATATTGACAAAATGAATTTGGCTATTTTTAGCTAGATAGCTAGTGACCTCACTTGTTAATTGTGGGTTCAAGAAACTATATTCAGATGATAATCAATGCACTTCAAGGCTACCCTATTGAGAATAGTTGAATATTGTTTGATCAGATGCTTTGCAACCTTATGGCATCTGCTCTGGATCTCTGTGAAGAGTGCTGAGAACATGGCAAGATTAAAAACGAAAGAAGATGGTAGGTAATAAGAACAGTGACAAAAGCAATGAATGAATAATAGCAGGTGTTGTGGAAGAGTCTGAATGTCAGGCCATATGTTGTGGAAGAGTCTGAATGTCAGGCCTGGAAGCCATCTTTTATTTTGGGCCTTCAGGCCCTGCCATTTTTCTACTGTGGAAAAATGGGAGGGGGATTGCATGGAATTTGGAGATATATAGTCTAAATAACATTCCTTTCTCAGAGAGTCAAGGACATCTTGCCCCTGCACCTGGAATGGTGTGACTGGGAGGCTTCTCCAGTTGGGAAGGTGCTGTTTGGACCATGTGATAGATATGTGGATGCTGGGCTTGAACTTTCACTTGGGCGGGGAAAACCTGGAAGCTTTCTAATTTGGGTTTTCCCAGATATGCCAATATGACATCTCTAATAAAATGGAACTTTGAGGAAACTGAAGCCTCAGAGTCTTCTTTCATTGGGGGGTGTTACTTGGAACCCTGACATTAACCCGGATCTACACTGAATCAATGATAGACTCTTGACACTCTTGTTCAACATCCTTCTTCTGTTTCCTTCTATGGATCCATAAACAACAAAACATTTCTTCTGTAACAATAGCTATTAAAATACTAACAATGACATGACTGGCTTTCATACCTTATTTTCAACTTTTAGTACTCAGTTCTTTTCTAGGATACTTTTGCAACAAGATCTAGTTTTAAGCATAGAGAACACAACACTGAACCCATAATCACTGTTATTTAAACATGACAACTTCTAAGTAGTTAGTTTTCCCTGAAAATAGTAAATATTTAAGTTTGGCTTGCTTTAATTCTCTATGCTGAAGTAGATGTCCTACTTGCCAATTTTGACAAAATAATCTTAGTATTTCTTGGGGAGGAAATAGCCATTGAACATTGATTTGAAGAAAAGATATGGAAACAGTTGAAAACAACTGATTGCCAAGCAATCAGAAAGGGAGTTTATTTTCCCTTTTGAGTTGAGTTGTAGGTAAATTACAGTGCAGGGATATTTCCTTGAAACTGGAGAATGCTTATTACTTATGCTGCTTGCCGTAGGAACATATCTTAGCTCTACTAAATTCTGCTTGCATCCTGGAAAATAAAACAAGTATTGTGGAGGGAATATACATTTCTAATTGGTTTTCTTTTAATCCAAATGATTCTTGGATAGTCAGTAATGCTATTCCTGGAGTTCACATTGCTTAGATAAAAAACTAGGGTAAAAGCAACAGTAACTGCTGAATATTGCTGTTGCCTAAATCAACTAGTACATATGTGAAGATGGAGTAAATGGTAATCTCTCTGGGGTGGGGAAAAAGCAGCAATTCCTCAACAGCAGCCATGGCAGAAACTTTAGATAAAAAGAGATAAAAAGTAATCAGAAGCAATGGTCTACCTTGCATTTCACAATTAGTGGCATCTATGTAAGCAACAGGTAGGAGATATAATAAGCTGCAGTGGAAAATCTTTTGATAATAGGTTAGCATTACATTGTAATAAATTAGCCTTTAAGGTACCATAAAGCTCTCTTTTGCTAGACTGAAGTAACATAAGTTATCTCAGTGCTAGGCATGCTTAAATCAACGGAAATCAGTGTACATTAACAGAGCCTAATTGGGCAGGGTAGCAATTTTTATGGCTACACTGACAATAATGATCTTGGAGGAAAGGAATTTCTGTATTAAAAGGATAGTGCTATTTGCATTATTTTGAAGATATATATTTCCCAGTGACTTGCATGGTTTGACTCTTCTAATCACTATAATGACTTCAGATAGGTTAATAATTTAATTTCCATTTTCATTCATTACTTTTCTTTAAATAACATAAAATTACCCGCTGAGTCTATCTCTACTTTTTGTTTTGCAACAGCGTTTTTCCTGGCTACTTTTTTCAAATTAATATTAAATGCAGGTGAGTAACATAACCAGATGGGGCATGGTGGCTCAGTGGCCAAGACTCTAAGCTTGTTGATCAGAAAGGTCAGCAGTTTGGTGGTTCGAATTCCTAGTGCCATGTAATGGAGTGAGTTCCTGTTACTTGTCCCTGCTTCTGCCAACCTAGCAGTTCGAAAGCATGTAAAATGCAAGTAGAAAAATAGGGACCACCTTGGTGGGAAGGTAACAGCGTTCTGTGCACCTTCGGAGTTTAGTCATGCTTGCCACATGACCATGGAGACTTCTTTGAACAGCCCTGGATCTTCACCTTAGAAACGGAGATGGGCACCGCCCCCTAGAAGACTAGCACATATGTTCAAGGGGAAACCTTTACCTTTATCCAACGTAACCAAATATCAGGCTAATGTCTAGTGCATTATAATAGTTCCTTTCAGTTACAGAAGGAAAGCTTGCTCACATGTATCCTTTTATTTTTTTAAAAAAATGGCTCTCATCATTCCCTAATCTAATGCAAAGTGGGGGAAAATGAAATAAACATTTATAATTGCAAGTAATTGCAAATGATTGCAAGTGGTGTGACGTGTTTTATCTGAACCTTCCACCATATTTCAAGTACACTTTGAGTGCCCTCTAAACTAGTTCAGCAAAAGGGCCTTGATTTAGCACAACAGTTCATGTTAAGCTTATTAGTTTTAATGATAAAGTGCCTGAAGTCCACTTAACGCCATACGTTTGATTTGTAGCTGCTAGCTGCATGAATAACAAGAGACCCCATTTTTATTTGATATGCATTTTCTACAGATAACAACCTGAAATATAAATGCTGTCAGAATTGGTGATTCCTTCCGTATGGGTAGTAGGTAGTAGGGGAAATGGTGAGCTTTAAGATATTAAATAGGATGTCTTTAGTGTTTTACAGTCTATTTCTTACATCACACAATACAGGCTAAAAAAATGTGTAATGAAAAGAGCGCACATCTTTGGATATGTGTTTTATTATTCATGCATCAGTGATGGACCAGTTTATTATTCATGCTAAAGGAAATATTTTTCTTACATTATCAACTTGATAATTGTCCCTGCAATTGGACAACCTGGCACCCTGTATGTTTCTCCTAAACACTTTGAGGACGTCCTCCAGAGACTTCTAGAGGAACTTTAGAATTATATATTTTTAAGGTGGCAGAATGAAACAAATATCAAGTACCTGATTAGTTAGCAATCATATTAATTATATTTAATCCTAATTAACTATGTAGGATATGAAATAAATAGATGATAATTTTGGTCTTGGCTCTGTCTGCCAATTCCTGTAATATATGGCTTGCCATTAAAAATCAAGGATGTCCTTTGTCCAGAAAAATCTGTTCCCACATCCCTTTTTCTTAAATTGAGGATACTAAAGATTGACACTTCATTTTAGGCTTGTAACTAAATGCAATTAGGCTGAAAGCTCCTCTTGCTTATGTTTACTCTCATGGAATCGATTTGATAATTCTGACCACAATAGAAGTCCCTCATGAGAGTTAATGCAGTCCTGAAAAGTATCACCAGCCTGCAGAACTAGGAAGACAGATGACAAACATTCTGAAAAGGTAGGAATCCAGTCACACAAGAAGTTTAATATAGATGAATTTCCAGCTGATGCACAAAGATTCAGTTTGCTTCGTTACTTAGTTGACTTAACTTAGATAATATATCACATTGACTAATGACTGTGGGGAAACTAAAAATGTTCTACTGAGACATGTGTGAGAAGGCATTTATATCATTAATAGGGTTACCAAGAAAGGAAAAATCCTGGACAAATGCTAGGAATACAAAAATAAAACAATTGTTATATTGATGATTCAGTAAGTAAACAATTGGAAAATGATTTATGGAATAATGTAAAGACAGTAGCAACAAATTATGGATAAAATGGCTTGCAATAGATAAAAACAACTGGTGAGGAATTATTAAAATTTTCTACAAAAATGTTAAATTTGATGTCTGTAAAAATAAGAGGAAACAATCTTTAAAATAACCCCTTTATTTATGACATTTCCACCATCAGTGTCATTCTCAATTCATTCTTTCAATATGTATTTAGGCATTATGACTATAGAACTTGGCTTACTTATATCTATCTCTCTGTTCACCACTCACCCATCCCATCCCTCATTTATGCCACTGAATATATTTTCACCCCTGGAAACAGGTGATACAACAATCATGACAAAATGACCTGTCATAACACGGGCAAACAGAAATAATTTTGTTAATATCACATTTATTCACAAGAAAGAACATTTCATTTCAATCAGCTAACATATATAGCTGTAATCCTTTGAAATTTTTAAAGGGGTTTAGACATTTTAATCAGCATGATCATCAAAGGGACAACTGAATAGACATGTTCCTTATGACATCTTGGTGAAATATTTCAGTAGTCAAATATGAGCATGAAACATTTAAGATAGTCAGAAAAGAAATAAATCAGCATCACTGACCAAGATAGCTCTCTCTCCATATATATTATTTATATATATATATATTATATATATATATATATATATATATATATATATAGTATGTATGTATATATATATATGTATATATATTATATATATATATATATATGTATGTATGTATGTATGTATGTATGTATGTATGTATGTATGTATATATATATATATATATATATATTATATATATATATATATATATATATATATATATTTTAGGATACTTATAAGAACTTGCCTCACACACATACACACATGCACATATACATACATACATACACAAATCCACTAGCTTTCTTCCAGCCTTCACATTAATACATGAGGATCTTAACTGGGCAGAGTTTAAATCTTGAATGCTATGTATTCAGTCAAATCCTGACCAGGAGTGCTGTTGTGTTTATTTGCTTTATTGACAATATTAAAAAGTTAAGTCTTTCTTGAATTCAGCCTGACTCCTCATACTACATGGACTTGTCTAGGTAGTTTTCTTAGCAACTAGGGAGAAGGGATTCCTATTTTCTTCTCCAAGGCAAGTCTAATCTAATCTACAGTACTGTAATTTTCTGGGAATCAAACCTCTGAATACTAATCAAACCCCTCCTTGCTTAGTTTTTCAATACAGCCAAGATGGCTGTTGTTGTTAGTTTCAAAGTCAAACCCATCACGACCCCATGGACAACGTTCCTCCAAGTCTTCCTATCCTCTACCATCCTCTTGAGTCCATTTAAACTGACAACCACTGCTTCAGTGAAACCATCTAGCCACCTCATTCTAGGTCATCCCCTTCTTCTTTTGCCCTTAATCTTTCCCAGCATTAGGTTCTTCTCCAATAAGTCCTTCCTTCTCTTTAGGTGGCCAAAGTATTTGAGTTTCATTTTCAGGATCTGGCTTTCTAAAGAGCAGTCAGGATTGATCTCCTCTAGGACTGACTGGTTTGATCGCCTTGCAGTCCAAGGGACTTTCAGGAGTCTTCTCCAGCACCATGTTTCAAAGGCCTCAATTCTTTGGCGCTCAGCCTATCCAAGTCCAGGTTTTTTATGGTCCAAGATGGCTAAGGAGATGTAACACAGACTACCTCAACTGCAACATTAGTTTAGTGTAACTTTTGAACTTACAACGGCACTGAAAAATGATTTATGACTTTTTCACATTTATGACCATTGCAACATCCCCATATTCACATGATCAAAATTGGGACATTTGGCAACTGATTCATATTTATGACAGTTCCAATGTCCCGGCATCATATGAGGAACTTTTGTGACCTTCTGACAAGCAAAGTCAATGAGGGAAGCCAGATTCACAGAACAACTGTGTTACTAACTTAACAACTGCAGTGAGTCACTTAACAACTGTGGCAAGTAAGGTCATAAATAGGGCAAAATGCTTAATAGCTGTCTCACTTAGCAACATAAATTTTGGGGTCAATTGTGGTTGTAAGTCGAGGACCACTTATACATGTCCCTAATTAAAAAAAAGGGAGGGCTGACCTTCAGCTGAAGGAAAGAAGGGAAAGGAAAGAGAAACGTTCCATGTACTTTCCTATTGTCTACACAGTTTGAAGGAGGGATGCGGTGGCTCAGTGGCTAAGATGCTGAGCTTGCTGATCAGAAAGGTTGGCAGTTCGGTGGTTTGAATCCCTAGTGTCACACAACAGAGTGAGCGTCTGTTACTTGTCCAGCTTCTGCCAACCTAGCAGTTCAAAAGCATGTAAAATGCAAGTAGAAAAATAGGGACCACCTTGGTGGGAAGGTAACAGCATTCCGTGCACCTTCGGAGTTTAGTCATGAAAGCCACATGATCACGGAGACATCTTTGGGACAGTGCTGGCTCTTGAAATGTAGATGAGCACCGCCCCTTAGAGTCAGGAACAAATAGCACATAAGTGCAATGGGAACCTTTACCTTTTTACACAGTTCTTACAGTTCGAAGCATATTCATATGAAAGAAAAATGCTAATGTGTTTCCTATATTCTTCAATGATAAATCATGATGGAACCTATTGGAAAAATTCAGAGTTTCATCTAGGCACCTTTGATGGAGTCCACCTTTGATTCAGACCTCTTCTGAATTGATTGGAATCAACTTCTTTTGTTCAAGCTTTCTCCCTAACAAATGCTTATGTCTAGCTCTTCACAGCCAGCAGTTGATTTTCTGCTGCTTTTTATTTGAAAGTTGGTTAAAAAGAAGTAAAGTGTGGAAAGAAGTTATAATAAATTCAAGGGAGCAGATGACATCCCATGTACTCCGGTTGTTGGCTGGTTTTAGGCATGGCTGAAGAAGAAACTCGAGTAAGGACATGTTGTTGTTACTTCTGCAAGAGCCAAAGAGCAGTTACAGCTTAGTTTGATGGGCTTCGGTTTTCAGCCAGCTACATCAGTGACAGATCAGTGGAGCAACTGGGCTTCTGATTTGATGGCCTGTGATGTACAGCTGCAAGTCAGAAGGTGAGGATTTTAGCCTACATTTATCTGGGCATTTGTCCCAGCATCAAACTGCAGTGGCGGTTTATTGGCTTGCTCTGCAAATCAATTTGCAAACCTATCTTTGCTCATTTCTGCTGAAAGCGGAAAGTAATGGGAATGGCTGGACTTAAGCAAAGACTAGTGAAGGCATGGGAAAGCTTCCCAATTTCTGATTTTAAAATCTAATGCAGTACTCTCCGCTCATTTCCCCCACATCGCATTCCTCATTTGAACTTGCTGAAGTCAATCTCATTATCTTCAATAGGCTCTGGAGCTGTCCCTGAGGGTAAGTTACACCTGTCTGAGCTGCTGGAAAGCTATTTGGAATACTATCTGGACTGCTGTGGCTCTCATTATTTAAAAGTTACACAATTTAAAAGGTGAATAGGTGAACTGCAATTGTTCTGAGAAAACTTTAAGTGGAAGGCTGGAGTAGTCACATTTTCTCTCTCAAATCCTCCATGGTGGCAGATATGTACATGATGAACTATAAGGAAAGCAAGGAGATGTAGCCATCAGTTTGGATCCAATCAACAGAGCTTCTGCAGTGCCATAAAAAAAGTCCAGTTCATTTATTGTCAAAGCTGCAATGACATATTCCATATATCTTTTCTTCTAATGGCATGCTCTGCCCAGGCATCTCTGTACAATACAATAGGATTAGCTACCTTAACTATAAGAACTATAGGATTGCAGAGCACAACAATCACCTGATTTATATTTATGTGATGTCATCCAGTGTCATGCCCTGAATCTGCGAGGGAAGATGAGCTGGAAACTGAGCTGACAGAGATTGAGGGGGCGCTTTGTTGGCTTCGGAAGAAAGTGGGAAAGGAAAGGGCCAATCAGGCAAGGGCCTTTCAGAATTAGGACAGCTTGCAGACAAGGAGGAGCAGGGGCAGGATGAACCTGAGAGACATGCTCAGGCAAGGACCACCCTCTCCTGATCTGAGAGCACAGAGAGTGAAGAGGAGACGAGAACAGTGCAGACTGAACAGGATACTCGAGAGAAGAGTGCCCACCCCATCTTCACAAGGCACACCTAGGGAATGACACTAAAGGAGATACTGTGGGAGGGGCATTTGTCGAGAACAAATGCTGAGTTCCTGAAGTGTTAAGTGCCGATGTTTGAACTTTCCAAGAGCCGTTGCATTTTTTCTGGTTTTCTAGACTAATTAACTGGATCCTTTGCTTCCGGAACTCCTTCATTTGCCCTGCTGGATTTATTGCTGTGCACAGTGGTGCACCTTGGTGTACACAGCACTGGGATGGACCATTTGCAGCCAGAGGCTGCTCGAGGTGTGTATGGAGGTTGTCATCACTTTGCTCTTGCCAGAAATGTGGGAGCGTTTGGGGAAATTTGGAGCAATAAAGGGGCAGTTTGAACTGCCAGCTGCTTATGTTATCTCTCTGCTGTGTCCCGGGTCATCACAATCCAGTTTCAAATCTAAAAATTGCCACATTGATTTGATTTTCATTATTTTTATCTTTAAAAAAGGGATTCCAAGAAGAAGACATAGGGCCGCTACAAGCCATACTGAAACCATTTCAAGCAGAGGCAAGTGGACTTTTTCGGAAAAAAAAATAAAGTCCAGTTGTCTTTTGAGAAAAAGCACCTTTGGAACAACCATGGCCTGGATGACTGAGAAACTCCATAGATATTTTCAAGCACCTTATGCCTTTCATCTTTGTTGACTAGAAATTGATAATTGTTGTCAAGAGTTTGACAAGCATTTGTCAAGCTTCCCTGGAAGCAAAAGCCTTCCCTTTGGAGTGCTCTTTTTCAGTGTTTTCATCCAACCTGTCATGCCTCCTTTTAGGATACTCTATCTCAGTCTGCTGCATCATGGGAATTCTCCAGTAGGAAATTATTCCCACTTGTCGGGAAAGACATTGCCAAGACCTGTGGAGTTCTCATTTAGAAGATGACAAACTTCGGAAGGGTCTTCTATCTTTTCCTCTTCTCTTTAACCTCTTACAGAAGTCATTTAAGAACCCATGACCGCTGAATATGCCTGTTAGGTTGCTTTTGAAGAAGGCATGCTCATCTTTGTTATTTCCATGCCTCTAGGCTGCCTTCGGTCTCTTTTTCCCTAAACATTTTTCTTCTTCTGAAAATGTTGATGTTCTTGCTTGAAGAATATTGAGACTTTCCTCTTCATTCTTGATAGTCTTACTTTGTTCAATGCCAAATCCAGATTAGAACATTTTTAATGAGTTTATTTTGAATTTGAAATTCATTGTTTTGTGACCTATTTTTTGAAAAGATAGATTTTTTTTTCTCTGAGTGGCATTTTTCATATATTTGAAAACGGTCATCATAACCCTTTTCAATCTTCTCTTCTCAAGGCTAAGCATACACTATTTTTCAATCTTTCTTCACAGAACATTGATTTCTCGGAATCTGTTCCAGTTCCTTCAAATTCTTCTTAACGTATAGTAGGAGTATTAGACAGAGAACTTGAGTTATGTCTGACCAACTCAAGCTAAGAGGAACTATAGTTTGCCATGCTTTGAAAACTATACTTTAGGTAGTGCAGCTTAAATTTTTATCTCCTCCCCCCCTCGGTATATTATACTTACAATCAGTTTGAAGTTAAGTACTTTCCAAAAGTGTCACCTATTCCAATTCTATGCATTTAATTTCTGTTTCCTAAGTGAGGAACTTGGTATTTTTCTTAAAGTTCACTTCTTTCACCTGATCTACATAACCTGTCTAGATCATCAACCTCTTTGTTTTTCTTTCTGTGCCCTATGATATTAGCTATTTGATCCATTTTTGTATCACTCACAAATACAATCAGCCTTCCTTCCAGTTCATGCAAGTCATTGTTAAAAATGTTAGAAGAACAGGGGCTAGGATTAAACCTTGATGCACCTCATTTGATACTTCCCTTTTCTTTGGTAAGCTACCATTGATGAGCACATCTGAAGTAAGTACAGATTCAACGGATAATTAGAACTGGAGAAAAAACAATTGCTACTAATCTGCCTTCCATTGAGGACCCTTATACTGCACGAGTCAAAAAGAGGGTTGTGAAAATATCTACAGATCTCTCACATACTGGACAAAATTGTTTCAGCTTTTATCCTCAAAACGATGCTATAGGGCGCTGCACACCAGAACAACTAGACACAAGGACAGTTTTTCCCCAGAATGCCGTCACTCTACTTAACAACTAATTCCCACAACACTGCCAATAATTTACTAAGACTGCATTTATTATTCATCTCTTCATTTCTAGTATCTCTCTCTTTCTCAACTTATAACTATAACCATGTTGCTTGTATCTTTCAATTTATATTGTTTTTATTTCTTTCCTAGTATGATTTGATAGCTTATTAGTAACCTTGACAACCTTGATAATTGTTGTATTTTTTTATTCTTGATGAATGTATTTTAGTCTCCTTATGTACACTGAGAATATATGCACCAAAGACAAATTCCTTATGTGTCCAATCACACTTGGCCAATAAAGAATTCAATTCAATTCAATTCAATTCTATTCTATTCTAAAGTCAGCTGTGCATCTATGTGCACATACTCCTCAACTTACAACAGTTCACTTAGTGACTGTTCGAAGCTACATACAATGGCACTGAAAAAAAGTGACATGTCCAGTTTTTACACATGACTGTTGCAGCATCTCCATGGTCACATGATTTACATTCAGCTGCAGTGCAACGGATTCATTTTTATGACGGTTGCAGTGTCCCTGGTCATGTGATCCCCCTTTGTGACTGTTAGGTAAGCTCCCCCATTAGGAGAACGAGTGCATGCAGAGAAGCATAGTGAGAGTGGTGTAGAAGAACACATAAACCAGCATACGGAGACACTGAATTGTAAAACAGATAGTGTTGTACTTCTGTGGAAATAGAGGTATGCAGAGTCCAAGTCTTACATGGTTAAGACAGTCAGTCATCAACGTTCTCAGTTAAGGGGTGATCCAACAAACATAGTCCAGAATCATATAAACAGTTCAGTACACAAAAGTCACTAACAGTTGCAAAACTCACAGTAATTCACGCTGAGAAATACACGACACATCTACAACCATCATCCAACAATCAGCATCTAACAGTCATTCTGGCTCCATCTTATGGCCACCAATCACATTTACAACAGTAATTAAAGATACAGTATTACTACCATGGTTTATATATTGCCAACCCAACTGTTAGATTACATTCCTAGCAGTGACCTTCTGACAAGCAAAGTCAATGATGAAACCAGATTCACTTAACAAATGTGTCAAGAAAAGTCATAAAATGGGACAAACTCACTTCACAAATGTTTCACTTAGCAACATAAATTTGGGACTCAATTATGGTCGTAACTCCAGGACTACCTGTAGTTGTCATGCCCATGCTTTCACTAATTTGTGAATTGGAACTTCATGAGATACCTTTGTTACCTTTGTCATGAAAATCAGGATATACTATTGCCAAGGTATTATTCATATCTGATTAAATAGAGATAAGTTACTCTGCAGCTTCCTGGTAATGAATGATGACTGTATTTTCAAAGCCCTGACAGATTTATCTCTTTATGATCTGCTCTATAGTCTTCCCAGGTATTAGTGAGGCTGACCTTGCTGGTCTCTAGATTCTCTTTTCCCTCTTTTAAACATTTAATGTCCTCCTTTAATTATCTAGGCTTCACTATTAGAGGGCTTTCTCAATGTTAATACATAAGAGAATGGCCAGACAATTACAAAAAATATACCCTTTTTCTGTTTATATGAATATATAATTCCCTTCCTCATCCTAATAATTTTCTGAAAATTTCCATGGAGCACTTACCTGGCCACTGCAAGTAAAGAAAATCCTAACCATCATAATGAACACAGCATCAGTTGCTACAAGCTGTATTTGAAGTGAGGAATCTCTTTCATTTAAGCTGCTTAGTAATAACTTTTACTGTGGGATTCAACCAATTTTCACTCTGTATCCCATGGATTTATGATTAGTTCTGAGCAAGGCTAGAGGTGTCAAGTCCACTAAAGATGCCATTACAGAATTCTTTGCTCAACACTCTACAGCTGAACAGGTGGGAGGAAGAAACACTAAGTGGGAAGCAAATGAATGAGGCTCTTATTCAGCCATTCCACCAGAAACCTAGGCCTGTGTTGACAAACCTATGGCATGTCTGCCACAGGTGGCATACGGAGCTCTCTCTGCAGGCATGCAAGCCATTGCCCAGCTCCACTGTGCATGTGCATGCGCCTCCTACCAGCCAGCTGATTTTCGGGTCTCTGCTATGCATGCGGGGAGACATGAGTGCATGCACAGGGGTGGTGGTGGAGGAGTGCACCCCTTACCATTTTGGTGCCAGGAGGTTTAGGGAGGGCATCTGGAACCCAGGAGAGGCCATTCTCCCCTCCCAGAGGCTTGAGGAAAGCCTCTGGAGCCTGGAGCCTGGAGAGGGTGAAAAACGGGACTCCTAGAAGTTCTGGAAGTCTGGAAATGGGCTTGTTTCCAGCCTCCAGAGGGTCTCCGGAGCCTGAGGCTCCGGAGTCTGGGGAGGGGGAAAACATCCAGCCCGCCCATGGGGGTTGTCACATGCGCATGCGTGTGTGTGGGGGGAAGAGCGCATTGCATTTTGGGTGTGGGCATGTGCAAACGTTATTGCACGGACACGCATGATTTTGGCACGCAAGGATAAAAAGGTTAGCCATCACTGATCTAGGGAATATCACAGGAGGTTAAATAGCAAACAATTTAGTCAATATCTGTTATCATGTCTTGGGACTTACTTAGGTCAAGAGTAGATGGTATTCTGCCATCTTTTTTCTCTCTTGCTTTCTTTTCTTTCTCTTCCTGTTACTGTCTTGCTGAATAATGTGTGGTGTTATCACCATTGCCTTCCTTTCTTCTTGATTTAATATCACTGACTATAAGATTAGGGAAAACAAACTATGCTAATGTCTGGGGATGGTATGAGGTCTGATAGTGGCTTGGAATTATTGGATAATCAATAGAAAGGCCCATCTAAACATTTTAAGGAGAAAGAAGGCAAGGAAATAGAAGGGAATGACACACAAATTTCTTATTGTATTTCACATTATTGCATATTGACATCAAACAGTCTGGATCTGAGTGAAAAGCATTCACTTATTTTAAAAATTGAAAACTCCAAATTGCTGCATTCAAAGTACCCAGGATATGGATTTTACATAATGACTTAATGGCATTGACTTAAATGATTTTAAATCAATTACTGGATGCAGAAGCATTATGTGTTTCCAGATTAAGCTTCTATTGTATAATTTTCCTGCCTCATTTAGGGAGCTGATGTTGTAATTGCTTTGAATTTTTCCACATGTTTTCCAGTTTTAATTCTAGGCAGAAAATCAGAGACTTCCAGACAGTGGTGGGATTCAAATAATTTAATAACTGGTTCTCTGCCCTAATGACCAGCAGGGTAGGTGGGGCTTGGTGGTCATGTGACTGGGTGGGCATGGCCAACTCGACATCACTCATGTTGATGGGCACTTCACCTTAGCTGTTACAATGTAATAAGGGTTAACTGGAGAGGAAGTTTCTATAAGCAGGGCAATAAAGATTAGGCTAGAAACAACACCAGAGTGTTTCCTTCCTGCCTTCCTTACAGGATTAGCTCTGTAAAGTAGAAAAAAACAAAATGAGATTTCTTCCAACAACCGGTTCTCCGAACTGCTTAGAAAGTTACCAACAGGTTCTCCCGAATAGGTGCGAACTGGCTGAATCTCACCACTGCTTCCAGAATTATACAAGAAAAGATGAAAAACTTTAATATGATATGGCTTCTATGTGATGGCTTCTCTTTGAAAAGGAGAATAAGCTAAGGGTGATTCTGGAGAGACTGGACCATACAGCCAGTACTGGGATTCAGCCACTTTGTACCTATTTGGGAGAACCAATTGTTAACTTTCTAAGCAGTTTGGAGAACCAGTTGTTGGAAGAAATCTCATTTTTCCCCACTTTACAGGGCTAATGCTGTAAGGAAGGCAGGAAGGAAACATTCTGGTGTTGTTTCTAGCCTAATTTTATTGCCCTGCTTACAGAAAATGCTTCTCTGATTAACAATTACATTGTAACCTTGTAACAGCTAAGGCAAAGTGCCCATCGACTTGAGGGACATTGAGTTGGCCACGCCCACATGGTCACATGACCACTGAGCCATACCTACCCAGCTGGTCATTAGGGCAGAGAACCATTAAATTATTTGAATCCCACCACTGCATACAGTATAGAAATTGAATGGGAAAGAACCAAACTAATAAAGGAGAATAATTGTAGCTAAGGACTGAAATGAGGAATCCTTGATGCTCTCTGAGCTTGGATGTTTTCTTGCAGACATTTCATTATCTAGACTAGGTAACACCATCAGTCCTAGCACTGATGATATTACCTAGTTTGAATAATGAAAAACAATAAAGCTCAGAGAGCACCAAGGATCCCTCAAGAACCAAACTCCCATTGAGCAAAGACCAATGGGTCTTCAACCTCCCAGCTAGAATCTCTAGCACAACCGCTGAATCTTTGACATACATTGATTATCCCAGAATTGAAAAGTGTAGAAGTCAAAGAGAAGAGCTCCACAGGAGTAAATGGGCAACATGTGAAGTCTTTGTCATTCTCAGTAAGCCCTGCCTTCTAATTATGTCTGAAGCATGTATTTAACACTGGGAAGGAAGCTGAGAGATCTTCATCTGAACCTGTCTGGTTCTGAACAAAATATTTCTTTATTGATTCTTAACTCACTTTTATGTGACTTCAGGCAGATTTGGCTGCAGCACGTGGCTGCCAAAGTGCTGATTCAGCTTATTCACTCAGACAGCTGAATATGTCTTGGCTATATTCTATACTGAATCTTAGTATCTAAACTAGGTGTGTCAAACTCACATCATCATGGTGACATAATGTATCCGGACTTTTCCCCTTTCGCTAAATGGAGCATGGGCGTGGCCAGTGCCTGACACATTCGGCCCAGAGGCCAGGAGTTTGACAGCCCTGATCTAAACCAACTTCATATTTATATCATATTACAGTCCCCAAATTCAGGAGCGTCTTATCTCTAGGTAGGGCAGTGTGATAGCTCAGCAGTTAAGATGTTAGGCTTTTTGGCTGGAAAGCCGGCAACCCAGGTTCGAGACCTGACCGCCAAATGATGGGGTGAGCTCCCATCCTCATCCCAGCTCCTGCCAACCTAGCAGTTTGAAAGCATGCAAATGCAAGTAGATAAATAGGTACCACTACAGTGGGAATGTACTAGTGCTCCATGATGTCATGTTGGCCACATGATCATGGAAATATCTTTTGACAGTGTTGGCTCAATGGCCTTGAAATGGAAATGAGCACCACCCCTACAGTCGGCAACAACTAGCAGAGTAAAATCCAGAGGGACTTCCTTTACCTTTACCCATTTTTACTCTTAGTGCTATCCCACAGCTACTTTGGAAGAGAAATATAGGAAAATCCCATATGAAACTTAATATTTTCCCTATAACTCAGGTACTATAGAAACCACATCCCATGATCTTTTGTGCTTTCAGTTCTACAGCGACATTTGCCATCAATAGATGACCCCCTCCCCTTTTTATTTCCATTGCTGGGGCCCTCTTATCTGTTAAAGAACCAAGGTAAATTCATTTCTCTAAAAGTAGTAACATTGTGTTACAATATGTGTGAGCTTCATCCACAAATGCTTGTTAAGAATTATTGCTCTTAGGGGATAGTTTTGCTTTGTGTGTTTTATAGAATGTATTTTTTTTGGTCAAAGTTTTTCTTTTGTTCTGCTATTCTTCTTGTAGCATGTTGTTAAGATTACTAACAGCTTTGAATTCTGACCCGATGGGATAAGCTTTACTGTTTTCCTTCTGCTGAAAATATCACATGTACCCTGGATTATGGGCTTCAGTTAGACCATGGTTTTTCCCATGATGCTTTTCCTTCTCTGCTTACCCCCAACACCTGGACAGAACATGCAAAGACCCAATATTCTCTGCCTCTGTTTATTTACAGATCAGGACAATTTTTAATTTCCTGAGGGAGAATTGATAGTTCTTTCTGCCCTGTCTCCTATTTCAAATCCTCCTAGGACTTGGTCTGGGCGCTCTGCAGAAGGCCAATTTACCTTGGTGGAGAGAAGGAGCATTGGATTCCATGATTGACAGTGTTCTGACATAGGCTTTCCCAGCAGCACGAAGCCATACCGATAAACCCATTTTATTTAATTTACAGTGAATTCTTCTCCAACAAAGTCTTTCCTCTTCCACAGTCTTTCAAGATAGTTCACAATTACTGACCTTTATTAGGCTTGGAGAGTGGCCAGGCCGATATCTTTCAGACACTGCAATACTTGGCAAGATTGCAGGAATGAACTAATTGTCTTCTGCAAACACCCCTCCTCTTTCGCTCCTCTTTTATTCCCTATGGGAGGGGCCATTCACTGTCCACCTGTAGCCTTACTCCCAAGTCAACCCTTGTTCCTTAGTTGTTCCCTTCATGACAACTGGCAACTGGCAACTCTGTGCATGCGCACACTGGGAACAGGCGCCAGCTGTTCATCTGCCTCACTGCTGTCTGACTATGAAGGCAGCTGATAATTGTTGGACAGCCCTGGCCCCATCTCTGCCTCCAAAGCAGAGCACTTGTCAGAGACTTCTCCAGACTCTACGACTGTCCCATGTTTCTCCCAAACCTCCTCACTGTTCAAATCTGCTGCCAGCTCTGCTGGTGGGCCACAACACGCAGGTCAGCCCCCACATCCAAGCAATCTTACTAATCAGGCTTCTTGAAGTTTTCCCAATCATAGAATCTGAGGCTGCCTGTGGTAGTGGGGAGCAGAGAGAACTTGAGAGACTTTGTTTAATCTGACCATTTCTTTACCTGATTGTTCTCTAGAAATTATTAAAAGAAAACCCAGCCACACTTTCATGGCTCTCTTATCTGTCTAGCTGGCTTAAAGATTGCATTTTGTTTTGTGAATAATGGGAGTGACTTGCATCTCTCTCTCTCTCTCTCTCTCTCTCTCTCTCTCTCTCTCTCCCTCCCTCCCTCCCTCTCTCCCTCCCTCCCTCCCTCCCTTCCTCCCTCCTTCTGACAGTCAGCTCCAGTCCATTTATGAAAGGCATAAAACTCTTTAATCTTTCTGTCTGAAATTTAACAAAGATATTTCTCACATAAGATTAATTTATGTTTCATATTTAATTATATTATGCTTCAAAGCAAAAAAAAAAAAGTTATGGGTATTTTATAACCAGAATTTAAAAGTGCATACTTTGAAAATTTCTGAATCAATTTCTGTGCATTTTAACATGTCCATCCCTCACTAGTGATGCAGCTTCTTTATAAATATAATTCCATTATATTATATGTATCAATATTTACCATCTCAAAAATTGAACGGAGGCATCCATCCCTATAGAAGTATTTATTTATTTATTCATTTATATAAAATAATACTAAACCCATTAGTTTGTGTACAGAGGTAAATGACAATGTTAATAGAAGCACTCCATCTGAGCATAGGGAACATTATGCCATTAAGACACACTCACACTCAGCCACACCCACATGGCATCACTCATCTAATTCTGAAGTGTCTTCGAGATCAACAATAGAACCCAGCAGCCCCGGTTATAATGGAATAACAAATCACAAGACACTTTGGAGGTCTTCTGGTCCAATCCCCTATTGAGCAGGAAACCCTATACCAGTGATGCAGTGGTGAGTTCCAGATCCCGGTGCAACGGTGGTGGATGCCGATTCGCCACATGAATGCACGCAGCACATGTGCATGTGTACTTACTGTCTGCGATGCTCTGCGACGCCACCACGATGCTCCAGTTGCTCAGCAGAGCATTGCGCAGGCACTGTATGCTCTGTGCACGTGTGCAGAAGCCCCGAAGAGCTTAAATACAGGTAACGACGGCAGGCGGGCGGGTAGGCCCTCTGGAGCACCGTACTGGAATGGTACCTGGTGCTCCCAGCAGGCACTGGTATGCCCATACCAGAGCGTACCAATCATAACCCACCACTGCAGGGATGGCTAACCTTTTTGTCATTATGTGCCAAAAGCATGCATGCGATAATGTGCCCATGTGGCCGCACCCATAATGCAATGCATACGCCCTTCCCCTGTTCATGCACATGTGACCCTGCGCATGCGCGCATGACTTCCCATCCCCCCGTGCATGCGCCCCATCCCTTCACCCATTTTTTGCTTCTAGGTTGGTGCAGGAGACTTTCCAGGCCCAAAACAGGGTGCTGGGGGGGCATGGGAGGCACGTGTGCATGTGCGGTGGAACTGAGCTGGAATGAGGGCTGGTGTGCCTGCAGAGAAGGCTTTGCATGCCACCTGTGGCATCCATGCCATCACAGCCCTATACCATTTCAGATGAATGGTTGTCCAATCTCTTCTTAAAAACCTCCAGGGTTGGAGCACCTACAAATTTGGAGGCAAGATGTCCCGCTGATTAATTGTTCTAAGAGTCAAGAAATTTCTCCTTAGTTCTAGGTTCTATATTTCTACAATGGGTAGTAGTGAATAGGAAAGAGGTTTGATATCAACTTAGCAACAATACTGGTCTTTTAGAAGAGAGAGAGAAAAAGGGAGACAGATAGACACATCCACCGTGTTATTCTCTTTGAACATGTAGCTTCATGGAAAAGATTTAATTTGAAATTTTGAAATTTAATAAAATTTGTATGCCGCCCACTCCCATGGGACTCTGGGCGGCTTACAGACCAGATAAAAAGCATTTAAAAATTAAAGGTAAAAATACAGTTGTTAAAATTGCACACCATCCATTCTGCCTAAGTGGGGCTGGACATTGATCAACAGCCCCAGGCCTGCCGGAACAGCCAGGTCTTGGTGGCTTTTCAGAAGGCTGGGAGAGTGGTAAGGGTCAGGATCTCTATGGGTAGATCGTTCCACAGGGCTGGCGCAGCTACAGAGAAGGCCCTCCCCCAGGGGGCTGTCAGCCGGCATTGTCCGGTCGACAGCACCCGGAGGAGTCCCAACCTGTGAGATCTTGTTGGTCGTTGGGAGGTATGTGGCAGGAGGCGGTCTCTCAGGTAGCCAGGTCCTAAACCATGTAGGGCTTTAAAAGTAAAGACTAGCACCTTGAAGTGTGTTCGGAGACCAATAGGGAGCCAGTGCAGCTCGCGGAGGATGGGTGTAACATGGGTGTATCTAGGTACACCCAGTATCGCTCGCGCGGCTGCATTCTGGACCAACTGTAGTCTTCGAACACTCTTCAGGGGCAGCCCCATGTAGAGCGCATTACAGTAATCCAGTCTTGAGGTGATGAGGGCATGAGTGACCATTCGAAGTGCCTCCCAGTCCAGGTAGGGCCGCAACTGGTGCACCAGGCAAACCTGGGCAAAAGCCCCCCTGGTCACAGCTGACAGATGGTGTTCTAATGTCAGCTGCGAGACCAAAAGGACACCCAAATTGTGGACCCTCTCTGAGGGGTGTATGATTTCATCCCCCCAGGCTAAGAGGTGGAATGTCTGGACTATCCTTGGGAGGCAATATCAATAGCCACTTGGTCTTGTCTGGATTGAGTGCAAGCTTGTTCGCTCCCATTCAGACCCTGACAGCCTCCAGGCACTGGCACATCACTTCCACTGCTTCACTGAGTTGGCACGGGGCGGACAGATACAATTGAGTATCGTCTGCATATTGATGATATTTGATCCCGTGCCGGCGTACGATCTCATCCAGCGGCTTCATATAGATATTAAATAGGAGGGGGGACAGGACTGAACCCTGCGGCACCCCATATTTGAGGGGCCTAGGGGTCGATCTCTGTCCTCCAACCAACACCGACTGCGACCTGTCTGAGAGGTAGGAGGAGAACCATCGTAAGACGGTGCTTCCCACTCCCACCTCCCGTAACTGTCGCAGAAGGATCCCATGGTTGATGGTATCGAAGGCTGCTGAGAGGTCAAGAAGCACTAGGATAGAGGAATGTCCTCTATCCCTGGCCCGCCAGAGATCATCGATCAGTGTGACCAAAGCAGTTTCGGTGCCATAACCAGGCCTGAAACCCGACTGAAAGGGATCCAGATAATCTGCTTTATCCAAGGTCCATCGGAGTTGAAAGGCCACCACCTTCTCAACAACCTTCCCTACAAACGGGAGGTTGGAGACTGGACAATAGTTGTTTAAGATGGCTGGATCCAGGGAAGGTTTCTTAAGGAGGGGTCTCACCACCGCATCCTTTAGAGGGTGCGGGAAGGATCCCTCCTGGAGAGAGATGTTAACAATCCTCTGGAGCCAGCTACTTGTCACCTCCCTGCTGGTCGAGACCAGTCAGGAGGGACACGGGTCCAGTAAACATGGCCTTGCCAACTTCCTCAGGAGCGACAAGTTGAAACTCGTGCCACAAAATCCAATCAAGACCCTCCCCAGGCATCTCGGCTGGTACTGTCCAAGTGGAGTCCAGGTCCATCTGAATTCAAGCGACTTTATCCGACAGAAACTGAACAAATTCCTCAGCTCTACCCTGTAAGAGTTCGCCCGCATCCCTCCCTTTCAGGAGGGAGTGGGTTATCCTAAACAGGGCGGCTGGGCGAGATTCTGCAGATGCAATAAGAGCAGAAAAATGAGCACATTTTGCCTCCCGTATTGCCACTAGATAAGTCCTAATAAAGGCTCTTAATTGTGTTCGGTTGGATTTGGAGTTACTAGCCCTCCAGCGTCACTCTAGGCGTCTCTTTTGGCGCTTCATCTCCCAGAATTCCTCGGTAAACCAAGGAGCCCTCCTGGATCCACTGCCGCGGAGAGGCCGTAAAGGCACAATTCGGTTTAGAGCCTCAGCCACCGTTGTATTCCAAGCAGCGACCAGGGACTCCGCTGGACTGTGGGCCAGGGAGTCAGGCATCTCACCAAGCGCCGTCTGAAATCCCATAGGGTCCATCAGGCACCGGGGGCAGAACCACCTAATCGGTTCCCCCTCCCTGCAGTGGGGGAGTGGTTTCTGAAAGTCAAGCCTCAGTAGGAAGTGATCTGACCATGACAAGGGCAAGATCTCAATGCCCTTCAATTCTAGATCACGTCTCCACTGCTCCGAGAGAACCACGAGGTCGAGCGTGTGACTCGCTGTATGAGTCGGACCCTGAATTACCTGGGTCAAGTCCATGGCTGTCATGGAAGCCATGAACTCCTGTACTCCATCAGAGCGTTCACCGAGTGATGGCAGGTTGAAATCCCCCAGCACTATAAGCCTGGGGAACTCAACCGCCAGTTCGGCTACTGACTCAAGGAGCACAGGCAGGGCTGTGACGTAGCGAACCCTCCTTCCCTGGTAATGGCTAGCCCTGTAACTCCCGTCATACCTACCTCTCCCAACTATGACTGGGATGCACCGGCCCATCCCCGCACCCGTAGACCCCTCTCCCCCTCCTGTGGCCCCCGTTCTCCCCGGCAGGCCATTCATATCATACATTCTGGGACGAGAGGCAGATCCAGGCCCCCATCCACTTCTGCTTGTGCACTCAGTGGTGGGGGCTCCGGGCTGCACTCTCAGTCCCCCCATCCATACTGGCCAAGCATTCTGCACATACATACCCCACTAATATTAAAATACAGTGATACAGTAAAATAGCTAATAAGGGATTCATTAAGTTAAAAGCTGTGGGGTCATACAATCAGACACATACATACCACATGCACTCTCCATACAAAAAGAAAAATTGTGCAGCTGTTAAAGGATGTGCAAGTTCGGATAAAGTTTGTAGGTGGGTTCGCAAAAAGTGCAGTCCGGTGGGGTTCGCGAAGCTATAAAGGGGGAAGAAGAATTTTGTCTTCTCACTTCCTTGCGCGGCAGATGGTGTAGGTGGTATTGGGATAGAGGGGTCCAAAAAGTTCCAAGGGGGCTGAGATGGAATGCCTTGACAACGACAGGCGGTAATGGTCGTACCAACCAGGACCAGATCACAAGTCCAGTGTCCAATGTCCAATGTCCAGCAGACGTGAGCAGGAAACTGGATAGTAAAGCCCCGTCTGAGTAGGAGCAAACCGAGGGCCAGGGAAGAAAAGAAATGCCGCACCATAGAGAAGGCCTAGGGGGTAGACTAAGGGGCCATGGCAACGGCCGCAAGGCCAACTGCCAGGTCTTATACCGCCCCATGTCAAACTGAACTACCCTCTATAAAGCCAGCCAACAGAGTCCAAAAAATCCAAAAGTGACAGAGGCATAGATGTAAAAAAAGAACCCACCAGGAGCAGCCAGTAACGCGCTCCGCCGGAGTAGAGTAGAGGAGGGGGGGGCACCTAAAGAGACTATGGCAGCTGAGGCATAGGCCAGCTGCCTTGTCTCATCCAGCGTCGTTCGAGTCACCCACCTCCTTCGATAACAATAGTCCTCCAATATCCTCCAGAAGATAGGCAGACACCAGGGCTCCTCCCAGTCAGCGAGGGAAATAGGGCTAAAGCTAGAACGATCCAGAGCTGTTTGTGGATGATTGAAGCGCCGAAGGCTTGAAAACGCCGAAGCGTTTTCAGTGCAGCGCCGCCATTTCCCTCCAGCCTCGTTGAGCGCTCCGGGCTGTTGCGTGGGCCAGGGGACGTCTGGGAGCGGCATCCTTCCAGAGAATCATCTATTCAAGTCCCCTGGGTCTCGCTCGGTTGCGGGGACCCCTTTTTACAAAAGCTCCAACCCAAACTGCCGGTTTATTCCAGCGTTTTTCTGCTCCACCGGACGGAGCAGGGAAGCCAGCGGCCATCCCATCTCGCACATGCGCAGAAAAATTGAAGGAAAAATCAAAGGATTGGAGAGGTAACAAACATGTTAGTAAAAGAAAAGGAAGCATATCTAAAATTAGTTTATACAAACACCACTCATTAGTTCAGTTCATTAATTCAGTTCATTTAAGTCATTTTGCTTTCATTATATCCATAGCTACTTCATACCCTGCCTTTTGTTCTTTAAACTCCTTAAATCTTTCTTTCTTTCTTTTTGAGCTTTTTATCAGGACCATCCAACTGTGACTTTCTTTGTCTTGTCTCTTTCCTTGGGACCAATTCTTTCTTTTTCTATTTGAAAAATCATTTATGATCAAACCATTATAGTGCTCTTCTTTTAAACTGGCTACTTATTTTTATATTCAATCTATTTTCATTCATTCATTTATTATTATTCCCATCTCTTCTCAGGATTGGCATCTCAATAAGTGCCTCCTTTCCACTGCATTACATTTCTGTTAAATTTCTCCCAACATAACCAACTTTCTTCTGGGGAGAAGCCGGCTTTTATAGCCAGCTATGTATTTGCTTTCACTATTTATACATGATGTACATTTTTTTCCTGTCAAGCACAACTACCTTGTTTCAAATACCTCTTTGATGTATACATTTTCAGATCCTTTCCTTAATTTTATCAATCTGCCTAAAGTTCACTGCAACTTATTTCAGTTCTCAGAAAACAACACGGCAAAAACTAGATAAAAAAAATAGAAACCTTAATTAATATCCCAACTTTATTCCATTCAATAATCAGCCTTCAGCTCCGTATCTATGCAAAATGTGATATAATCCATATGGTTTCTCTAAAACAACAAAATAAATATCCTTATCTCAGATTCATATGATAATCTGCTAGATACTGCAATTTTTCTTATTTCTAATGCTCACCAGATTGGGCCTAGGAATGGAGTGACTCACATGGTTAAGACGCTGGTTGGAGGTTAGCAAGCCTGTGTTTGATATCTGACTACTGCTATGTAGCAGAGTGAGCTCCCGTCATTTGCTCTAGCTCCTTGACAGAAATGAAAGGAGCCCCCACAAACTTTCCATCACGAGCAATCATGATGTTTCTGGCCAATCTTTTCAAACTGGAAGTGCCTTAAATGGTTCCTCCAACATGAATGTTGACAGACATTACTCACCATAGCTTTGATCAGCTGAGACTTTCACTTAGTGCTTTTCAATGAAACAGAGTTGTTCCAGGTTTATTAACAACTCTAGTTGTATTATGCTACATTAATCATTCTTACTAACACTGAAAATAATGCTGGTTAGTGCTGACATAAGAAGATACTTCTTCTGCCATAGGGCAGTGGTCACCAACTAGTGTCCATGAGAAAATTTGGGTGGCCCGCAGAAAAATTGTTTGCACTTTTTATATTGCACTAAATACTATTCATTTTTTTTAAAAAAAATCATATTAGTGGTTTGCGGGATTTAAAATTATGAATTTAGTGGTCCCTGAGGTCTGAAAGGTTGGTGACTCCTGTTCTATGGAAAAGAAGAAAAAGGATGTTGGACCAAACCAGAGTACAGCACACTAACTTAGGACATAAGAACAGGGTCCTTCTTCAAGAATGGGAATTTTTGGCAGCTCAAATGGAAGGCTGCCCCTCTACTTCTTAACATTGCCTAACAATAGCACCCGGGAATAACATGAGATAAAAGGATACAGGTAGTCATCAATTTATGACTGTTCATTTAGCAACTGTTCAGAGTTACAATCATTGGTGGGTTCCTATTGGTTTGGACCAGTTCGGGTGAACCGGTAGTGGTTTGGATTGCTAGAACCGGCAGCGACCCAGGCCTCTTCTCCCATCAGGAGATGCCTATGCAAAGAACAGTTTCTGCCTATGCAAAGAACAGTTTTCAGTAAACTGCGCTGGCATGTGCACAATCAAAGCAAGCTGTGTACGGTCAAATTTTTTGCATGTGCGCAAAATACCCTCTCTCAGCAAATCGGTAGTAAACTGGTTAGGAACCCACCACTGGTTATAATGTCTTTGTAATGGGTGCTTATCAGCCTAAAAAGTATTTCTGGCTGTAATAAAATGTCATGCCCTTCCCCTCATAGTCACATGGCAATTGGCTCACATTTATGACTGGTTTCAGTGTCCCATGGTCATGTGATTATAATCTGCAATTGGTTTTTTTTTTTTTTCAGTTTCTGGCATTTTTTTTTACCAGTTTCTGGAAAAGGCAATTTAGAAGAACAGGTTTGCACTTACAACTGTGCGATTGGCTTAAGAGCCATGGTGATGCAGTGGTTAGAATGCACTATTGCAGGCTAATTCTGCTGACTGCCAGCAGTTCAGTCCTCACTGCCTCTATGTTGACTCAGCCTTCCACCCTTCTGTCAGTAGAATGAGGACACAGATCGTTAGGGGCAATATGCTGAGTCTACAAACTGCTTAGAAGGGGCTGCAAAGCACTGTGAAGCAGTATATAAGTCTTTTGCAGGATCCAATCTGGGTCAGTCACTGGGACCACAGGTTTTATCTTTCGAGGTTTTGGACTCATCCTGGAGCCCATCTTCAGGAAACTTCTCTCTAGCTTTCTTTCTCTGGATGGTATTGGATGCTCACTTGTAGATCTTGGAAGCTGTGTTCTACAGCTTCCAAAATGTTTTTGATGTAAGTGCTATTCTAAGTGGTATTGCTATAAATAATGATAATCTAAATATTTTAAAATTGGGTTTAGTCATATAACTGCCTCGGTTTATGACTGTCACAATTTACAACCAAAGTTTCGGTCCCAATTAATCCCCTGGAACTACCTATATATTGTTTTAGCATGCTAGAAGGGCACACTGTCATTCTAGATTCATTAAAACTCCTTACAAACGCTGTCAAACTTGGTTTGTTGCCTAAAAAAATCATTAAACAAATGTTATCACATATGGAAATCAGATACAAATAGACATACTGTATTGTGCACTTTATGGTGAAAATATTTAGCCACTGTTCCTAAAAACATGCTTAGAATATTGTTCTAACAGGGACATACACAGAAAGACAGAGACACGTGGTTTTCTTAAGTCATCTTAAGAGCAAATTGTAACCATAATTTTTCGCTAGATATAAGAGCATCCTGAAACAAAACAAAAAAATACCTGCCTCAAAGTTAAACTAAAGAATTACCAAGCAATGGGTTAGAATGTGCTAATCCTAATTTGGAATGAATTATTGTTGTTTAGAACAAATGGTTCCAATGTGCAATATTTGTTTTATTAAGCAACTGTATACAACCAACATAATTGTTGTTGAGTATTTTTAAAAGAAGGCTTATGACCACCTTTTAAAACCTAAAACCAGAAATTCAACCACAAATCAATATAATTGCATTTACTGTTGAACTCAAATATTTAAAGCATGCAACATATAGCAAGATTTGATCCCTCAACTCTAAATGGTGCAGTGTTTGTAGAATCAGAAGGACTTTGAAAATCTAATAATAATAATGATATCAGGTTCTTTGAGAGCTACACAGATGTGGAATTTTGGGGTGTACTTTGTCTTGTGTACATTAGACCAAGGGTCCCCATTCCCCATAGAATGTCAGAAACTGAGCGTGCAAGCAATTGAAGTCCCATCCTCAGCATGCAGGCAGTACACAAAACTATACCCCTCTGGTCCATGAAAGACATTTCTCCATGGAACTGGTCCTTGGTGCTCAAAACATTGGGGGGAGGGGCACTGCACTAGACACACAGGCAGAAAAATACAAGGGCAGTCATACACACAACCATGTTATAGGTCTCATTCATCTCCTATCTCATAGCTGAAAATAGCTGGCTTACCAAGCGAATCAAAGACTGGCTAGTGAGAAAGATGGACAGACCTCCTGTAGCTTTTGAAATGACATTGCATTTTTACAATGCAAGTTGCTCAGCTATGAGTAGCCCAGTTCCCTGACCCATGCACAATCCATGCTTCAGGATGATAATAGGATATCTCCAACAAAAACAGATGACTGAGTTATCCTGAGTGTATGTCAGTATATTACATATGTTTCTGAACTGGTAGGATATAAGCAACAGCATGTTGGCTTGCAAGGTAGCTTCTGCATTAGAAATCCTAGCTGTCATAGAACAGCATAAATATGCTTGGCTTTTAAATGAAATTTGGTTGTACTTGTGGTATGCTGTCCAAATGGGCCAAAATTGGCTGGTCACATCGTAACTGTTGGCAGAAAATGCTGCATGTGCACAGGGATTGGCCAAAGTTGATACCCTCATAAATGCATTATGTGAAAGTCTTCATTGGCAAAAGCCACGATGAGCAGCAGTAGCCAGTATTTATGGGGCCATCTGGTGGTGTCTGGCATGTGGAAGATTATGACCTGGAAATGATAAAAAGTATGAATGAACAAATGCAAAAAAAAATGGCGTGTTTCATTGAGTGAAGATGTATAATCTTATGGAGTGCAGCTAATGAATACATGCAGGGAATTGAATGTATAGCGTTATTATGAATGAAAGAGCTAAAATGTTTGTAAGAAACTATGAATTGGTGTCACTTAGATAGTATTGGGTGTGCATGAAAATGAGAATCCATATTTGATAATTAAATGTTACACTCCAATAACATGTAATGTTAGTGATAACGAACATCTTCCCCCCATCTCCAGCCAGAAACTATTTTTTGATAATCCCAAACTCCCTGAATGAATGTAATCTAGGGAAAATATTTATTCTGTTAGGAAACAGGGATGAATGGATGGAAATATTCATTGGGCCATTTGGAGAGCCAAGGGTGAATGAGACTATTTGTTGAATATCTGCTTAGAAAAACGTATTATGGGCCTGAATACATGCTTTAAGCATGTTATAAATGTATTCATGAGTACACATGATGAAAAAAAGGAAGCTAAATTTAAAAGAGCATTTGATTTGAGCATTTAGGATGAAACATTGAAAGAATTAATGAAGGGTATGGTAGTAATCCAAGATCAAAATTTCTTGGTGGTGTTAAAAGTGGATCTTAAGAAAAATGGACATGGAATAGAAAGGAAAAAAAATCTCAAGGCTACCATTTCTTGGGATTACTACTCCTTACTTCCTTCATCTATAAAGCCTGAAAGAAAGTAGCAAGATAGTTTTGAATATATGTAGGTCTGTGTAACAACTTTCCAATCTTTGTTTGAATCCATCAGCTAAGACTCCTTGTTCTGTTTCAGAACATCTATTATTATATCTTCTTCCACTGTTTAATTACATTTTACTCCCATGACTTCTACTCCTGCCCTCTTGAATATTTCTTTGCCATTTTTACAAACCACTGCTATCTCTCTGTTTTCCTTTTTCAGGATAAACTTTTTCAAAGTTTCCTCATAATACTACTATATCAAATATAGTTTCACTGAAAGAAGTTTATGGATGGTGGGCACCATTACTTCTGCCAAGGATCCATAATTCACAGGTTATTTTTCTGGATCCTGAGTTGTTTTCCAATTCTGTATACAGCTGATCAAGAGAAACAGATAGGTTTATCATTGGTAGAAAAAAGTCTATCACTGCACTGAAATAGTAACAGCAGTTTCCAATCTTTTCCCCATTACTGTGCCTTCTTAGTTGTGGCCTCCATGTTTGTGTCCTGAACAGCAGCTTTTGTGCATGTGCTAATGCTCATCTTCATGCGGGTGATCCGTTTCACTTCATGATCTATGCAGATGAAGTTATTGTTAAAAGCACTGCCTTAGTTTAGACATAATTTTCTTTCTAGTCCTCTTTATCTGTGCTACTTCTTATCACTGGCTCATGCCTGGGAGCTGTTTATGAACTACGAAAACTAGCTACAATACCAGCAAATCCATTCAGTTCTTTCAAGCCCCAGTTTTGCAAATCTGATCATTTCTCTCAGTTTCTTTTAAGTTCACATTAAAACTTGGGTACAATTTCAGGGCTTACACATTTGGGCTAACACTTTTTTCTACTCTATTATTATACATTATTTTCTCACATAAACATTACAATACATGCTTTCTACTATACCTTGCTTTTTTAAACTACTGTACTGCTGAGCAATATTTGGAAAATACTGGATGTTTCAGGACAATTGAGTGGAAATATTTGAATTCGGTTCTCAGCTCTTATGGAAGCCCTTCAACGTTTGTATCTGATAGTGCCCTCTTTACTTGATCTGAATTCAAGGTGGGTCCCTTCTCTCAAAAGTAGGAGGAAAATACCTTGCTTCCATCTCTTATCACATTCTCAGAAAATCTGAGAAAATCATCCTATCTTAAGTATCAATCATTTTGCGTCAAAAAGACTCTCTTCTTGGTCAAAGTAAATTACAAATTTTCTGGCTGATGGAGAATGCTGTTGAGTAAACTAGTACCTTTTAGTTTGGTAAAAAAAATATTCTGGCTTCAGCTGTTGTACGTTAAGCAGAATTTTTAGATGTGAAAATTATTTGTGGCTTGGGTGTTCCTATCAAGTTTATATTTGGTCCTTGAAGGTGCTAGAGTATTAATAAACCTACTTGTCTTTTGTGCTTTTTGCTGCTGTGACTTTCAGCCTTTCATGAATCGGAACAAAGGATTTAAAGAGGGTGATCCATCATATGAAGCTCAGTGCAAGTGTGCACCAACATGGTGTGCTGGTTATTTTAGTTCTATTTCTAGATTGTAAGTAGATTTGGGTTCTGGGTACTTTGGATGAAAAAGGTGTAAATAGCCTGAGAAAGAATCAGAGCTGAATATTTGTTGCGAGCCAAAAGAAATAGCAGTGGCTGGAAGACTGTCATCAGTTCCTCTTCTATGGAAATAATGTGGCACTGAAATGAACAAATAGAGAGCCTCATATTCCCAAAGCACATGACTGAATTGCCAGATTGTTTTAGCTTTCACTCAAGATGGAACTGCTGCTCCCTTGGATTACTCATCTGGAGATCAGCCAGTGAAATTGTAAGCAAGGTCTGTAAGCTTTCTTTTTTTGCAAATTGTATCACAATTTCATTAGGTGGAGGTGAGCACAAAGCGGGCTCTCGAAGTGAGATGCAAGGGCAATCACCTTCCGTAGGGTTTCCATGGATCTGTTCCCAATACTGTGTAATTGCAATGTCAAACCCAACAGCAGCAATCACTCTAGCTCTGCATTTGTTCACAGGACATGCTGCAAGAAGTGAGAGGACATCCTGAAGCTGTCCAGGGACAACAAAGCACTGAGAGCAATAAGAGAATATCAGGGTTTCCCAGCAACCTATGTTCATTGCAGAAAAACTAGATGTGCTTTCTGATTTTAAAGGCTGTGGTTGTTGCAATTTGGCAAGCATAATATATATAATCAAACCAATCTCTATTGGAAGTCAGGCTCCATATCAAACAACCACATATTATTCCCAGGGATGAATTAAATCCCTATTTTATAACCCACTAATCAGAACTTTCACTACAGTAATTGGATTTGCAGATGTGTCCTAGTCAACAAACTAGAGGTTGTAATCAGCTCTGCTGTGTGTTTGGTTCTTCTTTATCTAATAACACTGTAATGGGGGGTGTTTTTGTGTGTGTATGCATGTCTAAAAGAAGAGGGAGAATGCAAGAGAATGAGCAAAAAACAAAAAGGGAAAAGTTGATAGAGAAAAAGGAAATTATGTTTGGCAGAGTAGCTAAGTGGTTCACTTATTGCTATGGAAACCTTCACATCATAGCAACAGATTGTTGGTACTATGCCGGTATGATATGATGAGCTGATGGCACCAAACAAAAAACATGTTTGGAAATCTTTTTTCAGATGTTTTGGGTTGGCTTAAAAATGTGCTATAAGGCTTTGTAACACCCTTCCCAAATCAAATAGCATGATAAGTGCCTTCATTACAACCAGCTTTGTGTGCGTGCATGCGTGCATGCATGCGCATGTGTGTGTGGCATTGTGCAGAAATGGTTTACCATTGCTTTATTCCAATATGTTTTTTAAAACTTTATTTTATTTTATTTTTCTACACAGCCTTGGACTGTTTATATGATTCCCCAACTATCATCAACTCTAGATCAACTAACACTTTTAGCTACTATTATTTATCATGTGAAATCAGAGCATTTCCCCCCCACCCCTAATAACTATAATTTATGTCAGGGAAGACCTGATTCACTGGCAAAATAATGTTGGTAAAAGCCTATTAAGAAAAACCCTAACCACTTTTGATTGTATTTAGATCAGTATAAAATGCCTTTTAAACAAAACAATACTTTTACTAAGCAGTTGCTGCTATGGTTCTGAAATTATTGCTATGAAAATCATTAATTCCTCTTTTTGTAAACAAAAATGCTTTGAAAAAGAATAATTGAAGCAGATTTTGGTGAAAGAAAAGATTTATGGAGCTTGTCAGAGTAGTTTGCAAATCTTGAACTTAATATCACTTTGTTAATGCAGTAGCTCAGTGTGCATTTATAACTCTCTAGGGAAGCTGGCTTCTGGGATTGGTCTAGAAATTAGGCTATGGCTTTTCATCAGATCAAGACTTTAAGCCAACAACATCCTCAAGAGTAGAGGTAGCATTGGCAACAATGGGGATAAACCTCCATGTTTGTGCAAAGCACAAACATCAGCCTGTGTTGATGTTGCATTCTGTTCCAAGGAGCAGGCTTGCATTGCACTGGATTCATAATTCTATCACATCTTTTAATGGAAAGGCAAAGCAGACTATAACAGAGGTCATTCTGGGTTTGTTCAACAAACTGTGTTAAAAACGAATACCGGTAATTTTATTTGCACAAATCTACCTGGTGTATCAATTGCACTCATGTCTGTACCCTACTCCTAATCACCTCCCTACAATAATGCACTCAAAGTATGTCCATGTCACATCAATGCTCTGTGGGCTTCACTGGCCCCTGGTGAATTACTGGTACAATTCCAGGTACTGCCCTCTATAAAGCCCTACTTGTCACAAGATCAACTTTGTGGGACTTTATTTGTGATTGTTTCTGCTTGTTTGATTCTGACAAAGTGGGGATGCTCAGGATCTGTTGACCTACCCAAGGTGCACCACATGGGAAATAGACCAGATGAATTACTCCTACTTTATTGTAAGTATTTATACCACATCTCTCCAAGATTTGGATGCCCTGATACGGCTGCTAACCTTCAAGGCATGAAAGATACAACTTTCCCCAAATATCTGGGATTGGATGATTAGATGAGTTCCATTGGTTAGCTATTTACTATTTGCCTATAAATGATGTATTTGGACCTCTGCTGTACTTCTTCTTGATTATTATTGGGATTGGTTTTAACTATTGGGATTGCTATTGTTTTGTTTATTAATTTAACAAAATGAAATTCAAGGTAGATAAAAGTGAAGTCTTACAGTTAGGCAAAAAAAAACCAAAAGTACACATATAGACTGGGTGAAACCAGGCTTAATAGCAGTAACTGTGAGCAGGATCTTGGAGTCTTAGTGGACAGCCAATTAAATATGAGCCAACAGCATGCAGTGGTAGCCAAAAAAGCCAATGCAATCCTAAATTGCATTAACATTGGGATACAATCAAGATCAAGTGAGGAACTAATATCACTCTATAAAGCCTTAGTAAGACCACACCTAGAACCCTGCATCCAGCTTTGGTCACCACACTATAAAAAAGATGTTGAGACTCTAGACAGAGTACAGAGAAGAGCAACCAAGATGATTAGGAGACTGGAGGCTAAAACATGTGATGAATGGTTGCAGGAACTGGGAATGGCTAGTCCAGTGAAGAGAAGGACCAGGAGACACCAGATAGCAGTGTTCCAATATTTAAGGGGCTGACACAGGCAGGAGTGGTCAAGATATTTTCCAAAGCACCTGCAGGCCAGAGAAGGAATAATAGATGGAAACTGAACAAAAACAGAATTTTCAGACAGTGAGAGCGATCAACCAATGCAACAGTTTGCCTTCAGAAGTTGTGGGAGCTTCATCACTGGAAGCTTTCAAGAAGAGACTGGACTGCCCTCTGTCAGAAATGTGTAAGGTCTCCTGCTTGGGCAGGAGGTTGGATTAGATGAAAAGGTAAATAAAAATATTGTATAAATAAATGGATTTTTAAAAGAAATTGTGAGATTTCTATGCCACTGCAGTCAAACTCAAGCAGGCAAACCGCATAATCAAAGTTCATAAAACATTCCTCATAATCAAAGTAAGTAATTCAAGAAAAGAAAATCAACATCTATTCTAAAAACAGCCAAAGCAACAGTCAAATGACCTGATAGAATTGTATCATTCCATTAAACTAAAAAAACCCTCCAGGAAAAAACCTGCTTTGAGCATCTTCCAGAAGACTATTAAAGTCAGAGCAAGGCTTCTCCAATGCACGAGTACTGTGACGGAAAAACAACATCTCCTGATCTTTCAAAAGTGAGGGACCATCAGCATTCCTCTCACCTTGCCAGGACATGGTGAGGGGTTGATTTGGTTGGAAAGGCATCCGTGGGTATCTCAGCATCCAGGACTTTATAAGTTAAAACCAACATTATATATTCCACTTGGAAACCAATTGGCAACCAGTGCAGAGTCTGTAGCACAGGTGTTAAGATGTTCCTGAAGGCTAATACCAATTAACCAGACATTATATTGTGCACTTACTGTGCTTTCTTAGTACACTTTAAAGACATCATTATTTTGGAAGTCTAAAATAGAGGGCAACCTTAAACAAAAACATTTATGGGTTGTTAAGGACATTTCAGGGTTATTTTTTTTTCCAGATTACCTTTCAGGTTAGTGTATTTTTGGGGTTTCAGTGTGATCTTTCTTGTGAAATAGAACCAAATTCACTGATGGGCAGACTCAGAATAAAAAAGTATACAATGTACTTTCCCCTTTCTCTTTGTTTCTTTCTGCATTTCTTAACATGCAACAAGGGCAGGAACAGAGTATCAATTCACAATCAGAAGTGCTTGCAAACAGCATTTGAAATTAGCCAAATGTTGAAATTAGCCAACAAAAGAAAGAAAAGATAAAGGAAAACAAAATAGCCCTTGATGATCATCAGAGTATATCTGGCTCAATCTTTTTGCCAAACATGCTGGGATTCTCTGCATTTAGTTTGTTCCTTGTTTTCAACAAAATAATCACTTTATAATTTTCAAAGGGCACTTTTCAGAATAGTTTGAAAAATCTATTAGTTTCCTACTTGCTTCGAGTCTAAAGTTTTAAACAAGCATGACATAAGGGATTTTTTTTCCAAAAGGAAGTGGCTTTAAAAAGCTGCTGTGAAATTTCCTATCAATTCAGAAACTGTAGAATAGGTTAAAACATTATCTGTTCTCATAGCAACAGAAGCGTTCAGTACTCTTCTTTACAAAGATTTTGCTTTTTTTTAATCAACCTCTTACTGATCTCACATATGGAACACAACTGACTTAGTATTTATTGAGCCACGGTGTCACAGTGGTTAGAATGCAGTACTGCAGGCTACTTGTGCTGACTGCTGGCAGCCTGTAATTTGGCAATTCAAATCTCACCAGGCTCAAGGTTGACTCAGCCTTCCACCCTTCTGAGGTGGATAAAATGATGACCCAAATTGTTGGGGGCAATATGCTGACTCTGTAAACCACTTAGAGCGGGTTGTAAAACATTGTAAAGCGGTATGTAAGTCTAAGTGTTATTGCTATTAAAAACTGGCCTGCGTTAATACAGCACCAACTCTCTGTCACGTTTTACACAGAGTGGAATGAGATGTAATTGTGGCAAACTATCAGTCAAGCACTTCCTAACATAATCATGTGGAGAGATGCAATCAATACCTGCAGGGAAAAAAAAGTCAGACACAAAAATATTCCTGATGAGTTTTGACCTTTAACAATGTGCAGAATGGAAAACTTAAACCAACCTGTGTATTGGCCACACCCCTGTCATGTGTTGGCCACGCCCCTGTCTGGTTTAGCAAAGGGTGAAAAAGCCCTTGCATGATGTTGCTGTGACGATGTGAGTTTGACACCCCTGGCATAGAACATCCTTCCATAAAAGTGTCTAAGGGTCACTTAAACATAAATGTCTTCAGTTTGACCAATCTCCAGATGTATGGTCTGCAGATTTCAACATTCCTCATTCAACCTGGTCACTGTCTGAGACTTCTGAAAATAGAAGTTGGGTTACCTGAGGGTATGTAGCTGTGGGTACAACCTTTTCCCATGCTTATTTTTTTTTTCATTAGTCTGACTGAAAGCCATTTATTATGGGTATATCGAATTGAACCCAAGATGAAGAAAAACAATCTCTATTTCATCAAGGACTAAAACAACAGTGGCTTTCTCAATATTTTAAAGTTATTCTCAAAGAGATCTCTACATTTTTTTCACTCAGAATAAATAACTTGGATAATCATTCATAGCGAAGCTACAAATATATTTTGTAGTTCTTGTTTAATGTGCCAGGCATTGTTATAAACATCACTAATTACATTTTTTTGAGTGAGTATTTGACTGACATCTGGACAGCTTTGAATAATGCTGGATAATTCCCACAGAAACAATGTTAATCATATATTACTAGGACTGTGGTGCAGTGGCCTAGAGGTGGAGCTCTCACCTCACAATCAGGAGGCTGTGAGTTTGATCCTAGGTAGCAGCAAATATTTCTCTCTCTGGGTACAATGAGCAAATATCAGCTGCGAACTCTGCACTGGTGGCAGGAAGGGCATCCGGTGAGTAAACAGTCAGCTCCATTTAGGTGCCCCTGACTCCACCCTAATGCAAGGGATTACAGGGTTATTAAAAAAAATTACTACTATTCTTACTGTTTCATTAGAACAAATAAATCATGGAATGAGAAAAACAAAAGGGGAATCAAACCAGACGTCTTGCCTCCAAAGGTTTTCCATTTCATCGCTAATTCTATTCTCCCTTCAGCAATAGTTGTAAGGAATGTGCAAAGGTGCCTCTACAATATAACAACATCACATTGGCAACCAGGGTGGCACTTTTTTTTTTACCAGCTGCTTGCTGCAGTTCACAATGTTTCAATGGAAAGTTCCAAGACAGTTTATCTCAAGGATTTTTTTTACTTCACAACAGTGAGTTATGACCACTGCTGCTGTTGGACACACTCCAGAGTTTTCTGACACAAGGAGTTTTATTGTTAGAAACATTTGAGAGAGGGCTAGCTACAAATGGTTCAGAAGAAGAGGACAGGCATTTTTTTTCCCTACCTACTTTACTTGCAAAGCCACACGGCTTTCTGAAAATGCTCATTGCTCTTCTGAAGCCCATAAAGTCCAAATATCTGAGAGTTATAAAACCCTTGTCATAGCATCACAAGCTTCAGCCTATCATTACCACTGGATGCTTTAGATTCTATGGTATAAATCACACAGTGGGAGAAAGCCATACAGATGATTGTATTGCCTTTGAATGACGATCCGTCTCTTGTGCCTTTGGGCCCTTCTTGGATCAAACTTTGTAAGATAAAATTGGGCTTACATGAAAAGTATTACCTGCATAGGTGATTAAATACAAGATCTGTGCTTTTTCACTACCTTCAAGTAACAGTGTTTTAGCTGTGGAACTCACCAAACAAGATTCTTAGCTATTAATAGCAATAGCATTTAGACTTATATACCGCTTCATAGTGCTTTCCACTCCTCTCTAAGTGGCTTTCAAAGTCAGCATATTGCCCCCAACAATCTGGGTCTTCATTTTATCCACCTCGGAAGGATGGAAGGCTGAGCCAATCTTGAGCCTGGTGAGATTCAAACTGCCAAATTTCAGGCAACTGGCAGTCAGCAGGAGTAGTCTGCAGTACTACACTCTAACCACTGTGCCACTGTGACTCTTAAAAAATATAATAGTACCCAGAGAGATTCCCATAAGGTAACAACATCTTTCCAATATTTGACACTGAACTGAGGGTATCACAAACACTGCAATGGTCTCAGCATGATAGAAAACTCACTTATGATAAAATATGGAATGGTCTCACAGTAGGAAAGCATATTTGCAACAGACCTTGGAAACTTGCCATGGTTATCGGTAACATATTACAGACGAATTGCTTTACAAAAGTTTATTGGAGTAAGTCATAGTCATCCAGGATACAGAGTGTTTTCAGTAATAAAGTCATTTTAATGCCTGAGATTCCAAAACAATATAAGGTAATCCTCAAGCTCATTTAGTGTCCATTCAAAATTACAACACCACTGAAAAAGGGACTTATCACTATTTTTCACACTTACGACTATTGCAGCACCCCCATTGGCAGGTGATCAAAATTTAGACATTTGGCAGCTGAATTCCATTTATGATCTTTCAAGTGCCTTGGAATTATGTGATCACCTGTTATGATCTTCTCAGAAGTAAAAGCAATGGGGAAATCAGATTCACTTAGCAATGGTGCTATTAACTTAACAACTGCAGTGATTCACTTAACAAATCTGGCAAGAAAGGTCCTAAAATGAGGCAAAGCTCACTTAACAAAAGTATTACTTAGCAACATAAATGTTGGGCTCAATTGTGGTCATAAAGTAAGGACTACCTGTATCATAAATTGTGGTGGAGTGTGGTGAGGATCTGGAATCCGAGGAAGGAGGGAGGGTATGGAGGAGGGAGGGATTCTAGAGGATTAAGGCAACTCATCCCAGACATTATGTATGAGAGAACAAAGGTGAAGACAACCTCTCTCTAACAGTTCATAGGGTATATTGTAGATGCAGGTAGTAGAGTGTTCAGTCTGAAAAATATTTGTGTACAGGCGTGAAACAATTAAAAAACTCAGCTTGGAAGAACAGCTTTGTGTCATTCTTGGGTTTGGGCCTGAAATAAATGCCACTGATGTTGGAAATGATAACTTCTGCACGAACCTCAAAATTGACAGGTCCCCAATAAATATAGAGAGAGTTGCATCCATATCATTATTTTCTCAGACTATCTTCAAACATTGTTTTGTATTTTTCACAATTTACAGCACATGAGTTACTTTCTTCCTCCAGGAAATCTGTAAAAAGACAGCTGGAAAGAATGGAGCAGAATGACATTGTACAATGTGACAAGTATAGTAAATGAGCAGTTCTAATTGTAATTGCTCCAAAATGAAAGCAAACAGAAACTAATGTATAATTTTATGAAACAGTGGAGATTACAAAGAAATTGCACATTGTTGCACACAACCAAGACTATATCTCCGTATCCAAGTCTGATGGGTACTGAAAATTGAGGGGGGGGGGATTGGTGTTGGTGATAAGAGGGAAGATTCATTCCAACACTCCTGGAGTGTTTCTACATGTAATGAATTCAACACTGTAATGCTTGGATCATGTGGATTATATTCTGTTTTCTGCTTCCTTAATGGAAGAACATTCAGCACCACTAGACAATGCACTAATTAGATTGAAACCTATGGAATGCAAATGAAATTGTCTAGGTGTCAAGTTCTTCAACCGTTAATAAAATAATATTTATCGGCATGACCTCCATCTCACAGAAAATAAATTGAACTACACTGAACTAATACAAGTTTAAGTCTTCTTAAATTACTGTGGAGGATTCCTGTCAACCCCTTTACATGTATCACTTGAGTTGTAGCATGCAACCATTCATTGGAATTGGACCACAAAAATGAAAAGGCTTTTCAGACAGCAAAGCAAAGGCTGTTAATCAGCAAGTAGCTTACAAGCAACAGCTCAAATGAACCACTGAAGCTAGTATGCGTGTCAAGCCCTGGGAAACTGGCAAACCCAGGAAACCAGCATCATTTGGCTTTCTGGAATGAACTAGATTGCTAGTAGGGTAATGTAATAGAAATGTCAAAGCATGCCAGAACTGATCAACATATGTTGACTCAGCCTTCCATCCTTTTGAGGTGGGTAAAATGAGGACCCAGATTGTTGGGGGCAATAGGGCTGACTCTGTAAAGTCTTAGAGAAGGCTGTAAAAGCACTATGAAGTGGTATATAAGTCTAAGTGCTATTGCTATACTTAGCATGATTATGGTGGAGTTTCTCTTTCTTCACTTTCCCCTTCCCACAGACTAAGGAATCTTTCTATAATAGCCCATCTCCATCTAGTAATAGTCCTGCTGTCTCCTTTATGTTCCCATTATCTCTATATTAAGTAAGTTCAGGAGAAAATAATCAAGACTTATTTTGAGAAGAGAACGGAGCTGCAATATCTGGAGAAATTGGTGGATTATACTGACAAAATTCCAATAAGATTCTTACAGGAGCTCCACAAGGGTCATCCAGATATTTTTAGGAGGCAGGTAAGAGCCATGGTTACTTAGGATGGCTTGAACAAGATAAAGACATAGAAGAGCTTGTATGTCAGAGTCCTGCTTAGATCCGTTCCTTATAATACCCCTTTATCCATTGTCATGGGCAACATGCACATGGTGGGGGGGGGGAGTCTTTGTGAACTATGCTGAAATAAGCAGACAGACTTATGATTTCAGGCAATTATACCAAGGTGTAATCTGCTAACATCAGTATTAGCAACAGTACTAGCATTGCTGTGAATGTTTGCCTCTTTTGATCTAGTAGAAGAATTGGCTTCATATACTGTAATGGGTCTAAATTCTCATTGTATTTTACTGAGACAGAGTGAAATGAAGCACATCTTTCTCTGCAACACCACCCAGTTTCAAATGGTGCAGCAGAACGAACTATCCAATTGTTCAAAAAAGCAGGGATGAAACTAATTATTGAGGCAGCCGCAAACAAAACAGAGGAAAGAGTAAACAGTTGTATATCCAACTATAGGAACATTACATACATGGTACTGAAATGACTCTTTCAGAACCATTCCTAAAATGCCAACTTCATAGCTGGCTGGATTTGTTTAAACCTTCACTGATCCAAACTAAGGAGAAGCAGTAGAAGTTGCTAAAATTGACACACAATTATCTTGCACAAGGAGTCAAATTATTCCACTTAAATAGACAATATGCTTCCAGTCAAGTCCCCAAGCTTCTCTTTTCAGTTCTAGACCTGTGCCACATAATACATTCACCAGAGGAAGTTTATATAGCACCACTTATTGCACTTCTTTATTGGATGATGCTTTGCCTGTTTCTTTATGTAATCAAATATATAGAAGGTTTTAAAAATGTTTTAATGGTGGTTCTTAAATTGTTCATAAAAGTTTAATAAAAGGGGAAGAAATAAAATAATAATAATAAGAGTTGGAAGGGGGAGAGGTTCATCTTCTCATCCAATCTGCTTAATGAAAGACCCAATGCATTATCTCTGGGAGATGACCAACCTCTGTTGGTGGACTTCCAGTGTGGAAGAACTGAAATCTTCTTATTGTAGCTTCTTCTGTAAGATGATAATTCATACAGTCAGGAAGCTCTTTCTGATACTAGCTTAAACCTACTTTCATGTTGTTTTAACCCAGCCTATTGCTTCTCTCTATAGGAAAATAAAATGGCTGCTTCCCATGATTTGAACTCTGTGCTACTTAAAGTCCAAGTACACTACTTCCCTAGCATTCTCCTGAGTATTACATATTGAATATATAAGTTGGGTTAAGTCCTGCTAAAGTGAAACTAGCCTTTAGATGATCCTAACTGTTAACTTCAAGTTTTGGAGGGAAACTTAGAACATTCATATTTTGGTGGGCTTTTTCAAGTATTATGATTGGTTAAGGCCCTGTGTGCCCAGAGTATAAATTACAGGGATTGTCTCAGGGGTGAAATCAACTTACCTTCATTACTGGTTTGCAAATGTGAGCGTGTGCACATGCACAGAGCATCAAAAACAGGACGTGATGACCTCCAGGTGGGTGGGTGGAGCTTCCCACTGCCAATGCTACTGATTTGCCCGAACTGGATAGAACCGGCTGAATTTCACCACTGATTTGCCTGCATTTCCTCAATTCCAGTTCTGAGTCAATCAATGCTGTTGTATCTATGCTGGTCTGTTTTTGTCTACTGACACCCACTACATAATATACTGTATTAGGCAAGTAAACTTATTAAAAGAAATAAGTCCAGGCGAGTTTGTTTTGTGACAAATCCAAGTTAATAGCATGTCATCCAAGTAGTCATAAACACACTGTTTAATTTTAAGGACCTTGTCCAATATAGATGTTAAACAGTGGTGGGTTTCCAAATTTTTTACTACCAGTTTGCTCGTGTGCTCTTGCACGCTCGTGCACGCAGCACTTCTGTGCATGCACAGAAGTGTCTGGACAGGTGGGCAGAGCCTACTGCCACCCCTACTATGGGTTTGTCTGATCCAGGCTGAACCAGGAGCAACCCACCTCTGACGTCAAGAAGGAAGAGTTTCCTGGTTTCCCATTTCTGAAGACAAGTAGGTGACATTTGCTGTCATCCGAGAGTTCTTCTAGATTACTAAGAGCCATTCTGCAATTATCTCTGCTACAATTTATTAATTGGGTAATAGCTTGGGCAGTCATTTTTGAAAAGGTAGCACTCCAGTGGTAGGATTCAAATTTTTTTACTACTGGTTCTGTGGGCATGGCGTGGTGGGCTTGGCATGGCTTGGTGGGTGTGGCAGGGGAAGGATACTGTAAAATTCCCATTCCCACCCCACTCCAGGGGAAAGTTTACTGCAAAATTCCCATTCCTTCCCGATCAGCTGGGACTTGGGAGGCAGATAATAGATAGAGGGCGGGGCAGGTCAGAGCTGGTATTTACCAGTTCTCCGAACTACTCAAAATTTCCGCTACCAGTTTGCCCGCAGTGGAGAAAACTGGCTGAATGCTATCTCTGTAGCACTCCCTTCAGGAATCAAGTGATGTTAAGAATCTCTTGGCAACCATTTTCAATTCAGAGATGGCATAAGCCTCATAGTTGCAAACTGAATTCGCTGCTTCATATGCTATATTGAAGTTCAGAATAAAATTGTTCTCATCAAGAAGTTTTGTTGGTAATTTAGAAGCACCACACATGCATACACACACAAAGCACTAATCTTAGAATGACATTTACAGGATTCTAAATTTATTGTAAGTAAGACTTCTCTCCTTGTCTTTTACATATCAATTTATTTGTCATGCAAAGCTATAAAGCTGTCTTAATGGCAAGCTGCCCATGCTCACCCACACTCTCTACCTATAAACAAGTAGACATAATGAACTCCCTGCAGCCTGGTGATCTATGTTCAACATGACCTGCAAGTATTATACTTTAGCTTAATCCACTTGGAGGGAAAAGATGATGAAGCCTCTAAGCAAAGTAAAAGCAACCCAGGTGTCTTTTATTTTTTGGCTGGCTCAGGAATTCTGGAGGTGAAGCCTACAGATCATAAAGGGGCTGTAGTTGCCCACCTCTGACTTGGAGCATTATTATGTAATCTGGGAGAAGACAAGCTTTCTCAGAACAAATGTCTGTCAGAGTGTATATGACTCGGATACAATATCTTCCATGAAACATAATCAGTGTAATTTAGCCTATAACTGGAAACTTTGTGTGTTGTTCTCTGTATGTAAATTCTTAGCTTACAAATTAGAAGAAGATTGTTGCAAGTATACTTTTTTATAGCTTTAATGATGTCAGAAATCTCTATATAGAAAATAATGAGAACAGACCAAATTAACACATTGTATTTCCCCAGCTTCACCTCTTAATACTTCCTGTAATCTAACAACACAATGTTCTTGTATGAGGCAATTCAAGAAAAAAAATTAATTAAAACAATATATATTACACCTTGTTTATATTTGGGGGTGAAAGATACAAGAGAAAGGCAACATAAAGTAACACATTGGATTAGCTTTTATACTTGAATATTGTTTATGGTGAACTGATAGTTCCACATTATCAACTGATGCTTCAGATTCATCAATGGAAACGACATGACAGAATATGATTTCATTATAGAGCTGCAGTGGTGCAGTGGTTAGAATGCAGTACTACAGGCTACATCTGCTGACTCTCGGCTGCCTGCAATTTGGCAGATTGAATCTCACCAGGCTGAAGGTTGACTCATCCTTCCATCCTTCCAAGGTAGGTAAAATGAGGACCCAGATTGTTGGGGGCAATTTGCTGATTCTGTAAACAGCTTACAGTGGGCTGTAAAAGCACTGTGAAGCAGTATATAAATCTAAGTGCTATTGCTATTGCAGCAGGCCACCCAGTATAATAATACCGCTCAGAACTTTAGAAAACTTGACACTCTTTGAACTGGGAGAGTAAACAAAAAAAAAAGTGAACTAGACTTTGCAATAGATTTAGTTAGCTGCCAGTTATTAAGCCAAAGTGGGGGAGGTATAGCAAATTCTTGCTTTAGAACATGTTGTAAATTATGCTATCTGCAGGAGTTTCTGTCTCTTTTCTTCACTATTCTGAAGCTGCATGTCTCTAAGAACAAACTCCTTATAGTTCTGGTATTCAACATCTGGAGGCCACACAAGCAGGGTAAAAGACCCAGAGAAATTTGTGTGTCAGAGGAGATCAAGGCATGTACCCTCAATCAGCAGTTGTTGACAAAGTAGCTTCAGAAGGTATAATGCTTCCTGTATTGTACAAACTCAAGAGGAATACTAAAACAGCACATAGACACGTAAAGAAATATTCCATAACTGCTCCTGTATGTCTTCCTGAGCCACACAGCCTACACAAAACACAATGTTTGAGATCCACAACCCAAGTCCCACTATGTCTTAATGTGCCTAGATGCAGTTGCCAAAACTTGATACCCTTGTTACAAGCCAAAATTGGAATTGGAAATGGTAGCGGAAGCAGGGGAAGTACCCTTTGTGGTAAAGTGAGAGAAAATAGTATGAGAAATTAGCTTCCAAAGGAATTTTGTCTCCTTCCCACCAAATGTGTAAATGCTACAGTTATGAACTGATAGGCATTTGACAGTGGAGATTTCTTCTGGAATGAAAGAAAATTCTAGGAACCATAATGAACAAATAAAATATTTTGTTTTCCCGGGGTTCTGAAATTACATTAAGTCTTATTTCTCGGAAAAGATCAAGTCCCCCCCCCCTCTTGTAGCAAACATTCAAAAATAGTCACATTACAGCCCTACACAGATTTATTGCATATTGCATTTTTACAATGAAAATAAAAAACATAGAAAACATCCAGAGTACATGGAGAAATTGTGACGTTTTTACACTGCAAATGCATGGTGAGACGGCATTGTGATATTACAGTTTGTTCATAGATGTAGTCTAAAAATAATGTAAATGATATACTTTAAAATAACTTCTCCTGAGCAAATTTTCTTAGTCCGAAATTATTCAGTTCACTAGAATCCTGGATGACCTTTCTGTTTCAATGATAAAAATGAATCATAATCAACATTCTTCAATTTTCAACCAGAAACTGAATGAAGAGGATGGAATAATTGAAACTGTGCACTGTCACCACTCTGGTTAGTAAAGTGCATCTTTGAACTTGGAGTTCATAAAATTAGAATAGGTAAAGGTTCCCCTCGCACATATGTGCTAGTCATTCCCGACTCTAGGGGGTGGTGCTTATGTCTGTTTCAAAGCCGAATAGTCAGCATTGTCCGAAGACATCTCCGTGATCATGTGGCCGGCATGGCTAAATGCAGAAGACCCGTGGTACGCTGTTACCTTCCCACCAAAGGTGGTTCCTATTTTTCTACTTGCATTTTTACATGCTTTCGAACTGCTAGGTTGGCAGAAGCTGGGGCAAGTAACTGGAGCTCATTCCGTTATGCGGTACTAGGGATTCGAACTGCCAAACTGCTGACCTTTCTGATTGACAAGCTTAGCGTCTTAGCCACTGAGCCACCACGTCTCCTAAAATTAGAATAACCAGGCCATAAAAACCCACCTATACAATCTTATACTTTGATGCATGGGGAACTCTATGGAGCAGCTTCTAGTTGGTGATCCCACTTCCAATCACCTTAATATAGATATATGTGGAGGGTTATCAGCTACCACCAGTTCAGTATCTGAGAAAAAGTTTCATAGTCAAGTTATTCATTCTTTTTGCATTAACCTTGTAGTTTTAAAAAATGTGTACATCAGACAGATTGGTTTCTTGTATAATGTTATTTCTATGTGTATACAACTTTGGAGAGTTTTATTTTTTATATTTATTTATGTATTCAGCAAGTGAGTGGGCAGTGTAAAGCATATGTACAACAATAAATATACTTGAGATACTTAAATACAAGATTCTTTGTCTACCAGAATGGATCCCTTTATGTGACATTGCACTAGATATAAGACAACTAGTATACTGGACCATTATACAGCATTTTCCCCATTTTTCCCAAACATTTTTTCATTGGCCCTTCCAAGAGAGACAAGATGTGTCACTTTGTCATGAAATCCAAACCAGAAATTTGGCTTTAAAATCAGTCCATCCAGAAAGTTGCATCTGTATTGGATAGTGTTATTAAACTCATTTATCAGAATGGCAAAATTCTTTGAAAAGGGATTCTTAAAAGATCACAAATATTTGAGAAAAATTGGAAAAATTCTGTATAATGGTCCAATATCCTAGTTGTCTTATGAAAAAAAATATTGGTTAGTAAACAAAATTTTTGCTATCTGGGAAGTCAATTTTTCTCTCTTTGGTAATGGAGAGACAAATAGATCTCCTACTTGATTCTTTTGAAGCTGGTGTTGCAGTCTCAATAGGATGTATCTTGAGAAATGGAAACATGGAGGCTAAGAGAATGGCTTTCTGAAGATAGCAATAGCATTTAGACTTATATAACATTCCATAATGCTTTACAACACTCTCTAAGCAGTTTATAGCAGTTTACCAACTTCGGAAGGATGGAAGGCTGAGTCAACCTTGAGCTGATGAGGATCGAACTCCTGGCAGTGAGCTGAACTAGCCTGCAATACTGCCTTTCAACTACTGTGCCATCAGGTTCTTTATAAGGCTGTCTGAGGAGCAAGAGCTATTAAAAAAGGGCTATTATTTGGGCTCCCAGGTGTTCTGAAGCACAGTTTTGCACAATCTGAAGGATATATGGGAACACAGGTAAATGACTTATTTTCAAATTATTAAAGTAGTCTTGTCTTCTTCCAGAGTTGAATGAATGCTTCGGAACCTGATCCTGGCTCTCTACAAAAATGCTTTTCGATTTTTTTATCAGGAAAGGAAAAGAGGAGGAGGAGGAAAGCAGATCACTACACATAGACATGAAATAGATGGGGATTATCATAAAGAGGAAAAGGAGAGCTTTGAACCTGTTTCTATACATTCTGAAGAAATTCTTTCCAAGGATCTGTCCTAACAATATCCGATATAAGATCTAACACTTGTTAACTACTTTTACACATTAAGAACTGCCCATTGAATATGGTACAGTGCTTTCATTCAGGGAAAAATGCTTTGTTTGCAATGCAGGAATAAAGCTCATGGGAGCTTTCATTGAGAAAAAAGTATTCTAACATTATCTTGCAAAAGTGTATACTGCTGAGTGGGTATTTGGTGGGAAGTTTATCTAGTTGTTTAAGTGGGCCTAGAGATGGAATTTATCAGGGGTGCTGACTTAGCAGTGAGGTGGATAGTTTAGCCTATTCCTATGAACTAGATGGTATTATGAGAGAATATAAATTTCTACATAAGAATAGAGGAAGCTAAATATTATCCAATGTCCAAAATGTCTAATGGTGGGTAGGATGGTATGTTGTGTTACATTAAAACCCTTTTTCATTTGTAATCCTTTGTAATCATTTGAAAAGAAAGTTTTGCTCACTCCTTTTCTATTTTTCTAATTATTCTTCAATAATTAGTGAATGGTAGTGAATCATAAAGGGAAAAAAAAACTTAACTTGGAAACCTGTTTTATAAGTAGAAAGAATTGTCACCTCTTCCATATCCAATGGGCTGTGAGTTATGGTTGGGCATAACTGATTCTGTTCCAGTGGTGCTTGTGAGATGTCATGTATGTGTTTGTATGAGCAATCATCTACTGCTTCGACTCAAAAACCTCATAGTCTAAGGCAATCTTCATCCAAATAGATTTTATGACCAAAAGTCTCAGGGGCTTTCTATCCAGTTGAACTAACTGTTGGGAACTCCAAAACATATAGAGAAGACTGATTTGGGATAACAGAATTTAAAAAGGACCTAGGAAGTATATCTTTTCTGTCCTGGTAGCCGCACTCTGGAATGAGATTTCTTCTTGAGATCTGGGATACTCCCATCCTGAGGGCTTTAAAAAAAACTGGTTCTTTCCCAGGTTTTTGGAGTTTGTTTGAGCTGTGTTTGGTAGGTTGTTCAGTATTGTTGGCTGGATTTGCCATTTTGTTCACTGTTTTTAATTTGAAAAGCATCTGAAAGCAAGACATGAAGCAATGGATAGAAACTAATCAAGGAGAGAGAAGCTTAGTTCTCCTAGAACTAAGGAGAAATTTCCTGACAGAACAACAAATCAATGGAATGATTTGCTGCCAGAAGTTGTGAATGCTCCAATATTAAACCCTACACCATTTGTCTGAAATAGTATAGGGTTTCCTGCCTGAGGAGGGGGTTGGACTAGAAGACCTCCAAGATTCCTTCCAATTCTGTTATATACTTATAACATAATTGGAAGAACTTTGGTTATAGATTATATACTTTTTTTCTTGTTTCTTGTATTGCGAGCTACCCGGAATTGGATAGGAGATGGGTTATGCCTAAATCAAATGAATAAATTAACAAATACAATTCATGCATCCATTCCCCAAGTCTCTTTTTGTATAGCACTGTCTCATATTTCAAAATATCACATTTCTTATCATTGGCATCAGGCTGGGAGAAAAAAATCCCCATGCGTTAAATGAATATATGGAGAAGTAAGGCTAGGAATAATAATATCATCCTTTATGGCTGCTTCTCTCTTTGGGAACAAGGCCTAGATCCACCCATCTATCCTCATTTTGTAAATAAAGTGGGCAAGAAAGAAACATGCAGCTTTTCAAAATACAATTTAGTTTTTAGTGGAAAATGAAATAGGTGGAGGGTAATGCAGCTTTGAATGTGTTTCTTTTTTTAAAAAAAATCTAACTTTAAATGGTAGGACCAATTAGAAAAAGAATTCAGTAAATCCAGTGTAAGATTTCCACAAATAAAACAAATATTATGCCAACTTTTAAGAGGCAAAGTAATGATGGAACAAATATGGTATTATATGAAGACTTATATTTACTATATGTCATTTTGGCAGATCAGTATATACATTTTACATGCATGCATGCATGGATATAGGTATGTGTAGGTATGTGCATGTAAGTGTCTACGCATACTCAACACAAACACACACACACAGAGATACCCCCCCCCATGGACTAGACAATAGAAGTAACAATATAGACTATTACATTTAACGAAGAGAAGTTGCTATTTGGGATGGGGACACAGTATTTTGTGTATCACCTGCAATGGAGTGGAATATTAAACATCCAATAAATCAACAAAAATGTTGCATGCTGGACATTATTATCATTTGCAGGTGGTTACATCCTGTTGTATGATCTGCAACAGTTCACTGTAGAAGATATAATGCTTTAATTAAGCATATAGTTGGCATTTCAGCAGGCAGAGCCCATAAATCCCCCATATAAAGCTATGTTTAAATTAGAAGTTCATAATGCTTCTAGACACCAAGATGATTGATAAAATATATATGCTTCCACTTAAGCCTCCAGAGTTCGCTGGGCTAAGCAAGTGACTAATACCAGGTCTGCAGCCACTGCTTTTTACAGGAGAGGAAGCATTAACTTCCATTAGTCAACCATCTAGTTCCTCAAAGGGCTGTTAAGCCTCCAATTCTCCCAAAGCCATTGTTTTCATGGAAGACAGAAAAGTGGGAGGAAAAGGATTTCTGTGGATGGTGAAGGAAGACACTTTACAGTAAAAAGGCCACTTTGGATATGGAGAGTTCAAGCAGTTCCCATAATCACATCTTCTGCACGAAGATTATTGCTTTTCTTGAAATCTTGCTCCTTTTCTACCACTTTATTTTGGCTGTATTTTGTTTTGACTTTTGTCCCTTTTAATATTTGAGCAGCCACCAAAAACATACTTTCAAAATCTGGCCATATTGCTGCCACAATTTGGCTATATGACCTAGGGATACTTTGGGGGCTGCAATGTGGAAAGTTGAAACAAGCCATAATTGGCCCTACCTGTGATATACATGAAAAGCACAATCAGCTTTCAGAGATGTTGGATATGGACTATGCAGTTTTGTAAATGGGATGTGCAGTGGTTTCTAAGAAAAATATTGTCCCTTCATAGCAATAAAGGTAAAGGTAAAGGTTCCCCTCGCACATATGTGCTAGTTGTTCCTGACCCTAGGGGGCGGTGCTCATCTCCGTTTCAAAGCCAAAGAGCCAGTGCTGTCTGAAGATGTCTCTGTGGTCATGTGGCTGGCATGACTAAATGCTGAATGCTGCTTACCTTCCCACCAAAGGTGGTCCCTATTTTTCTACTTGAATTTTTACATGCTTTCGAACTGCTAGGTTGGCAAAAGCTGGGACAAGTAATGGGAGCTCACTCTGTTACGTGGTGCTAGATATTCAAACTGCCAACCTTCCTAAGCAACAACCTCAGCATCTTAGCCACTGAGACACTGAGCTACTGTGTCCCTTTTTCATAACAATAGTAATAACATTTAGACTTACAGTATATACTGCTACACAGTCATTTACAGCCCTCTTTAAGTGGTTTCAGAGTCAACATATTGCCCCAACAATGTGAGTCCTCATTTTACTGGCCTTGGAAGGCTGAAAGGCTGAGTCAACCTTGAGCTGATGAGACTCAAACTTCCAAACTGTTGGCAGCCAGTGATCAGCAGAAGTAGCCTGCAGAACTGCATTCTAAGTACTGTGCCACGGCGACTCATAATTGGGAGGAAACTGTTTGCTGCTGCTGGCTCAGCATGGGAGTAAGGAATTTGTAATCCTCTTCCCTCAGTCCTATATAATCAGAATATTTGTTTTATTCCTAACGCATAACTATTTATCAAAAGCAACCAACCAAGCAACCAACCTGTTAGGAATATAATCTAATGGTTGGGTTGGCAATTTATAAATCATATAGCAATGCTGTACGTGTTTCTTTAAATCATGCTGTAAAATGTGATTGGCTGTGTCAGGTGCGACTTCATTTAATAACCAGGAAAGAAACCACTCAACTCCATTTGTTTGAAATTAAGTGTACTTTTACTAATTACAAATAAAAAGTTGCAAAGCTAAGCTGAATCTGGTTAATTAGGCGCGAAAGCAAAGAATATCATGTATAATTCAATCCCCTCCCCTTGGCACCCCGGTCCATAGTCCAATTATAATTCACCCAACAGTCAGGTGGGAGATATCTTCAAAAAACATCACCAGGATGGAATGCTGGACAGTTAACCTTGGCGGGAAACTCCCTTCCTCCACATGCGCAGTAAGATGGTCAGATCAGCGTCTAGAATCTTCCTCCAGCACATAATGATTCCCTTCCCAAATACCATGCCCCCCCTCCCCGTTTCAATGGCAGCCAAAGCAGCAGCAAAGCAGAGGCTGACAGACTGCTGTTTCTTCAATCAGCCATAAGAGGGAGCCAGAATGACTGTTACCTCTCTTGTTTGTTAGATGCTGGTCTGATCTGGTCTGAGTGTTTTGAAAGCTGGCTGTTAAAAAGTGCAATGAGCTATTGTAAGTTTTGCAACTGCTAGCAAACTTTGAGTACCGGACTGTTTGTATGATTATGGACTATGTTATTTGGATTATCCCTTAACTGAAAGACATTGATGACTGTCTTATCCATGTATGACTTGGACTGTTTGATGGACTCTGATACCTCTATTTCCACGAAAGTAAAAGCCTACTTAAACTGCAGTGTCTCTGTATGCTAGTTTGTGTGTTCTCCAACAATACTCTCACAATGCTTCTCTGAACGTACTCGCTTACCCAATGGGAAGCTTACCTAACACTGGTTATGGGCCCAGGTTATACCAGATGTAGCTAAGGGGGAGTTGGTGTTGATACGCAATATCGCATACATACAGCTGTTACGTTAGTGATTGTTACTATCCTGGAGAAGACGGAGAGTGACTCATCAACAAGCCTATCGGTTGGATGGAACAAACTATGTTTCTTGGTCTATGAAATGCAGTCTATTACTGCGTAGGGAAGGTTTATGGGATGCTGTACAGAATCCACCGGATGTAACTGCTTGGAATCCAAATAACGATGATAATCCCAAGAAGATAGCAGATTTTCAGCGATGCAATGAACGGGCGTTGCGTATAATTGGTCTAACACTGAATGACCAACAATTAATACATATTTGTGGAGAAAATTCTGCTGCAAGATGTTGGGAGAATTTAAAGAGGATTTATGTACGTGACACTATAGGTTCACACATACATCTTACATGCAAACTGTTTAGGGCACGTCTTTTGAAAGGTGGAGATATGTTAGCTCATTTAAGCTTTATGAAAGGGGTTTTTCAGGAGCTACATGAAATGGAAGAAGAAATCCTGTACTTCATAAAATAGGGTGAGGAATGTCATATATTGTCTCCTTTCTCCTCATTTCATTGTCTCCCTAAAATGCTCTGCAGAACTCCACATTCAATTTAAATTCTCCTATTCTTGACTACAGTCTACGTCAGTTGAAACATACACTTCCTTGTTCTACAGGTATTATGCAATCTTGATAATTACAGTGTCCCCATCTTCCTCTGCTCAGGTGGGCTGAATATCTAAAAAGGTCCAACATTCTAAATAAATTTAAAAAGACCCACCACAATTTCATTCTTTGCTCTGGTAACATATGCAATCTGTTTTAGGATGACTTACTTACTTCATTAGGAAATAGGAATCAGCCAAAGCTTAATTGCAGAACACAGGCATTATAAGCAGAAACTCTAAAAAGTTCTCCTTGTAATCTTCCTAAGGTTTCCTAGTTCTAAATAGGACTAAGGATAAAAAATCTGCCATCAGTTAAAGTAGATAAGCAAATTTTATAAAAAATATAATCAAAGACTGTTTACATGGGTGAGAAGCATGCAGAAACTGCCTTTCATGTCTGCCCCAAGGGACTTTCTATTTCAAAGGGTTCAGCATTTCACTAAGAACAATTGTGCTGTTTGAATGGGGCTTCTTCAAGCTCCAATATTTCAGTTCCTTTTTGATGATGAAGTTCTTTTGTCTTATGGCTCCATTTTGTCAATTGCTGGTTGAATTGTTGATAAGTTCCTTGTGGTTGGCACCTGAGTACGGTATATTCAGAGCTGTTTCCTCCAACTGGATTCACCATCTCTCTTGGGAGAAACTACTGATAGCACCATTTCTGTGAAATAAGGATACTGAAAATACTAGGATTTATTTCTCCACAATTTCCCCCTATTCCTCTGAGTACCCTCTCTGAGAGGGAATATCAGTGCCATTGTTTATAATCTTCTATTAGACGTCATTAGCCTTAATTTCTAATTTGTAAAGACTGAGCTTTTCCATAGATTTTGGATCAAGTGATTTGATTTTCAATTTAATTTGACTTCATTTAATTTATTATGGATATTTCACCCTTGCTTTATACTTCTTGTTATAATTTATAATTGGGGAAGTGGCTCAGTGGCTAAGACTTAGCGCCACATAACGGAGTGAGCTCCCATTACTTGTCCCAGCTTCTGCCAACCTAGCAGTTCGAAAGCATGTAAAAATGCAAGTAGAAAACTAGGAACCACCTTAGGTGGGAAGGTAACAGTGCTCCATACGCCTTTGGCATTTAATCATGCTGGCCAAATGACCATGGAGATGTCTTCGGACAGCGCTGGCTCTTCAGCTTTGTAACGGAGATGGGCACCACTCCCAAGAGTCAGGAACCAGTAGCACATATGTGTGAGGGGAACCTTTACCTTTTAGCCTTAATTCCTAATTTGTAAATACTGAGTTTTTCTATAGACTTTGGATCAAGTGATTTGAGTTTCAATTTAGTTTGACTTCATTTAATTTATTATGGATATTTTGCTCTTGCTTTATAATTGTTGTGAACTTCCCAGTGTTCTGAGTTGTCATATCTAAGAAAGTAAACAAATCAATAAATCACAGTAGGTAATCACAGTTAATAATTGAGACAGCTTTTGGCCAATGCATCAAATCTTCTTCGCATGTTATTTACAGTTTCTAGAAATTAGAGCAACAATTTAAAACATTCAACCATCATTCTGGAACTAATATGGATGAACTGGTCTTTTTGAACAATGGAATTCAAGGAGAAAGCTGATCTGTGCCTCCTTAATGCTAAGTATACATGTACATTTGAAATGTTTGAGAAATGTCAGTAGCAACAGGCAGGAATCTTCATTCGGAAAGAACCCCCAGAGTTTTGCTTAGGCAAATAACTTCTCTTTGAAATGGTGAGCTTGAAGTTGGAAACAAAGGTGAATTTAATTTTCAGTTTTCTTTTGAACATGGAAACAAAGAGGCAATCCGCTCTATAAAGCACAAGACAACATTCTCCCTGAATGTGTGAGAAAACATGCTAGGTTCTTCATTAGCTTTTCTCCATTAAAGAGAAGACTATTCATCTTGTCATTTATCAGTTCTCTCATCTTCTACAAAGGATACATTTTTTTGGTTTCTCTGGTTCGTAAGTCTGTTTGGTAGATTAATTTCTCCAATGTGTTTAAAATTTTAAATAGGTTTCCTGTGAGATTCCTTTGCATTTTCTTCTGTTGTCCAGAGGGGGTGCTGGGTGCTTAGATTCCACATATTTAAAACTGAACCAGAACTAGAAAAAAAAATTCAGAAGACACTCTTTAGTTACATTAACATATTACAGCTGCAATTTTATTTTAGGAGTACTAATATCTTAAAATTATTGTCTCCTAACTCTTTTGTTATTGCCTGTTTTACCTAGACATATTTTTCTTTCCTAAGCCATTATATCATTGTAAAAGAGAAGTGAGTTGTAACTCAGAAGTTACCCTATTTTTCAGAGTATAAGATGCACCTTCCCCCCCCTAAAAGAGGGCGAAAATTTGGGTGCGTCTCCTACAGGCCCCAACCCTTTGGCCTCTGCCTCCCAGAAATTTACCTCTTTGCAGAAAACATGGGAGGCTTCAATAAGGTATAGCAATCCTGCAGCCTGTAATAGCTGATGATCCAAAATTGAAAGTGAAACTTGCTGTTTGCTCCATGTGGCAAATTGCTGGGAGGCAGGGTTTTTTTTGCTTATGCTAATCAGGCTGTTTACTGCAAGGAGGTAAGTAAATAACTATAAATGCCTATAGAATGTTCAAATTATTAGACTTAATTTTTAAAGACTGCTTTGTTATTATTTTAGACAATTTAACAAAATGAAGAAGCTTTTTAAAATAAATGCTTGATCTGAAGAGGCCCAGTGCTATTGTTTTAAAAAGTGCTATTCTTTTAAATAGCAGAGAATAACTATACTTCCAGAAAGCCCATCAATTTTAATAGCATCTGTACAAGTATAGTCTGAAATATAACACTACAAACAATGTATATTGCCTGTACTGTTTGTTGCAAGGATAGGGTGACCAGACGTACCGATTTCAGCGTGAAAAGCACGCTATATAACAATTTTTCCCCGGACTTCCTGGGAGGAGCCTGCTGGTGGTGGCAGCAAAAAATCAGCTGCCTCCGAATTCCTGGCTACGTACCTGTTTAGAGGATCTTCCATCTGACGTCTTATCAGGTTTTCTTATCCTTCAGGCAAGAAGGAAAGAAGAAACTGTTTTGCTGGCAAATGCTCTTCGATTTTTGCAGCTTTGTGCTTGCAAGGAAAGGGGGGCTAGCCCAAGGCAGAACGGCTGTCCGTGCTGGGAACTTCAAACTGCCTTGTGCAGGACAAAATAGGTCTCCCCCACTCTGCTCAAAGTTTTGTTTGATTTAATCTTATCACGAGCTGAATCCGTTTACTGCGTGGACAATAATTGTTTATCAACATTTTAGCTTCTTTTCTTTTTCTCCTCCGAAAAATTATTTACTTAGAGGCTTTTAAAATGGCGCCGAGCAGGCTGGTTTCTCCGGTAATAACGAACACTTTTTGCTAATCCTCACAAGAATTCAAAACAAAAGAGATTGCTTATCATATGTTTTGGTTTCACAATAGAAGAATTTTACTCCTTCATTAACCTTGCTTATCTGGAAGTTAAATGGTGATGAATCTGCTGAACGGTCTTGTTACAATGTTTACTCACTGAAAGTTTTGCCAAGCCTTAAACTTCAAAATAAAAGCCTCTTTACTTAAAGCTGCATATTCAGGCAATAGAGTTTTATTAACTGCAGGCAGATAAATTTTGAAATGGCCTCAAAACCAAATATTAACTTGAAGTCGTCACCCTCTACTTCCAGGGGCACATCCTCAGTGCCTGGCACAAAGCTGCAGCCTCCGCTTCCTATGCCCCCTGCTGGGGATGTGTTAACGAAAGAATTTTTCCTGAGTAATCTAAGCGAGGCTCTTAATACACAGACAATTAAAATGGAAGATAAATTTAGAGATAATAGAGAGGAGAGAAAAGAGGAAATAAAAGAAATGAAAGAAGAAATTAAAAGTGAAATAAAAGGACTTAAACAGGAGCTGTATGAGAAATTTGAGGCTAAGGTTGATAAAATTAGAGACGACATGCTGAGTCTTGTAACTGTATTAACAGAACATATTTCTGGAGTGGAAGATACTCTAGAGGTTCTTAATGATGCCAATGCTAACTTGACATTGAAAACAGAGGTGGTGGAACAAAAAGTGGAAAATGCTGAAAAAGAAATTATTATGATACAGTACCGACAAATGGAGTTCGCATTAAGAGTAAGGGGGCTGCGTGAGGAGAAACAGGAGAACCTGAAACAGATCCTATCGGAAGCTTTTGACCACCTGATGGGAAGACCAGGGACCAACCAAGACTGGCAAATTGACAAAGCTTACCGCATTAACTCCTGGCTGGCAAAGCAGAAGCAGCTTCCTCGAGACATCGTTATATATTTTACTACAAGAGAGCTTAGAAATATGGTACTGCAAGCGTCTTATAACACTAAGCTTCAAATTGGCGGTCAAGACCTGGCTGTTTTGAAAGAGATACCACCTCAAATGTTAAGAGCCAGGAGAGACTACGCTTTTTTGGTCGAAGAACTCAGAAATCGTCAGATACAGTATAGATGGGATGCACCATTTGGCATCATATTTACATTTGATAAGCAAAGGTACCGCCTCAACTCTGTATGGAAAGCCCGAGATTTTTATTATAATATATTGAAGGCTGGACACCCTGCACCATCTGGACCTAGAGAAAGACCACAAGAAGGACAGGATAGACAGCAAACTACACAACCACCAGACAAGATGGAGCATCTCTCTTCTCTAGAAGTGCAAGGTGCTATGGAACCAAGACCTAGCCGCATGACTACTAGACGTATGGAGAAACAAGCTAAAAAGCAACAGCATCAACAATCATCGGCCATCGATCAAGGAACTACAATAACAAATCTGGAAGCAGTGGGAGGAGCTAGACCTAAGGTTAAACAGGCCGTGCAGGAAGCTCTAAAAATGCTTCAACCAACCAAAGATGACAACTAAGATTTTAACATGGAATGTCAACGGACTGAACTCTCCACAGAAGAGGAAGAAAATATTTCATGATCTCAAACAGTTTAAGAACGATGTAATTTGTTTGCAAGAAACTCATATCAAGTCAACTGATCAAAAATATTTGATCAACTCAAAACTTGGTCAACATTTTGCAGCTTCTGCTATGGAAAAGAAGAATGGTATAGTTGTATACTTAAGAAAAGATATGAAAGCTGAATTAATAGAAGCAGATCCCTTCGGAAGATATATTGCTTTAGACTTAATCTTAGAAGGGAAAAAGACATTACTTTTGGGAATTTATGCTCCAAATCAACAGCCAGATAGATTCTATAGAAATCTTCATGCTAAATTAGTACAGTGGGACTATAGTTCCTGTATACTATTGGGTGACTGGAATGGAGTGATAGACACTAAGAGAGATAAGAAGATTTCCCGCCTAAATACCAAGATGCGAGCAAAGTTACCCAAATCTTTCTTTGACATTATGGATGATTTTGAATTGAGAGATATTTGGCGAGAAAGAAATGCAGAGGAATATGACTTCACTTTCTTCTCGGACAGGCATCAATCCCTCTCAAGGATTGATTTTATTCTAACCACTAATGATTTGCTTTCTAGGGTCAAGAAAACAAAGATTGCAGCTAGGGTCCTTTCGGACCATAACCCAGTTTGGATGGAGTTGGGAAGGGTAGTGCAGGCAAGAAGGTCTTGGAGATTGAATGAAAACTTATTTAGATATGAAAAGTATATTAATGATTGTAAAAAATTACTATCTGAATATTTTGTTTTGAATATGAATAAGGGTACATCTATGGAATTTGTATGGGACGCAAGCAAAGCGTATATGAGAGGAGTTTTGATGAATATAAATAAAACACATAGAAATAAGCAAGGGTTAAAACGAACAGAACTGGAAGAGGAAATTAAGAGAAAAGAGCTGGAGTTAACAATGAACCCAGACGATACAAAGGTTAAGGAAGCTATTAACATATTAAAATCTCAATTTGACATGTTGATCTCTGACCAGGTAGCTACTAATTTATTATATGCAAAACACAATACTTTTTGTAATGCAAACAAACCTGGCAGATGGTTAGCTTATCAGATTAGGAAAAAAAGGAAAACTCGAAATATATCTAAACTGATTTATAGAGGGAAGGAGGTGTTTCAACAGGAAGAGATTCAAAAGGCTTTCTGGGAATTTTTTACAGAACTGTATAAAGGGGATAAAATTAATGGTTTAGACATAGACAAATATTTAGACAAAGAGAAAATACCTTCAGTTAGAGAAGAACACAGGCAAAAATTGAATCAACCAATAACTTCGGGGGAAATCCTGCAGGTAATTAAGCAATTAAAGTCAGGGAAAGCACCAGGTACAGATGGCTTGACAGCGGTTTACTATAAAAACTTACAGTTAGAAATGGTAGAACCTCTTAGAGAATTATTTAATATGATTCAAACGGAAGGTAAAGTCCCTCCATCTTGGAAGACAGCGTTTATATCTTTGATACCCAAAGAAGATCAAGATACTACTCAACCCAAAAATTATAGACCTATTTCATTACTGAATGTAGATTATAAAATTTTTACTAAAATATTAGCAAATAGGTTAATGTTGGTCATTCAACAATTGATACATACGGACCAAACAGGTTTTATACAAGGGAGACAGATGAAAAGTAATGTTAGATTAATTATTAATGCATTAGAATATTTGGGAAAGAACAACCAGATCCCTGCTGCGTTTATATTTTTGGATGCTGAGAAGGCCTTTGATCGAGTTAACTGGCAATTTCTGCTGAAGATACTGCAAAAAATGCAGATAGGAGATAATTTTTTACAGTCAATTAAAGCAATATACCAACAGCAAACAGCACAAATCATAGTCAATGGAAGTTTAACAGACTCTTTTCAAATTGGAAAAGGTACAAGACAGGGCTGTCCTTTGTCCCCATTATTGTTTATTATAACTTTGGAAGTATTGTTGAATAAAATACGGGGCTTGGATGGTTTAAAAGGGATCAAGATTAGGCAGCAAGAATATAGAGTCCGCGCTTTTGCGGATGATTTGGTCATAATATTGGAACAACCGCAGGAATCGAGTATGGTTTTAATGAATACGATTAATCAATATGGTCAAGTGTCGGGCTTTAAAATAAACTTAGGAAAAACCAAAATATTAGCTATAAATATGAATATTAAACAAAAGGAAGAATTAGGAGTGATGCTAGGATGTGAGGTAGTTAAAAAAGTCAAATATCTTGGAGTTAACATTTTAACTTCAAATGGGAAATTATATAAGCATAATTATGAACCACTTTGGCATAGCATACAGACAGAGATGAAAAAATGGGAAAAATTGCACTTATCTTTGCTGGGTAGGATAGCGGCAGTGAAAATGAACATTTTACCAAAATTTTTATTTCTTTTCCAAATGTTACCTATACTTAAAAAAGATGCGAACCTTTTAGAATGGCAGAAGGGTATCAACAAATTTGTGTGGGCAGGAAAGAAGCCGAGGGTAAAGATGAAAATAATGCAAGATGTACGTGAGAGAGGAGGTTTGAAACTACCTAATTTAAAACTATATTATGATGCAGTGGCATTATCTGTAATTAGTGATTGGACTCATTTAACCAATGATAGAATATTGAATATTGAGGGACACGATCTGGTATTTGGTTGGCATGCTTACCTGTTATTCAACAAAAAATTGGATAAGAATTTTAAAAGTCATATTTTAAGAAATGCTTTATTGCGGGTTTGGAAGAAATACCAATATAAATTAAATGACAAGATACCCATGTGGGCAATTCCTAGACACGCAATTGAAAATATGAATACAGCACAAAAACAGGACAGAATTACTTACAGACAGCTTCTTACCTCGGAAAGGGGGGTATTACAATTAAAATCTTTAGAGGTATTAAAAGAGGAGAAGGTAGTTCAAACATGGTTCCAGTATGGGCAATTACAGGCTAGGTGGAAAATAGATCAAAAAATTGGTTTTATCCAAGTTGAGGATAATCTGTTTAAACAAATAAGAGATCAAAGCTTAATGCATATAAAGAGGATATATAATGTATTAATACAGATGGATTCGGAAACAGAATTAGTTAAAGATTGTATGATAAAATGGGCTCAAAATATTGAGGAACCAATAATGTTGGATACATGGGAAAGAATCTGGGAAAGAAATGTGAAATTTACACAAGCTCAAAATCTGAGAGAAAATTTTTACAAGATGTTCTATAGATGGCATTTAGATCCTAAAAAGTTGGCTTCTATGTATCCGAATGTACAGCCTAAATGTTGGAGGTGTGGTTCTCTCGACGCTACATATTATCATATATGGTGGACCTGCCAAAAGGTTAAGGCATTTTGGATAAAAATATGGTGGGTCATGCAAAATGTTTTTAAAAGAAGGATAAAGTTTATTCCTCAGTTATTTTTACTAGGTATATGTACTGACTTTACAGTGGTAGAGACCAATTTGATTCTGCACCTGATAACTGCAGCAAGACTGTTGGTGGCACAATATTGGAAGAAGGAAGACTTGCCTACAATCCAAGAATGGACATTGAAAGTAACAAACTTAGCCGAAATGGCTAAAATATCGGCATATCTCAAAGATCATTCAAATGAGATATATAAACGAGACTGGAAAAAATGGATTGACTATATACAAAATAAATACGGGACTAAGAAATTCCAGTTAGCCTATGCTTAAGATCAGAAATGATTTAAACTGTTTAAAGTTAGTTCAGTAAGAAGAAGCTAAGGTCAATCTAGAATGTCATTAATTTCTTTATTTCTTTTTTCTCAATAGATTTTAGACTGTGTTAGTTAAAAATCCATACCGTGTACGGGTTCTGGGAAGTCGGGGGGGGGAAGGAGGAGGGGGGGTCGGGGGGTGGAGGGAGGGAGGGGTACACACAACAAAAAAAATTGTACTTCAATGTCTTAATGATTGACAAATGATGACATATTTGTGTGTTTTTTTTAAAGAAAAATAAAAAAGTTCTGTTTAAAAAAAAACAAAACAATTTTTCCCGTGTCCCTCCACCTTTTAAAAAAGTCCCGATTTTCTGGCTTCATGTTGAAAGCCCAGTGGATTTGCTTAAGAAATCCTAACCGGGGCAAGACAAAAGACACCCTGTCTAATCCCTCTCTCTGTCTCAGTACTTTCATTGAAGATATTAAAACGTTAAAGCAACAAAACGGATCCCCCCCGTGCCGCGTTGCGTTTACTTCATTTTATAAGAAAAAAAATGATCTAGTACCATAGAGCTGCAGGAAATGGCTATAGAGGTCGCCAGTGTTACTTCCTGGATTTTCTGGAGGGGAGGGGCACGGAGGTTGGAGGACTGCTCCAAAATGGTGGGAAAGTTTCAATTTGCTCAGTTCTTTGTATTAACATCTATATCATTTTGGATTGACTTGGAGTTTCTGCCTGCTGGTAAGTGTGCTGGTTTTTTTTTAATGCATTTTAAAATAATGTAGGTTTTTAAAAATGTGCAGCTGCTGTTTTTTTTAAATTCAAAACAATATGTGATGTGCCATGGAAAAATCATTAAAAAAAAACCCTGAAAGAACAAAAGGTTTTTTTTTAGGGTATTTTCCTGATCAAAACTATAATTGTTTCTGCATGACACCCTTAATCACAAATAGCCAACTACACTTCATTGTAAATAGTTTTATTTCCTTTATTGTATGTGATTACTCAAGTCCAAAAACTGAGTTAATTGGATAAACTCAGCTCCACAATTTACTAAATATACAGTTACAGGAATTTCATGTATAGTATGCTGTCTCTTAGGGTTTATTGAACATAGGAGAATAATATGAGAGGGATTTGATGTAAAATAAGCTCTTTTAATGAATTCAAAATCAACGCAGCAGACAAGACATGGGAGTGAACATAATACACACTTTAACAATTTTTTTTTCTTTTAGCCATCAAATACTGCAGGAAGTGTACAGTAGAACCTCTGGTCACAACCATAATTCGTTCCATAACATTGGTTGCAAACTGATTTGGTCATGAATCAAACCTAATTTTGGAAATTTGGTGCTTACAAAAAAAATGGTGCAGAAGGGGAAATCAGCAGCAGGGGGGGAGGGGGGAGAATGTGAATATTTTGGTCAGAAGCGTTCGTGACCAGAGGTTCTACTGTATAACATCTTCACTTAAGACTTAAGATTCACTTAAGATATAACATCTTCACTTAAGATTCACTTAAGAACTGTGGCAAGAAAGGTGGTATAGTGACCAAAGTTACAATGGCATTGAAAAAAGTGACTGATGACCATTTTTCACACTTAGCGACCATTTTCACACTTAGCGACCATTGCAGCATTCTCATGGTCACGTGATCAAAATTCGAATGTTTGACAACAGTTACAATTTATATTTGTAAATTGTAGTTATGTTGAAATAAAAAAAACCATTACAATACTATTTTTGCATTGTATGAAAATTTTTGTTGCTCCGTATAAAATTTTTAATCAACCCCCCCACCCCCCCCAGGTCAGAGGTGTCCCTCTTTACCAATCTGAAAATCTGGTCACCTTATGCAAGGAAGCAAATTGCTGAGAGGCAGAATTAGATATTTTCCCCTTGTTTTCCTCCCAAAAATCCAGGTGCCTCTTATACTCCAAAAAATACTGTAACTAACTACTTAAATTTGGAAATAAAACATACTGCAATGGTTAAGGTGACAAGATTTTCAGATTGGTAAAGAGGGACACCATTGACCCGGGGGGGGGGGGGTTGATTAAAATTTTTATATGGAGCAACAAAAATGTTCATACAACGCAAAAATAGTATTGTAATATTTTTTTTATTTAAAACATAACTACAATTTACAACTATAATACATTTATTTACATTTATATTTATTAAACATATTTACAAAAATTATGTACAGTATTATTTTATTCTTTGGCATATTTCTCACTTGAGTGAATTTTTTTAGTAGATTGCTGTCGTTGTTTAAAAGGTCATGAAATTTTTCACAAGAATTTTTTAAAATTACGTTTCACGCATAAAATGGCTTTCAAAGTCTCAACACTTAATTGTGATTTTTCTGATGTCCACACTTTATTTACCGTAGAAAAAACACATTCAGTCGCAGCATTAGTTCCTGGTAAGGACAGCGCATATTCCACAATTTTTAGTGCATTATTGTATGGAACATGGTTTGTTTCAAAATGATGAAATATTTCTAACCATTTGTTCTCTATTGTGATTTTTGCTGATGCCCAGCTTTTCCTTATCAATATTTTTTTTTTAATAATGATACTTCATCAAACAGATCATTTTCAGAAATATTACTATTTGGGAAATTTTGAGTAATATGATCGAATGATTTTTGCACATCATTCCAATTAAGTTCTTGTTTTAATGCAACCCAATGAAAATGTTCAATATCATTGTAATGTTCGGTTCACTCTTCTAAATAATCTATGCAGTTACTATAGAACTTTTTAATGTGATTCATGATATCTGCATGATTTATTGCACCTTGTTCTTCTAGCTGGCTTATACTATTACGGATAGTTAACGGAATAAAAATATTTTCTAAGTGTTGTTGATACTGAAATTTTAAATTATTAATTTTATTTGCTACTTCGACTACCGAAGCCTCCCAAGCCCCGCCGCCAGAGTTGCTTACCTGAAGCAGCAGAAGGCGAAGGCAAAATGGAAGACTCGAGCAGTGGCGTGAAACTTTTAAACTTAAACTTTTCCGCCCCCAACCCCTCACTGATTGGCTGGATTCCAGCCAATCAGTGAGCGTCAGGCTGGGCTGGCTTAGTACGAATGGGCGGGAGAGCGAGCGAGCTGTAACGCGGCAAAAATGGGGGAGCGAATTAATATAAGGTCTGGTGATATAATGTATAATGTTAAGAACTTATTATAATGATATTTCGCTGCGGATAAGCAATTTTAATAAGGGAACAAATGAAAACTGGTATATATATGCAGCGACGTCTTGTTGAAAAATGAAGGAATAAGATCTCTGTTTGAAGGTATGAAATGCAAGGACAATAATGAATATAAGTATACTTTCTGGGGAAAATAATGCTAATGTTAACTGAATAGATATTGTAGAATGAAAATGAGGTTTTTAGTTATACTAGATGAAACTTTTGAGATGGTAAATATTATTTGAAGCTGCAGATGTTAAAACACTTGTAACCAAACGACATGCTGCATGTAATGATGTTTTTAAAAAAAATCTTTTTGTGCTTTTTTCTTTTTTCTTTTCTTTTCTTTTTTTTTCTAATCCTAGGTTATTGTGGTGTCTATTAAATATATAACAGAGAGATACGGGGTGTGTGTATGGGGGGAAATGTAATAGGGATGGATTGCTACAGGCAGGGGAATAAGAAACCATACGAAATTATAATCTATTAAATGAAAAAATGAATGTATAAGAATGATAAAGGTTAAAACACCTGTAATCAAATGACATACTGCATGGGATGATGGGCTTTGTCTTTTGTGTGTGTGTGTGTGTGTGTGTGTGTGTGTGTGTGTTTCTCTTTTTTTTCTCTGCCTTTCTTTTTCTATTGTTATGTGATTATGTTGTCTATGTAACAAAAATAAAAAAAAATTCTATTAAAAAAATGCTAAAAAAAAGTTTTTAAAAAGTTCCAAAGCACAGCTGATTGTCTAAACTTTTTAAAAACTTTTTAAAGCATTTTTTCCTAATGGTTCAGGTGAACACTAGCGTTTTTACTACCAGTTTGGGTGAATAGGTCTGAATCGGTAGCATTTCAACCTTGCCTTGTAGTCCTTCATTTCATTAGACTAAACATATTCAGTCCCTTAATCAATTATCATATGGTTTAGCCCCCAGCTCCCTGATCATCTCTGTTGCTCTTCTCTGCACACTAAGGGAGCTGCCCTTAGCACTTGAGGCTGAGGGGTTTATATATTGGAGTAGCTGACAGTGGACCTCCCTAAACTGTTCTGACAGTCCTCTAAAGCATGTTTTCAATTGAGAATCCCTATTTGTTCTTTTAACAATAAAGGAAGAGTTGCCAGATGAAGTTATGGAATGGACTAAGGTTAAATCCCAGTTATTGGTAGACAGCCAGTTCAGGGACTGTGGCATCCTACACTTTGGCAATTGTAAAAAGATCACAGTTACCAAAAGACCTCTTCAGCAAGATTTATTGAGATGAAAGGGAAGGGAGTTACAAGAATTACAGTCATTCAACCATTTTCCATTTGGAACATTTCCTCTGACTTCCACATACTATCTAAAGGGAATTAATTAATGTCTTATTTCAAATAAAAGCAACTTTTTACAAATCTTTAACTATCAAAAAAAAAAAGAAAAAAAAAGAAAAAAGAAAAAAAATGGGGGAGCGAGTGAGCGAGCGAGAAGGCACCAAATTTAAAAATGAAAAATCGGGACTTTTTGATAATGACGCGTGACACAGGACAAATTGTAGAAAATTGTGACTGTCCTGCCAAAAGCAGGACGTCTGGTCACCTTAGCAATGGTGGGAAATTGAAAAAAATTGCATAAAGCTGCATAACTTCAACACAATGAAAGCTCAGCAGTGTCTTTGAAAGATGGAATAGCCAGGAAGACTTGTCTGCCCTGGAGCCATCTTGTCCTGGCTGGCATTTTTGTCACTCTTCCCCACTCCACATTAATATGAAATGTCAGATAGTATTGAAAGGTGTCTTCCATGCTTAGGCCTTCATCCTATTTGCCATTGGCATATTGACTTTTCAACCCCTCTGTGTAGATGCCCTGCAGGCAGGCTTTAGTTGACACAGGAATAACACAATGACATAATCTGGAATATTCTTTAGTTCTAATGTAGTTCAATGACATCTTCTAGAGATACTCCACCTGGGAGGAATTTGAGATTAATAGAGTGCTGTTTTTTGAGAAATGGGAGCAGAGGTGGTATTCTGCAGGGTCTGACTAGTTCTGGAGAACCAGTAGAAGAAATTTTGAGTAGTTCGGAGAATTGGTAAATACCATCTCTGACTGGCCCTGCCCCCATCTATTTTCTGCCTTCCAAGTCCCAACTGATTGGGAGGAAATTGAGATTTTGCAGTAATCTTTCCCTGGAGTGGGGATGGAATGGGGATTTTGCAGTAATTTGTCCCTGGAGTGGGGAAAGAATGGAGATTTTGCAGTAATCTTTCCCTGGAGTGCGGAGGGAATAGAGATTTTTACAGTATCCTTCTCCTGCCATGCCTCACCAAGCCACACCCAAAGAATTGGTAGTAAACATTTTTTAATTCCATCACTGAATGGGAGATTTGGGTTGTCAATAAAAATACTAAGGAACTTATAGTACGATGCAAAGTTGGAGGCTAAGCAATTGAACTTGATTAATTTGTGAGAGAAGCAGTTTTTCCCCTTCACAGGATGCAAGAAGGGCTGTCTGCTTCCTACCACTTCAAGGTGATTGCTAGGTGTAATCACCTTATTATGGTTAAGCAGTTATTATAGTTAATCAGCAGGGTGACTCAGTCCCTGAGAGTTTCTATTCCTGTTTACATCTAGACACAGAGAGTAGCCCCCTTTATCTTTCCCAGAATCAGCAGAGGATAGAATTGTATTAGATACTACATTCCCTTTAGATCTATCTACTAGGCCTGTAAATATTTCTTTCTGATCCTACCTAGTACTGCAAATATCTGTATTAGCCATGAAACATACCCTTACCCCAGTGGTGGGATTCAAATAATTTAACAACCGGTTCACCCAAGGTCAGGTTGCTGTCATGGAAGGCCTGGCCCATCCCTGTCCTCCAATTCTGCCTCACATGCGGCATGATCCTCCTGCAACAACCAACCTGTCCCTGGGCAAATCGGTTGTTAAATTACCATCCCCATCAAAGTGGATCCTGGGCATTGCCCTGCACTGCAATGGAGAAATGAGCAATGGAGTTGCTGGCATGAAAGAAGGCGGAAGGAAAGCGCCCTTCTCCTTCCCTTGTGCCACCTGCTCTGTTGCCCGTTTCTCCATTTCAGTGCAGCGCAGTGCCAAGGATCCACTTTGATAGAAGCGGGTGGGTAATTTAACAACCGATTCACGTGAACCAGTGCAAATTGGCTGAATACTACTATTGCCTTACCCACACTAATCCATGTTTCATTTCCCATATTACAGCAATAATGTTAACAGAGCAGTTTTAAAAAGAAGGCAGGTAAAAGGGATGGGGAGGAGCAGAAGCAGTGGGCTTTAATTAGTGCAAAATAAAAAAGGGAGAGATGATTTTCATAATTAGACTGATTTGAACTTAACTCTGATTATAATGGGCTTCTAATATGTCAGTCATTGCGCAGAAGGTGATGCTGTTTTCTTGAGGTGTTTGATATAAGTTAGCTGAATCCTGTCTTCTCTTTATATTGTGTGGAAATCCATTCCTTGAGATAATAACAATATATGGATTTTCTTTTCTGAATATCCCTGTGAAGGGAAAATAGTAGAACAGCCACCCTTTTATTAGCAAGTTTATGTAACTATTAAATTTAATACATAAATAGGTTTTGCATTTTTATCTGTTCTATGGATGAATAATGAGAACCAGTTTAGTTGGCTAAGGCACCAGTCTAGAAACTAGGGAACTGTAACTTCTAGTCCCACCTTATCTGTGACTTCTAGTCCCACCTTAAAGCTAGCTGGGTGATGTTGGACCAATCATCTTATCTCTAGGAAGGAGGCAATGACAAGCCACTTCTAAAAACCTTGCCAAGAAAACTGCAGGGATGTGTCCAACAATCTCTGAAATTTAGATACTTGATTCAATGAAAGACAAAAAGAAGTTTAATAGAAAGAAGGACTAGGGGAGACATGATAGCAGTGTTCCAATATCTCAGGGGTTGCCACAAAGAAGAGGGAGTCCAACTATTTTCCAAGGCACCTGAGGGTAGAACAAGAAGCAATGGTGGAAACTAATCAAGGAGAGAAGCAACTTAGAACTGAGGAGAAATTTCCTGACAGTGAGAACAATTAATCAGTGGAACAACTTGCCTCCAGAAGTTGTGAATGCCCCAACCCTGGAAGTCTTTAAGAAGATGTTGGATGGCCATTTGTCTGGAATGGTATAGGGTTTCTTGCCTAGGCAGTGGGTTGGATTTGAAGACTTCCAAGGTCCCTTCCAACTCTGCTATTGTATTATTGTATTAAGTATGGATACATTACATATGTACTTCTATGGTGTTTACTGATGACAATAATCCAAAATTGTTGAACAAACTGAATTTGTGTCACGGAGAACCAGAGCAGTCAGAAGCATTTTAATTGCTGTTAGTTAAAATGATTGGATCCTAGAGATGTTTCAGGAAAATCAAATTACTATTTTACAAAGACCAAACAGAGAGATGGACAAACCACAAAGGTTCCATATTTTATCATAGGAAAAATAATCTGAGCAATTTTTTAAGCAGCTCCAGATTTTTCACCCCAAAACTTTGTTGCAAAAGAAGGATCTTCAAAGGTTTCCAGTATCTATATAACTGCTTTTATTTTCAAATATAGCACCCTGCATGAAAAGACACTGAACAGAAAACTGGGGGCGGGGGAGGGGGGCAGCTACGGAATGAGATTCAGCACACTAGAAGGAACCATCAAAATAAAATCATAAATTTAGAGTACTAGTAATAGCACTTAGGCTTATACTGTATATTGCCCCATAGTGCTTTACAGCACTGACTCTACTCTACAGCAGTTTACAATGTTATATTGCCCCCAAGAATCTGGGTCCTCATTTTACCGACCTTGGAAGGATGGAAGGCCGAGTCAACTTTGAGCTCCATCAGGATCAAACTCCAGACTGTGGACAGAGTTTGCATGCACTACTGCATTCTAACCATATAATAAACCCTTTACAGATTTACTGTGATATTGCCAGATGATATTAGTACTAGATGCAGATAACAGTATGGAATCATATGAATGCTGCAGGCAGGTAGTAAACTGTGATTTAATCCAATTCAATTAAAGGGACAAAAGAAGGCATTGTGTCCTTCTGGGTGCGATTCAAGGTACTAATTCTGACCTTTAAAGCGCTCCATGGCTTAGGCCCAGGGTACCTGCGAGACCACCTACTGCCACCGGTAGCCTCCCATCGTCCAGTGCGATCCCACAGAGTTGGCCTCCTCAGGGTGCCGTCAGCCAGACAGTGTCGACTGGTGACCCCCAGGGGGAGAGCCTTCTCTGTGGGAGCGCCTTCCCTCTGGAATGAGCTGCCCCCGGATCTTCGTATAATCCCGGAGGTCTCCAGGTGAGCTCCCCAGCCGAAGAGGCTTGCATCCGTGGTGAGGATCCTTTTTGCTGGTTCTCTGAAGAGGCATCCCCTGTTCAATGCTGGGGACAGCCACCAACGGAGCGAGAGCAGCACCTGGGGTGACACCCGAACCTTGAAAGTGGCGTCACTCGTCCCGGCTCTCTGGTATGGGAGTAGGAACCACTGGAGCTCCCTGGCGTGTAGTCGGGCCCACGGCACGATCCCTATGCAAGAGATGAATTTCCCCAGGAGCCTGGAAAGAAGAACTACAGGGATAGAGCGTAACTTGCGAACCTCATGAACCAGTTGTACAATGCTGTCCTTTTGATCTTGGGAAAGGAAGACCTCCCCAGCTACTGAATCTATAATGGATCCTAGGTTCTGGAGCCTGGTGGATGGGACCAGGTGGCTCTTCTCCAAGTTGATGGAGAATCCCAGGGCCCTGAGGGTGTCGATGGTGGTCCCCAGGTCCTGCTTGGCAGATTCTGGGGACCTAGCTAAGACGAGGATGTCATCTAAATAACAGAACATACGGACAGGAACGGAGCGCAGATGGCCTGCGGCTGCAGCCAGCACCTTAGTGAAGGTCCTGGGGGCTGAGGCCAGCCCAAAGGGAAGGGCCCTGTATTGAAAGTGGTTGCCCTCGTGGGAAAACCTAAGGAATTTGCGATGTTCCGGGTCGATTCTGATGTGAAGGTAGGCCTCTGTGAGATCGATGGAGGCCAGAAAATCACCCGGTCGGATGCCCTCCAATATGGATTTTAAGGAGGCCATCTTAAACTTGCAGTAGACTACCCTGGAATTGAGGAGTTTAAGATCCAGGATGGCTCTCCACCCCCCTGAACTCTTGGGGACTAGGAATAGGTTTGAGTAGAAACCTGAGCTCTTCTCCCACTCTGGGACCCTCTCAATGGTCCTGATCTCTAACAGGTGTTTGATGGCCTTGGCCTTAAAGGCCCATTTGGTCGGGTCTGAGGAGGAGGCGAAGGTGCGGAACCTACTAGGGGGGAGTGAGCAGAACTCCAATTGCAGCCTGAGCCTTACAGTCTGAAGGACCCACTCATCTGAGGTGACTTGTTCCCATGCATCTACGAAAAGAGAGAGGCGACCGCCAATAGGGTGATCCGTGGACGGATCACTTGAACTTGCGGAAGGGGCGACTGCCTCCTCCTCGAAAGGGCCGCTTGCCCTGCTGCTGGCCCCTGAACCTGTCTCTATGGAACTGCCTATCCCCCTGCCTGTGGAACCTGGGGTTCTGGTACCTCTGGTTCTGGGTCTCGACTTCAGGTGGTATGTACGAGGTTCTCCTGGGATATGAAGCATGCCGGAAGTCTGAGAGTCTGGTAGTCATCGGGAAGACCTTCCTCTTGTTCTTATCATCCACCAGGATAGGATCCAGCGCAGTCCCGAACAGCTTATCACCGGTGTAATCTGCTCCTGTTAGGTGCCACTTCACCCGGGACTCTGCCTGCCAATGGTGTAACCGCAGCAGACACCTAGACACCACTGAAGATGACATTGCCTGAGACTCATACTTAACTGCATCCAGGGTAGCATCTGCCAAGAACTGCGTGGCTGCCAGGATCTTGGAGATGTCCTGCAACAGACAAACCTCTGAGGCCGGAATCCTGTCCCTCAGCTGCTCCAACCACAGCACCATGGACCTGTTGAAAAAAGAAGCCGAAGCGGCCGCCCTAATGGCCCATGTTATAGCCTGGAACGTCTTGTGCAGCACAATGTCTGCCTTCTTGTCCTCTGCCTTGAGACAGCTGGCGATGTCCCCTGTGATCATCGCTGACACTGAGGCTAGGGTGGCAACCAGGTTGTCCACCTCAGGACCCTGGAGAGCTTGAGCAAAGGTTGGGTTAAGGTTATAGAATTTCCTCTCATTTCCCCCTGGAGTGGGAAAGGACCCTGGCTTCACCCACTGAGATTTGAGCACCTCTAGAAACATCTCTGGCATGGGGATCTCCTCCTTAGCCACAGGTGGTTTATGAAAGGGCCCCTTCTTCTTCTTGCCCTTGCTAGTGCTAGTGCTGAAATGCTAGGCATTTCAGACACAGGCTTAGGATCTGTGGGGGGGGGTCCAGGTCTGCTGTGGCACTTGCTTTCCGGAGCAAGGGGCTAAATAAGGAAGGGGGGAAAAGCCCAGCGACGGTAGAGTCGTCCTCTGCCTGGGGTTCCTCATCCTCAGAGAACCCCACCTCCTTCAACTCTCCCTCTTCTAAATCGGAAGCCTCACTTGCAATAGAGGGGGAGGGAGACTTGGCTTCTCTGGCAGCCGATGTACTGGGGCGCTCCTGGCTCCTGGAGTGATCCTGGGGAGCCCTGCTCCTGGAGCTCTGAGGCTGCTGGTTTACCCCAGAGGCCATCACTTGGGCTAAGGCCCTAGCTAGCATTTCCTGAAAACTATTGGTGAGCTCAGGTAAAGCAGGCTGGAGCTCTGGTGGCTGGGAATATTCCCTGGGGTCAGGGGATAGAGGAGCCAACCTATGCCTAGCTGGACTGGGGGCCCTGCGCCCAAATGGATCAGCCCTCGACTCAGCTGGTGGTGGAGGAGATAGGGAGGGCGATAGGGAGCTGTGCCCTCTGCCTGAGCCCCTTGGGGAACCAGGGGATGATACCCAGGCCTCATCTAGGACTGGAAGCCTGTGGGGGGGATCGGGACCTGGAGGGGGAAGGGCCGATGGTAGCCCTGAATCTTCTGGTTGAGGCCCTGGTCGTCCTAGCCTCCCTCCTATGGGCTGCTTTCTTGTGGACCTTGGCTTTGTCTCTCCTAGCTGGGGATCTCCCCCTGGGAGCCAGGGAGACTCTCCCAGAGGTCCCTTTGTCCGGATCCACACCCCCTGGGGATCTAGGCCTAGCCTCCCTGATCCTTGCTGCCTCCACCATTTACTCACAGTTGCGGTGATCACCAACCTCCTCCTTTCCTCAGCCGGCTTTAAAGAATCAGATTCAGTCTTCTGTCCCTGAATCCGCGTTCTTCTCTCTTCTGCCGCTGATCTGCGGCCTGGGTTACCGGCAGGCACCGCTCTGGAGCCCTCCCCAGATAACCGGCGGAGTTGGTCCTAAGGGAAGCCTCTTCTGGCTTCCCTGGTGCCTTTTGAGCGCTTTCGGCATCCGCAGGAGAATGCCGATCATGCGCTCACTCACATGCTCAAGATGGCGGTGGCAAGATGGCGACAGCCGATCTGCGGTCTGAGTCACCTCCTGGAACTGGGGAACGTTGGGGCGATCTCCGAGGGATCCCCAGACCTCGCTGGTCTTCGTCGGCCTCTCCTGAGGCCGCGTGGTCGCTCCTATCGCCCCGTGATGAGGAGGCTTTCTCCTCCTCTTACACGACCGTCCGGTTGCTCGGGGTGCGCGTGCTGGCAAGCGGCAAGGCTTGGATTTCAGCAGCACTGAGCATGGCAGAGAAGGGGTGAAACAAAGCTGAAGCAATCTAAGGTAAAATCCTTTAGTTGTGGAAAGAATCCTGCAGAAAGAAATTCCTAAGTCTTCGAAGTGAAGGGAGAGTCAGAGTAACACTCCTTTTAGGCCAGAGTCTGAGGTTAATCTGGGGAGGTCAGAAGGAGGAACATAGGTGTGGCTTCGAAATATTACCTCAGTCTCCTAGGCAAGAGGGCTGGGTTAATACCCAATGGTTACTCCTCCCACACCTCACTTCAGAAACTGAGATTGTTTTCAGTGTTGTCTAACGATCTTTGGACTTCTTTCAAAATTGATTTTACTTTTTGCTTGGATGCGTGTTAGACAAATAATAAAGATCTATTAATTTTAAGAAATGCATGGATACGTTCAGTAGACACAATGATTCAATTTTTTTTTACTACCAATTCTGTGAGTGTGGCTTTGTGGGTGTGGCAGGAAAGGATACTGCGAAATCCCCATTCCCTTCCCACTCTCAAAATTTCTGCTACCAGTTCTCCAGAACTTGTCAGAACTGGCTGAATACCACCTCTGGTAGACATATTGTAGCTTAGAAGTGCAGAATCCAACACTGCATACAGTGTTCATAATCTAGTGAACCTAAATTCATTTCTCCAACTTTTTAAAGTGTGTATGTGTGTGGAGGTATTTTATATAAAATCCTATATAATATATAATATATAGGATTTAGATAGGAGGCAGGAGTTTAGTGTCTGGCATTTTTCTTTCCTTCACCATGAGTATTCATCATGCATATAACCATCTGTTAAGATCTCTAGCTGTAGCTATGGTGTGAACTGTTCAGTTTGGCCAGTATTCAGAATAATACTCTTCCACTCTTCCATATTACTCAACTGCCTACTTTAGGAAGCCTGTTACAAATGAAAATAACACTTCACTAGTTCTTGACAACTTCTTCTCAAAGTAGATAGCTATTTTAAAAAATCCACCTTCTGTCATCTTGTCATTCATAGATACTTCTTTACTTCTTGTTTACAACTATGTATTTCTACTCTTAGGTATGCTCCACACATGCCATTTACCATCTGCAACAGCTAGATGGCACCTTGTGGAAAAATTTGGCTGATCATGAAAAGCAAAACCAGGTTTGAACTTGGTTTATATTTGGATGAATGACCATGAGGAAATTACAAATCTATATTATTGCTAAGAAAAACAACAATCCAGAAATGTAGTTTAACATAAAGCTGCTATCGGTTTTTTGTAGTATCTCTTTACCTCACATGCTACTTTTTATAATTCTGCTAACAAACCATCCAGGTTTATACATAATTGGCACATAGATATCAGCTATTGTCAGTCTCTGATAGTTCCCTACCCTGACATCCTATTCTTGTCTATTTAATATCGGACCAAATTGCTTAATAATGTTTAATGTACTGCAATGTGCAATATAAAGTTGAAAAGGCGAGCCGCAGAATTTTAGGAGCTATTTTTTTCCATCTTTGAGTCTGATTACTGAGATTAAATTTTTTTCCACAGTACATCAACAAATAATTTCAACAAACGAGGTATGTCTTTTAGCAATTTTGAATCTCCTGGAGACCAAACTAGGCAAAAGAGAAAGAAAAGAAGTTTATTTCTCTTCAAGAAGAGAAAAATAAATTGTTATGCCAAATTCTAGACTCTGGCAAAAAAACAAGGCAGGATTGTTTCTTTAAACATGTTCTACACACTGTACTAAACCACAAAATATTTAGCCTTGTTTAGTCCAATGTCTGGAGAGCTATCGTTTATTAACTAAAATAATAATCAGGGAAGTGCAGTCAGGGGAGGCGGGGCCCCACCAGTGTCATGAGGAAAAGAAAAGAAAAATTAAAAGGAAAAAGGCTAAGGTAGTTGCTGACAGAGTCACAGTGGATGACTCTGCTTAGTGCTTAACTGCAGTGGGAGGCGAGAGAACTACGGGCCTCCTTTACTCTAGCTTTATGATCACTTGAGCAGAGTTAAGCAAGGGTTAAAAGGCGAAAAATTCCTTATGCAAAGGAGGCACGTGTTCTCTTGCCTCCTGTAGAGGGCATTTTTAGAGGCTTTTTAGAGTTTTCTGGGAGCAGCTAGCTTAGTCTGACTCAGAGCTCTGGCCTTTCTCTTTTTACATTTTTTTTTCTTTTCATGATGGCAGGCAAAAGCAGAGTTGAAATCCTCTCTGAAAAAGCTGGAAAAGGTGCGTGTGTGGGGAGAGGAGAGGAATTCAAAATGTTTGATTGCATGCAGAATCACGTTGCCTTTTCAAACACACAAACACACACACACACACACACACAGCTGGATAAAAGTAAGCCCAGCTTCACTGATTACAAGTTTGAAAAGGCAACGTGGCTTCACTTGCAATCAAAGGCTCCGATCAGAAGGCAGCAGGGGAAGGGGGGGGTATGGCAGAGGAGCTGCTTTCAAGCCATTGGAAAATATATCCAATCCAACTTCTGTGTTTGTGTTTGTTTGAGAGTAAGTGATTGAGAGAGGGATCCAACTTCTCTGTGTGCGTGTGTCTGTTTGAGAGAGGGGGGAGGGAGGAAGAGAGGGAGGAAGGAGGGGGAGGGAGAAGAAAAAGAATGGGAAAACTTATTTTGCAAGGGGGAAAAGTGCTGTTGCTTGAAATCGAAACTGAGCATGCCTGGCTGTGGAATTCTGGGAGTTGAAGTCCACAAGTCTAAAAAAATTGCTGCCCCACCAGCCATAAAGCTCACTGCACGTCACTGATAATAATAATAAAACACAGAGAAATGATGTAAATATTTCAGTGCCATGAAATAATTTTTAAAGTGCTTCTTCTCAGATCATAGATAACTCTTTTAACTAAACTCTGAGGGCAAAGCCTTGATGGAATAATAGAACAAATCATCCTGAAGTGGTTTCTAGCCTTGAAGTGACGTCAGGTGCAGGGATGAGGGAATAGACATAATTCAAACCATGGTTAGCAACTTCAGAAGGATATTGGATGTACAGGTTTTTTTCTAATCACTTCCAGAAATTGTTAAATGTTTTTAAAAATTAAAAAATCCTTTGGATCATCAAATTTTATAGCACCAACTGAGATTCTATCAATCCTCAGTGAAAGATGTTTTGAAAACATGTTTAAAGATTTTTTTAATAAACACAGAAGGGTGCTTAAAACTTTGATTTTAGAAAGATAAAAATGCATTAAGAATTCAGATACTGTAAATTTGAAACAAGACTTTGGAATTAATTATAAAGAATCCTTACAATGGGAAAATGCTTGTGTTTTGAATTATGTTTTTAAAGCATACAAGCACAAAGCTTTAAAAAATGGACACTTCAGAAAATAGAAGGAACCTAAATTGTAATCTGGATAAAGATTACAATTAAAGAAGAAGAATATTTAAACTTAACTTTCAGTTACCAAATGAAGCAAAGTATTTTAACAGTGGACATATTGAATACAATTTTTGAACACTGAATCAATTTTAAGAAGTCTGCCTCTATAGATTGCACGTAAAGGAAATTATGACAGTCGAACAAGTATTACCTAACAAGATTGATCTGAAGTGGATTTAAAAGTGGCTTAAAATTATACACTACAAAATAACATTGGAAAAGGCATTATAAAAAAGAAACTAGCTTATTTCTTAAAAATTAAATATTCTTAAATAACAAGCCAAGAGTGTGACCTGGATAATTTTCCTATTTTAAATTTACAAAAGAGGCTTGTTAAAGGTTTGAAGAATTTTTCAGAAGGAACAAATAAAACATGAAAAAAATCAAATTCTACGACATTATTTGAAGGGACTAAAATAAATATTATTAGAAATAAAAGGAAAGAATATAAAATTGGCTTATTTGATCAAAATTAAAATACAGCTGTGATAACATTTAACTTTTGCTGACATCAGGACTGAAATGTCAAGGCTTTATGGAGTTCTTAAATTAAAGGTGAGATATAAGTAGAAATTATTTGTTGAATTTTAAGAGAAGGTGATAACTTACTGAAATTGTTTAAATTTGTTGAGAGGAAGTGGGGAGCAACTTCTCTATGTATTCTTTTTTCTTTACTATATTCTTTTTTCTTTTTTCTATTATTTCTTTTCTTGCACCTTCTTTTTTCTGTTTTTAAATTTGTATTCATTCTTGTTGTTGTAATTATAATTGTTAATAAAATTACTCTTAAAAAGAAGGAATTGGCCATTTATTCCAAATGTTTAAGAGAAATGCTTATCCATAGAGTCTGATCACCTTCAATTAGCTCAGAATTAATTGAAACATTTAATCCCCCTGTAGGCTTCTTTTGAGCAAGTACTATCTCGTGGCAATACGGGCGGCGAAATGTGCGCATTTTTCCGCTCTTATTGCATCCGCTGAATTACGCCCAGCCGCCTTGTTTAGAGTAACCCATTCCCTCTTGAAAGGGAGGGACGTGGATGATCCTTTACAGGGTAGAGCTGAGGAATTTGTTCAGTTTCTAGTGGATAAAGTCGCTCGGATTCGGACAGACCTGGACTCCAATTGCTCAGTGCCAGCCAAGGTACCGGGGGAAGGACTTCAGCGGAGTTTATGGACTGAGTTTCAACTTGTCGTGCCTGAGGAAGTGGACAAGGCCATGGGAGCGGTGAGTGCCTCCACTTGTATACTGGACCCGTGCCCCTCCTGGCTGGTCGCAAACAGCAGGTTGGTGACACACGGCTGGATCCAGACGATAGTTAACACCTCTCTCCGGGAGGGGTCTTTCCCGCTCCTTCTAAAGGATGCTGTGGTGAGACCCCTCCTGGACCCAGCCATCTTGAGTAACTATCGTCCAGTCTCCAACCTCCCCTTCGTTGGGAAGGTTGTTGAGAAAGTGGTGGCCTTTCAACTCCGACGGTCCTTGGATGAAACCGATTATCTGGACTCCTTTCAGTCCAGTTTCAGGCCTGGTTACAGCACAGAAACTGCTTTGGTCGCGCTGATCGATGATCTCTGGCGAGCCAGGGATAGGGGCTGCTCCTCTATCCTTGTGCTTCTTGACCTCTCAGCGGCCTTCGATACCATCGAGCATGGTATCCTTCTGCGACGGTTGCGGGAAGTGGGGATGGGATGCACTGTTCTCTGGTGGGTCTCCTCCTACCTCTCGGACAGGTCGCAGTCGGTGTTGGTCGGAGGTCAGAGATCGACCCCTAGGCCCCTCAATTATGGGGTGCCGCAGGGCTCGGTCCTGTCCCCTCTCCTTTTCAACATCTACATGAAGCCGCTGGGTGAGATCATGCGACGGCACGGGATCAAGTGCCACCAGTATGCGGATGATACGCAGCTGTATCTGTCCACCCCGTGCCAACTCAGTGAAACGGTGGAAGTGATGTGCCAGTGCTTGGAGGCTGTTAGGGTCTGGATGGGTACGAACAAGCTGGCACTCAATCCCGACAAGACTGAGTGGCTATTGATGCTCCCTCCCAAAGATGGTCCAGCTATTCCATCTCTTAGTCGGGGGGTGTGTGTGAAATTATACGCCCATCACAGAGGGTCCGCAATTTGGGAGTCCTCCTGGATCCACAGCTGATGCTAGAACATCATTTGTCGGCTGTGACCAGGGGGACCTTTGCCCAGGTTCGCCTGGTGCACCAATTGCGACCCTATCTGGATCGGGAGGCCCTTCGGATAGTCACTCACGCCCTCATGACCTCAAGACTGGACTACTGTAATGCGCTCTACATGGGGCTGACCTTGAAGAGTATTCGGAGACTCCAGCTTGTCCAGAATGCAGCCGCGCGAGCGATCGTGGGTGCACCTCGGTACACCCACGTTACACCTATCCTCCACGAGCTGCACTGGCTACCTATTGGTCTCTGGACACGCTTCAAGGTGCTAGTCATTACTTTTAAAGCCCTTCATGGTATCGGACCTGGGTACTTGAGAGACCGCCTCCTGCCAATTACCTCCCAAAGACCTATCAGATCCCACAGATTAGGCCTCCTCCGAATTCCATTGCCGGCCAGTGTCGACTGACAACTCCTCGGGGGAGGGCCTTCTCTGTGGCTGCTCTGGCCCTCTGGAACGATCTCCCTGTTGAGATCCGGACCCTTACCACCCTTCCGGCTTTCCGCAAAGCTACTAAGACCTGGCTGTTCCGGCAGGCCTGGGGCAGTTAAATCTTTCAGCCCCAGCCGAGGTTACGACTGTTGTGTGTTTTTAAACTGTTTGTCTTTTTATTTTTATTTTGTACCCCCCTTCCCCGTTCTGATTGTTAGCTGCCCTGAGTCTCTTGGGAATAGGGTGGCATACAAACTGAATAAAATCTAATCTAAATCTAAATCTACTAGTGAGAAGGGAAAGGAAAAGAAAAACCAAACATTATTTAAGAAATTGAAGCACAATTAGAAAACAAGCAGCAGGATTATTATTAGCAAGAAACTTTTTTTTTTTTTGCAGATGTAATATGAAAGAATTAAAAAAAAGAATTTATGCACAATTTAGCTCCTCTTCCCATTTCCACAGACATCTAGCACAGTGTTGTGAGGGAAGGATATAATGATGAATAGTTTAAAGCGTAAAGGGCACTGATCTGAAAATACCTCCTACATCCTAGCACCTCATGCAAATTATTTTACTATTCTAAGCTGGAGGCAGTGCTATGCATATGCAGTTCCGAAGAAGAATTAAGCATTGTTAAGAGGCACCATCAGAATAATCTTTCTTCTTCAGAAGGGGAAAACCAGGTAATACTTTATGTTATGAGAATGTTGAAATGGAATGCATTTTTTTTGTTTCAAATGTGGAACTAAACACTGAGTTGTTTGATTTGGTCTGAGTAGAATTTGCAATGACCCAGATTGGGAGTGCTTGCTGGGGAATTCTGGGAGTTGAAGTTCAAAAACCTTAAGGTTGCCAACACTAACCCTAATCCTAACACCGCTGGCTTAGACCATAGCACTTTGCTTAAAGCTGCAAATATTCAGACTACTGTATTTTTTGGAGTATAAGACGCACCAAGGTTTTGAAGAGGCAAATTAAAAAAAAAAGTTTTTGCAGTCTGCAAACCTCCCCAAAATGGCCTGTTTTTCATGAAACCTGGCCCAGGTTTTTTTCAAAAAAAGGGCACGAATAGCCCTTGTAGAGTGGCTTGTAGAGTGTTCCTTGGAGGGGGGTCAAAAATGAACAAAAAATGGCCCATTTTTGTCCAAAACAAGGGCATTAGGAAGCTTATAGAGTGCTCCTGGGGGCTGGGCAGCCTCTTTTTTGACGGAAAAAGATGCATCTTATACTCCGAAATATACGGTAGTTTGTTACAAGACTTCTTAGTTCCTAGGACTGAAATCCTAGAAAACTTGCCCCTTGAAACAATGATGTTTGTTTCACAGTAGCATTTTCTTCTAACCTCAAATATGTGCATTTGTTTTCAGCCTAGAACACTCTGAGCTCTTTTAAGCTGAAAACTGCTTGCACATCATGCCTATTGTATTTTCTTTGAACTTTTGTTTCTTGAAAAGGAGCTTAACGTCCAAAACTGACGTCCCACTGTACTTCACAAATTGTTCTGTCTTTCCTAGTTTTGAGTGCTTTCTTAGGTTTTATTCTTCTCCGAACCACCTATCTACAATATATGTTAAAGATTGCCTATTTTATGTATTTGTAAGTTGGATGGACTCAGTCAGGGGTGGGTTGCTGCCAGCAATGCTGCTGGTTTGCTTCACATGTGCTTCGTGTGCATGTGTGCAGTTGACTGTAAATTGCTCTGCACATGCACAGAACATGAAAAAATTAGTAAACAACATGTTGGCAAAGGCAGTGGTGACTGGGGAACCGGTTTGGGGTGTGTGGCCAGCCTGGGTTGCTGCCAGCCTGGGTCTGCGACCAAGGCCAAAATACCACTGCTGGTTCCCCCAAACTGGTGCAAACTGGTAGTAACCCACCTCTGGACTCAGTTATATTGGAAATGAATGCACTGTTGGAAAATTTGAAAGATCAGGTTAGGGAAAGCTGTCATGGAGAAAATCTATGTGGTCACTAAGAGTCAACATCAACTTGATTGCATATCAATCATATTTGTTTATTAGAATTATTTGCATATGACCAGTTGCCTATTAATGCAATTCATGCTTTCTTACAATAAATCAATATCCATGCTCACCACTAATTCCTTAATGTCACATTGATGGAGATGAAGAAAGAAGTATTTTGCCACATATAAAAACAACAAAAGTTGATTTAAATCAACTTTCCAGAGTAGAGCAGACTCAGACTATGTCTACTCATTTATGAGGTATATAAGGACGATTACTTATAGTTTCAAAAGTTGGGATATTGGTCCAATATTTAGGTGTTTCTATTGCATGTCAAGGCAGATAGGCTGACAGACCACCAGTAACTACCTTTGAAAAGAAGAGATTTCTTTTTATCACTTTCAGCTGAAGATGTCAGATTCAATTGGTTGCCTCAGATTGTGTCTAACCATCTATATAAATTGAGTTTCGTGATCTTAAAAAATGTTACAGACAAACTAGATCATATTGTTGGGCAGAGGGGAAGGGAAAAATAAGTGCTAGAAACCTATTTGTTTGTAAGGCTATAGCTTGTGCATAGGAAACCCCCCCCCCCTACTTTCCCCTCATTCAGGGGAAGTTCAAAGTTGTCAGTGGAAGTAATGTGATCTGCTGCCATGTTTCTTGTCCTGAAAATGGAATAAACCTAAAACGTAGTGGCAGATGGCACAATCATTCCGTGGCTGGGATTCTGTATAGCACAGGTCTATTTTCAATGAACCATATGCTGAGACACACAATCCTGGATGCCTGTATCAGTCTGTTTTGGTCCTCCAGATTTCAAAAGAGGAAATAGCAACTATGGATCCAGATTGTACTGTATGTTCTGAACCCTGAAATGACAATAGTTGTGCAGTCCAAAAGGAGGAGCACTTCTCTTTACGTTGTACTTATTTGGTTACATGAAATAATGTTAATCTAAGACAAAATGTACTGGGTTATTTTTGTTATTTTTCCACCTGCAGGATCTCAAAACATTGTGTTCAAAGGGTTGTACAAGATCTGTTTATATCTATCACATCCCTCTGCATCTCATGTTTTAGCAAATGTTAATTGGGGTCTGGAATTTTGCCTAAGAAGCAAAACAAGCTAGGTTTTGTTGGTTAAATATGGTTGGTTGCAACACATTTTTAGAACAAAATATTTAAGTCATACTTTCAGGTCATTTTTAGGATTTACAGTATCCCAAATTGCAAATTATGTCATTCAGCAGTGTTGAAAACTATGATTGTTTTTTGGCCTTTTGATTATGCTAGAATTTAGCTGAAAAATGCTCTTATAGAGTCACTATTTCAGCAAAGGGTATTGTTTTGAATGCCTGCAGAAGGGAAGAAAGTGCAAACAGGTTCTCATTTTGATGTAATCTTAGGTTGCTGTAACTACCTTTCAAAAACACTTCTATAACTTTGATTAGATTCTGTAAGTTATCATCCAATATCTTTACTAAATGTACAATACGATCATCAATCCTGAATAAACTTTACAAAGTGGTATTAGATTATATTCCGGATATACATTTGAAAAAAATGGAAATAAATAGTAGAGTTTTCATTACACATGGAAATAACTTTTGATATAATGTAATTGAAATTTCTAAAAAAAGTTTTTGCATAAATATGGATTTCTTCCATGTTTAAATATGTAATATTTTAATATTAGGGTTGGTACAGTTGTAATGTTTTCTGCATCTATTAAGATTTCAATGGATTTTATCTCCTCTTATTTTTAAGTGGAAGCATTGGTCTGTTTTATTAACTGCAAGAAGTTACTGTAATGTTATTTCTATTATTAAGAAGGACATTCCAGATATACCAGTGACTATGTGAATATAAATAGTCATGATATGTGGGTAGTACACTTTCCCTATTGCTAAGTATATACTTTCTATATGGAAGTGTAACTTAAAGTGTGCAATGTTTGTACAATATCAAAAATTAGAATGTAGCACATTGAACATTATCAAAAATTTGGAACTTACTAAGCATAAAGGGCAACAAAAAGAATTGCTGTAGTGTTTGGAAGGCAATGCAAACTCAGCTTTGCAGTATTGTACCAGTGATCATTAGAAGTGCACCAGAATCCTTAAGTATTATCCTTAAGTACATCTACATGGAGAGAAATAAGCAATGGGGCACTAGGTTCCATCTTAGGCCCAGCATTCTTCAATATCTTCATAAATGATTCAAATGAGGGGATAGAAGAGGAAGTCATCAAATATGCAAATGACACTAAGCTGGCAGGAATAGCCAACATCCCAAAAATCAAGCTCAGGAACCAAAAAGATCTTGACGGACTTGAACAATGGGCCCTATCCAACAAAATTAAATTTAATGTGGAGAAAAGAAAGGTTTTACACTTAGGCAGGAAAAATCAAAGATTAGGCAAAACCTGTTTCAAAAAGAGTGACCGTGACAGGGACCTTGAAGTCTTGGTCGATGATCACTTAAACATGAGCCAGCAATGTGAGGCAGCAACCAAAAAAGCTAATACAATCCTTGGTTGTATAAATAGAAGCATAGAATCAAAATCACCTGAAGTATTAGTGCCACTTTATAAAGCCTTAGTAAGGCCACACTTGGAATACTGCATCCTATTTTGGTCATCACATTACAAAAAAATGTTGAGACTTTGGAAAAAGTGCAAGGAAGCACAACTGAAATGATTAAAGGCCAGGGATCCCCAATCCCCCCGCCCCCAATCTATGGACTGGTACAAGTCCATGGCATGCCAGCACACTGGCCTGTGCAAACAAATGAAGTCCAATCTATGGAATGTAGGCAGCATGCAAAACCATGCCCCCTCCAGAAAACTTTTCTCCACAAAACTGGTCTTTGGTGCCCAAAAGGCTGTGGGATGCTGCACTAAAACATAAGAAGAATGGTTACAGGATTTGAGAAAAGATGACACGGGGAGGCATGACATAGGGGGGGACATGATAGCAATATTCCAGTATTTGGCATAAAGGTTACCACAAAGAGGAGGGGATCAACTTATTTTCCAAAGCACCAGAGGGCAGGAGACAAAACAATGGATGGAAAGTAATCAAGGAGAGAAGCAACCTGGAATTAAGGAGAAACTTCCTAAAAGTGAGAACAATGGACCAGTGGAACAGCTTGCCATCAGAGGTTGTGGGTGCTTTAAGAAGAGACTGGACAGTCATTTGTCTGAAACGGAATAGGGTCTCCTGCTTGGGTCTCCGGCTTATTCTCATTGATAAGCAGTGGTAATGGATGTAATTTGCACACATTTGCAAACCTGGTGAGACTTTCATCTGGCCAGCAAATAAATCTTGACTATTACAATGTGCATTTCTAATTTGTATTTGAAAACCTTCATAAATTACATTGTATTATGTTTTTGTTCTTGCCAATAGACCATTAAAATTTCCTGAAATATTAGAATGCAGAACAAATTTCTTCCAATTAGTTTGGATTAAGTCTTGGAAGGACAGGACCACTAATAGCTGAAAAATTAAGAATTCAGTGTTAATTCGAAGTCTGTCATAATCAGATTGCCTGAATCATAACCATTGTAAACAAGTCACACTGACAAGGCACGTTTCAAGAAAGAAAGGGGACACTGTTGTGCAACTATATGCTTGGAGCTTAAACTGCCTTCTTGACCTCATAAAAATCTGATTTGCTCCCTTATAGACCATAAAGGTGAGATGGAAACAGCTAGCAAAAAATATTCCCCTCTAAAGACATATCCTACATTTTGACAGGGAGCTGTCAGAAGAAACGTGATGTGATCTTTAAGAGCAAGCAAGAAATTAAACCGAGTCCTCTTCTCATTTTACTGCATTTCCATCCGAGAAACAGAAGACCACTGTTTTAAAAATGAAGACCATTTTTAAGAAGAATACAGACATTAGTTTTGGCAATAATCACTCAATTTAATATTTTCACTTAATCTCATCTTGAAGATTTGCTGAACTCCCCTTCTAGAATGCTCCTAAGGTGGATGAGTCAAGGAACCAAAGTAAAGCTACACCAACTGCAACTCATGCCCACATGTTTCATTGTAAATGCTGTAGAGCAGTGGTCTCCAACCTTGGCAACTTTAAGACTTGTGGACTTCAACTCCCAGAGTTCCTCAGCCAGTAAAGCTGCTGTAGAGAATAACAATCACAACAGTGATGATGTTGAGTGTGATGTGTGAAACCCCCATTTATGTCATGTTTTTGATATCTTTGAAGACATACCTCATTGCTCAGGCCTTTCCTTGATATGTGTTATTGAATTATTTTGATTCAGGTATGTTAAAAAAGAATATTGCCACCGGTAGCCTCCCAATGTCCAGTGTGATCCCACAGAGTTGGCCTCCTCAGGGTGCCATCGGCCAGACAGTGTTGGCTAGCGACCCCCAGGGGGAGAGCCTTCTCTGTGGGAATGCCTTCGCTCTGGAATGAGCTGCCCCCAGAGCTTCGTATAATCCCTGACCTCCGGTCCTTCCGATGTGCCCTAAAAAGTTGGCTTTTCTAGCAAGTCAGCCTGGCCTGAACAAAACAAAATAAATTATTTATTATTGTTAATTTTAATCGAATTTGTTTTAAAAAAATGTTATTGTTAATCTTAATTGGGTTTGTTTTGGATATTCTATTTAATTTTTTTAAACTTTTGTAATATGTGTTTTTTTAATGTTGTACGCCGCCCTGAGTCCTTGGGAGAAGGGCGGCATATAAATCCAATAAATCAGAAACCAGAACCAGAAACCAGAATATTAAAAAACAATTGTTTTACTGAAATAGTTGCATTATTTTCCATGGCTTAGCCCATGCTGTTTTGTATATGATCTAAGGGTTATAGCCATGAAAAACAGCTTTGTTTGGCTCTACTATAATTCTAAAAGCTGCTCTAACCTCTTACTTACCTATCTCCCTGTCTGCTTTGCATTCACTTCTCATTTTCCTTCATTTCACTAAAATATCTAATAAATCTTTAAACAGCATAGAGGAAAATTAGGCATTTTAAAAACTATTTTCCTTGAGCATTTGATTTAACAAATAACTGAAAAATAAGCCATTTATTGCCTTCCTGTTGCACTTGTATTTGGCTAACAATAATAAATAACTAAAATAAAAGCCTGAAGCATTATTAAAGTACTTCCCCATCAAAATGACACTTTTCACTCTACTCTACCCCATATAGCTTTCTGATTGAGTGTGACTTGTTCTTTTGTTTCTTTTTATTTGTTTGCTCTGCTCTCGGGAAGTTAAACATTTTTGCAAATGACTGCAAATGACGAGCAGAAAACTGCAGTACTTTTTTCATAGACTAGGCCTATTTTTTCCATAGAGTACAGAAAGTTTTCTGATCTCAATAAGTTCCAGTCTCCCAATTAATTGCTTCCCCCCCCCCAAGTGAATTCCAGGCATATTTTTTTAAAAAAAGGAGACTATAAAATTCACATGAAATAAGAAGATGCTTCAAATAAAAGTAGTTGTGACTGCATGATCATTTCACTGTGTGGTGACTCATCATCATGATTAGTATATTTGGTTCCTCAGGAAATGAATGTAGGACAGCTTGCAGAATTGCACATTGATGCCATAACTATATGTCCCTCAGGAGAAAGTTGAGTGATTTCTAGATGTTGATATGGGCCATTTCTCACTACAAAGGGAATGCAAAAGCTCCTATTTCTCCCCCCTGCTCCCAGCATTCTGACAGCAGCAACCACACATAAGGAGAAAATATGGAGACAAATGTTGAGTCTCCAAAGGCAATTCTAGATGAAGCTTGAACATATGTTCTGTAATTGCCCTGTTTTCTTTTTCTTGCATTTTGAGGAGTTGGAGAAATATGAATTTCTTTCTTATAATTCTTCCCTGTGACATTTTTCCTGGACATTTTTCTTTATGGAGAAAAAATTCAAATGTTCAAACTAGAAGCACCCCAAATTAACACTTAAATGGCCTTCCCTTGAAATTGAATTCCATCCAGAGGTTATCTTTCATTCTGTTCTGTCCAGATTATAAAAAGCAGACCTTATAGGAGAGATAGAATGGGTGTCTTGATGGATTGAAGTGTGAGAATGACAAACAAAAACAGAATCGCATCAACTAAGGAGCTACCCTGCCTTTGTTAGCTGAAGCTCCCTGAACTCCCTGATCAACAAAAGACAAGCTCTTACTTTTATCTGTCCTAAACTTCTACTACATAGATTGCAATTCCAATTCTCACTCAGGTGAAGCAGTCCTCAGCCCAGTTCCAGGGAACATATCAGCATATGATGGATATCATATGGAAGTGAAGTAATAATGAATTATTTTTCTAGTCCCAGAGGTGCTTTTTCAAAAGGCAACTGGACTTTGTCCTTGGAGATGTTTTGCTTCTCATCTTGAAGAAGATTCTTAGATGAGAAGTGAAAAATCTTTTTTTTTTTGTAAATGTGTTTTTTTATTTTCCATTTTCATTTTCGTACAGTCACATATATACTGTGCATAACCGGGGTCATATAACATTAAACAATAAACACAGCCATTCCTCTTGTCAACAAAACCCCCCAAAATAGAGAGCCAATGTACCTCTTCGACCCTCCATACACCCTTTCTTTCATCCCCCTCCAACTTTCCATCTTCCCTCCATCATTCCCCTCTACCCTACTTCCCCTCCCCCTCTACCACTTCCCTCTTCCGGTACATTCCCTCCCTTCCTTCTCACCCTCCCTCCAGTCCTCTCTCCCACCCTCTCTACCCCTCTTTCTTCTATCCCTCTACTCCTCCCTTCGGTGTATTTCTACTATCTATTAATATATTCAGCTTATCCTATTTTTACAGTGGAATTAAAGAGCAACAGTATACAAGTGCAGTCACGTTACTTTAAAATCTAACACATACTATATATCCCCCCTCCCCCCTAACATCCCACCTCCCTTCCCCCCCCCCGACTTCCCAGAGCCCGTACACGGTATAGATTTTTAACAAACACAGTCTAAAATATATTAAGAGAAAGGAAATAAAAAAGGAAGTTAATAACATCTCTGCATTGAACTCAGCTTCTTCCTGTTACACTAACTTTGAACAGTTTAGATTGTTCCTAATCTTAAGCATAGGCTATCTGTAATTTCTTAGTCCCATATTTGTTTTGTATATAGTCAATCCATTTTTTCCAGTCTCATTTATATCTCTCATTTGAATGGTCTTTAAGATATGCCGATATTTTAGCCATCTCGGCTAGGTTTGTAACTTTCAATGTCCATTCTTGAGTTGTAGGCAAGTCTTCCTTCTTCCAGTATTGCGCCACCAACAGTCTTGCTGCCGTTATTAGGTGTAGAACCAAATTAGTCTCTACCGCTGTAAAGTCAGTACATATAACTAGTAAAAATAACTGAGGAGTAAACTTTATCTTTCTTTTAAAGATATTTTGCATAATCCACCACATTTTTATCCAAAATGCCTTAACCTTTTGACAAGTCCACCATATATGAAAATATGTAGCATCGAGAGAACCACATCTCCAACATTTAGGCTGTACATTCGGATACATAGAAGCCAGCTTTCTAGGATCTAAGTGCCATCTATAAAACATCTTATAAAAATTTTCTCTCAGGTTTTGTGCTTGTGTGAATTTCACATTTCTTACCCATATTCTTTCCCATGTGTCCAACATTATTGGTTCTTCAATATTTTGAGCCCACTTTATCATACAATCTTTAACTAATTCTGTTTCTGAATCCATCTGTATTAGTACATTATATATCCTCTTTATATGCATTAAACTTTGATCTCTTATTTGTTTAAACAAATTATCCTCAACTTGGATAAAACCAGTTTTTTGATCTATTTTCCACCTGGCCTGTAACTGGCCATACTGGAACCATGTTTGAACTACCTTCTCCTCTTTCAATACCTCTAAAGATTTTAGTTGTAGAGCCCCCCTTTCCAAAGTGAGAAGTTGTCTGTAAGTGGTTCTATCCTGTTTTTGTGCTATATTCATATTTTCAATTGCATGTCTAGGAATTGCCCACATGGGTAACTTGTAATTTAATTTATATTGATATTTTTTCCAGACCCGCCGTAAAGCATTTCTTAAGATATGACTTTTAAAATTCTTTTCCAATTTTTTGTTGAATAACAAGTAAGCATGCCAACCATATACCAGATCGTGTCCCTCGATATTCAGTATTCTATCGTTGGTTAAATGGGTCCAATCACTAATTGCGGATAGCGCCACTGCATCATAATATAATTTTAGGTTAGGTAATTTCAAGCCTCCTCTCTCGCGTACATCTTGCATTATTTTCATCTTTACCCTTGGCTTTTTTCTGGCCCATACAAATTTGTTGATACCCTTCTGCCATTCTAAAAGATTCGCATCTTTTTTAAGTATAGGTAACATTTGAAAAAGAAATAAAAATTTTGATAAGATGTTCATTTTCACTGCCGCTATCCTACCCAACAAGGATAAATGCAATTTCTCCCATTTTTTCATCTCTATCTGTATACTCCGCCAAAGTGGTTCATAATTGTGCTTATATAATTTCCCGTTTGAGGCTAAAATATTAACCCCAAGATATTTGACTTTTTTGACTACCTCACATCCTAGCATCCCTCCTAGTTCTTCTTTTTGTTTAGTATTCATATTTATAGCTAATATTTTGGTTTTTCCTAAATTTATTTTAAAACCAGACACTTGACCATATTGATTAATCGTATTCATTAAAACCATACTAGATTCCTGCGGTTGTTCCAATATTATGACCAAATCATCCGCAAAAGCGCGGACTCTGTATTCTTGCTGCCTAATCTTGATCCCTTTTAGACCATCCAAGCCCCATATTTTATTCAACAATACTTCCAAATTTATAATGAACAATAGTGGGGACAAAGGACAGCCCTGTCTTGTACCTTTTCCGATTTGAAAAGGGTCTGTTAAACTTCCGTTTTGACTATGATTTCAGCTGTTTGCTGTTGGTATATTGCTTTAATTGACCGTAAAAAGCTATCTCCTATGTGCATTTTTTGCAATATCTTCAACAGAAATTGCCAATTAACTTGATCAAAGGCCTTCTCAGCATCCAGAAATATGAACGCAGCAGGAATTGATGTTCTTTCCCAAATATTCTAATGCATTAATAATTAGTCTAACATTACTCTTCATCTGTCTCCCCTATATAAAACCTGTTTGGTCGGTATGTACAATTGTTGAATAACCACCATACCTATTTGCTAGTATTTTAGTAAAAATTTTATAATCTACATTAAGTAATGAGATAGGTCCTGTAATTTTTTGGTTGGGGTAGTATCTTGATCTTCTTTGGGTATCAAAGATTAAAATGCTGTCTTCCAAGATGGGGGCACTTTACCTTCCATTTGAATTTATTGAATAGTTCTCTAAGAGGTTCTACCATTTCTAACTGTAAATTTTTATAGTAACCACTGTCAAGCCATCTATGCATTCTGCTTTCCCTAACTTTAGTTGCTTAATTACCTGCAAGATTTCCCCTGAGGTTATTGGTTGATTCAACTTTTGCCTGTACTCTTCTCTAACTAGGGGTATTTCTCTTTATCTCTATAATCTCTATCTTTATCTTATGTCTATATCTAAACCCTTAATTTTTTCCCTTTATACAATTCTGTAAAAAATTCCAGAAATGCCTTTTGAATCTCCTCCTGTTGAAACACCTCCTTCCCTCTATAAATCAGTTTGGTTACATTTCGAATTTTCCTTTTTTTCCTAATTTGATAAGATAACCATCTGCCCGGTTTATTTGCGTTACAAAAAGTATTGTGTTTTGCATATAATAAACTAGTGGCTACCTGGTCAGAGATCAACATATCAAATTGGGATTTTAATATGGTAATTGCTTCCTTAACCTTTGTATCGCCTGGATTCAATGTTAACTCCAACTCTTTCCCTTTAATTTCCTCTTCCAATTCTTTCCGTTTTAGCCCCTGTTTATGTCTATGTATTTTGTTTATATTCATCAGTACTCCTCTCATATACGCTTTGCTTGCATCCCATACAAATTCCATAGGTGTAACCTTATTCATATTCAGAACAAAGTATTCAGATAACAATTTTTTACAATCATTAATGTACTTTTCATATCTGAATAAGGTTTCATTCAGCCTCCAAAACCTTCTTGCCTGCACTATCCTTCCCAATTCCATCCAAACTGGGTTATGATCCGAAAGGACCCTCGCCGCAATCTTTGACTTCTTCACCCTAGAAAGTAAATCATTAGTGATTAGTATAAAATCAATCCTGAAAAGGATTGATGTCTATCAGAAAAGAAGGTGAAATCATATCCTCTGCGTTTCTTTCTCGCAAATATCTCTCAATTCAAAGTCGTCCATCATGTCAAAGAAAGGTTTGCTTAGCTCGCATTTTAGTATTTGGCGAGAGGGTCTTCTTATCTCTTTTAGTGTCAATCACGCCGTTCCAGTCACCCAATAGTATACAAGACTGTATAGTCCCACTGTACTAATTTAGCATGAAGTTTTCTAAAGAATCCGTCTTGCTGTTGATTAGGAGCATAAATTCCCAAAAGTAATGTCTTTTTCCCTTCTAAGATTAGGTCTAGTGCGATATATCTTCCAAAGGGATCTGCTTCAATTAGTTCAGCTTTGATGTCTTTTCTTAAGTATACAACTATACCATTTTTCTTTTCCGTAGCAGAGGTCACAAAATGTTCACCAAGTTTTGGGGTTAAACAAATATTTTTTGATCAGTTGATTTGATATGACGTTTCTTGCAGACAATTATATCATTTCTGAACTGTTTACGATAGTGAAATATTTTCCTTTCTCTCTGTGGAGAGTTCAGTCCATTGACATTCATACTCAAGATCTTAGTTGTATTTGGTTGCCTGAGCTTTGTTAGAGCCTCCTGCATGGCCGTTTAACCTTTGGCCTAGCTCCTCCCATGGCTTTGAGCTGTTGCTGTGACTCCTTGATCAATGGCCGGTGATTGTTGAAGTTGTTGCATTGTAGCTTGTTTTTCCTTGTTTTTCTGGTAGTCATACGGCTAGGTCTTTGTTCCATGACACCTTGCCCTTCCGGGAAGGGGGGATGGTGCATCTTGTCTGGTAGTTGTGTAGTTTGCCGTCTATCTTGTCCTTCCTGTGGTCTTTCTCCAGATCAGATGGTCTCAGGGTGTCCACCTTCAGAATATTGTGATAGAAATCTCAAGCTTTCCATACAGAGTTGAGACGATATCTTTGCTTGTCAAATGTAATTATAATACCAAATGGCACATCCCATCTATACTGTATCTGACAGTTTCTGAGTTCTTCCACTAGAAAAGCATAATCTCTCCTGGCTCTTAGCATTTGAGGTATTTCTTTCAAGACAATCAAATCCTGGCTGCCAATTTGAAGCCTGGTGTTATAGGACTCTTGTAGTATCATGTTTCTGAACTCTCTTGTGGAGAAGTATATAACTACATCTCAGGGGAGTCGCTTCTGTTTTGCCGCCCAAGAATTAACGCGATAAATTTTATCGATCTGCCAGTCAAAGTTGGACCCCGGTCTTCCCACCAAATGGTCAAAAGCCTCTGAAAGAATCTGTTTCAAGTTCTCCTGTTTATCCTCACGCAACCCCCTGACTCTTAATGCGAACTCCATCTGCCTGTACTGTATCATGATAATTTGTTTTTCAGCGTTTTCAACTTTTTGTTTCACCACCTCAGTTTGGGATGTCAAATTGGTATTAGCTTCATTAAGAACCTCTAGGTTATCTTCAATTCCAGAAACATGTTCTGTCAATACAGTTACAAGTCCCAGCATATCATCATTTATTTTGGCAATCCTAGTATCAAGTTTATCATATAAGTCCACCTTAAACTCTTTTAATTCGTCCTTTATCTCCTTTATCTCCTCTCTGAATTCTCTGAAGGTTTCCAAAAAAAGTTCTTTCGTTAGCACATCTCCAGTAGGGGGCATAGCGGGTGGAGGCTGCGACTTTGTGCCAGGTATGGGGGATGTGCTTCTAGGAGGCGGTTTCAACCCAGGATTTAATTTTGATGCCATTATAAGTCTTATATTCAAGCAATTAATCAAACTCTACTGGCCCGCTGTGCAGCATACAAGAAAAAAGGTATGAAATCAGCCCTTTGTAGCTCTTTAGGATTTTTCAAAAGATTTCAGAAAAAAAAGGCATTGTAACGAAGCAGCTCGGCATATTCAGCGCCATTTTGGACTTCTCTATATCAGAAATATATATTAGCAAAGTTGATAAGAGGAAGATCTTGTAAACTCTTCAGAGAAGTGAAACTAATTAATAAGAAACTGCTAGCCGGCTGTTCCTCCCTTTTTTTTTCTTTTATAAACTTCATAGAACTTTACAGAAAGTTTGCAGAAGGTTTCAAAAAATTAGCATTGTAACGAAACCGTTCAGCGTATTCACCTCTGTTTTGAATGTCTCTATATTAGCAAAGAGTCTTTTAAAACTTTAAAAGTGAAACTAATTAGTAAAGATCTGTTGGCCAACTGTGAGGCGAAATTCACTCCCTTTCTTTGAAGTTTTGAAACTACGTATAATTAGATAAACAATGTTAGTCAGCAATTCAACTGGCTCGTCGCCATTTTAGACACCTCTTTAAATAGATAAAATAACGGAAGAGGATCTTGTAGCATAGAAGCTAGATTTAAATAAACAATTAATGCTCTCGCATACGAATTCTGCTCGTTTTGAAATCAGGTAATTCAATCTTTGAACTGAGTGGGAGGGAAGCTTACTTGGGGCTGCAGGGCAGCCAGAGATTTCCAGCACAGAGCAGTTCTGCCTTCAGCTGGCCCCCCTTCTCTTCACAGATACAGAAGCTGCAAAGATCAGAAAGGCATTTGCTTGACAAAACCTCTCTCCTTTCCCTTCTTTTCCCGAAGAGGAAGGTGTCTGTCAGATGTCTGATAGATGATCATCTTAACAGATAATGCCACTGGTAATACGGGAGCAGCTGTGTTTAGCTGCTACCATCAGTAAGTCCCGCTCAGGAAGTGACGAGAAGTGAAACATCTTCAAGGACAAACACTGTCTTATTGCCTTTTGAAAAAGCCCCTCTGGAACAACCACGACTTGGACAACTGAGAATCTCTGTAAACAATTATTCCTCAGGTTCATGAGAATTCAGAAGAATTGTTTATATTAGCAGCTTACTCTAAATCAGGGGTGTCAAACTCATGTCATCCTCGTGGCTTCATGTGACTTATTGGGACTTCCTCCCCTTCATTAAACGGTGTGGGCATGGCCAGCATGTGACGCATTCAGCCCATGGGCTGGGAGTTTGGCCGCCCTACTCTAAATGACTGCTACAGTTTTGGTGCATTTTTGGTACACAGATCTGCAAAGAAGACTATGTAAAATAGGAGATTGAGAGAATGGATAAGGCAAACATCATCTGACATTTTGTCATGTGACCTCCCAGGCATACAAACTGTACTTATTGTGAGGGGCTTGATGCTCTTTGAGCTTGCTTGTTTTCTTGCAGACATTTCATTATCCTAACTTAGAAATCTCTAAGACAATATAAAGAGACTAAACCTGCTGATATCTATAATAATTGGTTTGTTCCTGAAAATGGAAAGAATGGAATACAGAAAGAGGAATTAAATGGAGAGGAAATCTATTTCAAAGGTCAAGATATAAAGAAGATAAAATTAAAGAACCTATGGACTTAAAGAAAGAAATTCCGCTAGCAAAAGTTTTGATAACACTGCTGACAATAAAAGACAAACTGAATAAGGAAACAGAAAGAGGGCATCAAGATTATATGAGAGATATGGACTTCTGGTGGGCGGGGCCTGACAGAGAGTTGTTGTTTTTAACAGCTCTCGTATCTTGGCTGCGTTAAACTGTCTAAACAGCAATCCATCAAACTGTTTAGCAGTTTGTTTACCTCTCCTTCAGGCTTAGAAGGAGGAGGTGAGAAACAGGGGAGCCTCTGACCAGAGAAATTTTGCAGAAAGAATTAATTGATGCCTTAAAAAATCATGCAGATGTGATGGAAGTTAAAATTAAGGAAGAGATATCTGCTCTTCCGACAAAGAACTGTCCAAAGAGCTTATGACACGCAATCAAGCAATTAGAGATCATTTCCTGATGGCTCTTAATTCCCTATCGGGCTACGTATTGGGACAGGCTAGAAGACCATAGTGACTCTAATATTAACTTGGCAATGAAGATGGATGTGGTTCAACAAAAGGTTAGCGATGCAGTAAATGAAATTATAATGTTACAGTATAGACAAATTGAATTTGCTTTAAGGATAAGGGGCCTCCTAGAGAAAACTCAGGAAAACTTGAAGCAGATTCTCTCTGAAGCCTTCAACCTACTGATGGGAAAGCCAGGAGGGAATTACGTATGGCAAATTGAAAAGGTTTATTGCGTCAACTCCTGGCTTGCAAACAAAAGCAACTACCAAGAGATATTGTGGTGTATTTTGCTACCTAGAGATACAGGAGTCTTACAAAACTAAGCTTCAAATTGGGGATCAGGAGGTGACTGTATTGAAGGAGATACCACCTAAAATGCTGAGATCTAGGAAAGACTATGCTTTTTTAGTCGAAGAGCTTAAAAATCACCAGATACAGTTTAGATGGGATGCGCCAGCCGGCCTTGCACTCACTTATCTTGGACAAAGATACCGTTTTAATTCAGTATGGAAGGCCCAAGATTTCTACAGTAACATATTGAAGGCTGGACATCCCCCCCTAGACCCAGAGAAAGAGAACAAGAAGGACATGATAGACAGCAAATCACTCAAGCATCAACAAGGGCGGATCTATACTTAACATGAATAAGGGTACATCCATGGAAATGGTATCGGATGCAAGTAAAGTGTATATGAGAGGAATTCTGATAAATATGAATAGATTACATAGACACAAACAGGGGGAAAAGAGAATTGAACTTGAAAATGAAATTAGGAAGAGAAAGCAGGAACTAATCTTAAAACCAGGAGACAAAAAGATCAAAAAAGCAAAGGGAAGGAAGTGTATCAACAGGAGGAGATTCAAAGCATTTTTCGTGAATTCTTTATAGGATTGTACACGAATGATAAAATCCAAAGCTCAGATATAGATAGATACCTGGATAAAGAAAAAATACCCATAGTTAAAGACGAGCAGAGGGAAAGACTGAATCAACCAATAACTTCAGGGGAAATTCTCCAGGTAATTAAACATCTAAAAGCAGGGAAAGCACTGGGTACAGATGGCTTGATTGCGGCTTACTACAAAAATTTGCAATTAGAATTGGTAGAACCGCTTAAGGAATTATTTAATAAGATCCAAGTGGAAGGGAAGGTGACCCCCATCTTGGAAGACAGCCTTTATATCCTTGATACCCAAAGAAGATCAAGATCTTACTCAACCAAAAAATTATAGACCCATATCATTACGCAATATAGATTATAAAATTTTTACTAAAATACTAGCGAATGTTGGCTATTCAGCAATTGATTCATAATGATCAAACAGGTTTTTTTCAAGGGAGACAAATGAGAACTAACGTAAGACTAATTCTCAATACATTAGAATACCTGGGAAAGAACAACCAAATTCCTGCTGCGCTTATATTTTTAGATGCTGAAAAAGCCTTTGATTGAGTGAATTGGCAATTCCTGCTGAAAATATTGCAAAAAATGCAAATAGGAGAGCACTTTTTACAATCAATTAAAGCAATATATCAGGAACAAACAGCTCAAATCATAATTAATGGGAATCTAACAGATTCATTTAAAATTGAGAAAGGTACAAGGCAGGGTTGTCCCTTATCCCCATTATTGTTTATTATAACTTTGGAGCTATTGTTGAATAAAATATGGGGTTCAGGGGACTTAGAGGGAATCAGGATTAGCTAGTAAGAATATAGAGTACGTGCTTTTGCAGATGATTTGGTTATAACATTAACCCAACCACAGGAATCTAGTAAGGTTTTAATGAATATGATTAATCAATATGGTCAAGTGTCAGGATTTAAAATAAACTTAGGGAAAACAAAGATACTATAAATATGAATACTAAACAAAGGGAAGAACTAGAAGGAATGACAGGATGTGAAATAGTTAAAAAGGTCAAATATTTAGGAGTTTATATCTCAATCTAAAATGGGAAGTTATATAAGTATAATTATGAACCACTATGGCATAGAATACAGACAGAGATGAAAAAATGGGAGAAATTACAGTTATCTTTGCTGGGAAGAATAGCAGCAGTGAAAATGAATATTCTACCTAAATTTTTATTTCTTTTTCAAATGTTACCAATACTTAAAAAAGATGCAAGCCTGCTAGAATGGCAGAAGGGTATTAATAAATTTGTATGGGCAGGGAAGAAGCCGAGAGTAAAACTAAAAATAATGCAAGATGTGCGTGAAAGAGAGGTTTGAAATTACCCAATTTAAAACTATATTATGATGCAGTAGTTTTATCTGTAATTAGTGACTGGATTAACTTAACAGATGATAGAATACTTAATATTGAAGGGCATGATTTGGTATATGGTTGGCATGCTTATCTGCTATACAACAAAAAGGTGGATAAGATTTTCAAAAGTCATATTTTAAGGAATGCTCTACTGCGAGTTTGGAAAAAATATCAATACAAACTAAACGATAAGATACCCATGTGGGCTATTCCCAGACACGCAATAGAAAATATGAACATAGTACAAAGACAGGATGTAACTACTTACAGACAGCTTCTTACCGCAGAAAGAGGTGTACTACAACTGAAACCCTTGGATGTACTAAAAGAGGAAAAGGTAATTCAAACATGGTTTCAGTACGGGCAGTTACAGGCTAGATGGAAAATAGATTAAAAAATTGGCTTTATGCAAGTCGAGGATAATTTACTTAAACAAATTAGAGATCAAAGTCCAATGCATATAAAGAGATTATATAATGTATTAATAGAAATTGACTCAGAAACAGAACTAGTTAAAGACTGTATGATAAAATGGGCTCAAAATGTTGAAGAACCAATAATGTTGGATACATGGAAAAAAATTTGGGTGAGAAATGTAAAATTTACACAAGCCCAAAAATTTTTATAAGATGTTTCATAGATGGCTTCTATGTATTTGAACTTACAACCTAAATGCTGGAGATGTGATTGTGTGGACGCTACATATTTTCATATATGGTCGACTTGCAAAAAGGTTAAAGCATTTTGGATAAAAATATGGTGGATTATGTGAAATGTTCTTTAAAAAAGGATAAAGTTTACCCCTCAGTTATTTTTGTTAGGCATAATTACTGATTGTACAGTTGTAGAGACTAATCTGATATTGCATTTAATAACTGCAGCTAGATTGTTGGTGGCGCAATACTGGAAGAAGGAAGATTTGCCTATTATTCAAGAATGGACATTGAAAGTAACAAACCTAGCCAAGATGGCCAAAATATCTGCATATCTTAAGGACCATTCAAACGAGAGATATAAACTGGAGTGGAAAAGATGGATTGATTATACTCAAAATAAATATGGGATTAAGAAATTCCAGATAGTTTATGATTAGAGATCAGGAATTATAAATTATCTAGAGTTAGTCCAGCAAGGAGGAGCTAGAGTTCAATGGAAATACGTTATTAACTATCTTTTTTGGGTTTTTTTTCTAACTGTACCTTAGATTCTCTTTGTTAAAGATTTATACCCTGTTCTGGGAAGTCGGGGGAGGGGAAGGTTGGGGTGGGGGGTTGGGGGGTGGGAACTAAACATTTGTAAAAGTTTGTTTTTTAAAAAAATGTTCAATTAAATAAAAGATTATATGAGAGATCTTATAAGCAAGGAGTTGCTAAGAGAAGTCCATACAAAGCTGATCAAGAAGATGACTTGGGGATTGGTACCACAAATGGCAGGAGATATGAGATTGTTTTGTTATTGGAAAGATACAGGTTGATAGATGGAAGAATATAAGTTAAAACTAGTTAAACTTAGTGAAATTTAGTGATAATAGATATAATTAAATAAATAATTGATAATTGAATTGAATTGAATTTTATTATTTGTATGCCGCCCTTCTCCGGGAGGGACTCAGGGCAGCGAACAACTCAAAAGGGGAAAATGGGAAACATAGAACAGAATACAGATAATTAAAATAAACAAGAATCACGCAACCACACAAGTCGAGAGGGGAGGGGAACTCATCAACCCCAGGCCTGCTGGCAAAGCCAGGTTTTGACGGCTTTTCGGAAGTGTCAGCAGCTCTCCATTAGATAATTAGGAAAGAAAACCACGAGACTCCATGTGTAGAAATCAAGTGTACTTTTACTAATTATAAATGATTAAAGGCATAGCGAAGGGAAGTCTGATTATTTAGGCGCGAAAGCGATTGATATATAGAATAGCCCATTCCCCACCCCTTGGCATCACAGTTACAGTCCAATCATAATTCTCTCGTGTCAGGTGTGAGATAACTTCAAAAGGCATCACGAAGATGGAATGTCGGTGCCGTTAGTCCTGGCGGGAATCTCCCACGCATGCGTAGTCCGACAGGCAGCTGAACTCCAGAATCTTCCTCCAGCACAATAAGTAACCCCTCCCAAATACCATGCCCTCCCTCCCCATTTCATGGCAACCGAAGCAACAGCAAAGCAGAGGCTGACATCCGGCCGTCCCCTGGAAAAAGGCATTCAGTTTGGCCAGTGCCTTTGCAGAAGGAATCTTGTGGCACGGAACAAAATGGACTTCTTTTGAAAATAAGTCAGTAACCACCCAAATGATGGTGTGCCCCTGGCTCTCGGGAAGTTCGACAATGAAGTCCATAAAAATTTCCTTCCAAGGAGCGACAGGGTGGGCTACAGATTGGAGTAGGCCTTGTGGCTTCCCAGGTGGCCGTTTGGCGGCTGCACAGACTGGACAACTGGCAACATAAAGTTCAATGTCCTTTTTCAAAGAGGGCCACCAAAACTGCCTCTTCAACAGATGCAATGTTTTTACAAATCCAAAGTGACCCACCAACTTTGAATCATGAGCTCGTTGGAGAACGACGAGACGAAGAGAGGCGGGGACGTAAAGCTTAGCTCCGATCCATGGTAAATTGTCCCTCATTGTGCACTTACCCTGATGCTGCTGGAACCAGTCATCCTGGGGAAGGGCCTGTTTGAGGTCAGAAAGGAAATCCTGAGGCATCTCCACTTTCGAGCGCGCCTGCTGTCGAGTGACCACCGGAGCCGCAAGGCTGGATGCGGGAACGACAGGCTGAACAATACTCAGTTTAGAGCAGTTGTATTGAGGGAGTCTGGACAAAGCATCAGCCATGAAATTCTTCCCTCCCGGGATGTACTTGAGTGTAAAATTGAAGCGGTTGAAATGCTGAGCCCAGCACATCTGCTTAGGGGAGACGCGGCGTGGAGTTCTCAAAGCCTCCAAATTTTTATGGTCAGTCCACACCTCAAAGGGGTGCTTAGCGCCCTCTAGAAAATGGCGCCACGTGGCCAAGGCCCAGCGTACTGCAAATGCCTCTTTCTCCCAGATTGCCCAACGTCTTTCAGTGTCAGTGAGCTTGCGGGAGGTGTAAGCGCAAGGTTGCAAATTACCTTGATCGTTGGCTTGAAGCAAGACGGCCCCAACAGCCATGTCGCTGGCATCAGCTTGGACGACGAAAGGCTTGTCCATGTCTGGATGCTTCAGAACAGGTTCCGCTGCAAAGAGGCGCTTCAACTTCTCGAAAGCAGCTTGACACTCCATGGTCCAATCCAGTGGCTTGCTAGGCTTAGGTTTAGGCCCACCTTTGGACTTTAACAAGTTAGTGATAGGAAGCGCAATTTTGGCAAAAGAAGGGATGAACTGACGATAGAAATTGGCAAAACCCAAAAACTTTTGCAATTGCCTGTGTGTATGGGGCGCCTCCCACTCAGTGACCGCCTTCACCTTGCCAGGGTCCATCTCAATGCCAGCGGGGGATATACGATACCCCAGGTAGTCAATCCTTTCCTGGTGAAATTCACACTTGGACAATTTGGCATACAGTTCAGCGGCCCTGAGCTTTTTCAAGACAGTGCGGACCAACGTGACGTGTTCGTCATAAGTCTGAGTGTAAATAAGGATATCGTCCAAATATACGATAATGCCCTTGTAAAGATGGTCATGCAAGATCTCATTAATTAATTGCATGAAAACTGCAGGTGCCCCCTGCAGGCCAAAGGGCATCACTTGGAACTGGAAGCAACCAAGGGGGCAGTTGAAAGCAGTCTTCCACTCATCCCCCTCCTTTATGCGGACTCTATAGTACGCTTCCCTGAGGTCCAGTTTAGTGAAGATGCGGCCCTTCCACAATTGGGCTAACATGTCCTTCATTAGCGGCAATGGGTAGAGGTTTTGGGCAGAGATACCGTTTAGGTTTTTTAAATTAACACATAATCTCAGGGAGCCATCTTTCTTCTCTCTGAATAATACGGTTGCAGCTACTTTGGGTCGTGCTGGCTCGATGAAACCTCTTTCCAAGTTTTTATCAATGAATTTTCTCATTTCCTCCATCTCTCTAGGGGACATGGAATATATTTGGGGCTTTGGAAGCTTAACACCAGGCAAAATATCGATGGAGCAATCAGTAGGTCTGTGGGGCGGAAGTTTATCTGAAGATTTTTCACTAAAAACTCCCCTCAGGTCCCAATACACTTTCGGAATCTTTTCCTCTCCTTCAATTCTCTCCTGACCCCTGGCGGCCAAAGCGGGGCTGCAGCCAGCATGCTCCGGGGAAACGCCCTCCCTGTCTGGAGGTGTGCTTGTGCGAATGCGCAGCCATCCCTCCCTCCAATTTATGCGAGGGTTCCATTTTCGAAGCCAGGGGAGGACTAAAATGAGGGGCCTGTCCATTCCAGGAGCCACAATAAAAGAGATTAATTCTATGTGGGTGCCCATTTTCATCTCTAGAGGTTCAGTATAGAAGTGGGCTGGGCCACCCCCTGTTATGGACCCATCTATTTGGCAAAATACAATAGGGGTTTTCAAAGTCCTTAATTTGAGGCCCAGTTTTTCCACCATTGCAGGGTTGATCATACATCAGGAGCAACCCGAGTCAAGGAGGGCGGGAAGCTGCTCTGACACCCCATTGGGCAGTACCCTTAATTCTATTGGGATCAGCATGGGGCCTTTGTTTGAACTCACCCAGCGAGGCGAGGCGTCGTCATCGGAGTCATCAGAGGAGCTGGCGGTGGCGTCAGCTTCTTCCTCCATGTTCTGCCTGAACCGCGGGGGGTGGTGGTGGTATCAGCAGCGAAGGCAGCTTCTTTCTTCTTCTTGTCTGGGGCCTTGCTTGTCTTCCCTTCCCTTCCCTCTTGGCAGGGGGTGGGGTGGTCATGGGAAGTTTAGCGTGGCACTCTGAAGCGCGGTGGGCCCCCCTCCCGCAACGGAAACATGTGAACGGCTTGACTTTGCCTGTGGAGCCTCCCTTTCCTTCATTCCTGACTCGGAAAGGGGGCTTTTGAGTTGGGGGGGTGATTTTCCTGCTCTCTCTCTCTCTCTCTCTCTCTCTCTCTCTCTGTCTCATCCCTCGCACGTTGAAGTCTAATCAAATCAAGCTCAATGTCTGCTGCATTTTCATACCAAGCTGTAACGCGCTTGGGAAGGTGTTGATTAACACATTGTTGATAAATGTCCTCATTTAATCCTAATGCAAATTGGTCCAAAAGCGCCTCCTGAGACCAACCTCTCATATAAGAAGAGAGTTGTTGAAACTCCTGAATATACTGAGCCACTGGTCTATCTCCCTGCCTGAAGGTCATCAATTTCAACTTTCCCCGTTTCTCAGTTAGGGGGCATCAAATCTTCTCTTAAACGCAGTCATAAAAGCATCAAAATCCCTCAGGAGGGGGGAATTGCTTTGGTGCAGACTCATGCACCATTCGGCTGCCTCTTCCTCCAAAGCAAGCATCACCATTCGTACTTTCATGTCATCCGATTCTAAATCGGGTCCATAAATTTCCATAAAGTTATAAACTTGCATAATGAAGAGGCCCAGTTTTTTCGGATTCCCGTCATATTTTACAGTTAAGGGAGGGACTTTTGCCATTCTGCGTCTTCTGCCCCCCCCCCCCTGCTCTGGCAACCGTCCTGGCTGGGGGGGGGGGAGAAGTGGTTTCTGGGTTAGTTTGCTCCCATCCTCCCTCGGCCTCTTCACCCTCCCTGAATTTTTGCATAGAGTACCTTTGTTCAAAGTCTTCTGTTTGGTCTCTTTCTCGGGGTTTTCGTTCGGGCAAGATTTGTTCCATCTCAAGTGGCTTCGCCTTTTGTTTTCTCCTGGTAACTCCAGCATCCCAACTTTCGCTGTCCTCTTTTTGCCCCACAGTCAAGGACCATTGAGGGGGAATCACAGTGTCCGCTATTCCTAACCTAGCCATTCTCCCAGGTAATGATGGGTCAGCGGTTTCCCTTTCAATTTCTTCATCGCTTGCTTGCAAAGACATCTCTCTCGTTTCTTCTTGTAAGTACACCCCCCACGGAAGGTTGAAATCTCCTGGTGGGGTGCGAGTGAGACTTCGCTTACTGTCAGCAGCTCTCCATTAGATAATTAGGAAAGAAAACCACAAGACTCCATGTGTAGAAATCAAGTGTACTTTTACTAATTATAAATGATTAAAGGCATAGCAAAGGGAAGTCTGATTATTTAGGCGCGAAAGTGATTGATATATAGAATAGCCCATTCCCCACCCCTTGGCATCACAGTTACAGTCCAATCATAATTCTCTCAAGTGTCAGGTGTGAGATAACTTCAAAAGGCATCACGAAGATGGAATGTCAGTGCCGTTAGTCCTGGCGGGAATCTCCCACGCATGCGTAGTCTGACAGGCAGCTGAACTCCAGAACCTTCCTCCAGCACAATGAGTAACCCCTCCCAAATACCATGCCCTTCCTCCCCGTTTCATGGCAGCCGAAGCAACAGCAAAGCAGAGGCTGACAGGAAGGCCTGGAGAGAGGTGAGGGTCCGAATCCCTGCAGGGAGTTCGTTCCAGAGGGCCGGAGCTGCCACAGAGAAGGCCCTCCCCCGGGTAGTAGCCAGGTGGCATTGGCTAGTAGATGGAACCCGGAGGAGGCCAACCCTGTGTGATCTAATGGGTCTTTGGGAGGTAATTGGCAGCAGGCGGTCTCTCAAGTACCCAGATCCAATACCATGAAGGGCTTTATAAGTTACGACTAGCACTTTGAAGCGTATCCGGAGACTGATCGGTAGCTAGTGCAGCTCGCGGAGGATAGGTGTAACGTGGGTGTACCGAGGTGCACCCACAATCGCTCGGGCAGCTGCATTCTGGATGAGTTGAAGTCTCTGAATACTCTTCAAGGGCTGCCCCATGTAGAGCGCATTGCAGTAGTCCAGTCTTGAGGTCACGAGGGCGCGAGTGACTGTTGCGAGTGCCTCCTGGTCCAGGTAGGGACACAACTGGTGCACCAGGCGAACCTGGGCAAATGCCCCCCTGGTCACAGCCGACAAATGGTGTTCTAAGGTCAGCTGTGGGTCCAGGAAGACTCCCAAGTTGTGAGCCCTATCTGAGGGGCGTAAATTTTCACCCCCCAGCCTGGGTGATGGAATATTGACCAAATTCTTGGGAGGGAAACACAACAGCCACTCGGTCTTGTCTGGATTGAGCACAAGCTTGTTAACCCCCATCCAGACCCTAACAGCCTCCAGGCACTGGCATATCATGTCAACCGCTTCAATGATAATAATGTGCACAATGTGTAGTGTTATGATAAGTAATAATTGGATATGAATATTGAATGGTACCCATGAAAGTAAGATTAGAAATCCTTTTGGATTATATACAAAAGTTAATAAAAAAAGAATTAAGTTAGATACAGTTAAGTTTTGATTATTAGGGGGGAAATGTTATAATACAGGATATAGTCAAATAAAGGAGGGATAATGATGACAACCTATATATATATATATATATATATATATATATATATGTATGTATGTATGTATGTATGTATGTATGTATGTATGTATGTATGTATGTATGTGTATAATATAAGGAAACTAGATGAAAATTGCCAATAGCAATTTGGAAAGGAGGATTAGAAAAGTTTGTTATTAAATATTATGGATGTCTAGCTGGTATAGGACATAAGGATTCAGTGTTATTGGAGGATTTTAGAAATATTAAATGAAATGCCAGTATGTGGTTATGTATTAAATCTTGATATATTTTATGATGGACATTTAAATAATTATAGTCAAATAAAAATGGAGGTATAAGGGTAACATGTATAAATATTTGAGTTAAAATACTTGAGTTAATATGAATTATGCTTGATGAGTGTGGAAGAGATGCATGAAAACCTTTTGTAACCAACTGATACACTTTCTATAGTATGTAAAGAAGGAAGATTTTATTTGTTGTGTTTGTTTTGAAAATAAAAATAAATTCTATTTTTTTAAAAAAGAAATCTCTAAAACACTCCTCCTTACACAGACAAGCAAGTCACCAGAATATAATCTGACAGCAAACAGCACTCCTGACTAGCACTGATGATGTTATCTAGTTAGAATAATGAAACGTCTGCAAGAAAACAAGCAAGCTCAGAGCGCACCAAGGACCCCTCCTTTCAACCCTGAGCTACAAATATTTCCTTTTATTGGTGTACTTATTATATGGGATGATAGATGGGGTCTGGGAAAAGTACCAGGTAATGGTAGTTTTTCCACACAGATAATACTTCATGGAAGGTGAGAAATTGAAACTGGACTAGGAAGCTAACAGAAGGTTGTTGTTTGTAAGCTGGAGAGGGAGAAAAAGTTGGTTACAGAGAGATGGTTAGAAGTCTATGGCAGAGGTGGTATTCAGTAGGTTCTGACCAGTTCTGGAGAACCAGTAGTGGAAATTTTGAGTACTTCAGAGAACTGGTAAATACTACCTCTGACAGTCCCCGCCTCAATCTATTCTCTGCCTCCCAAGTCCCAGCTGATTGGGAGGAAATAGGGGATTTTGCAGTATCCTCCTCCTGAAATGGGGTGGGAATGGAGATTTTACAGTATCCTACCCCTGCCACGCCCACCAAGCCACGCCCACCAACCGACGCCCAGAGAGCCGGTAGTAAAAAAAATTGAATCCCACCACTGGTCTAAGGCTGCTAAAGAGATGTAGGTTGCAAGGTGATTTAAGAACAACAGTGAAGAAAGTAGCATAGAAGTCTCTGAAAGAATGTGATCTGTCCACCTGTCAGTCTTTCAAGGTGGATCAGATCAAGCAACAGCAAAGCATAGATGTGAGGGACGATTTTTATTATTGTAAGGTAGAAAAAGATAATTATTAAAGCCTTTCTTTTTGCCCCACCGAAATGAAGGAGGGGTTATATTGAGTTTCTTTCTCCCAGTTTCCTCTTTCTCGGGACTAAGGAATCTTCTCTGAAAGTGTCCCCTTCACCTTGCGCTGTGTAAAGCTACATTTTAAGATGGGCATAGGATCATTTTAGGAGAGGTGCTACTATTGCTGATGAAGAGAATTTTAGTTTGTTAATCTCAGATGGATAAAAGCATTTAGGGCATAACAAAACTGGCTACATTTTATGGACCTGTGAGCACAGACACCAGGGGGAGGCAAAGGGTAGGATTGTTTGTGTGCATTCCTGAATTATACTTGCATAGTTATATAACGGGAGCAATTGCAAAAAACACTGCCTTTGTACCTTGCTATATTAAGACAAAAAGGAGACATTTATAAAGTGGTTTATAAGAAGGCACTTGTATGCTGCACTCTATCTGATCACTCCTGAGGCCAGGAGCAATGAAAATCAGTAATATTTTAATTGAGCAAGAGACCAATCTAAGAGTTATTTGTCACACTGCCATATCCTCCCGGCATCACAACACAGTGGGATTAGTTAATGAGATACATTGCATACAAGGCACCCAACCAGTGGATAATGTTAATGTCTGAAAGATCAAATTATTTAAATCTGAAGAATTTTCATTCAGGATGGTTTGCACACATAATTGAGCAAACAGTTGAAAATGACTTTGAGAAAATTGTGAGCACAAATCTTTGTCCCAAGTTGCCTGTTTTGTCGTTCCTGTGGTTTATAAACAAATGGATCGCTGTTAATCGAGGACACTAAGATGGGAATAATCCTCTCCCTTTCTTTTCATTATCAATACCAAGAGAGCTTGGTGATTATTCATTTTAGTGCTGCCAGAGCTAGATTTGAACAGTTGTATTGCTACAGCTGTATTTTCCTTTTTCAAGGCAAAGCCAAATCATTTCCACAAATATTTGCTGCCATTGCTAATAGACAAGCTTTATTTAATTACGCTAGACCATATGCTCTAGGATGTTTCTTTGATAACCAAAAGCAAATATATTAACCTGTTGTCTGTCATTATTGTGAGGTTATAAAACATATGTTAGGGGTTTAATGTATATACATTAAAGCCTTGTGGCTTTAACTAAGATGAAAGTCAGTAAATCTGATCTGGCAAAATAGGAAAGTTATTCTTGAACAGCTTCCATGTTTTAATTTTCAGACCAGCAATACCATCAGACCTCGGTGGACTGAAAAGTCAAACTTCGCTTCCAGCAATCACAATTTTTAATTTAAAACATTAAATTTTAATTTAAAAATGCTTCATCAGAATTAAACACTGAAGTCCCAGTTTTATTTCAGTGAGATATTAACAATGCAATGTTATAATTTAAAACAGGGACCCCCAACTTTTGGATCAGTGGCAATGGTCCATTTTAAACTAGAAGAGCATGTTATATAGGCATTGTCATCGAATGGCTTCCATTTTGGTAATGGTCAAACATTACACATCCAGTTGTGTTCTTGCACTCCAGAATCCTCTATACAGTTAGTCCTCAACATTTGAAGGTAATTGAGCCCGGAATTACAGTTGTAAATCATGCCAGTTGTTAAGTGGGTTATTACATGACTGATCTGATTTTTTTTCTTTTTCTATATAAAGTTTTTTATTTTTTCATTTTCATAACATATAACTACATGTATATTATTACATAACCAACATCATATTATATTATTGTTTACATCAATTCGTCTTACCATCAACTCCCAAAAACAATTATTGGCTCTTCTGCTCTCCATACACCATATTTGTACCTTATCCATCACTTTCTTCTCCCTCTCTCCTCCCCCTCCCTACCTCCTTTCTTCCCTCTGTCGTCCTTCTCTTCTCTACTTCCCCTTCCTTTCTCCTTCTCCTCTCTCCCCTTTCCACTCCTCCTTTCTCTCCTCCTCTTTCCCCCTACCCTCTCTCCTATCCCTCTCTTCCCTTACCTCTCTCCTCTACTTCACATTCTTCATCTTATTTACTTGGTGTATTTCAGCCTCTGAGCTAGCTCCATTGTAGGTATATTTCATGTTTCCTCTCCATTTTTCCATATCTTGGCTTAGGTTAGCAATAGCAATAGCAATAGCAGTTAGACTTATATACCGCTTCATAGGGCTTTCAGCCCTCTCTAAGCGGTTTACAGAGTCAGCATATTGCCCCCAACAACAATCCGGGTCCTCATTTTACCCACCTCGGAAGGATGGAAGGCTTTAAGGTTTAAGAAAAATTAAGGTTACCCTTAATTGTCTTTAAATAACAAACTTACTGTTCAATGTTCATTACAATTCCCTTTATCTACTATATAGAATAAAAAGCGGTACACATTTCACTTTGTCTATCATCTTAGGAGTTCTATATGTATCAATTTTTCATATATTTTAACCCATACTTAATTGTCCTTCCATTGTCATATTCAATCAACTCAGTTAGCAACTCAGTTTAATTATCATGTATACAAGTGAATCACATACCTCTGCTTTACATTCTCCCCACAACAGTTTCATATTTGTTCATATTCCATATATTTTAACCTTTATTTAATTATATTTCCAATGAGTTAGCAACTCAATTTTATTATCATGTATAGGAGTAAACCACATATCTCAGCTTTATAGTTCTCCATATAACAATTTCTAGTTGCCTGATTTTTTCTAGTAAGTCTTAGTAAGTCCTTTGTCCCACTTCTCCCTGTTTTTGTTTTGACATGTCCACCCTCCTCAATTTTCCCCAACCCACTTTCAAACCCAGTGAAATCTTTTGTGTTTCCCTTTGTTGGGGCATAAGCCCTCTACATTTTTCCCTATGCCACTGTCAATCTCAGTAAAATCTTTTGTCTGCTTTTTATTTCCTTTTATTGGGACACATACCCCTTTTCAATTTTCCCTATACCACTGTCAAACCCAATGAAGTTTTTTGTCTGCTTTTTATTTTCCACCGTTTCTACCCCTTCATTATCCCTCTCCTCTTCTTCCTTCATTTCTTCCTTCAGTTCCTGCTTCTCTGAGTTCAAAATTTTATTTAGACTTGATTTTAGTGATTTATGCATTTTTTTTTTATAATTTCACATAGTTCTTCAAATTCCCACCTTTCCATAATGTCCAGTTCCAAAGTTACAGTTAGATTGATCTGATTTTCTGACTTCTTTTTGCAGAAATCATTAAACAAATGCTGCAATTGTTAAGCAAATACCACAGATGTTAAGTAAACTCATTTTTCATAATGGGCATTTATTTGCTGAAAACCAGTAAAGACTTTGTAAATTTTGGTCATATGTCTGCGGGATGCTGTAAATGGCCATAATGCAGGTTGGTTGCCGAACACCCAAAATGTGATCATATGATTGCAGAATAAACAGACTGTTGGAACTTTGAATTTGGGTTGTAAATAACATTTTTGTGTCCATTGTTACTTTGAACAGTTGCTAAGCCTTTAAGCCGGGACTATCTGTATTGGTGTTTCTCAACCTTAGCAACTTTAAGATGTGAGAACTTTAACTTTCATTATGCTACCTAAGGAATTCTGGGAGTTGAGGTCCATAAATTTAAAGGTGTTAAGGTTAAGAAACATTGTTCTGTAGGAAGTTATCACCCAGCCCTCTCCCAGAAAAATGAAATATCCTAGGAAATATTGAAAAGGCAGAATATTATGTTTCCCTGGATGTGAAAAAGGAGAAACGTTTTAAAGAGAAATTTCCTGCAGCTTCCTGCCTCCCCCTTTTTTGCCAATGGGCCATTAAAGTGGCCAAGCCAGTCCCTTTACATAATAAAGTGTTCTCCCCTTCAGCTCCAGGGTGATGGAATCAAGGCATGCTAGTATAAGCCCTTTACCCAACATGGCATCTGAGAATTCAACCAAACCTGGACTCAGCCTAGAGAGTTGTCCCTGCATGGCCCCATGTGAGTCTGACAATCAATCAGAATACATTTCTTGCACAGGAGCAGGAGGGAGATAGGTGGGGCTGAACAGATTATAAAAAGCCCTGCAAGCCCCTCCCTCGACTCTCCTTCTTCTTTACCCAACACCTGGAAGCATGTGGTCACCTTTTCCCCCAGGACCTCAAGCCATGCAGTCCTGTCCACCATTAAACCATCTTTCTAAGCAGCCTCCATGCCTCCAGTGTCTTTTCCCCAGCCGAACATTTCTTCCAACAGTTCTATACCACTTCATCTTTCTACTGGCATATTTTTTAGTTCAGTTGGAAACACTTCCCACTTCCTTGTAGATTTCAGCCTCCACAAATCGTTTTCTACAATACATTTGAGATGTAGAAGAGACCCAGAATTACTGTTGGAAATAGAGAAAGAGCTTGAGGCTGGTCCTTGCTTTACAGCATGGGAAAAATTTGATTTTTAAAAAAGGAAAAGAAAAGAACCTAAGAACAATACTGGCAAGTGGAGTTGGCAATTCAGTAGACATCAAGACAGCGAATTGAGACTACATTGTATTCAGACACTGTTGTACTAAAATCAAATTTTTCCATCCAGTGAAAACATCTCATGACAATCTGATATCAGGCACCAAAGTTGACTTTATTTCAGCAATAATTTAGGATCTGACTACATATTTAACTCTTAAATTTATTGATTATGAAATCATTGTTTTATATTGTGGTTTTGTTGTGTTATGGCTTTAGACAACTGATTTTAATCTCTTACTCCTATATACATTAGTTCCTATATTAATTCGTTTATGCTTTGCTTTTCATTGCATCCAACAGTCCTTAATGAGTTGTATTAAAGTAGAATAAAATATGGATTAAAATATAAAAACAAAGACGTGGCAAAAGGGACAGTTAGAAACTTGCTTAAAGGGACAGGGAAATGTCATCAGCCTTCAACCACAAAATGTTCCAGCAAATGTCCCTATGTCAAAAGTCCAAAACCACAAGGTTCAATTAAAGTTCGTATAAAGACACATAGTCCATACCTGGGTCCCAAGACAAAAGGAGAAGTAAGACTCCATCTCCTTATAAGGCTTTTTCCTCAAGGTAACCAATAAGAAATGAGTTAAGTGTTTCTGTGTTATGCTGCGTTTGAGAATGTATAAGAATGTGTGCTTCGATAATGAAGGTTGTTCAGAACTTGCAATGCTAGTCATGAGCTAGCTTTCTGAACCTGGCTGCCAAATAAATTACTCCTGTATCCTGAGAAGTCTAAGCCTGTAATCTCCTGCAACAATTCAGCTGAAGATTTTCAGTTTCTTTTGTAATTGTGCAAAATCATAGATATGATGTAATCTTAATTAAGATCAACCTGTGTCATCTTAGAACTTGATAAACAATGCTACCAATCAATATTATCTGTTTCACTTTTTGTAGCTATTTGGAGTGTGAACTAATGTCCTGGTTGTTCATAGTTTGATTTCAGAACATTCTGTTAGAAATTCTGTTTATATAAAGCACCACACAGAGCAAACAAAGAATACAGTCACCATGTATTTTACTGCTCAACTATTTAACTGTAACAGGAAAACAGGAAACTATTTAGAACAAAGAGCATAGAGCAGTGGGTCTCAACCTTCCTAATACCGCAACCCTATAATACAGTTCCTCATGTTGTGGTGACCCCCAACCATAAAATTATTTTATGTTTTGGTATTTTTTTGAAAATATGAGTTTTCCGATGGTCTTAGGCGACCCCTGTGAAAGGGTTATTCGACCCCCAAAGGGGTCCCGACCTACAGGTTGAGAACCACTGGCATAGAGTATATACTATAGATCCAAACACTGCCATCTACTGGCTGTATACTACTGTAATTGCTGCATAAAAATACTTTCCAACAATGAATTCTAACACATTCTATTCCTTCTTTTCATGAAATACAGTACTTCAGGTATATTATTATTCTGCAGTGAACTAGGAATAGACCTTGAACTCTGCTAACCTTCCATAAATTATACATTATTTCGCAAATATATATGGATTTATTTAGTAATGTAACTTCTCAGCAATGCAACCAGAGTCCCAAAGGTAATCAAAAGCAATTTCATTGTAATTCTGTAGTTAACTCTATCAACCAAAAACTTGTATCGCCATAGTATTATTACATATATTTTATTTTCCAAAGTACTGCGAAGTTATTCAATCCAAAGTGCTAACCATGATGACATGTGATTGCTGTTGCCTGCCAAACAAGATAATTCTAATGGCTGTGCAAATTCAAATATTATTTTTCCTTCCTCACGGAAACATATGCAGGGGAAATTTCACATCATATTTGCTGTGTTCACCCATTATGCTAATATTTATGGTTTCCTGCTTTTAGTTTACCATGATGTGTGGCTAATTTAATAAATGATGGAAAAATCAAGCTATGCCTTGTGAACCCAGTGACTGATGATAATGAATGTAATTATTTGCAAAATTCTCTTTTAATTCTGATGCAGGCTGTAGCTCAAGGCTAGACAGACTAATATCAGCATCCAATCAGAATGATGGAGCAAAACCTTTGTAGGGTCACAATTGCTGAGAATAGTGTTTGTTTTTGAGAAGGGAGGAATGATCTTCGTTGGGAAGGGTCAACATAGAATTTGATCACTTGCCTGCATTCCTCTGTCCCATTCTTCATCAAATTTTAAAGCCCAACTTACACCAAATCAGAATTCAGGACTGAGTATATATTATATTAAGCAAGCAAATTGATCCAGAAGTTCAATTTGGGGACACATCATTGTCAATAACTGATACTTGTTTATCCACTATTTGTCTTTTTAATCAGCTCCAACGATGTTTTAAGCCCAAAATAAGTCTGAAGATGGTGAGTAAGACCTCGCTGAAACATTGCCAAGACAATCTCAATCTAACATGGGAAAAGACCCGGAAAGGTCTTGGACTTAAAGCGTGGTCGGAGCTGCCATATTTCTATAAATCTTGGGTGTGTGTGGAGTGCTGGCTTTGTTTCAGTAAATGGAATAATTGGTTGTGTGGTTGTACAAACGAGCCCCACCCACCACCCAGGCCGTTACAATACAATGGACACACAGCCAGCACCAATCTACCAATCATGATACAACCACACAACCAATCATTCCACTTACTGAAACAAAGCCAGGACTCCACACACCCCCACCAAGTTTTGTAGAAAGACAGCAGCTCTGACCATGCTTTAAGCCCAAGACCTTTCTGGGTTTTTTCCCATGTAAGATTGAGATTGTCTTGGCAACTTTTCAGCAAGGTCTCACTTGCCATCTTCAGGCTGGTGTTTTTGGCTTCATGTTTGTGTGAGTAAAGCGTGGTTGGAGCTCGCACAAACATGAAGCCGAAAACAGCAACCTGAAGATGGCGAGTGAGATATCGCCGAAACGTTGCCCAGACAATCTCAATCTTATACCGGAAAAGACCTGAATACAACAAGACCAGCATGTATGTATGTATGTATGTATGTATGTATGTATGTATGTATGTATGTATGTTCGTTCGTTCTGCTGGATTCGTCTTCAGATGAGGGGGAAGAACTAGAGCAATGGGAATCTAGAGATAATAATCCTGGAATGGGTGATTCCAATGGTGTTGAAGACAATGACTCCTCTTTGGCTGAGGCAGATCCCACAAATCTCTAAGACTCCCTGCCTTAAAATAGCATGTAAACTACTATAGCAGTACAGAAGTATGACAGCTTCTCAAATTCTGAAATTCAGCCATCTACTTAAGCAGAGGCATACTTTAAAGGCACAAGGGCAGAGGCTTTTGTTCTTCAGGTCAGGTAAACAGGCCAAAATTCCAGCAAGACTCTAATAAGTAATTTGTTGTGCATTCATTTGGGTGGAGACTTGTCCTGGCTTAGTTAGTTGCAATGTTCCTGAAGAATAAAGTGCCAAGAATAATTTTTCAAGCTTCAATTCTATGGGGCTTATGTTGCGATGGGATGGGACAACTCACCATCTCACCACAGCCAACTCACCACGGCAAATTCCATGCAGGATAATTCCATGTGATAAATGTTACCCTCCACTGTTTCTTTGTTAATGGAAATAATGTCAAAGAAATAGTAGCAGGGAACATTTATTGTTTTGAATTATCTCATGTGGAATTGTCCCATAGCAAGTTATCCTGTGGTGAATTGACCATGGTGAGTTGGCTACAGCAAGATGGCAAGTTGGCTGTGGCAAATTGTCCCATTCCTCAGCAACTTGTCCTAGACTCATTCTGCTGTGTTTAGAAAAACTACTGGATTTCCTCTCACCATGACTCTCCCCCCCCCCTTGAGATTTATCACTTGTTTACTGGATTCCTGGCCTCAGCCTGTGCCGAGGCTTTTACTCTCTATATTGCTGCCATCTTAGGATATTGGTAAAAAGAACTTTTTCTTTTAGAAATTCTCAGATTTGCCTGTGATTGGATTGTGGCAAGCATTTAACTTGTTTTCTTGTTGGTTGACAGCTGGCAGTGCTGGCACAGAAAACAAAGACAAGCAGCTTTGACTCAACCCTTTCCTGACCTGGAACCAGTATTTTTACCATATTCTTCAAATCTGACCTTTTCTTACCTACCCTAAACTCAGTTATCACATTCTTTAAAGCTAAATTTAACATTCTTTCATCTGCATTTCTTCAAGGCAGATACAGTAAAATCCCTGTAACTGAGCGTATTTGCCCATGTGGTAATAAGAAAGTTGAAACCATCTCACATGTATTTCTCTGCTGTAAATTTTACAGGGAGATCAGGTCAAACTACATTTTACTTCTAACAGATAAATTCCTTGGGAGGCCAGATAAATGTTTACATCTACAGGATTTAAAACCATTCATTATGCCTGAATTTTGTGATGTTGAGATGAAAGTAAGATATAATTGGTCAAAACATATTTCCATTTGTTTTAGAATATTACTTGGTTCTGATACATTTTAACTATAGCTGATATATCATTTTTATTTTTATTTCATACCTATTAAAGTTTTAGTTTGTCAATAAGGTAACAATTATAGAAACATAGCAATAGAGGAGTGAATGTTATATTCCATATTTATTTTGCTAATAGAATAACAGAAAAAACAGAGTTGGAAGGAACCTTGGAGGTCTTCCAAGGTTCCTTAAGCAGGAGACCCTGTACCATTTTGGACAAATAGACAATTTTGGACAATTTCTTCTTAAAAGCATCCAATGATGGAGCATCCAGAACTGTCTATACCACATTTTCTATCTTACCAAGAAGTAGTCTACTTTGTCAAATGCCTTACTGAAATCCAACTCTACTATGTCCTCAGAATTTTGCTAATTTTGTCACTAATGTTATCAAAGAATGAAATAAGATTTGTTAGACATGATTTGTTTTTAACAAATCCATGTTTGCTTCTGGTTATAACTTTGCTTGCTTCTAGGTGTTCATAGACCTGTTGCTTGATTATCTTTTCTAGGATCCCCAGTATTTGTCAGACTGATTGGTCTGCAGTTTCCTGGATCCACCTCCTCCCCTGGCTGCCTTTTTGAAGATGGGAACATCAGCTCTTTTCCAGTCTTCTAGTAGTTCTACAGTGCTCCATGGTCTTTGAAAGATATGGTTCAATGGTTACGGGATCACATCTGCCAGCTCTGAATTCAGTTCCAAGCTTAATCTGTTAGTTGTTAGTATATTGATTCACAACCAGATTGCGCCTTTACGGCCTCTCTGAGGTAGTGGATCCAGGAGAGCTCCTTGGTTCACCAAGGAACTCCAGGAGATGAAGCGCCAAAAGAGATGCCTAGAGCGCCGCTGGAGGGCCAGTAACTCCGAGTCAGACCAAGCACTGATGAGAGCCTTTATCAGGACCTATCTCGTGGCAATACGGGTGGCAAAATGTGCGCATTTTGCCACTCTTATTGCATCTGCTGAATCGCGCCCAGCCGCCTTGTTTAGAATAGCCCGCTCCCTCTTGAAAGGGAGGGATGCGGACGACCCTTTACAAGGTAGAGATGAGGAATTTGTTCAGTTTCTAACGGATAAAGTCGCTTGGATTCGGACAGATCTGGACTCCAATTGCACGGTACCAGCTGAGGTACCGGGGGAAGGTCTTGAGCGAATTTTATGGAGCGAGTTTCAACTTGTTGCTCCTGAGGAAGTGGACAAGGCCATGGGAGCGGTGAGTGCCTCCACCTGTATACAGGGAGGTGACACGTGGCTGGATCCAGACGATAGTTAACACCTCTCTCCGGGAGGGGTCCTTCCCGCACCTCCTAAAGGATGCGGTGTGAGACTCCTCCTGAAGAAACCTTCTCTGGATCCAGCCATTTTGAGTAACTATCGTCCAGTCTCCAACCTCCCCTTTGTAGGGAAGGTTGTTGAGAAAGTGGTGGCCTTTCAACTCCTACGGTCCTTGGATGGATTCTGGATTCCTTTCAGTCTGGTTTCAGGCCTGGTTACAGCACGGAAACTGCTTTGGTCGCGCTGATCGATGATCTCTGGTGAGCCAGGAATAGGGGTCACTCCTCTATCCTTGTGCTTCTTGACCTCTCAGCGGCCTTCGATACCATCGTTTTTCGGTGGTTCTCCTCCTACCTCTCGGACAGGTCGCAGTCGGTGTTGGTCGGAGGGCAGAGATCGACCCCTAGGCCCCTCAATTACGGGGTGCTGCAGGGTTCGGTCCTGTCCCCCCTCCTATTTAACATCTACATGAAGCTGCTGGGTGAGATCATACGCCGGCACGGGATTAAATATCATCAATATGCGGACGATACACAATTGTATCTGTCCGCCCCGTACCAACTCAGTGAAGTGGTAGAAGTGATGTGCCAGTGCCTGGAGGCTGTCAGTGTCTGGATGGGAACGAACAAGCTTGCGCTCAATCCCAACAAGACCGAGTGGCTATTGATGCTCCCTCCCAAGGATGGTCCAGCTATTCCATCTCTCAGCCTGGGGGGTGAAATTATACGCCCTCAGAGAGGACTCGCAATTTGGGAGTCCTCCTGGATCCGCAGCTGACTCTAGAACATCATCTATCGGCTGTGACCAGGGGGCCTTTGCCCAGGTTCGCCTGGTGCATCAATTGCGACCCTATCTGGACTGGGAGGCCCTTTGGATAGTCACTCACGCCCTCGTCACCTCAAGACTGGATTACTGTAACACACTCTACATGGGGCTGCCCTTGAAGAGTGTTCGAAGAATTCAGCTACTCCAGAATGCAGCCGCACGAGCGATTGTGGGTGCACCTCGGTACACCCACGTTACACCTATCCTCCGCGAGCTGCACTGGCTTCCCATTGGTCTCCAGACATGTTTCAAGGTGCTAGTCGTTACTTTTAAATCCCTACATGGTATCGGACCAGGCTACCTGAGAGACCGCCTCCTGTCAGTCACCTCCCAAAGACCTATTAGATCCCACAGACTAGGCCTCCTCCGGATTCCATCTGCCGGCCAATGTTGGCTGGTGACTCCCCAGGGGAGGGCCTTCTCTGTGGCTGCTCTGGCCCTATGGAACGTTCTCCCCGTTGAGATCCGGACCCTTACTACCCTTCCGACCTTTCGCAAAGCAACTAAGACCTGGCTGTTCCGGCAGGCCTGGGGCTGTTGATTTATCCAGCCCCATCCGATGTTATGACTGTTGCTGATTTTTTAATTGTTGTTTTTATTTTTGTACCCCCTTCCCTTTCTTATTGTTAGCCACCCTGAGTCTCTCGGGAGTAGGGCGGCATACAAGCTAAATAAACCTAAACCTAAATAAACCTAACCTGTTTGTTTTGTTCCTTTAAAGATTTCCCTCATTGATCAAATAAATATGACTGATTGATTGATTCATCATCCATCGCACAATTATACTTATTATACTTATTTTTCCTGTTGTAACTGAGCTCTTTCATGTCTTTGAATATAGTCAATCTTGTTTCTGTGTGTGCTCCATCTGGCGAGATCCATGTATTTCATTTTGAATGTTGTTTTAGTTGTTTGAAGAATGTAAAAATTGAATTGACAGAAACTGATTATCCTTCTCCTGTTTCATTTCTGTTTTCTAAAGCATACACTTAACTACATTTTCTTCATTGCTATTTGCAACGTCAGTGTTTCAGTTTCCAAAAACATGTGTATACAATGTCTTCCTTGCATCTTCTGTCAGTTTTAGATTGAACTTGTCTATAAAACACATACACTTCCTCTAATTCTGCATCAATGATTAGGCCCTGGATTTGAATAACCATTATATTAAAAGGTTGTTTGCAAAATCTAATTGATATTATCATTGACTGCATTGTACATACAGTAAGTAATGCCTTTGATATATCCTATATCCAGAATATAAAAGCAGAGTCTTCCTTTCTTTGTTTTTGTGTCCTGAATAGTAAAGGTACTGCTGGTAATTATCAGTGGATAATTATCACTCAGGGATATGAGCCATGGTGGCTCAGTGGTTAGAGTGCAGTACTGCAGGCTACTTCTGCTGACTGCCAGCTGCCTGCAATTTGACAGTTCACATCTCACCAGGCTCAAAGATGACTTGGTCTCCCATCCTTCCAAGATGGATAAAATGAGAACCCAAATCATTGGGGGCAATATGCTGATTCTGTAAGCCACTTATAGGATGTAAAGTGGTATATACATCTAAGTGCTATTGCTATTATCTTTTGACTGAAAGTATCCAAATCCTATTTCAATTTGTTGATTCCCAGGCTGTCAGTCTGTACTTGATTCCTTTCATCTTTCCATATGTAAAGCTTCCACACATAGCTAATCTCATTCTAATTATATTTTTGCAGTATTGGATTTCTTTTTATATGGTAACATAATAACCAGACCTTTGGAAATCTTTAATTGCTATTCAGCTCACAGTACCTATTGATTGCTATCCAGCTTGAGATTTTCATCATCCAGCACTATATTTCCTCTGTAGACATTAAAATCTTACACATTCTTGGTGAGGTTTGGATTGGTTCTAATAAAGCTATTGACCAATTATGGATTTAGGATATTTTAATGGATCATAATTATTATCCTTGGTTTTTTTTAAATTAAACAGACAAAAGGAAAGCCAGTACAAACTTTGAGGTGCTTAATATGGAGCTATAGTTTTAAAAATATATTGTGGAATTTGTTGAATATATAATTCAGTGAAAATATTATGAAATAATTTCCTCCATTTTTAAAAGAGGAATTTAAATGCCATACATGTAAAAGGATGAGTATGCTTAAATGAATAATTCATTTAATTCAGCATCAAGTATTCAAATTAACCTATCAGCATTAACAATTTTAATTTAACAGAATGTTTTGCTGTGAAAGGCTAATTGAGGCTGCTGAAGCAATATGCCATCTTAGCAAAGATGAAGGTGTTTCATTGAAAGCATGCATGCACTGGCGGGCAACCAAACCCCATTATACTAAGCAGTGTGGAGGGTTTTATTTAGGCATCCCAACATCTACAAAAATCTGTACATGTCTTAAAATGAACCAGCATTACTTCTTTATATTTTGTATTTGAATTTGTGGCTTGAATAGTTAAATCTTGTCTTCTGCTTCTGTTCCACCTGGTTCTGGGTGAATTATTTGCACAATTAATGGCTATCACAACCAGTTGATACATACGTTGTGATTCCTTGTTATGATCCTTCAGTATTTCACTTTTTGATATTTTGGAAAATTGACCATCACCAACAGAATATCATCCAAGCAGCTGGATAATAAAAGCTGTTTATCACTTCTCTATATATTGAATTTATGCAATAAATACATGTTGAATAAAATCTTTCATACTAAGCAATTGTATATTATCTCCTGGGATAATATTGTTGCATCTTATTTATTATTGGATGAATACTTGGCTTCAATGGTGAGCTACTGCGTGGTCGTGCAGGTTCGGGTGAGCCCTTAGCTTTCATTGTCCACCTGCCCTTGTACTAAGCTATCCATTTATAATTAACTTTCTGGCTCATTCCTTTCACCCTCGCTGCCCAGCTGAGTTTCCCCCTGCCCCTGCTTTAATCACCAGAGCTGCCTGAGTTAATTACCTACTTCTGTGAAGCTTCGTTTCACTCCCAAAGGGGCACGTGTGAGAAAAGCTAGCGCACACGTGCTCACAACTAGCAGACCGCTTGTGAATGTAAGTGTAGCCCACCTCTGCTTGGCTTGGATCAAAATCCTTTTCAAAAGCACTCCTGCATCAGATTTAATTATGCTTTTGGAGGCGAGCAATAAAATCAATTTTAAAGATATGTGCTTTTCCCCATGATTCTGAAACCTTGCAAAATTTGGTTTACAGAGAGCATTTGTAATCTGTTGGAAAAGTGGACCACCGGGTTTCATTTTGTATTTTCTAGTGTATATGCACACATGCTGCAAAAGATGAAACTCAGAAATTACTGTCAACTATTTTCAAAAGGCCAAAGGTAAGAGGTAAGCGAATCGCTTTCATGAGGTCTTTCTGGTTTTGAAAAGTAGAAATTACAACAGCATTCTGTGGAATATATTCTTCCACAATATATTAAGCCCCCCTGCTGTAGACTTTTCAGTAGTGGTGGTATGTACAGAGGCATTGTACAACACTGATCAACTGCAACATGACTATTATCCACGCTTTTCTGCAGCTCCCTATACATAAATAATACTCCATGGAGCTCAGGCAACAAAAGAGAAACTCTGAGCCAGAGGTGGGTTGCTCCTGGTTCGGTCTGGATTGGGCAAACTGGTAGTAGTAGTGGCAGGAGGCTCTGCCCACCCATCTGGATGCTTCTGCTCATGCGCAGAAGCATCGTGCGCACATGTGCATGAGCAAACTTGTAGTAAAAAAAATGGAAACCCACCACTGCTTTGGGCTGTGGTTGACAGTAGCTCAGTAGTGGTTCTCTAATTAGACCTTTTAAAAATTAGCTTTCTGCTTTTAATTAAGTTGAGTTTTATTAATTTATTCCAGGACTGGAATTTTAAAATCTGTAGACCAACTACATAGAAGGACATCCTTTCCAAACTCAGTCTCTTTTTCTCTGCTGTATACAATCTTTTCCTCATTTTGGTGCCCTCAACTAAGTTGAGACTAGAGTTCCAAGAAAATGCAGACATGCTGAAAGGCCAAGGAGAATCTGGAGTTGTCGTTCCAACACACTGATGAGGGAGGGGGGGGGAAGTCTGCTAAATATGTTAATGCTCTTATGGTTTTCTAATAGGAGGGCTCTTGCCACTATCTGCATGACATGTGTCTTTGCAATCTTCTGTTTTTTTCTCTTTAACTAATTTTGTGATGAAAAGGAAGAACATAAAAGAAAGGAGGAGAAAACACCATTTTCCACTGGCTGTTCTTAGCTTGTGCATGCAATTTAAAAACCTCTTTTTGGGGGGGGGGGTTGGGAGAGGGGTGAGAGAAAGCCATCAGATAATCTCAACCCTCTCCTCCCAATTCCTGATATCAAAAACATTGTTTTCTTAAATGGCAGTGTTGCCATGAAGACACAAAGCGTGACATAATTACAAAAGGCAAACTGCCAAATCTATAACCCTGGCTACCAATATATTGTTGTTGTTGTTGTTTTGAGAAGGGATATCAGCTGAACATTGTTAAAAAAAGAATGTCCGCCTTGAGGACATGACCCTTTTCTGACAATATTTATAGCAATAGTTAAAAGTGGAGTAGAAAGAATAGATAAATCAATGCTGATTAGCAATGAAATATTTTCCAGGGAAGGATTAGTTATTCCAGGTCAAATGGACCATTATATAAAGATATTGATCACAACATCATTGGCCAAAGGAAGCCACTTCCATTCAGAGTTTTCTATTAAGAGAAGGTCGATTGGGAGAGAGGACTGTGGCTTCCTCCTGTCTCCTTGACAGATCAACTCAGCTTTGTGAAGCAAACGAGCAGGGTTTATTGCTCGTTCAGTCAGAGAAGAGAACTCCTTGCCTAGGCATAAAAACAGTATGCAGATGGCATTGTTTATCTTTTTATTTTAGCTATTTGTTTCAAGTGCTCAGATGGGATAAGTACTCAAACGTCTGCTTGCTTTTGCTCTCAATATTTGCGTTAAAGACTTGGTTGAGCAAGGCGATTGGCTTTGTAAGGGATTATTCCAGCATCAGAGGTTTGGTTTTTAACCTGCCATCCTGGCAACTCCTGATATTTCTCACAGCATTGTTTTTTCTAATAACTGACCATGCAGTGTTTGTTCTGATCAGTTTGTTGTACGTGGGCTCCTTGTTTAGCGAAGTTCACAATTAGGATGGTGTTCAAGAAACAACTTGGCAACCAGTTTTATTTATTTAAAACATTTATATAACTTCCTATCTTATACTGAACTCTGGATGGCTTGCAACCCACAGTTAAAACATCCCTGATGTACCATTAATGCATTCAGATATTTATTAAAAGCACAAACATTAAAATTTGATACCATAGTTAAACTTTCACATGCAGTCTATCAGTAAGTCATTTTGTCAATCTCACCCTCTCCCAGCACTTGGGAGAAAAGCCACATCTTAAGTGTTTTACAGAAGATTTGGGGGGGGGGGGAGGTGTTGCCCTGGTGGCCTAAAGGTGGAGCTGTTGCCTCACAATCAGGAGGTTGTAAGTTCGATCCTAGGTAGAGGCAGATGTAGGGTCTCCTGCTTGGGCATGGGGTTAGGCTAGATGATCTGCAAGACCCTTTCCAACTCTGTTAATCTGTTAACTTCAGGAGGAAGGGTGTTGCATAGAGCAGGGGCTGCCATGGAAAAGACACACTTCCTAAAATGGTAATATATAAGTAATGTGACTAGGAACATGTTCTTGCATTGATAACCTTCACTGTCCTCATATTTATGACATTTGCAGGTCTTTACTTAGTTGCTGGTCCCAATTGTGGTTACTAAAGGAAGACTACCAATATGGCCCATGAGATCTCGCAACATCTTTTGTGTCTGAGAACATTTCCACCCAGAGACTTTGTCACATTTTGAAATCAGCCTCAGATCCATTTATTCTCATGATATGAGCACTGTCAATTTATTTCTAAGTCTTCTGAGTTATTCTGTGCAATTATAGTGAAATCTAGTTTCTCCCTTTGAAATGGTGGAGTCGGCTTAGCTCACTCCATTTCCTAGGTTCTTCATTTCATGCTGGTAGTCTATCTTTCAAATTGGCAGCCATGAAACAATCATGAGTCAGTTTCACTTAGCTTTTTGAGAAACTGGGGAAAGGAAATGGTGATGTTTGAAAATATTGTCAATTTAAGCTACGAAGCGTGCATTTGAATATGACTTTTTCCCATGATATTTTATTTCATTGTCTTTTAGATCCATGGCACCTCCTTAAACAGTCTTTGGACTGTGGGGGTGAGTGGGTTTTTCTGTTTCTGAATTATACATATTTTGCCCTTATTAATTCACAAGCACATTTCATATTGTTTCCTCAAGTTATCCAGGGTGGTGGTGGAGGGGGACCCACCTTGAAATAAATAGCTCTGTACATTTTCTGTCATAGATTTTGAATGGATTTATAGATACATTGGCATGATTTTCAAATATAATGCAATGATATATTAAATACACTTGGATGACCTTGTTCCAGAATAATGCACTTAGAGGAGTTAGCTTTTATAGCCAATGGTTATTACCTCTGCATGTGATTCAAATTCACTCCAATATCTGTAATTATCAACACTATGCATGCAATTTTATCTGTGCATAAAGCAAAGAATAAAGGAATGGAAGAAAGCAGGATAAGGATCTCTTAGACACAATAGGTAGATCAGACCAAGAAATCAATTATACAGAAAGGCTAAACTACTTTTATTGAAATTGGCTATAATAACAGAGTCTTGCACATCTTATTGTGCTATACCTTTCCTCACTTCTTAAATTCCAATGAATTAGTATGGTGTCTTCCTAAGCTGCTCAATTTTCTGGGTTTCCATTAAAAAGGATTTTATTTTTATACCACAGAGTCAGAACTGGAAGTTTTTAGCTTGTGATGAGCCTTGCAATTTCTTTGAACTATGATCTAAGGATGCAGGGGATTTCATAAACCACAACTGGCACAATGCTAACCTATTTATAGCTAGTGAAAAAAAGTGATGCAACAAGAACATGGCAAAAGTATTATTTGCAGAATGCAGAGACTAGAGGGAAAGAAAAAACAATTCTCTCTCCGAGGAGGAGAAACCAATGTCGCGACGATACGGACGTGTGGTCTCGGTGCTCCAAGACTGCAGCCAATACTTTTGCTGAGTGGTCCAATCGGACCTAAACCGTCCCGAAGAGACGATGAACAGGAAGAGTACGTCTTGCTGACCTCAGGTACATCGCAAAGTCCCTGATCAATGCAAGAGAAGTTCTTCAAGCCAGCAACAAAAAATCCAGCCAAGGTTGACGAAGTCGGGGAGGCTCCAAAATGGAAGGATATGGAAAGTGTTTCCAGCTGGTGAGGAACTTTTACTGCTTTAAAAAGAGGCTGCCTATAAAAAACTTAAAATTAATTTAAATTGGAGAACAGAAGAATCAAGCAGAGAAATTAATTTTGGAATGGTTTTGGACAGTGGTTATCTTACTTTTTAAATGCTATCTTCATGAATGGAATTTAAATGAATGGATTAAGTTTTCTTCTTCTATTTTTTCTTTTATTATTCCCTGTAACCTATGGTCTTAAATTGACTCTTTTTTCTAATTTGAAATACAAAAAAATTAAGGAAATTTGCAACAATAACACTGTTACTCGGAGGCTGGAAAGTTTGTGTATTGGAAATGGAACTTTTTTTCCTTCACTGATTGTTTTGGCTTGGCACTACAAGGTCTCACTGCTTGGTTATAGAGAGTGATAAGAAGGGAAGCATACAAATGTCCTTTTGAAGCATATCTTTAACCAGAGAAAAGAGAAAACAAAATGTTTTTGTTAATCTATGCTTAATTTTATTAACCTTCCAAGCTAGAGCAGCTGTGTTTGTTAGCTAGAGAGAATGGCACAATCTCAAAAGCAAACAGAAATCTTAAGCTTGGAAAAGATATTTTCAGAAATACAGAAATTATCAAATACATATGAGAGGATAGAGAAGAAGCTGGAAGACTTAGAGCATATAACAGCAAAATATGATGAAGAAGTTGAGGATGTTTATCAAATGGAAAACGTTATGGTTAAAACCCAAAAAATCAAAGTGGAAAATGAGTACAAAGAGATTAAATTTGCTGATATTTATGGTGATTGGTTTGTCTCTGAAAATGGAAAGAGCAGAATACTGAAAGAGGAATTAAATGGAGGGGAAATTTATCCCAGAGGGCAATATACAGAAGAAGAAAAAACCAAAAAATCTATGGATTTAAAGAGAGAAATTTTATTAGCAATAGCATTGATAACACTACTGACAATCAAAGATAATCTGACTAAGGAAACAGATGAAAGGCATCAAGATTACATGAGAGATCTTATAAGCAAGGAGTTGCTAAGAGGAGTCCATGCAAAGTTGATCAAGGAGATGATTAGAGGACTGGCACCACAAATGGCAGAAGATATGAGACTGTTTTGCTATTGGAAAGATACAGGTTGATAGATGGAAGAATATAATTTAAAACTAGCTAAACAGTGAAATTTATTGACAATATATATAGTTTAAATAAATAATTGATAATGTTACTAATGTATACAATGTGTAGTGTTATGATGAGTATAATTGGATATGAACATTGAATGGTACCCATGTAAGGAAGATTAGAAATCTATTTGGATTATATATATATAGGTTAATAAAAAAAAAGAACCAAGTTAGATACAATTAAAGTTTTGATTATTAGGGGGAAAATGTTATAATATAGGATATAGTCAAATAAAGGAAGGATAAGAATAACAATGCATATATAGATATGGGTATAACATAAGGAAACTGGATGTAAATTTTAAACAGTGATTTGGAAAGGAGGATTAGAAAACTTTGTTATTAAATATTATGGATGTTTAGTTAGAATAGGACATAAGGATTTAGTGTTAGTGGAGGATTTTAGAAATAGTAATTGAAAGGCCAGTTTGTGGTTATGTTTTAAATTTTGGTATATTTTATGATGATGGACGCTTAAACAATTATAGTCAAATGAAAATGGAGATATGATGATGGTGACATGTATAAATATTTGAGTTAAAATGCTTGAGTTAATATGAATTATGTTTGTTGACTGTGGAAGAGATGCACGAAAGTCTTTTTGTAACCAACTGATGTTGTGTTTGTTTTAAATTAAAAATTAAAAAAAATATTTAAAAAAATTCTCTCTCCTGTCCTGATTAAGAATATTGTTTTCATGCAATTAGAATTAGATAGTAGCCATGCCATGTTTTCCATTATAATCCCTATGTGAGAAAAGGGGGAAAAACCCTGTCCATATTGAAGTCTAATTAATGCTCTTGAAGGAAAATGTAAAGTAAGCTTTTAATGCTGCCATATTAATTTAAATAGGCATGTGGCTCATTAAGAGAAGTTGGGGAAGTGTGACTACCACTCTCATCACTTATGGGGCTGAAAGAGATAATCTGATCTTTTTGATCATACATTATCCTGAACTAACTGCAGCTTTTAGGATGTTTCAGTAAATGCCTAATTACCTAGGTATAGGTAGCAACAAATATATTCTAATTTGAAAGAACAATATTTGTTTTGGTTTTCCCTTTCTTTTGATTCTCCTTTTATTGCCTCTTACAAGCTCTGTTGATTATTCATCTCTCTTTCCCTCCTCATCTCCCTTCATTACTGGCTTATAAAATCTCATATTATCTTATGGCTTCTTCTAATGTAATTGCAGCTTGGGGTCCTGCTTAAAGTTTAATTGATGAAAATAAAAACTTTTAATTCAGCTGCATTTCAAATTACATAGAACAGTCCTGTATTGAAAGAATATGCATATTATTTGGTAGATATGTGTTAATAAATGCTGAAGCAGACTTAATATCCTTATATTTCAAAGAAAGAACAACCTCTTGAGTTCCTATTCCAGGGTTATTAAATAAATACAATATTAGGACTCTTTTTGCCATAGGAGAAGAAACATTTTTTTCTGGTAGCTATAAACATCAGCTATGTTTTTGGACAGCCTAGGATTTTTATGTCTATGTGTGCTATAAGAAGCATAAAAGATAAATTCTTAGATGGTTAAATGGCAATTGCTTTAAAAACATGTTGGAATTGTTCAATATAATAAAAGAAAAGAAATCAATGAAAAATAAGAAAAACTTTAAGAAAAAAGAAAAGAAATGAATCACGAAAAAAATAGAATTCTAATTTCTACACTTCTTTCTATGAAGTAACTTCCTCTTTAACCTTTTTAAATTTCCAGATCCATAAATCATCAGGTCACACTTTTCGTCTTTAAGCAAAAAGTCCATATAAGCAGGGGTGGGCTTCAAAAAATTTAGGAAGGGATTTTCTGCCCAGTTGCTGGGTGGGCGTGACCATGGTTGGTGTGGCTAGTCAGCCTCCTGCACTATGGTGTGTGTGTGTGGGGGGGTGTGCCTCCGGGAGGGGAAAACAGCCACCCCAGGTTCCAGACGCCCTCTGGAGGCCAGTTCCTGAACTTCCAATAGACCTGTTTTTTGCCCTCCCTGAAACCTCTGTGTGTGCCCTGCACTTATCTACAGCCAAAACAGGCCACATGGGGACTCCTGGGAGGAGCGGGGTGGGCAGAGCTTCTATGAACTGCATAGAATCTTAGCTAGAGGTTCTCCGAACCCCTGCAAACTCCCAGCAGCTCACCTCTGCGATATAAGGCTTCCAGTCATTTTTTTAAAAGTGTTTATTAAATGGTATTTGAGTTGCACTGGAGCTTGGGAAAAATTCTCTCAACAAAGCCAATAATTCATTTGTCAGGAACTGCCTTGTTCTGTGTGCAGGGTTTATACATGGCAACTTGTGAAGCCAAAACTTTTCACCTGCATTCTTCTTTCTTTTTACCTCATTCTAAGGAGGGGAATAACAAAAATCATATCTTTAAAACCACTCAGATAAAACGTAGAAAGTAGAATATGATTTCAAGCCATGAAAGTGGAGGCCAACCCAGCCAAACACCTCTTGTTGTAGAGAGAAAAAGCTGGGATCCCTTGCCCCACACATGCATCTGTTTCATGGAGACCATGCCATACTATCCTCTCCCTCTGGCAGTAGAAGTTTAGGTACTAAGAATAGAGCAGCACCAAGACAGCAGACTGTCTAGTGGTCTAGTGGTTAAGGCACCAGGCTAAAAAGCCAGAGATCATGAGTTCAAGTCCCACCTTAGAGCCATGTGGCACAATAGTTAGAGTGCAATACTGCAAGCTACTTCTGCTGACTTCCGGCTGACTGCAATTTGGCATTTCAAAGCTCACCAGGCTCAAGGTTGACTCAGCCTTGCATCCTTCTGAGGTGGGTTAAATGAGGACCCAGATTGTTGGGGGGCAATATGATGACTCTCCAAATGGCTTAGAGAGAGCTATAAAGCACTGTGAAGTGGTGCATACAGTAAGTCTAAGTGCTATTGCTATTAGCCATGAAAGCCACCTGGGTGACTTTGGGCCAGTCACTTGCTCTCAGCCCAACTCACCTCACAGGATTGTTGTTGTGGAGAAAATAGAGGAAAAAGGATGCGTCTGGTATGTTCACAACTTTGAGTTCTTTGCAAAAATAATAAAGGTAGGATATAAAACAAACAAAATAAATAAATAAATGCTAAGTGTTCAGTGTTCTTAAAAAGGTAAAGGTTCCCCTCGCATATATGTGCTAGTTGTTACCAACTCTAGGGGGCAGTGCTCATCTCCATTTCAAAGCCAAAGAGCCAGTCCTGTCCAAACACGTTCTCCGTGGTCATGTGTCTGGCATGACTGCACGGAACACTGTTACCTCCCCACCAAAGTTGTCCCTATTTTTCTGCTTGCATTTGTACATGTTTTCAGACTACTAGGTTGGCAGAAGCTGGGACAAGTAACAGGAGCTCACTCCGTTATGCAGCGCTAGGGATTTGAACCGCTGAACTGCCGACCCTTCTGATCGACAAGCTCAGTCCTTCGCCACTGAACCACTGTGTCCCTTCTTACTCCTTACTCAGTCTTCTTACCCCTCATCAAAACCTTCAACAGCTAGCCGTGACTGCATCATTACTGTACATCAGCATGGTAAGCCCATTCTTGTTCAAACCAGATAGGAATCCTTTCTATGGTCATTGTTCTTTTTCTTCTTCCAAAAATATCTTCCTTTAACATCAGGCTCTTTCCCTTAATTGGCTCAAACATGGCGAAGGTTTCATAAACATGGCTGGTGGTGCAGTGCACATTAGAACAAAGCTAGTTCTAGGAATTGATTATCTTCTGACAGTGTTGTTGCAGTTCCTTCTTCTAAGTTTAAACCTGTTGTATGTCTCCAGCTTTTTCTTTGGTTTACTGGGAACCTTCATCATCCCTTTTCACCTTCATTACTAGGTGGCAGTAGGTTATTGTCAACATTCCCATCTTAAGAAAGAATGTGAACATACTATATTTTCCTCATGTGGCTGGTTTCCTTTGAGGGAAGTTTGTAAAAGATGGAAGATGATTTGTATGAGTCTGAAATGGCATTTGAGGAGGGAAAATTTGTTTTAATTTCTCCCTTTCTGCCAACAGATGTTCCACTCTTAATCCTGCTCCTGGTTTATTGTCAATCACATTAGAGGACCCAAGTCTGTTCCTAATGTATTGATTAGGATAGTCAATAGTCAGAATATGTATAAAAATGTGATTCTCAGTGAAAAACTAAAATTAAATAATTTGAGATTAGACAAAGAAAGAAGATACTTTAATGAAAACATGTGTATTAATAGTAGAATTATAAGGCTTGAAGGATTGGAAAGAATATCAATATGAACAGATGTACATTAAATGCTTGAATGATTGTGAGTGGTACTAGAAGTATATATTGAAATACTGAATAATGAAAGAAGGAAGGACCACATTTTTGAATATTAGAGTGATATGGAAGGGAAAAGAAAAAAAGGCTAAAATAGAGGTAGAAATAAGAGGGGAATAATAGTAAAAACAGACACTAAAATGTTACCAGGTATGGAAGAACTAGGAGAAGGTTTAGAACTGAAGGACAATAGTAAAATTTATGTGTTAACAAAATGAAAATTAAATGTAATTATTCAAAATATATTGTTATGTTTATTTGTATAGAAATGTATGATATACAGGTATCACACCATCCATGCAATGAGATCTATAAAATAAAAAATAAAAAACTTGAAATAAAAAAAAGAATTCTTCATGTTGCCTTAAGGAAGCCATTGAAAAGAAACTTCCTATGGAGATGCATACCTATCCCAGCAGTAATATTACTATGCTGGTGTGGGGAAGAGAGAGGAAGTGATTCCTTGTGGCAAGTCATATCAGAGCCATAATATCACCAAGAATGGATAACCTTTCTTTTAAAACCACCATGTGTTCTCACAACAGTTCACGGGGAAGACTTACAGCAGAGCCTCACAGTTTGATTATATTTGTCTGCATTTTGAAAATACCGACAAATATCATCAAACTGTGAGGCTCCACTATTTGTCTTTCTCGTGAACTGTTGTGAGAACACATGGAGGTTTTAAAAGGAAGGTTACCAATTGTTGCACTGACAACTTGTTTGGAGTCATTTTATTGGGAGGAAACAGTCCCTGTATTGGTCATAATTTATGTTCCATCTCTGAAGTGAGAAATTGGTAAATGGATTGAACATCACTTACCTTGCTCCAGCAGAGAGCTGATTTCCCCAGTGCAAGCTCTTTAAGCTGTTGTTTTAATGAGGGTCAGAGACCCTTAAAGGGTTTGCAGCTTCTTTCATTCATGCAAGTCCCACTGGAAAGTTCACACAACTTCTCCAATATGTTTGGATCCTGAGCAAATGACCCTACAAAAATATTTGATGTCATTATGAAGAGCAAGTACTTTGGAAAAATCCTAAATTGGAATCATGCTGGAAGGGGTCATGTAGGTCATTGTGTCCTATCCCTAGTCCATGTAGAAATTCAAATTAAAGCAATAAAGATATACAGCTACTTAGCTGTCATCTGAACATATCCAATTAAAGAGAAATGGCGCTACTTCTCTGAGCAACTATCAGTTCATTTCCAGGAAGTATTAACTAATACAGGTAGTCCTTGCCCTCCATCCATTTGTTTAGTAACTGTTCAAAGTTACAAGAGCACTGAAAAAGTGACTTATGATTGTTTTTCATACTTACAATCATTGCAGCAACCCCAAACTTACATGTTCTAAATTAGGGCAGTTTACAAATTGGCACATATTTATGACATTTGCAGTATCTCGAGGTCATTGATCAATTTTTTGAGAACTGACAATTAAAGTCAATGAGGAAGCCAGATTCACTTAACAAGCATGTTACTAATTTAACAGTTATTCACTTAATAACTGTGGCAAGAAAGTTCGTAAAATGGGACAAAACCTCCTCAACAATTCTCTCATTTAACAAAAGAGATGTTGGGCTCAATTATGGTCATATGTCGAGGACTACCTGTAATGTATCTGTTAGGTAATCCAATATCTTTGTATCTGTATGTGCATTTGTGTATCTATTTTATATATAACTACATAGAAACACACATATATGTGTGTGAATGCTTAGTACCCTTTTAAATGAGACGTTACGCAGAAATATTTTTTTGATCTTTTGCACATTGATCTTTTCAAGGAAAGCAGAAATTGAGGAAAGGAAGCAGAATAAGGAATTCCAGTAAATATTCCAAGACTTTTTTTGTTCATACAACTGTGTCTGGTTTCTTGAAAATTTGTCCTTTTGGTGATCTTGCAAAGTAGATCTTGCAGAAAGTTGTATCCCTTTTTAAATCTTTCAAAAACGAAAATTGTGAGTTTGAAGTAAAAGCTGTACAGCACAAATCTAATATATGCTGGAATTAGAGAACATTCTAATTGTCTAGCACATCAGACATATACTAGTATTCTTTTTATTGTAACCAAAGGAAAAAGCAAAATATTGTGGCATCCACCAGAGTGACATTATCGTGCATTTTGGAACAAAGGGATGGAGCAGAGGCAATGCCAGTAGTAACAAAAGCTTCAAGCAATTTAGCATTAATTGGAACAATTTTAGCAGAGCCAAAACATGCATTTCCCGTCCCCAAATTATTTTAGAGTTGCCATTAAACCTTACAGTAAAATGAATTTCATAATACAAAGTTTCTGCGAAAGTTGAAAACACCAAACTCAGAACAAATCAAGCCAGTTCAGAATTGCTTTTCATTTACTCAAGACAGAGTAGGTGGCTACAATTTACCTTGACTTCAGTTTATGATGTTCGTACTCAGATATGTAGGAACACTGCAAAGCAAAGAAGAACATCATTTTGACTTTACATGGGAAGGAAAAAAAGTAGCGAATGATGAACAGGTCTCAATCACCCTCAAAACAGTGTGATTGTAGTGATCAGGCTACATATGTCATTGATTATGGTATCTTGGGAGTAGGGTGGGGGGAACAGAACCCATTATTTAAGAACTTGATCCCCCCTTGCTGTGCCCCCTTTTCCATCCATAACAATAATAATATACTATTTTCTTCATTACTGGTTCAGTAGTGGAAGTGCGCACATCTGGGCATGCACAGAACCTTCTGAACATGCACAGAAGGTCCATGATGGCGTCTGGGTGGGTGGATGGAGCCTCACGCCACCGTCACTGGTGTGAACCAGCAGAATACCACCTCTGATCCATATGTGTAAGAAGGTAGTTTAATAGTTTTCCCTTCTGGCCTTTCCCTTTGTATGAAATCCAATGGATCTGCCTCCAAAACTATTTCCCAAAGCACCTGAGGGTAGAACAGGAAGCAATGAGTAGAAACTAATCAAGGAGAGAAGCAACTTAGAATTGAGGAGAAAAATCCTGACAATTTGAACAATTAATCAGTGGAACAGCTTGCTTCCAGAAGTTGTGAAAGCTCCAACACTGGAAGTTTTTAAGAAGAGATTGGATAACCATTTGTCTGAAGTGGTGTAGGGTTTCCTGCTTGGGCAGAGAGTTGGACTAGAAGGTTCCTTCCAACTCTGTTATTCTATTCTATCTGACATTTACTACCGATACTCCATCCTACAAGCTTCTGTTCTTCTGTAACTTTCATTAGATTACACAGCAAGTATTGGAAGTCTGCCATTTCAAAGTTGTTCCTGCTCACTGTGAAGTTGGGACATGATTTATTTCTTCAAAAAAAGAAATATTAGCATTATTTATATTTTTCCAGTATGTTTCACTCTGTTCTGGTAATGAGCACCAAAACCATAGTCACTTTAGTATTAGAACTGTGTGGATCTTCAAAGGTGTCTTTTCCTTCCACGATTTCACACAAGTGCTCTTCCAAAGTGCAAGATGGCTTCAGCCAGCTTCACCTCAGAGTTGACAGCTGTTCCGCAAAGCTGCATCAATAGCTTAGTTTTAGGAAGTTTTGCTAATCTGCTCTTGGTCTCCAGTGGGCCTCTTGGCAAAACCTCTACTGAGTATCAGGAAGGATGTACTGCTTGAGTTCTTTGCTCTGCTTCCCAAAAGCTGTGGAGAATGCTATGATAGATGGAGCAGTCCTTCCTCCTGCAAGGCTGCTACAGGTGCCCTTTCCAAATTCTATCTGTCTTTTCCATGATATTTTTGCCAAAGTCCAAAGAGACTTTTGCTTGGCGTAAGTCTTTTCTAGCTTTGTAAAGTTTAAATGTTCCTGTTCTCTGAAGAAATTCACAGATGCACTGAAGCAAAGATCTTTGTCAAGGCAAATTTAATTCACTTTGCGCGAGCCAATTCATCAACTCAGATTTTAAGAGGGCAGTTCACAAACCTCTGAGCATCGCACAGACGCTAGTACGCATGCGTGCGCCGCGCGCGTGCACGAGGACGCCGCCGGCCCCGTTCCAACTGAACCGGTTGGAACGGGGCGAGAAACCCACCACTGGATTATTTCCTCTAAAATCCAGGAATCCCATTCTTCATTTATAAATTCCAGCATAATTCAACGTGTTATAACATTCTGACAAAAAAATGTTTACAGTTGCTTTTTTATTTTTCCCACGCTAGATCATAGAAGAGCAGGCTCAATACCCCCCCACCCCCACCCACCCAAAGTAATGCTTTAGAATCCACACAGATTTGCAGACTGACAAAGTTGGGCTCCTTTCAAAACCGAAGATCCAAAAGCAAAAATGGAAAAAGCTTGAATAACTCAACGTCTTTAGCAAATTATCTGTGAAATTTGGGCAGATGCTACCAGATATAAACTGAGATTAATAGCATTTCAGTAGTAATAGCAATAGCACTTAGACTTATATACCGCTTCACTGTGCTTTACAGCCCTCTTTAAGCAATTTACAGAGTCAGTAGATTGCTCCCAACAATCTGGGTCCTCATTTTACTGATCTTGGAATGATGGAAGACTGAGTCAATTTTGAGCCAGTGAGAATCGATCTGTCGAAAGCTGGCAGCTGGCAATCAGCTGAATTAGCCTGCAATACTGCATTCTAACCACTGTACCATCACGACTCTTAAATTGATTTAAATTGCTTTAAAAATGAAAAAAATCTGGAAATTGTTGTTTGGGAGGCAAAGTAACATAACAGGTCTTGGAATCATTTAGATAGTTGCCCTCAAACTAATCCCTATAATGTCTATAAAGTTCTCTATCTTCCTGTAGATTCTATGAGACAGAGATGTGTCTGATGGCGTACGATGGTTTTCTCCTCTTGACTGGATGTTTTGACTGGCTTTCAGTTTGGAAAGGTTTGGTTGTTGTAGTTGCAAGGAGAGTAGCTGATGGGTTCACTAATATGAATGCTCTTCTGCCATCTGTTTTGGCTGTAATCTGTTGTATGTAATTCTGACCACGCTTTGCTATCATCCCACCAGTATAAAACAGTATACAGCATGATGTTATTGATGCATGCATGGGTGAATATGAATGAATGATGATGATATGCTTGGTGAGATGGGTGATGTGTATATGGTTATGTGTAGATGTTTGACATGACACGAATATACATACATACATATATACATATATGTATATTTGTTCTTTTACATGTCTCATACACACACACACACACACACACACACACACACACACACACACACACCAGGGATGGGTTCCTGCCAGTTCTAACCTCTTCTAAAGAAGAGGTTCCACAAATCTATAGTGCCATTTAGAACCAGTTCCAGCTTCCTACCCCTGCCCGTCCGCACATCATCAAGATGAAGAGTGAGAGGAGGAATTCTGGGAGTTGAAGTTAACAAGTCTTAAAGCTGTCAAATTTGAACACCCCTGGGGGTTTTTTCTAAAGGGTTAGGGGTGCAAGGGTCTTGTAACTTGACAGCTTTAAGACTTGCGTGCTTCAAATGCCAGAGTTTCTGAGCCAACATTTTGGTTGCTAAGCAAGAGCATTATTAAGTGAGTTTCACCATATTTTACAAGTTGTCCACACCCACCCAGTCACATGGCCGGCAAGCCACTCCTACTCGGTCACATGGCTGGCAAGCCACTCCCACCTGGTCACATGGCTGACAAGCCACTCCCACAAAGCAGGCCACACCTACAGAAAAGGTTCTAAAAATTTTTGAAACCCACCCATGATACATACGTATGTGTGTATATGTATGCATATATATGCATGTCTATGTGTGTGTGTGTGTGTGTGTGTGTGTGTGTGTGTGTGTGTGTGTATATGTGTATGTATGTATGTATACCATGTGCTTTGACATAACTTGGCTCAGCTGATAAGGGAGGAGAGATTGTGGCTTAGAGGCTACTATAACTGCCTAACATGTAAAATCAGCCCAGGTTCGAATCCCAGTAAGGCTATTGCTAGCTGATGAGAGCTAAATAGCTTGAAATAGATTTATACTACTCTCCCTTTATTTAGTATTTATCAGCACAAATACAACACACACACACACACAAACACATATATCTCCTCTGACTCCTTACCTAAGAAACTATGAAGTTTAAACGACTGTACCACCCATGATTTACAAAACAGTGTGCAAGTTCTAGAAATAGAATACTACATTCTAACCCTACAGAGAATCAAATTTAGTCATTGTCTTAGCAATACTTCATAGTCACACACATAAGAGTGCAATGTTACATATATAATGACTTTCTATTTTTCTTGTGCTATATAGATAAGCTCACATTTAAGACAACTTTCTTAGTTCACTGTTCTAGCAGCAACAGCTAACTATTTCTGTGGTAACTTATAAAATGCTGTTCTAATGTCAAGCATACATACAATTTTGGGTCAAATTGCCAGATTACTTCATGTTACAGTTTTGTGTTGATTTTTTTTCAAAATGTCCTTCAGTGATATTTGGCCATTTAAACTAGTAAAAAACAGATCTGATCATCTATATTTAGTTATGACTTTATGAAAAAGTGATCTCTGAGTCTCTCGGAACCAGCAAGACTCTCAGTCAATGTGACATGGAACAGTAGAAGTTACTGATCTGAATACCTTGAGGAGAATCCAAAATGGAATGAAAATTCAGTTATTCAGAATAAACAATGTTTTTGTTTCTCTCTCTCTCCCTTCCTCTCCCTCTCTCCCTCCCTCCCCCCTCTCTCTTTCTTTATCTTCTGAAGGCAGGGGGGGAACGGGCTGTTTTTGCCTGTTTTTTGGCCTCCTGGGGCATTTGTGTGCCCCATTTTTCACCTCCCCCAGAATGTCTCTGCAGGCCAAAATTGTTGGCCTTACCTTTCAGTTCCAGCCCACGGGGCTCATGAAGGTAAGTCCTGAGCTTGACCAAAGGGTGGGCGGAGTGATGTCGGTAGGGCAACCTTGTGGTCTTGAGCAGACCGGATTAATGGCTTTGGTGGGCCGCATGCGGCCCCCGGGCCATAGAATGAGGACCTGTGATGTAGATATTTGGGATGTGTGAAGCATGAACTCTATAATTTTTTAAAATGCACTGCATTAATACAACTAAAGTAAATATACTACTACATCTAAACTTTTGTGTTAATATTAAAAAAGGCTTTGGACTTTTTTCATCTTAGGATAATGGGTTATCTTGCTGTAACTCATTGGCAGCAGCAGAGAAAAGTAAAGATCTATGTATTACAAGGTTATTTTGCAGAAATGATGCTGGCTACTCCCAAATTTAGCTTTCAGTCTAGCTTTATTCTTTATATATTATGCCAGTACCATTATAAATTAGACTGTTTATTCTATATATTAAACCAAATGAATGTCTTTTGTTTCTTGTTTATAGTAATAATAAACAATTTTTGCACAGCACAAAAGATTTCTGAAAAATGGCTATCTTGAATGAAATGCTAGTAAATGAAAGCAGTTACACATTTATATTTTATTTTATTGTTCTATATATTTTTATTTTATATTACCTTGTTGGAGCTAGGCTGTAGGTCTCCAATCTGACTGATATCTATAGTCTTCGATGTTTGATGTTTATTGATGTTTACTGCGATTTTTAAAATCCCATGTTACCCACCTAGAACAGTGATGGCAAACCTTTCTTCCCTCTCTGAAGCCTCCGGAGGCTGGAAATAGTGCATTTTCCGACTTCCGGTAGGCCTTTTTGGCCTGTTTTTCACCCTCCTCAGGCTCCAGAGGCTTTCTAGGAGCCTGAGGAGGGCAAAAATGGCCTCTCCCCCCCCCCCCCGGAGGCTGGAAACGGCCTCCCAGAGCCTCCACGTGAGCCCTGTTCTTACCTCACATCGCGTGGAGACTCTGGGGAGGGAAAGGGCAGCATGGGTGGGCCAGCCAAAAATCAGCTGGCCAGCATGCACATGCACGCTGGAGAGAGCTAGGGCAACAACTGGAGTGCCCACAGATTTGGCTCTGTGTGCCATCACGGACCTAGAACAAGTGACAGTTGGGCAGCCATATAAATGGATATAATGAATTGGTGTAGATTGAGACCAGTGAGAAGGAGGTTTAAAACGATGTGAGCAAAGCCAAGAAGAGGAGAAAGGAAACCTCTCAGGGTAGTTCTGCAAGACAATGAATGTTTACTTAGATATCTGGGTATCAGAGAGATTGCAATATCCAAACAAGCTTCTCAGAACTGTGATTTCATTCATTCCTGCTGAGTTTAATAGCTATTGTTTTGTAAAGTCACTCATTGGTTTATATACCTGTATAAATTTGGTTTCACATATGGTTATTATTTTAATGGAAGAAATAAGACAGAATGCAGGGCAATGTATGAAAGTAAAGAGGTTGTCTGTTTATAATTAGAAATTATGAGGAGTATCCAGATACAGCCACCTGCTAGTAGAGAGTTAGCAGCTGGTTTAATGGTTTGGATAAGAATTAGAAAAAAATCTATTGGCAGGATTTCCCTCAAAGGTAGTGTAATTAGTTCAAATTAAGAAGTAGCCACTGAGTTAAAAAATCAAGGCTACCTCCCCCAAACATATGTTTATGATGTATAGCATTTTTAGACATAAAGCAATAGTAAGTGAATTCTGTTTATATTCCAAAGTTTCCAGACAAAAGCCCAATATCTTAAAATAGGGTAAAACATATCTGTAAAAAAAATCTTGGGATTTTCTGTTTCTTGGCAAAGAAACATTGATCACCTAATTCACTGTGAAGGTTCATAATGGAATTTAATCATCAAGTGGCATGATGTTATTGTATCCTGTTGTGAAACATTAGCCATATAAAGATATAATTCAAAGTCTAAAAGTCTGAAATTATAAGAGATTGTAAAATCAGATGTCTGAGGTTAAAAGTAGGTGTGTTACTCTATGGTGCAATAATATATTTATCTTTTCCTACCTACAATTCTGCCACTGCAATTTATGAAACTAGCAGAGTAACATTATTCTCTCTTTTCCCTGGATTGTAGATGTGTCTATTTTTATTCCCTCTACTCTTCACTGCTACAACACACATACCATTTGCAGTTTTAATCTTAAGGAAGACTAATGTTCTGCCTACTAGTGTCTCATAATGGGATTCATGTAAAACTTGTACAGTGAATAGGAGACATGTTATAATTCTGTCACTGAACCTCCTTTGCTTGAACTGTTCTGCTTCTCTGCTAAATTTATTCTTAATAATCTAGCACATATCTATTTTTAAAATTGCCAGAGTAAAATGTTTAACATTAGAGAATATTTATCAGACTATTCTGGTGTCAAGCTTTGCATTCTCCAACCTGAACAAATATATTTTTATTTCCTACCCATGGCAACTCATGGACATTTGCAACACTTCTTTCAATTTCTTTCTTTCATGCACTCATATTTATCGTGCATTGGGATTCTTAGCAAGGATCATCAAAAACAAGTCTTCATTGTGGTCAAAATTTTACCGAGGAACCTCTCCCTCTCCTAGTATTGCTGAGCTATAACTTCCAATCCAACACAGCAGTGTTCTTGCTTACTGCAGCAATTGAAATATGCAATTTTAGCAAATTCTGATTTTTTTTCTATCCCAAATTTAAATCATTGCCTCAGTTAACAGTGTCTGCAGGAGGGACAAAGGAAAAAATGATGAAAACATGCACAATGAGATCATTGTACAAATGGCATAAATTATGATTTTGCATCAGATTCTGGGATGCAAGCAAACATCTAATTTGAATGATGATGTCACTGTATGTATCTCATAATTTTGGAGTCACTGCAGTTTGCCAAGATTGCCTCTGAATTGGAACACCAGTCTCTTTACAGCTACCTTCATGGAACTGCATAGATCAGATTATTTGCAGTAAACAGTAACAGAGTTGGAAGGTATCTTGGAGGTCATCTAGTCCAACCCCCTGCTCAAGCAGGAGACCTGTACTAGGGATTCAAACCGCCGAACTCCCAACCTTTCTGATCAACAAGCTCAGTGTCTTAGTCACTGAGCCACTCCCTATAAAGGTTAACCCTAACTTTTTGTAATTGAAATGAAACTAATGATCAGGCACCTGAAATAGAGGGAAATTTACTAGTAATAGTAGAGCATTTCCATGGTTCTAATAGATGAGGTGGGAAAATAAAAGGCTGTTATTTGCTTTTATGTTTTAAATTTTTCTCTTGTTTAGTGAGGTAAGCTGTGAAAATCAACCCAGCAAACAGAGAGAAATGGTTGGGATGCTTTAAAACTGGCTGCTAAGCAAAGTTGGCAGGAGCTGGTGTTGAAAAAAGTATTCTGTTTATGTCAATGAGAGCTGGATGAAGGCCTGAAAGTTTAGTCTTTACAAAGTTTTATTGCTGTTTCCAGTACTTAGCAGAGTGTTGGTTTTTAGCACCACTGGGGAAAATTTAGAAGACAAGTCTAAGTTACTAAATTTGGAATTATGTCCACGTTATTAATCAAAATAAAAAATACTGGTTCTAAAGAAAAAGTAACTTTCTGATTTTGGTATTGTGTAACTTTAATCATATCCTCTGATTGTGCTTGGGAATTATATTTAATCCATCATGGGTTCCCCCAAAGCAATAGATCTTATATCCAGTAATCCAAATCCAGTACGATAAGAACAGTCTTATTTTTCCTAATATCTGCCATATGTTATGCCTGCACCTTAACATATTGCAAATTACAAATATTAGTTCATTTTCCAACCTGTATTAAGCAACAGATGGAAATTGCCATACAATTATGACTTAGAGTCCTTTCTACATATATTGGATAATGAACAATAAAAGGCAATTTGCTATTTGGCTAGGGGACTGATTACTCATATATTTATTTTCATTAAAACTGGCAAGCAAAAAATAATCTTTAAACAATAAAAAAAATCCTGGAACAGATAACATGCTATTGGATGTGAAAAGTATTGCAATCAATAAGTTTGCTTTTTATATGATCACTCAATTAACCTGGGGGATGTGTTAGCTCTTTAAAATGAATGGAACAAAAACTCTGTAAACTGCAAAAGGGAAATACTTCTTTGCTCAGATAGGAATCCAATTAAAATGCTTAGGATCCATCTTTTTCTAAAAACAGTCACCTGAATTTCTTGTATTTGGACTTTTAAAACAGAAGATATAATCTCTTTGTCAAGAAGGAATGACAGCTAGTCCACTGAATCTAATGTATTTTCTCATCTATTAATTTGGCTTTAAGGTTACCAATGAAATGAAATAAACCTTGTTTTTTTAATAAGAAAGGAAAACTATTCAAAAATATTACAATTTGAAATAGATTAACAACATTTGTGTCATTTTGAACCTCCTGAGTTGGAAATTGTTAGCTTTGTATGTAGAAATGCACCATGAATGTTGATTATCTACCATCTGTTGTTCAGGTTAAATAAATTTACTTTCACGGTGTACAGTAATACACCTTGCTAAGTCACACCACTCAAAAATACACTTTGTGGAACTTTACTAAATCTCAGGAAAGCCTCCAGGCCAGTCTGAACATAGGTTACGCCAGTAGTTTCTCTTTTATTGGGACAGCATTAACCATCTTGACGGAGTAATCACACTAGTGAGCTAATTTTAATGTTAGAGAATATTGCTTGAAATGATAATGCAAACTATAAAGTTCAAATCAGAGATAATGGGGCAAGCATTGTTTCCAAGGCTTTTCAAAGTTGCATTAAGGGAATGAGAACATCCTGTTTCAATTCAAAAGCCAAAGTGTAGTGTGTTTTTCTATCATATCAAAGTGACAGTTACTTTGATAAGGCTTGGTGTCTTTTGACCTTCAGATATATTTTCACAGCCCAGATTCTTCAGGGTCATTCTCATAAGTCATGAGCTGTCAATAAAACCAATTTATTACAGACCTGAAAAAGAGATAAACAGTGCAAAATTTTGATTGGATGCTTAAGCAAAACACTAGGTATAACAAAAGCACATCAAACAGCACAAATTCTGTATAATCAAGGAAATATAAAGAGTGAAATTTTCTGATTGGTTGCACAATTCAACTATTGGAATTCATTATATATCTCTATTCAATTTCTAATCAAGAATTTATTTCATCAGTTTCACAATCAGATAAGAAAACCATCAATGTTTCATTAATCCTCAATTTAATCATTTTCCAATGTTTTCAAATTGTAATATAGAGTCTATGCAGAAAGAATCTTAGAGACCATGTTTGAGTGTACTCTCAATTTCTTTATTGTCAATTATGAATTGTCAATTAAGAACCAGAAAACGTATCATCACCACCACCACCACCACCACCATCATCATCATCTTCATCATCATGCTTCAGTATTATTGTAGGTAAATTTGGAATCATTGCATGCTGAAGCCTTCCTGAATTTTGTGGATGAATTCTTCTGCCCTGTTCTTCTCTTAGATCAGTGGTTCCCAAACTTGGCAACTTTAAGACTTGTGGACTTCAACTCCCAGAATTCTCCAGCTAGCTCTTCTGGCTGGAGAACTCTGGGAGTTGAAGTCCACAAGTCTTAAAGTTGCCAAGTTTGGGAACCACTGTATTAGATGGAGAATAATAATAAAAAACAAACAAGGATGCTTGGCAGTGTAATCTGAAAATATGTTGCTTTAGAAGTTTGTCTTCCAGAAGAAAGCTGATTGGGTCAAATTATTTCCTCATGTAAAATAAATATTAAATTAAATTATAACCCTGCCTTAGGCACAAAACCATCTGAGTGGCCTTGGACCAATCCCTCTCTCTCAACCCTAGGAAGGAGATAATAGCAAACAACTTCTGAAATCTTGCCAAGAAACTACAGAAACATTTAGTTTCTGAGAAGTCGACACACAAACACACATATACAAACACAAATTGAGAAGACTTCATTCAATTTTGGAGTTAATAAATCTTAATCTAGATTAAGCTGAGTATCCATAAACCATTAATAACTGTCTGAAATTAAATTCTTAAGATAATTACCTTGAAAGTCTACTAAATATATTTTGGGATCTTGCAACATAATTGTGGTAGAGCAGTGGTTAGAATGCAGTATTACAGGCTAATTCTGCCAACTGTCAGCAGTTTGATTCCAAGGCCGCTGGGTTCTCCATCATATTTTATGCTTAAGGGTGGGACCTTAGCCATCCGGCGTCGCCTGGGCCCTCCTGCTCTCTGAATATCTCTAGCCGCAGGGGGGGGGAGGTCGGTGCTGGGTTTTCTTGCACACATCCCCCTTCGGCCCCTCCAGTCTCCCTTAAGCTATGCAGCGGGTACCTTTTTCCCAGTTCCTCTGTTGGTTCCCTTTCCACAGCTCTCTCTTGAATCCGGCGTTCACTCCATTCCTCTTCAAGGAGTCTCATGTCTTGGGACATTTTGTAATCTTCCTCTCCAGAGCCACTCCAGTCAGCAGCTGGGGTTTTTCTTGGCCTCCTTCTCATGACTCCAGTTTGTAATTCCTCAGGTTCCTCTTTCTGTCCCACACCCCAAGTCCATCTGGGTCGAACAGCAGGTTCCTCCACTCTCAGGTCAGCTAGCATTTCTGTTAAAGATAGTGCTGCCGTTGCACCCATGTCTTCTTCCTGGTCGCTTTCATGTAAAGACATTTTTCTTTTCCTTCTATGAGGGCACCCCCCTCGGAAGTTGTTCGCTCCGGGTTGGGTGCGAGGTGAGATTCAGCTTATTGTCAGATGCTACTTCATTTAATAATCAGGAAAGAAACCACTCAACTCCATTTGCTTGAAATTAAGTGTACTTTTACTAATTACAAACGAATAGTAGTGAAGCAAAGCTGAATCTGGTTAATTAGGCGCGAAAGCAAAGAATATCATGTATAGTTCAATCCCCTCCCCTTGGCACCCCAGTCCATAGTCCAATTATAATTCACCCAACAGTCAGGTGGGAGATATCTTCAAAAAACATCACCAGGATGGAATGCTGGACAGTTAACCTTGGCGGGAAACACCCTTTCGCCGCATGCGCAATGCGATGGTCAGGCCAGCGTCTAGAATCTTCCTCCAGCACATAATGATTCCCTTCCCAAATACCATGCCCCCCTCCCTGTTTCAATGGCAGCCGAAGCAGCAGCAAAGTAGAGGCTGACATCAAATATACCTCACCTTATCATTTAATGACCAATCAAAGTTATCACAGTCTTGGAAAAAATGATTTATGACTTGCCACAATTCAGACACTTGGCAAACAACTCAAATTTATGTCAGTTGCACCATTTCACAGTCATGTGATTGCGATTTGTGACATTCACCGTCACCTTGCAATTGACCAGCAAAGTTAATTGGAGAAGCTGGATTCACTTAATAACTGCGGTACAAAAATAGTCATAAAACTTGAGTCTGGTCACATGATAATTTGCTTTACAATTGCACCAACTTGTAATGGAAATTCCACTTTAAATTGTGGTTGTATATTGAGGACTACTTACAAATGAACATCTATTTTGATGGAAGGCAATTTCAACCCAATTATGTGCTATATTGCATATATGACATACTAGTAGATGGAGACTGAATTTGGGAAACTTCTGCTGAGTTTCCTTAGACTTTCTACAGTTAACTATTATAGCAATCTAGAACATTTGTTTTGCTTAATAAATGTTTCTATAAGAGATTGTCAAGATTTAAATTCATAATGTGGAGGGCTGATGAGTATAGGCTGAAGTAGGAAAAATGGTAAATGATTGGCATTTTAAATTATGATAATATATCCAAGAGTAGTATATTTAATATTATCCATTTGCCTAAAACTAATTTTACATTTTTTATAAGTGGCTGATCATTTGTCAGCACTCAGTCTCCAAGCAATTTTCCTACTAGTATCCCAATATATTTGAGAGAGAAAAATTGAATTGCCTTCCTGAAAGCTTCAGAACAAAATACAAGGTATGGCTAGTATATGAAAGTGGTGGAATCAAAGTTGGTTTGCAAAGATAAAAGTGATAGAGAGGTACAGAGAATGGGATTGATGTAACATACATTTGAGTGCCATTTTGGTGTAGTGATTAAAGCACCAGGCTAGAAACAAAGAGACTGTGAATTCCAGTCCTGCCTTAAATCTGAGTTAGACTTCTGCATCACCACATGTCAGGAAGCATATGCATCTATCGTTCAGAGATGATTGCATAGCTTTTGCATTTATACTTCTATGAATGTTAATGTTCTGGCTAGGGGGTACTCTAACAAAGCATAGAAAACGTATTCAGATCAACCAATCATTGTGCAAGAAACTAATCTCTGCAGAATACATAGTTGAGATTTGAGAAGTGTGCCCATTCTGCAACCATTTGCAACCGATGCTTACTCATCAACTACTTCATAGCATAGGTATGAATTGACACTATGTGCAGTTGAAGATAAGTCTAAATCAAGCTTAAGACACAAAACCAGCAAGTCATTCTCTCTTAATCCTAGAAAGCAGGCCACTTCTGAAAAACCTGGTCAAAACAACTTCAGGAATTTCTCTAGGGACTTGTCCAGGCAGTCACTAGGAATCCAAAACTTGACTTAAAGGAAGAAGAAGAAAAAGAAGAAGAAGAAGAAACCCATACGTTTAGCTATTTTTTATTTTTTTAAGTTTTTAATTTCTTTAGCTTATTTTGTATTCCTTTTCTGCACTTCACAAAGTGTTGCATAGTCCAAAAGGAAATGCTATGATTGGTAAATAAGGATGTCCCCAGAAATCTTTTCAAAATTGTTATTGCAGGCTTGATGATACTAAGAAGTGATCTTATTCTCCTAAGGTGAAGTTGAAGATCTTGTGAGACTTTCGAATACAGATTGTCATTTGGAACAAAACACATCAGTTATCACAGTTGTCGAAAACTGAAGTGTATAATTTATTGATATTGCTGTACCAGAAGACACCAGAGTTGAAGAAAAAGATTTTAAAAAAAATCACGAAATATCGCAACCTTGCCATTGAAACTACGCAAATATGGATGAAACATGTAACAGTGATATCCATTGTCATTGGGGCACTTGGTACCATGTCCAAGAATTTTATAAAAAAAAACATCAAGAAATTGCAGCTTCCTGCAATAAAACCAGGGGAACTGAAAAAAAATGTGCTACTCAGAACATTGTACATCTTAAGAAGGTACTTGGTTGATACCTAGGATGCTGGCAGCAATGAGTATCAACCATCAGCACCAGTCAATAATATTTGTGATATATTTTAAAATGTTCAGTTGACTGAGTTTAATGTTTAATGAATAAAAGTTTAGAAGAAGAAGAAGAGGAAGAGGAAGAGGAAGAGAAAGAAGAAGAAGACGGAGAAGAGGACGAGGAAGAAGAAGAAGAGGCGGAGGCGGAAGAGGAGGAGGAGGAGGAGGAGGAGGAAGAAGAAGAAGAAGAAGAAGAAGAAGAAGAAGAAGAAGAAGAGAATAAAGAACATAATAAGAAGGATAAATAATAATACTACATCCATACTACGTGGGTAAATATAACGAGACTTAGACAGCACTGTGAGAATTAGGCATTCAGCAGAATAATGGATCAAAATTGGTATATTGTTGTGTATGTCACCAGGGAAATTGTCTAGCATGAATAAAAGTAATTCAGATCTATGTTGGAAATATGAACAATAAGAAGGAACATTTTATTAAGCTTAGTAGGCATATAAAAAGCCAGACATTTAAATATTCAAATGCATACACTAATACATTAGTGTATGTAGCAAGAGCCTTTTCTTTGGGGGCTAATGGACAAACTTTTGGAATATAGTTTTGGAACTTTCACTTTTACACATAACTGCAGTAAGATTATTATATACACATATAATTCAAAAGATTCAATGCAACCCTCAGTGGAGGAATGAATGATGAAGATGATAGAATTTAAAGAGATGGCCAAATTGATTTTTTTTAATTTGGGAAAATACATTGTCTATGTTTATTGCTGAATGGAAACTATTTACAGACTTTTTGTGTGAAACAGGAAAAAAAACCTTATAATTTATGGTTTTTCTTAGAAAAAAATAGATTGTAAAACAGAAGAGAGTTATGCTATAATCACAGTATAATCACAAATTTATACTTGTACTTATGACTGCTGTAAGAAGACCAGAAACTATTTTTTATATTTTCTTCCCCCCCCCCCCAACTTTTGGCTTTGTCTTTCATTTCTCTCTCTCTTATTTTTATTCTGTATTAATTTCTGAGTTTTTAATCTTTCTTTTTCTCCAATTTTTTTAAATAAAAAAATTATACAGAAACAGAGAGGTGGAAAAGGCACAATTTGTTTATGATCAAACATGCTACTTTGCCATGGTGGTGCAGTGGTTAGAATGCAGTATTGCAGGTTAATTCTACTGACTGCCAGGAGTTCAATCCTGCCCAACTCAAGGTTGACTCAGCCTTCCATCCTTCTGAGATCAGTAAAATGAAGACCCAGATTGTTGGAGCCAATATGCTGACTCTGTAAACCATTGAGAGAGGGTTGTAAAGCATTTTGAAGCGGTATATCAGTCTAAGTGCTATTGCTAGTTCCTGAAAGAAAGAAAAATTGCTTTTCCTGAGTTAGGGTTAAAAATGAAAATCTCATTCGTAAAGGGATCCAGGGGTGGGTTCCTGCCAGTTCTAACCTCTTCTATAGAAAAGGTTCCACAAATCTATAGTGCCATTTAGAACTGGTTCCAGCTCCCTCCCCCTGCTGTCCGCACATCATCAAGATGAAGAACGAGAGGAGGAATTCTGGGAGTTGAAGTCTACAAGTCTTAAAGCTGTCAGGTTTGAACACCCCTGGGGGTTTTTTCTAAAGGGTTAGGGGTGCAAGGGTCTTGTAACTTGACAGCTTTAAGACTTGCGTGTTTCAAATGCCAGAGATTCTGAGCCAACATTTTGGTTGCTAAGCAAGAGCGTTGTTAAGTGAGTTTCACCACATTTTACAAGTTGACCATGCCCACCCAGTCACAGGGCTGGCAAGCCACTCCCACTCAGTCACATGGCTAGCAAGCCACTCCCACAAAGTGGGCCACACCTACAGAAGAGGTTGTAAAAAAATTTGAAACCCACCACTGAAGGGATCAATCTTATATTCAGTGCAAATGTTGCAAGTGTTATTGCCTTGTCATGCAGTACGACTTCAGATTATCTTTGGTAGTGATTCACTGGCAGCTGTAGAGAAGAGACGATAAAGAGAACATCCAGGCCTCATGACTTTTCTCAACACAATAATATGAAACTCTGAATATTCATTCTCAGTAGTGTTGGTGAACTTTTGCAAGAATGTTTAAGGCTGAAATAAATTCAAAGTAATTTTAAAAGTTAATGTCATCCCACTATACTTCTAAGAGAGAAAAACTGCAGGGAATCTTAGTGTGTTGGCATAATAAGCATCATTGAATGCTCAATTGAATGCTTGTGAATCTACCATCTGCTGATTCAGCATGAAAACTCATTTGTTCGTACAATATAATTAGAAATAAAATAATTGATTCTCTATGCAGGAACTGATGTAAACATCTCAAGATTAAGTCTTAATAATATCTGCAAGAATCCAAGAACTCTACATCGTTCCTAGTCTTAGGAATGCCAACAAATCTTAAAGTTTATCAAGTTCCTCAACCTCAACCTAGATGATTGTGAAATAACAGTTTTAAATGAGGTGTAATTACTGTACATCTTTAAGTATTTATAGGAGTCAATATTACTACTGTGATTATTTGTTATTTTTCCTCTAGGGTTTTTAATTAGAGAATTTGCTCATTTGGCTATTAGATTGGTCAAAGACAGCTAGCACTGTGTTCAATTTGACCAAGAAAATAATAGCTCTTTCTAAAATCATTTAAAGCAGAGCTATAAAAACCGGGCATTAAAAAGTTTCTAAAATGTGTTGTTGAAGAACTTAACAATGTCCAGTGCCATTTGGGAGATTATTTTTGCTTTTTGTTAAATTTGCCCTCTATTTTTTTTTCCTCAAGGATCTGGCTAGTAGTTTTCTCTCAATAGGAACATTGGATTTCAAATGTTTATATTTGAATTATTTCATAATCAACTTTGCTTGCAAAACAAATTGCATTCATGAGTAGAAAAGGAATAGTTAATGTCTTTAATTATATTTTGTCTTATTGATTCAGGTTTTTTTGGGGGGTGTGTGTTTCTTGCAATGTTTTGTACAAAAAAACTGCTCCAAAAAGGGTTAACATGAAGAGTTGGCAGACAATCAGGTCAGGAATTTTCTTCATTAAAAATAAATTTCTCCTTTATATTACATGCAATATGCAATTCACTAAGGAAAAAAAGACCACATAATATTTAGAGGCATTCCAGATGCACAATGCAATCTTGTACATTGAACAAATGAAATAGAAGGATGTGCCTGAAAACTTAAATGGACTACAATCATTGCTTTAAAAAAATAAAGGACAACTCATAACTTATCAACATTGCAAACTCAAATACAGGAATATACACCATTTCAATGTGCCTCACATAGTGCCATAAACATTTTCTCCTCCTCCCCTCCCCAACCAGCATATAGCCTTCCCCTTAAATCAGGGGTTCTCACATTGCGGATCAAAATTCCCTGTAATATTGCAAACAAATCCAAACAGGGTTTCTATGAACTCTCAATGAGCTTGTCTAAGCACAGTATAGAGCAAGATATGATCTGAAAGGACTCCAGGTTTATGTTCACAAGGACTGTCGTGGTCTCTTTCTTTAATGTCATGGTAAAGGCCCTGTAGCTGGGGCCACATTGATTAATTGATTATGTGCCATCAAGTCAATGTCAATTCTTGGCAGCCACATAAATTTTCTCCAAAACAATCTGTCTCTAACTTGCTCTTTCAGGTTTTTAATGATGCTCTCGCCACCACTGTAGTTAAGTCCATCCAACTTGCAACTGGCCATCCATTTCTTCTCTTTCCTTCTGTCCTTTCATTTTGTTTTCCACAAGGTTAAAACTTTTGATATTGTGTCTAAAGTAGGATAATTTGTGCCTGATCATTTGTGCCTTGAGTGAGTATTTTGGACTGATTTGTTCAACGATCCATTTGATACAATACAGCCATGGTGGCACAGTGGTTAGAATGCAGTATAGTAGGAAAACTCTGCCCACTGCCAGCAGTTCGATCCTGACTGGCTCACGGTTGACTCAGTCTTCCATCCTTCCAAGGTCAGTAAAATGAGAACCCAGATTGTTGGAGGCCATATGATGACTAAGGAAATTGCTAATAGAGGGTTGTAAAACACTATGAAGTGTGCCATCATTCTGCTAAATACTTAATTCCCTCATTTCTCATTTTTTCTCATCTTCTCATCTTTCCTTCTATTGGTTTCTTGTGATTTATCAATTGTTGTTTGTAACATGATTAATGATTGTAACTATAATTTATGACTTATGATCTATCACTTGCACTTTATATGTACACTGTGAGCACATGCTCCAGAGACAAATGCCTTGTGTGTCCGATCACACTTGGCCAATAAAGAGTTCTATTAATTATTATAAATCTAAGTGCTATTGCTATTGCTGTTATTGGATGTCCATAGTATTTAGAGGAATCATCTAACACCAAACTTAAAAAGCATCAATTCTCCTCCTATTCTGTTTCTTCAAAGTCCAACTTTTACTTCCATAGGGATACAGAGAATACCATCCTGTTCAGAATTCTGATTTTTGTATTGGAGGTCAGAGGTGGGTTCCTACCGGTTCGCACCAGTTCAGTAGAACCGGTTCGTCAAATCTACCGAACTGGTTAGAAGAGGTTCCATCAGTGAACCCGGAAAGCAATAGCAATAGCAATAGCAGTAGACTTATATACCGCTTCATAGGGCTTTCAGCCCTCTCTAAGCGGTTTACAGAGAGTCAGCATATTGCCCCCAACAATCCGGGTCCTCATTTTACCCACCTCGGAAGGATGGAAGGCTGAGTCAACCCTGAGCCGGTGAGATTTGAACCGCTGAACTGCTGATCTAGCAGTAGCCTGCAGTGCTGCATTTAACCACTGCGCCACCTCGGCTCAATAGCAGGCCACACCTACAGAAGAGGTTCCAAAAATGTTTGAAACCCACCACTGGTATAGGCACATAACAGCACATCTTTTCCAAGGCCTTTATGACTAAGGTGACCAGATGTCCCGATTTCAGCAGGACAGTCACGCTTTATAACAATTTGTCCCATGTCCCGGGGCATTTTTAAAAAGTCCTGATTTTCTGGCTTCATGTTGAAAGCCCAGTGGATTTGCTTAAGAAATCCTAACTGGGGCAAGACAAAAGACACCCTGTCTAACTAACCTCTCTCTCTGTCTCAGTACTTTCATTGAAGATATTAAAACATTAAAGCAAGAAAATGGACCCCCCCCGCCCCTTTTACCTCATTTTATAAGAAAAAATGATCAAGTACCATAGAGCTCCAGGAAATACTTGGCTAGAGAAGCCGTGAGTGTTACTTCCTGGATTTTCTGGAGGGGAGGGGCACGGAGATTGGAGGTCGGAAAAAATGGTGGCAAAGTTTCTTTGAAAAATATTTCCCTGACTAATTTCACCATTTTAAGTTGCTCAGTTCTTTGTATTAACATCTATATCATTCTGGATTGACTTGGAATGCTCACTTGTGCCTGCTGGTAAGTGAACTGGGTTTTTTTCTTTTCTTTTTTTAATGTATTTTAAAATAATATTTTATTTATTGTGCATAGGATTTTTTAAAATATTTTTATTCTGTGTGGATTCTTTTTTAAAATTGTCTTAGACTATTTTAAAAAAGATTGTATCCAAAATAAATTGAAGTGAAACCATTTTTAAAAATTCTATGCACAATACTTTGAAATGTTTTACTTCAATTTATTCTGTGTGGATTCTTTTTTAAAATTGTCTTAGACTATTTAAAAAAAGATTCTATCCAAAATACAAAATACCAGCTGCAGTTATTCACTTAAGAACTGTGGCAAGAAAGGTGGTATAGTGACCAAAGTTACAATGGCATTGAAAAAAGTGACTGATGACCATTTTCACACTTAGCAACCATTTTCACACTTAGCGACAATTGCAGCATCCTCATGGTCATGCGATCAAAATTTTGATGTTTGGCAACAGATTCGTATTTATGATGGTTTCAGTGTCCTGGGTCATGTAATCACCTTTTGACAAAGTCAAATGGGGAAACCAGATTCACTTATCAGCTGCAGTTATTCACTTAAGAACTGTGGCAAGAAAGGTGGTATAGTGACCAAAGTTACAAAGGCATTGAAAAAAGTGACTGATGACCATTTTCACACTTAGTGCAGCATCCTCATGGTCATGTGATCAAAATTTTGATGTTTGGCAACAGTTATAATTTATATTTGTAAATTGTAGTTATGTTGAAATAAAAAATATTACAATACTATTTTTGCATTGTATTAAAATTTTTGTTGCTCCGTATAAAATTTTTAATCAAGTCCCCCCCCCCCCCCGCCCGGTCAAAGGTGTCCCTCTTTACCAAACTGAAAATCTGGTCACCTTATTTATGACTGCTCTACCAAATGCTAGTCTGTGAACAGGAAGGCCCAAAGCCACAAGGTCATAATTATCTGCTTATATTTACCAGACGGGGATAGTTGTGTGGAGACTGTAAGGAAAAGAACTGGCATTAGCAAATTATCTTGACAGCTTCTTCAAAGGAGGCTGTCCAAGGAGAAAGGAGACCCAGGTACAATATTGATCCAAAGACATATAATTTATCCCCCCCCCCTGCTTGATTTTATTGGCTGGGATTCTAAAATAGTGCCCTGTTTCAGGTATCCCCTGAAAGCCTAGTTTTTGGGGATATCAAATATCTATCATTTGAAGAAAAGAATAAGCCTATGTTTATAATCATTCCTATTTTTCTGAACTACATCCTTTAAGTCTCACTTCAAAAGCCTTTGGAATGGTGATTCCTGTTCCCTTGTCCCATGTGTCCTTGTATGGAAGGAGCTATAGAACCCCCAAATGAAGAGGTTGCAAAGCAATGCCACAGAGAAGTGAGGGATATAAATAATGTAGCATTTTTTATGCTTAGGGAAAACCTGTTGAGTTTACCTCCTGCATCAGAAATAAGCCTGCTACATTCCCCCACCCCCACCCCATATATATCTCCCCTGACATCCAGCTCACAATCAGTCATCAAAAATATTCTAAGCAGTGACGTGCGGTGACGGTTACCATTAGTGAGGCAAGACCGCAGCAGCGGTGAGAAGCAACGTCCCTGGCACTGTGTCCGACAGGCATCTCGCATTTATGGCGGACATAAACGCGAGACACCTGTCGGACACAGTGGCGGGGGTATTGCTTCTCACCACCGTCGCGCTCCACCGCCTTGCCACCCGCCTCCTCCGATGAACAATCCTGCTGCCCCGGCCTGCAGCCAGCCCACCCACCCCTCGCCCAACCTGCTCCCTGCCTGGACTTTCACCACTCTTCTCCTCCTCCTCCTCCTCCTCCTCCTCCTCCTCCTCCTCCTCCTCCTCCTCCTCCTCCTCCCCGCTTGGTGCTGGGCTGGCTGCAGGCTGGGGCATCAGGATTGTTTGGCGGAGGAGGCGGGGGGGGGCAAGGCGGTGGAGCGCGACGGTGGCGAGAAGCATCTCAGATGGAGCCGGGACACCCAGAAGGCAAGCCGGCACTTCGGCATGCCTTTAAGTGCCGGCTTGCCTTCCGGGTGTCCCGGCTCCATCTGAGATGCTTCTCGCCGCCGTCGCGTTCCACTGCCTTGCCCCCCGCCTCATACGAACAATCCTGCTGCCCCAGCCTGCAGCCAGCCCACCCACCCCCGCCCGACCTGCTCCCTGCCTGGCTCACCGCTCTCCTCCTCCTCCTCCCCGCTTGGTGCTGAGCTTTAAAGGGGTCTCCCCTCCCCAGCCAGCCAGCCCACCCAGCCAATTCCTCCCCCCACCACCACTGTGTCCAACAGGCCAGGTGTCTCGCGTTTATGGCGGACATAAATGCGAGACGCCTGGCCTGTTGAAACACAGCGGCGAGAACGTCCCTACCGCTTCCGTGCTCCACCGCCTCACCCCCTGCCTCCTTCGACCCCACCGCTGTGAAGAATGAAAAAAAAACACACACACAAACCTCACAATAAAAAAATTACAAATTAAATTACAATAAATTTGAACCCCCCCCTCCCTCCGTCCGATCCACCTTTTCCAGCTGTGGAAACTCTCTCAACTCTCCTCTTGTCTGCCCAACGTAAGCGTGCTCAACGTAAGCGTGCTCCTAAAGCATGATTCGCTGCTCCCTGATCAGGAGGCGGGAGAATCAGTGCCTCTTTTGCATATGAAAGTTTTCGGTTTTTAACTCCTCCTTAACTTTTAAAAGGCGAACAATTCCTTAGGCAAAAGAGGCCCCGAGTTCTCTGGCCTCCTCCCATAGTTAACACTGAGAGCAGACACCAAGCCACGGTGACTTTGAATCTGGTAGCAACTACCCTGGCTTTAATTATTTAAAAAAACTTATTTAAAATTCTTCCTTTCCCTCAGGAGACTGGTGAGGCCCCGCCTCCCCTGCCTCTAGTGACTGCACGTCCCTGATTCTAAGTAAAACTACCAAATCTGAGCTGTAAAAATCTGGATAATGGCAGTATATTGGGGGTGTCAAACTTGTGTCATCACGGCGTTGTCCAGTGACGTATTGGGACTTCCCCCCTTCACTAAACTGGGCAGGGGTGGGCCAGTACATGATGCATCCAGTCCATGGGTCGTGAGTTTAATATCCCTACAATAGATGATACCAAAGAAAGAGATTTACTGGCCCTTTTTTGTTACTATATAGCAGTGATGGCTAATCTTTTCAGCAAAGAGTGCCAAAATCTCACGCATGCATCCATAATGCAATGTGCATGTAACTCCCCCTTGCATGCCCCATCCCCTGTGCATGTGCATGTGACACCCCTGTGTGCACCCCAGCCCCGTGCATGCGTTCGCATCTCCCACATGCACACACACACACCCTTCGCATGGGTAGCAGAGAACCGAAAACCAGCTGGCTGGCAGGAGGCATGTGCACATAAGCAGTGGAGCTGAGTTGGGGTGACGGCTTGCATACCTGCAGAGAGGGCTCTGCATACTGCCTGTGGCACACGTGCCATAGGTTTGCTATATAGCCTTTACTTTACTTTGTAGTCCAGATTGGGCAATGCTGATTTTAATTCACCAACTATTTGGGAACATACTGCCTCAAAATTTGCCATTTTCAAAGAAGACTCTAACTGACTGCAGGTCCCAGATAACTGAAGTGCTAATTTGTTCCCATGATGGTGATTGCTATAGCAATCAAGGAAGGGTTATGGTTGTTAGCTATTTGTCCTTGCCTGGCATAGAATGGTGTTAGGAGAAAAGCAAGCACTAAGGCTGGCTAGCAGACATATCTAGTGCTAATCAATAACAAATGGCTGCATTCAGAAACAATTCGGAATTCAAAGCAAAAAAAAATGAGAACTGATGTTTGACAGATTGTTTCAATTTATATTCTTGATGGAGCAGGACAGTCTCTCTTTATGAGAGGCAGCTAAGAGATAAGTTCTGTCATAATATTCTGGGGAAAGTAGCATACATTCCCTTCTTCTTTGTCCCTTCTCATGAATACACATGGACAAAGGTTTATCTGTATCAGACATTTGCAGGACTCAAAATTAGAGCACCCTATTCGCCTGGGATACTTTAATTTGGATATCTGTATCAAGCAGAAGGTTGACATGATGGCCTACCTGACCCCTTCCAACCTATTCTAATATAATATTTTTTTCTCTACTCAAGGATTCAACTCAAAGTGATACAACAGTTGGTTGAGCCAATTGTATACTCAGCTTTTGTGGAAGACTGAGTCACAGCAAGCCCCATTGGTAGCCAAACTAACAGTGCCTTCTAAAATTAGGAAAGGTGTCTTATTGTAGGCTTATGGTCTTTCTTGTTGTGGGCCCTCTGCTTATGAATTTTGTCAGTTTTAAATTTGTTGATAATTTCAGCTTCATAGCTATTGACACAAAATGCACAGGCCTTTCAGTATTGATTATTAGTTTGCCAGTATATTCGAGGCTTCTGTGTTTTTTTCTTTTCCAGAAGTTCATTGCCATCAGGATCTTTACTTCCTTGGTTTCTTTCATTTTGAAGTGACTCAGTATAATCATGCTCCTTTTTATTCCTTTTGAATAAAAATGTTTGTCTTGTCTCTGTGTCTGGATTCTGAGCTCATCCTATCTTTATCTCAAAGCTTTCACTAAAATGCTGGCTGATATTGTCTCTATCATCCTTCTGTTTATAGTGAATCATTCATGAATATCAAAGTACAGATTGTCCTGTCTATCATCTTGATATGCAAGTATAGGTTTATTGGTCGATGACCAAAATAAAGCTTCTGTCTCTTTGTCTGTCTAATATGCAAGCACAGTAAACCTTACATCTTAGAAAAAATCTTTCTATTAAAACTTTGTTAACTTTTTCATCCCAGGCTGTGCTGACCTATTTTAGTCCATAAATGGTGTTTTCAATTTGCAGATTAAATCTACCCAATTTAGAACTATTGATTTTGGAGTTTGTTCCATATATTGCTCACTATTATCTTGATACAGAAAGACTTGTTTTCACACCTAAGTGCTTCTCCTGCATTTATTTACTTGCATAAGCAGGGTTCTTTTTGTGTGTCCTACTTAAATTCTGGGTTGAATATATTTTCATAAGGATTTCCAAGAAGGATTTCTGTGAATATCCATTGGCAACTGCTCTGGCTTTATAGTATTCAACTTTCCCATTTATTAATTGTACTTAACTTTAAATTTATATCCATTTATACCCAATTGCCTTTCAGTCTTGTGGCAGTCAGATGAATGTCAGTTTTGATTTCCCTGAACCAATTCCATGACATCTTGCACAGCCTTTCCCCTTCTGATGGCTTTATTTATAGGTAGCTGTTCAGTCTCTGGCCAAGCATTAAATTCACATACTTTGCAGGTTGTCACCATATATTGGAGTTTTCTAGATGGTATAACCTTCATTGTCTGATTTGATTAGGTTTTACAGTATATCCAGCTGTTGGCTGAATATGCTACTTGGTTGCCATTTGATCTGATGTTTTGGGCATGTCTCCTGCTTCCACAATGCCTGTTTGGTTGACATAACCCCAGCCTTTCTGTTAACTGATTGTTCTACAATGAAATACGCTTCCTACTTCACAGTTCATTTAATCCCTGATTCCCAGTGGCAGGGTCTCATTGAAGGATGCATTGCTGCACATGGCCACTTTGTATATCTTAGGGTTAAAGAATTGTTAGTGTATCCCACCATGGTGCTCTCAATGGCTTTGCTACTCAGCTTTGAGCATGTGTCACTGGAGATGTAAATGTAGATTTAGCAGCTAATTATTTTTATAGGTGACCCATTCTTGACTTTGTGCAATCTCTTGAGATGCAATATCTTTTTTGTAACATTCAGAAGATGGTTCTATAGGTAGTTAATTGTCATTGCTGCTTCTCTCCAGAATTTTTTGGGTAGGGTAGCTGTTGTGGCCCAGCAGGAGCCGTTGGAGCTGCCACCAGACTCCGACAGCGAGGGGCCCTATGAGTCGACTCTGGAGGATGTGGAGGACCCTGGACAGGGTTCCAACTCCGAGCAGGGCACAGAGAGGCTGGTTGGCCACCAGGAGGTGCCTGAGCCTTGGACCAGTGGGGAAGAGACAAGGGAGTGTGTTCCTGACATCAGCAGTGAGTTGTTCTGGGATGCTTGGCACTGAAGAGCTAATAGGCATCAGGAACCGTTGCGCAAGTACAGGAGGTAATTGCACTCAGCTGGTGGTAATTAGGCTCCTCTCCAGACTATAAAAAGACTGCTTGTGCACAGGCCCTTTTGCAGAAGCCAAAGCAGGAACTAATGTCAGAGAACATTATTTTGAGCTTGGTAGGCTGGATTGCTGCCAAGGCTTATCTGTGCCGGTTTGCTGCCAAGGACCTGTCTGTCTGTTAATTAAATGCCATAACTTATCTTTGGTTCAGAGTGTGTGTTGGATGTGGGATGAGGGGGGTCAGAACAGGTAGCATATATCAGCATCTTCTCAAAACCATTGTAGTGTTTCTCTCTGTTTTGTAGTGGTACTCAATGTCCTGTTGTTCCAAGTATGCATTTCACATTTCACATGATTTTCTGTATTGGAATTTGTTGTTCCTTGCTGCTATTTACCCTTTGAGTTTTTCCAGAGTTTTGTTTTTATACTTCTTGAGTTGTATCCTAGCATATCGGGAGAAGCTATTGATAAAGCTGATGAAAAATATGTTCTTTTTATATATCAATTCCTGAGGATGACTTGCTTGGTTATGGTTCAGCTTACAACTTGTCTTTGCTTCACAGCAGCACACACTACAGCCTGTGCATGTCATCATGTCGCCATAGGGGACATGTTCACTTTTTATCCAGCTTCAGAATTACTGTGCCTAGTCATCTGTACAACATGAGGTAGACTGTCATTCTGCTTCTTTGCTTCTGAAGAGTGTGGACAGGTTGTCTTCTGCAACAACTTGAGGATGAATCTTTGGCCACACAGAAATGCACAATACAGCTCTTCTTGGTCAAATGCTTCACATCAAACAATCTTCCATCTATCCTTGACACATGCAGGGATCGTGCATTTTGCAATTAAGATAGCCGGAAACTTTGAGACACCATTCCCCCCCCCCCCCCCGGCATTTCTCTTACCATGAGTCAGAAATGACCACCACGAGCTGATGGCCTCACACAAGAGTGGCAATTGACTACAGCTGCTTTGGGAGTGATGAGGCAGTTGTGATGCTCCCATTAAGCATGGAGGTAGGTCTTATTTCATTTTTTTCAATAGAAAAGACTTCTTTCTTGCTGGATCTAGTCTCAACCTGCTTCAATGGTGAGTAGTGACTGAGATTAAGAATTCACTATAAAGTCATGGGAATAGCAATAGCAATAACACTTAAACTTATATACCACTTTACAGTGCTTTACAGCCCTCTCTAAGTGGTTTACAGAGTCAGCATATTTCCCCCAACAATGTGGGTCCTCATTTTACCCACCTTGAAAGGATGGAAGACTGATTCAATATTGAGCCTGATGAGATTTGAGCTGCCAAATTGCAGGCAGCCAGCGGTCAGTAGCAGAAGCCTGCAGTACTGCACTCTAACCACTGCACTACCGTGGCTCTGTTGGGGACAGAATTCTGCTTGTGCACTTGTGGAGAATGATCTGTGAGGTCATGACCTCTGGGAATGGTCAATGGGCTCTCCTGGAATTGGAGCAAGGAGGCTGCCAGGTTGTGCAAGCAAAGCTGTGCAGCAGACAAGTCCATTGTCGTATAGTTGCTGTAATAAAGAACTGGGTCATCTCCCATCAGAGGATCCATCTTATCTAACTTTACCTTTCTTTTCCTCCTGTAACTGTACTCACCCATCTGCTTGTTTTTCATGTCCACTAGAACAACCTGGCATTCCTGTCTTTCGTCTAAGGCATTTTAAAAGGATCCTAATAAAAAAAGCACAGCAGCAAAGCAGCTTTATGCCTCTTGCTTTTCTCTTCCGGGCTTCCGAATGGCTTTTCAGCTCTCAGCATTAAATTAGCGTGAACCAGTATTTCTTGAGATCTTTACAACCTCATTCCATACAGCTTCCATCATAGATTTGATTTACTTTTTAAATTAGCCTACTCATATAATCTGTGTAGGAAAGTCTACACTCCTTTGACCATTTCTTCTCATCTTCATTCATTAACTGATTTTTGGTTATTTTCCAATGAAAGTGTTTTATTTTACAAGGTTGCAAAGTTTCATGGTTTCAGATGACCTTTGTCATTGTTATTTGGATTTAAAACATAGCTGACCACTCTAATGGACTCTCAGCAGCTTACAAAATACAATACTAAATCAAAACAATTAAAAACATAAATAAAACAGCTCAGATTAAAAGCATCCATTAAAACAAAGATTTTAATAATTACCATCAAAATATACACACAACCCAAACAGCCGAGGTGGGAGAACAAACCCATATCTTGCTTTTTGAATCCCCAGAAGAGAAGCACCATCCATATTTGAGGGGGGAACTGTTCCAAAGGTGGAGACTGCAACAGAGAAGGCACACTTCCTTAATCCCATAAAATGATAACATTTAATAGAAGAAAACTGAAATTTTCCCTCTCTGCTGGAATGTACCAGGCTGGCAGAAATAATTTGAGACGGGTGTTACCCAGTTTCTATGCATAAGGGACTGTAAAGGTAGCAACTAGCTACCCGAATTAAGACCTGGAAGCCAACTAGCAGCCGGTCTAACTTGCATAAACAGTGCTCACACATGAGAACAGTGGTGGGTTCCGGATCCTGTTGCAACCAGTACGATTGCAACGGGGCCTGGCGTCCACCACATGAATACGTGCAGCGCACGCATGCATCCTTACCTCTTGTGAAGCCTCTGCGAGTCTCCGCGACTCTCCAGCTGCTTGGCAGAGTGTCGTGCAGGGGCCGTGCACTATGTGCACATACACAGAAGCGACGAAGAGCTCAAATACAGGTAAGCAGCTCAGGCAGGTGGGTGGGCTATCTGGAGCACCGTACTGGAATGGTATCCAGTGCTCCGGGCAGGCACCGTTACTCCCGTACCAGGGCGTACCACCTGTAACCCACCACTGAATGAGAAGTGCTTATTATCACTCATATTGTTGAAGTCTCCAGATGGTTCAATGGTCCAGATTTGTAACCCATTACGATAACTACTTGCATTTATTTATTTATTTATTTATTTATTTATTTAATTTATTGTTTGTTTGTTTGTAAATCAAATTTATATAGCTTCCCCCATCTCACAGGAAGTGACTCTGGGTGGTGTATGATAACCAAATAAAATTGGCACATATACTGTATCTAACAATAATCATATAAATAAAATCAACATTAAATATGAAAATTATAAAAATCCAAATTTCCACTGGCATCTTTCTTGGTGCTAACTGTGAATGTGATTTTTCTCTCTATCTCTTTGTTTTAGGGATAATTGTACTGATTATTCAGGTGACCCTGTACCGGATTTCACATTATTGAGGTTTTTGGATTGTTTTGTTTAAAGAAATCTCAAAGCTCCAGAAAGATAAAGGTACGAAGCTTTCATTTAGTAGAGCATCATAGATTAACATGAACAATTATTGTAAGTTTGTTTGACCTCTTAATTTATTTATGCAGAGAACACACCATTAGTGTGGTAATGCAGCCAAAAAAGAAACAGTCCGTAAAACAGGTCAAAAAAAATTTGCATTCTAAAGACGATCACTAGTATTTTACCATCATTATTATAATACCATCAGTTTCAGGAGAAGCCATAAAATGTATTGTGTCTATCAAATATCATTCACTGAATCAAATAGAGCAGTCCTTCTCAACCTTGGTCACCTGAAGATGCGTGGACTTCAACTCCCATAATTCCCCAGCCAGAGCTGGCTGGGGGATTCTGGGAGTTGAAGTCCACGCATCTTCAGGTGACCAAGGTTGAGAAGCACTGAAATAGGGGGTCCTTAGATTCCTGCCTCTTCTTGTTTAATGACTTGTGTGTTGTGTAATTATGATCCGTATTGCATAGCAACAGTCCCCATTACCTATAAAGATTTTAGGACTTTTTGGTAAGCCCTTTCTCTTCATCCATCTCTCTGATCCCATAAATACTAGCCCACTCACTGCTCTTGTAATAAAGTTCTATTTCTTTCATTCTAGGTCTGAAATCTTCACTTGAGTCCCTTTTATAATACAAAGTATATACCTCCAGACCACTAATAATTTCCAAAATTAGCAAAAAAAATATTTTTTATTTTTTTATAACAGAAAAACAAAAGACACACAAAACATATAAGATTAAGATTAAGATTTAGTTTATTTGTATGCCGCCCTTCTCCGGGAGGGACTCAGGGCGGCGAACAACTCAAAAGGGGAAAAGGGGATACAAACACAATACACATAATTAAAATACACAAGAGTCATACAACCATACAAGCCAAGAGGGGAGGGGAACTCATCAACCCCAGGCCTGCCGGCACAGCCAGGTTTTGACGGCTTTCCGGAAGGCCTGGAGAGAGGTGAGGGTCCGAATCTCTGTGGGGAGTTCATTCCAAAGGGCCGAAGCTGCTACAGAGAAGGCCCTCCACCGGGTGGTAGCCAGATGGCATTGGCTGGTAGACGGAACCCGGAGGAGGCTGCCCCTGTGCGATCTAACGGGTCTATGGGAGGTAATTGGCAGCAGGCGGTCTCTCAAGTACCCAGGTCCAATACCATGAAGGGCTTTATAAGTTACGACTAGCACTTTGAAGCGTATCCGGAGACCGATCAGTAGCCAGTGCAGCTAGCGGAGGATAGGTGTAACGTGGGTGTACCGAGGTGCACCCACAATCGCTTGCGCGGCTGCATGCTGGATGAGTTGAAGTCTCTGAATGCTCTTCAAAGGCTGCCCCATGTAGAGCACATTGCAGTAGTCCAGTCTTGAGGTCACGAGGGCATGAGTGACTGTCACGAGTGCCTCCCGGTTCAGGTAGGGGCGCAACTGGGGCACCAGGCGAACCTGGGCAAATGCCCCCCTGGTCACAGCTGACAGGTGATGTTCTAAGGTCAGCTGTGGGTCCAGGAGGACTCCCAAGTTGCGCGCCCTGTCTGAGGGGCATAAATTTTCACCCCCCAGCCTGAGTGATTGAATACTGGCCAAATTCTTGGGAGTGAAACACAACAGCCACTCGGTCTTGTCTGGATTGAGTACAAGCTTGTTAACTCCCATCCAGACCCTGACAGCCTCCAGGCACTGGCACATCATGTCAACCGCTTCACTGAGTTGGCACGGGGCGGACAGATACAACTGAGTATCATCCGCATATTGATGGTATTTTATCCCGTGCCGTCGAATGATCTCACCCAGTGGCTTCATGTAGATATTGAACAGAAGAGGGGATAGGACCGAACCCTGAGGAACCCCATATTTCAGGGGCCTAGGGGTCGACCTCTCTCCCCCAACTAACACTGACTGCGACCTGTCCGAGAGGTAGGAGGAGAACCACCGAAGAACGGTGCTGCCCACTCCCACCTCTCGTAACCGTCGCGGAAGGATACCATGGTCGATGGTATCGAAGGCCGCTGAGAGGTCAAGGAGCACTAGGATGGAGGAGCGACCTCCATCACTGGCTCTCCAGAGATCATTGGTCAGTGCGACCAAAACGGTTTCCGTGCTGTAGCCAGGCCTGAATCCCGACTGAAAGGCGTCCAGATAATTGGCTTCCTCCAAGGACCTTCGGAGTTGAGAGGCTACCACTTTCTCAACAACCTTCCCAATGAAAGGGAGGTTGGAGACTGGCCGGTAGTTGTTCAAACTAGCTGGGTCCAACGATGGCCTCTTCAGGAGGAGTCTCACCACCGCTATCTTCAGTGCCGGTGGGAAGAAGCCCTCCCGAAGAGAAGCACTCAACATCGCCTGGATCCAGCTCCGCGTTACTTCCTTGCTGTTCGCGACCAGCCAGGAGGGACACGGGTCCAGTACACAAGTGGCATTACTCACCGCTCCGATGGCCTTGTCCACTTCATCAGGAGCAACAGGTTGAAAGTCAGTCCAGAGATGTTGTTCAAGACCTTCTCCTGGTACCCCGGCTGGCTCTGCGCAATTGGAGTCCAGGTCCATCCGAAGCCGAGCAACTTTGTCCGCGAGGAACTGGACATATTCCTCTGCTCTACCTTGTAAGGGGTTATCCGCAACCCTCGTATTTAGGAGGGAGCAGGTCACCCTAAACAAGGCGGCAGGGCGTGACTCAGCGGACGCTATCAGAGCGGCAATGTGATGGTTCTTAGCTGTCCGTATTGACAATAGATATGCTCCGATGCAGGTTTTCAAAAGTGCTCGGTCTGACTTGGATTTACTGGCCCTCCAGCGGCGCTCTAGGCATCTCTTTTGGTGCTTCATCTCCCGGAGGTCCTCAGTAAATCAAGGGGCCCTCCTGGATCCACTGCCGCGGATCGGCCGTAAAGGCGCAATCCGGTGGAGAGCCTCAGATGCTACCGAATTCCAGGTAGCAACTAAGGTCTCCACCGGACTGTGGGCGAGAGTATCAGGCATAACGCCAAGCACCATCTGGAAACCCTGAGGATCCATAAGACGCCTGGGGTGGAACCACTTAATCGGTTCTTCCTCCCTACAGCAGGGGGTTGGTCTCCGAAAGTCAAGCCTCAGTAGGAAGTGGTCTGACCATGACAGGGGCAAGATCTCACTACCCCTCAAACCAAGATCACAATTCCACTGCTCCGAGAGAAATACGAGGTCGAGTGTGTGACCCGCTGAGTGAGTCGGACCCTGGATTACTTGGGTCAAGCCCATGGCTGTCATGGAAGCCATGAACTCCTGTGCTCCATCAGAGTGTTTGACGAGTGAAGGCAAGTTGAAGGCCCCCAGTATCATAAGTCTGGGGAACTCAACTGCTAGCTTGGCTACTGACTCGAGGAGCAAGTTGTCACGCTGTTGGGAGGCAGGTACGTCAACAACAAGCCCACTTGACCCGCAAGGTCCATCTTCACCAGCAAGGACTCACACCCGACAAGCTCTGGGGCAGGGATCCTACGAGGAACTAAAGACTGTCGGATAACAATGGCCACTCCTCCGCCCCTTCTCTGGGGTCACGGTTGATGAAGCACCTGAAAACCCTCTGGGCACATTTCTGTGAGGGGGACTCCTCCCTCTGGGCCCAGCCAGGTTTCAGTAATACATGCCAGATCGGCCCCTCGTCTATAATTAGGTCCTGGACGAGGGGAGCTTTATGAACCACAGATCTGGCATTTAGCAACAGCAACCTGAGACCAGGGTCCTGACTACTCACGCCATCTGGCCTTGGAGTGGAACTCACAGGGCTGGAAGGGGGGATCCCTCTAATATACGCATGTGCGGGTTTGGAATGGCGACCGGGCTCTTTCGCTCCGTTTAAACTTGGTGAAAGAGCACTGGGAAGCCTTCCAAACGGACCACAGAACTTTTGGAAAGGGTCCCTGGGAGAGCTTAAGATCTGCGGGACCTGAAGGAATCCAGATAGCTGGGGGCTATCACTTTCGGAGGCTTTCAGCCCTCGCAACGTTTAGCAGCCTTGAACCACCCGGCTGCGTGAGGGCGGCAACGCACTGACGGTCGGCGTTTTTACCATTCTCGGATGCCTGGGTGTCCCTGGTGCTGCCCGCCCGACCTGGAGAGCCCCTGACAAGGATTTGTCTGTTCATCTGTTGGCTCCTGGTTCCTGGCAGTTGTCTCCTGAGCAGCGGAACGGCAGCGGTTGAAATCGGAGGGAAAGCGTGGAGGGAAAGATGGTGGCACCAAACAGCTGATCCGCAGCATTTTACACCTTGGACGCCTCTTCCCTGGCCAGCCTGCTTGAGCTTGCTTGCGCCGAGTGACTGGTGAGTCCTGGTGACTGGTGAGCCCGGAGGGTTTAATTCCAACTTAACTTTCCATTTTGAAAAAGGGGGTCGTCGGAAGCTGTACTGAGACCACGGAGTGGCGGATTGAATGACTGTGTTTGCCGCCGCCCCAGACGCCCCCCCCCCCCTCGGTTCTATTTCTGCTCATCCTGTTATCCATTGCCTGCTCCTACGGCCCCTAGGAAAAGACCTGGCCATCCTTGACTGACTGGTGTGCTTGCTCGGGCAGGGAAGAGGATGACGCCCTGAACCGAGCCCTGTGTCATTGTGGCCTCCTCCAGACATTTCTCCTTGCCTCCCGCTCTAGCCATTAGGAGGAGTAGGATTGTGGCTGAGTTGGCGTGGGAGCAATAGAAGATGGCGGCCGCAGTGGCGAGGACAGGGCTTCGAAAACATCAGCATTCCCCTCCTCCTCTGCCAGAGTGGCTCAGGTCAGTTCCAAACTTTGGCCCCCAGATTGGGGCCCTTACTCATCTTTAGGAAGGAGATTGCTAGGCATACAGCCCGCTGACCTTCACTGGAAGGGTGAGACTGAACGGTTGCCGCCTATGAACATTAGACTTTTACATCTTATCCTGCCTGCATACGGCCGCCTTATATACCACACACTTTTGATCTGGTGGCCAAGGACGTCTCCCCAGGACATAGGAAGGGAGAGGAGTGGAGTACCTCTCCCCCCCTCCTTTTCACATTGTTACACATTACAACTGCGCAATTTTTAACTGGTATGGTGAGTGTATGGGATTTGCTTGTGATTGTATGAATGGCCCACTTTTTATTATTCCATTATTGTTGTATTTTATGTGTTTTAACTATCACGTGGGGATTGTCTGAGTGAACAAATGAGTGTGTTTGATTCGGAGGGCCTGCCGGGGAACGCAGGAGCCATAGGGGTGGTTGAGGGAACCACGGACACAGGAGTGGGCCGGAGCATCATGGTCATAACAGGGAGGGGCAGATATGGCGGGGACTTTAGGGCTGGCCATTACCGGGGAAGGAGGGCTCGCTACGTCACAGAGATCCCTCCTTCCGGCCCTATGAGTCCCACTCCAAGGCCAGATGGCGCGAGTAATCAGGACCCTGGTCTCAGGCTGTTGTCGCTAAATGCCAGGTCTGTAGTTCACAAGGCTCCCCTCGTCCGGGACTTAATTTTAGACAAGAGGGCAGACCTGGCATGTATTACTGAAACCTGGCTGGGCCCGGAAGGAGGAGTCCCCCTCGTAGAGATGTGCTCAGAAGGTTTTCAGGTGCTTCATCAGCCGAGAGCCCAGGGAAGGGGTGGAGGTGTGGCTATCGTTATCCGAGAGTCTCTAGTACCTCGTAGGATCCCTGCTCTGGAGCTTGTCGGGTGTGAGTCCCTGCTGGTGAAGTTGGACCTCAAGGGTCAAGTGGGTTTGCTGTTAACGTACCTGCCTCCCAACAGCGTTGCAGCAGGCCTCCCCTCGCTCCTCGAGTCAGTAGCCGAGCTGGCAGTTGAGTTCCCCAGGCTTATGGTTCATCCAGCCGAGGCACAAGGGGATAATCTGGTAGATCATCGCTGGGTTGAGTTTCAGGATGTTGCCCATGGGGATGTGGACAAGGCCATGAGAGCTGTGAGTGCCTCCACATGTGTACTGGACCCGTGCCCCTCCTGGCTGGTTGTTAACAGCAAGGAGGTGACACGGGGCTGGATCCAGGCGGTTGTTGCCGCCTCCCTTCGGGAGGGGGTCTTTCCCCCCGCACTTAAAGCAGCGGTGGTGAGACCCCTCCTGAAGAAACCATCTTTGGATCCAGCCGTTCTTAACAATTATCGTCCAGTCTCCAACCTCCCCTTTGTGGGGAAGGTTGTTGAGAAGGTGGTGGCCTTTCAGCTCCAGCGGGCCTTGGAGGAAGCTAGCTATCTTGACCCATTCCAGTCCAGCTTCAGGCCTGGCTACAGCACAGAAACTGCTTTGGTCGCATTGACCGATGACCTCTGGAGAGCCAGGGACGGAGGCTATGCCTCCATCCTGGTTCTCCTTGACCTCTCAGCGGCTTTCGATACCATCGACCATGGTATCCACCTGCGACGACTGCGAGAGGTGGGGGTGGGAGGCACTGTTTTGCAATGGTTCTCCTCTTACCTCTCGGACAGGTCGCAGTTGGTGTTAGTTGGAGGGCAGAGATCGACCCCTAGGCCCCTAACATATGGGGTGCCGCAGGGTTCGGTCTTGTCCCCCCTACTTTTCAACATCTACATGAAACCGCTGGGCGAGATCATTCGGCGGCACGGGATAAAATACCACCAGTATGCGGACGATACTCAGTTGTATCTGTCCGCCCCGTGCCAACTCAATGAAGCGGTGGACGTGATGAACCAGGGACTTGAAGCTGTTAGGGACTGGATGAGGGCTAACAAACTCGTGCTCAACCCAGATAAGACCGAGTGGCTGTTGTGTTTCCCTCCCACCAATTTGGCAAGTATTCCATCGCTCAGGCTGGGGGGTCAAACATTACACCCCTCAGACAGGGTCTGCAACTTGGGAGTCCTCCTGGATCCACAGCTGACTTTTGAACACCATTTGTCAGCTGTGACCAGGGGGGCATTTGCCCAGGTTCGCCTGGTGCACCAGTTGCGCCCCTACCTGAACCGGGAGGCTCTCACAACAGTCACTCGTGCCCTTGTGACCTCTAGGCTGGAGTACTGCAATGTGCTCTACATGGGGCTGCCCTTGAGGAGTATTCGGCGACTTCAGCTAGTCCAGAATGCAGCCGCGCGAGCGATTGTGGGTGCACCTCGCTTCACCCACATAACACTTATCCTCCGCGAGCTGCACTGGCTACCTGTCGATCTCCGGATATGCTTCAAGGTGCTACTTGTCACCCATAAAGCCCTCCATGGTAGTGGATCTGGGTACTTGAGAGACCGCCTACTGCCAATTACCTCCACACGACCTATTAGATCTCATCGATTAGGCCTCCTCCGAGTTCCATCTGCTGGTC